>NC_134573.1:94591309-95193809 GCF_050947875.1 Dermacentor variabilis
ACGTGGACTTATCTTCTTCAAGGCGACATATACTCTCTTCGGAATAGCATATATAGGTACGGTTCTTCTAAAGGAAAGAGAGGGTAAGGTGGGTGGGCGATGTAGTTCCCGAGGTTGTGTTAGCGTCGAGGGTGTAAACTTGAAAAGAAAAATAATGCGCTATAGAACTATAGAACCCGTGTGTCAGCCGGTTGATGCGTCATTGTAAGCTCCCCTTTTAGTGGAAGCGGCCTGGGCGACGGCAATGGGGCATTTGTGCTCTGCTGCAGGTTAGTGAACTATCGTCTGTCTGAAAGAGAGAACTATATTAGAGAATAGTGCTTGTAAAAAAAAGTATATATATATATATATATATATATATATATATATATATATATATATATATATATATATATATATATGAACGAAAAAAAATGAATGAAAGGAAAGGGAAGTTGGAATATGATTGACGAACCAATTAACAACAACAACATAGGAAAAGAAACTAAGCAACCCAATTAACATTAACTAAGTGGTGTTGCCCATAGTTTCAAGTTGAGAACAGGGAATACATCCTAAAGCTCCCTTTGAAATGTTTGTGCTCATTGCTTGATATGTCTTCAACTTATAGAGGAGGTATCACTCTCTATATTTTCTGTCTCACCCAGAACGTAAATTTGACTGGTATTTCGATTGCAAGTTAAAGTTACGACCTGGTTGGTTTAAAGGCTCGACGACAGCTTTGCCTTGAATTTTAGCTGTGTCCGCGTGATTTTCGTGTAAGCTGACGTTCACTGATTGTCCCCTTTGTTATGTCATGTGACAACATGTCATGTGACACATTCGACGTAGTGTTGGGAATTTCGCATTGGGCCAAACTAAAGCCCAGGAATCTTACAACTAAAAATGAGCGGTAATCTGGTAGACAGATATCAACGCTCGAAGCTGGCGGTGCTAGGCAGTTACCTAATGCTGATCTCTCGACATTGAGTGAGGCATCCATGGCCTCTACCCCGTGGGAAAGCAAATGTTCTAGATACTCACTAGAAATTCCTACGTCCCTAGTGTCTGATTGGCTGAAAGTTTTGCATTTCTGGAAAGATAATCAAACCTACATAAATATGACCTTAAATAGAAATAACAGTTCAAATCGATTGTAGTCTGACGTTTATTATTGCTGAAGTCGACCTGAGGGAACTTGAATCAACGCCGCATTCCATCAATATCTAGTGTCGATTGTTAACCAAATACTGTTTAAATTATCCTTAGAACAAGCTCTCAGGCTGTCAGAAACCTGTTCAATGATAGTGCTTCTGATATTTTCTTTTAGATCTCGCAGGATTTCTTCATTGTAAAGAATAGAGTTGGCCATGTGCTTAGATACTACAAGACAGAGACATTGTACCCATATCCATAAAAAAAAAGAAGGTTGGAACTTATATTGTTGTTAGCCAAAGATGATCACACAACAGAATTCAGGAATGGGCTTAAGTTAGCACGACACATGCACAGTAGAGTATCCCTACACATACCGAACTTCGTGTTGCACTTTGATGTCAGCTGGCCGAGAGCGAATTCCCCTTTTCTCACACTCTTTCTGACGCGTGAACGCCAATCTAGGTATTAGTCGTAACTGACGCTTAGGCACCTTGCTGTGCTTAGCCGCGGAATCAGTTTATCCTGATGCGCAAGAGAAGTCAACCTGATGGATGCAGATGATATACAAGACTAACATTTTTTGTTGACCTTAAAGGGACTGACAACCAATGTTGATGGTACCCAGTTTTTAGCGCAATGAGAAGCTTACCTGTCAGAGTGCCTAATGATGAAGTGCTAATGCGGAAAACGCATTGGAACATTTTTTATTGGAATTTTTCGATCTGCAGCGAGGATCTCGTTGTTCGCTGAAAGCATGCTGAAAACGGTGATAAGTGAGCGCGATAGCGGTTATACGTCGGCATTAGTGGGAGGCAGCCGAGAAGTGTGACCGTGTTTTAACTAACTATCTAACTATGATTTTCTTTATGAAGCCGATGTTCCAGCGGTTCATATTTTCTGAATTGTTAAATTATTTCTGCGATAATAGCTGCGTATTTTCGTGGTTCCCCGTCTAACTTATTTGGTATTTAACCTGCCAAGACGAAACGAATCGGATGGAAATCGAAAGGATGCACTTACACGTGATACGTAATTCAGCCTGTTGCCGAAGCTACATGTGCGTTTTTAATTTGCGAAGCATAGAATAATGCGAGAGTGTTAACATACAGACGGCAGTTTTAATCAATAATGATGCTGCACTTACTAAAAGTCGACTTACGCACAGTGATCTCATAGAATACACCCCAACTACCAAAATTTCACCGCCAGGTCACGTCCCTTACTGGTTTTTGAGACTTTCTTTGCCAATTTAAAATTATAATTCTAGTTCTAGTTACAGTTCCCGCTGAAATCCAACCCGGTACCACTGCGTGGGAGTTAGTTACTTTACATCTGAGCTACGCCAGCGCTTGCTAGCTTGCAGCAAAAAAATTCCCTATAAACGCGTCGTAGCGCATGAGCAGACACGCCATGTGACATGCGTAGCACGCAGCCTCAATACGTGCAGATTTTCCATTTAAGTTGGATATAATTACCTCAGGTAGAACGCCATGTAGCAGATGCACAGGTAGTGGTGCAAGGCAGTTAAAGAGGGCTTAAGTTGCAGTTCAAAGAAATTCAAGGAGATGTATACGAGGACGGTAGAAAAACGTATATTGAAAATCAGTTTTTCGGAAGCCCGCAAGGTGGAAGAAGGTACACGAAGAAAAAAACTGGCATCCGCCCGAATCGGAACACGAAGTTACAAAAAAAAACTCATACGGGTTTCTCAGAAAAAAAAAAAGCTTCGCTATTGAATAAAAAATTTTCTCAACTGTGAGGCTTTCTATCTGAGAAACTGGTATGCGTTTCCTTTGTAGCTACGTGCTAAAATTCGGGTGGATGCTGATTTCCCCATTTCAAGAATACATATCGCGTACTTCCTTAAATTAAGATGGCTAGGAGACTATGCCGCGTTCCAAAGGGGATGCCAATAAATAATCATCATCATCGTCATTAGCTTCGTATTGTGCCACTCGTCATTTGAGATGCGCGCCGCGTAGCGTCTGTACGTGCACCCTTTACATTGCAGTTGCAGATTATTACACCAGGTGGCCCGAAATGTAGTAGTTGCATAGGCAGCGGTACAAGGTGCATAAAGGAGTCTCGAAGAAAACGAAGCTTTTGGATATTTATGAGTATTGGTGTAATAAAGAAAATAATGCTCTCACGTACTCGAGAGTAGGCGTAAGCGTGAAATGGCTATCTTCAAAATAGGTTGGTTGGAGATGATACTAGCCACAATCTTAAAATGGCTATAGTGCGTGTTGGCAACGGCACACCACACCACACCACAGCGCATGAACCTGTTTTGTACTCAACCTCGTTGCAAGTATCGTTTTGGCCATACAAACATCCGCGGCGCACGGGATGCTGCCGGCTTTGTCACGTAGCGTGGCGCCATCTCTCGAGCCGGCGCAAAACCCGCGCCGCCGCACTCACGGACCGCTGCCGTTGAACAGGCAATCCTGTCTCAGTGCGAAAGATGACACTCAAGTGTATGGTACCCCGTATCTGCCTTTTGAACGTCCAGTATTGGAAATGACAAGTAAAACTTGAGCCTACTAGAAGCTACAGCTTCAGTGATATTGTGAACAAACATTAGGAAGAACTCGGAAGAAATATATATTCTATAACATGTTTAGGCGGCAACTAGCGCATGTAATGCGGTCCTGTACCTACGGTTGGGGGGGCCAGAGACGGCATTTTCTTATGTCTTGACGGGCTGCCCTGACAATGTCGTTTTTTTCTCACAACTTACCGGGATGTTGTCGTTTGAGTGCCCGGATACCGACATTGGCTTCTGGCTCAAGGTCACTTGAAGGTCGCAGACAAAGGGAGCTAAAAGCATTTTATGTTTAAGTCATGTATGGCATACCTGATTAATTCAAGCAATATAAGTGACTGTTTGTCACTCTCCATTTCAAAGGGAGTGGCATTAAATCATCATCATCACTGGCATCATATCGTGCCATTTGACAGGCGGGGGATGTTGGAACGTACAGCGTAGGTACGTACGAACTTTGCGTTGCAGTTCCGTTATATTCCAGCAGGTGTTCCGACATGTAGCAGCTGCATACAGCATTTGCGTGCTGCATGCAGCTGGACCTGGTTAAGTCAAGCAGGTTAGGTTACTATATATCAATACCCCGTTTCAAAGGGGTTGCCAATAAATCATCAGTATCATGATCAACAGCAACGTGCCGTGCCACGGGTGAAGAAATGGGACACGTGCCCTATGTAGTCTAGATATCTGCGTTTAGTCTTCGGTACACGTTTTGGCGCGTTACGGAAAAGTACGAACCACTGCTGAAGAAGCGTATCGTAAATCTACGCGCGCGGCTGCAACCAGGCACTGTCGGGCTCAGCAGACAGCTGTGCAGAGAGCAGGACAAGCCGCAGCACAAGGCGCGGCTCGCTGTCGACTCCGAGCGGACAGTTCAGATCGTTCCCGTGAACAAGACGCGAAGACACTTCACCGCGAAGACCCTGTAGTGCATGGTGCCTAAAATGCAGCTCCTGTGGAGCCGCTCATCTAGCTTGCGCCTGACTGTGCGGCATTTGCCGCAGGCCTTTGAGGTTTTTTTTTTGGCGTTCACGCGTACTAGATCCTTATTACTGCAATATTTATTAGGAGACAACTGTATTGTGTTGTGTTGATTTCTATGGGTTATTGACTGAAGTGTAGACACGTTGGAGGTGCCGAGTTGTAAGGTATAATTTAAAGGGTTCGCGAGTTGATTACTTTTAGGTTTATTCATGAAGCGTTTCATTCTTGAAGGCAGAACTTCGTCAAGTTTCGTAGGCATGTTATATTTTTTGCATTTCTTTCATGCTTTGTTTATAAACTCACCTTCTTGAAAAGTGTGTGTTACAATGTGTTACAAGTGTGTGTTACATGTGTTGATGCACGTGTAAAAAAATGCGAAAAAAGGGAATCTTTTCACATTGATATAAGCCGCACATAAACGCTCACACGTAATTTGTATGCACAGGGGCCGGAAACAAGGGCCAAGAAACAATTTTCCAAGGTAGGACCTCTCAAATAAGAAAGAAACAACAGGATAAAACACAAGCTTTAGAGGTCATTGGCCTCGAACTACTCAGAAAGCATAAAAGAAAAGCAGGAGCGCAACGACAACAGTGCTATGTATCAACCACCGACAAAAAGCAATACTTGCGTATCAGGTATACTTCAGCGTGTTCCAACTGAAAGCCTGCTCTTTTTTTCTGGCTCTCTCTTTTCAATGTAACAATGAAATAGAAAGAAAATAAAGAAATATATACATAAATATATTATGGGATTTTAAATGCCGGAAACCACGATCTCATTATGAGGCATGACCTAAGAGGAGGCTCCGTAATACTTTGGTACCAAGTGGGGTTCTTTAGCGTGCACATGAATCTAAGTGCACGGGTATTTTCACATTTCGTCACCATCTAAATGCGGCCGCCGTAGCAGGGATTAAGTAGACTCAGTGATGGTCGTGAGGAATGTTCAAACCTGGTAGGCATCAATACAATGTAAAATATTTGGACTGCATTGACCTTATTGCTTGTTTGATTAGGCAGTGCTGCTTCGGATGCAGCTAGGTCTTCCAGTCTTGTACATAGAATAATTTTTGTCTGCGGGCCTTATGCGGCCTCGCATTAAATTTAACTTCTAAAGATTGGATGAAGTTGGTTTAGAGACATGTCTGTCTTTCAAATTATTGCAGCAAGGGCCAAACATAACCCGGCAGCGTGAAGACGCCTAAAGAGCGCTTCAGGAAAATGAGTTCGAGCAATATGTTAGTTTAATAAAGCCCGCATCAATATGTTGGTGTATGTTCGACTCGCTGCAAACTACTTTCCCTGCCTTTATCACTTTGAAAACAGAAAAAAACCTGCAGACTTCAGTGACTCCTTCGGCAAAATCTTTTATCAACGGCATGTGAAATGCACGTGAAATATGAGTGGGTGAGTGAGTGAGTGAGTGAGTGAGTGAGTGAGTGAGTGAGTGAGTGAGTGAGTAAAACTTTATTAGAGTCCAGTGCAGACGCTTAGGTTGTCGCACGCCACCAGGCTACTCCTACGTGGGGACCAATGGGTCTACCCTACCGGCCCTATCGTGGGCGCGCTGGACGGCCAGGATTAGGGTGTTGAAGGCTTGTGCTGTGCAGAACGCAACAAGTGGCCATCGCTACACGTGAATTATATTCCTCTGTATGGCTTTACACAACGCAGTGCTAACAACTCCTGAAAAAAAATCTGTTTTAATAATTCACAGCATACATTATGGATGTAATTAAACATCGCCACTTTCACGCAGAGGTCATAAATATATCTAATTCATTGAGTAACCGAAGTCAGGCCAAAAAGAATTTACTTGAAATCAGAATCAATTGGCAGTCATGCGCAGCAGCGCTTGTAGTCGGACACAACTTAGGGGCTGCAGTTCCATCGAAAAGGCGAAGCAGAATTGGTGATAGCAATGTATAAGAATTACACGAACGACGTTTCTTACCATATAAATAGGTGTCAGGGCCAGACGCATGTAAAGGCCGCGCCCCCAGCTTTACAGCCATTTAAAAAAAGAATCCAACCGCGAAGCAATCGAGTTCGGTGCGCCGATTCCGATCACGCTAAACAGTGAAGTTTCGCTCGCAGAGCACTTTAGCGCGTCGCTACAATATGACTAGAGGAGGCAATCACGGATGTTTACGGCGGATTTCATAGTCGTAGTTGTTGAAATCAGATTAGAGGTCCCCGTCACTTGTAAGACTCGTCAAAATTGTGTCAAAAAAGCACGGTATTGACACGAGTTTACAGGTTAGTTACGTTGTCCATGTATATTGTAGTAATCATTCAGCTACTAATTCAAATAATAAGCATAGTGTAATGCATGGACCATGTAAATGTGTAAATATCGCACTAGATGACCACAAGCGCTCGATTTTACAACGCTACCATTATGAAGAACGCTGGCAGCCGGTTCTTACTGACGCGCGATTACTCACGGCGCCGAAAATCAGATTCATCAAAACTATTTGCCCATTTTTATGTCCACTACAACATTTAGACTTCGCGACCTGCAATACTAGGGGTGCGGTAAGACAGCTAGGGAAGGAAGACAGCCCCCATAAAGTTAGCAGCCATCCCTGTGGGCCTTTATCATGGCATGCAGCAATGATTACGAACAATTAGACACGGCATGTGTGCCGCGTAGGCGTCAGCCACGCACAGTCATTCGCAGCTACTGTAAGGCTAGTAGCTACAGCAGAGCGACTTAACACGCACACACTCACGCACACATGCACGCACGCACGTACACACATGCACACACACACACACACACACACACACACACACACACACACACACACACACACACACACACACACACACACACACACACACACACACACACACACACACACACACACACACACACACACACATATGCACACACACGCACGCACGCACGCACGCACGCACGTTGCTGCGTGTAGACGATGCCCAATGCTACTTGCAATTTATTTACAGGGGAGCTAACGGAGGCCAAAATGGCGACGCTATATCAAGCGGGCACACGTCGTCTTCTTCCTCCTCAGTGCAGCCACACTGTGGCGGCTGTTCCCTAGGTGTGTGTATGTGTGTGAAAGGTGTGTTGTATTGCTTTAGTCTCGCCACGTGAACGATATCGCTTGCAGCTGACGATGACGCTGAGAGGTCGGCGGGGATGATTTCACACATCGTTTACTTGTCATTCCTCACGTTATGGGTCAGTGTAGTGCGACAGGAGCTTTTCGGAAAAGCCCACACGTCGAATAGATGACCAGAGAAGCACCGCAGAACCGGGAGGAAAGTGCATGCCGTGATGGCGTCAACCATACAGGCGTCTCTGATCCTCTTGTGATGCTCTTGCGATCGCGTCGTGGGCGTATTTAGTGGCTCAACGTGAGACCGAGGGCAGCAAAGTGTCCAAGGGCAACACGGTTTCTCGGCCATATGGGACATCGGATGGTTAATATCAGGCGGTGTCATGACACGATGAATTATGCGCGAACGTAACATATGGTAAGTGAAGATCCCAGTCATGGTGGTAGGTCGCAGCCTACTTCGAAAGCATGTCGGTGATGGTCCGGTTGAGGCGCTCCGTGAGGCCGTTGGTGTGTGGTTGGTAGCACGTGCTGAACTTGTGCTTTGTGGAGCAGGTGCGGAGGATGTCCTCGACGACTGCCGAGAGAAAGCTGCGGCCACGGTCAGTGAGGAATTGGCTGTGAGCACCGTGCACTAAAATGATCTCATTGAGAAGAAAGTCAGCAACGTCAGTAGCACAACTTGTCGGGAGGGCTCTGATGATTGCGTAACGCGTAGCATAATCAGTAGCCACGGCGACCCACTTATTTTGGGAGCCCGAGAAAGGAAATAGTCTAAGAAGGTCTAGACCAACATGGAAAAAGGGTTCGGGTGGGATGTGGATTGGCTGGAGACATCCAGATAGAAGCGTGGAGGGCTTCTTCCGGTGCTGACAGGGCTCACAAGCGCCAACGTAGCGCCCCATGGAGCGGGCGAGACCCGGCCAAGAGAATCGACGGCGTACACGGTCGTATGTGCGCGAGACGCCCAAGTGTCCAGCCAAGGGAGCGTCGTGAAGTTGGTGGAGGACCGTCGAACGCAGCTGTGATGGAATGACGAGCAGAAGGTCAAGGCCATGTGGTTCGAAATTGCGGCCGTATAATGTCTCCTTCTTGAAGGGAAACATCCGGAGAGAGGCGTCGCCAGGCGTTGATTCCCGACGGTCGATGAGGGCTCTTAATGAAGGATCGCGGCGTTGCTCGTTGCAAATTTGAAGCAACTTCGACACAGAGAAAACGCAAGCGATGGCGTCCGCATCAGCCGGTTCGTCGATGGGATAGCGGGACAAACAATCCGCATCCTGGTGCAAGCGTCCCGTCTTATATACCACGGAGAAGGTATATTCTTGCAGGCGTAACGCCCAGCAAGCGAGTCATCCCGTGGGGTCCTCGAGCGAGGATAGCCAGCAGAGAGTGTGTTGGTCAGTGATGACACAGAATGGGCGTCCGTACAAGTATGGACGAAACTTCGCAACAGCCCACACAAGAGCCATGCACTCGCGCTCTGTGATTGAATAATTGCACTCGGCGGGTGATAGAAGTGAGCTGGCATAGGCTATAACGCGATCATATCCACGCTGGCGTTGTAGTAACACGGCTCCTATGCCGTGACCACTGGCATCAGTTCGAACTTCCGTAGAGGCAGACGGGTCAAGGTGGGCCAGAATTGGAGGCGTGGTAATGAGAGTAGTGAGCTGCGAGAAAGATGAGGCATGGTCAGGACCCCAAGAAAAAGGGGCGTCTTTCTTCAAGAGGTTCGTAAGGGGGCGTGCGATGGTCGCGAAATTATTCACAAAGCGTCGGAAAAAGAGCGCGGCCCTACGAAACTACGAATGTGCTTGTTCGACGTCAGAACAGGAAAGTTCGTAACGACGCGAATTTTGTCCGGATGAGGTCGGACGCCTCTGGCATCCACGAGGTGTCCAAGGACGGTAATTTAACGGCGAGCCAAGTGATATTTTGACGAGTTCAACTGGAGACCGGCGCGGCGAAACACGTCAAGAATCGCTGAAAGACGGTCTAGGTGCGTGTCAAATGTGTGCGAATTAACGATGACGTCATCCACATCGCACAAATAGGTGGACCACTTGAACCCCTGAAGCAAGGAGTCCATCATTCGTTCGAAGGTGGCGGCCGCGTTACAGAGACTGAAAGGCACCACCTTGAACTGATAAAGGCCGTCAGGGGTAACAAATGCAGTCTTCTCTCGTTCCCTGTCGTCGATGGATATCTGCCAGTAGCCGGACCGTAAGCCGATAGAAGAAAAATAGGTGGCACCGTACAGGCAGTCTAGAGCGTTCTCAATGCGTGGCAAAGAGTACACGTCCTTTTTTGTGATTTTGTTCAGGTGGTGATAATCTACACAAAAGCGCCACGTTACATCCTTCCATCCTGCTTCTTTTATCGAACCTACTACAAGTAGGCTCAATAATGTTTTTTTCAAGCATATTTTGTTTTTACTTCCTGTTGGATAACAGCTCGTTCTGACGCAGAAACACGATATGGACGTCAGTGAATAGGGTTCGCATCGCCAGTAATTATGGGATGGGTCACAACGGATGTTTCACCTAAGGGTCGATTGTCAAAGTCGACGTAGGTGACGTAAGTCGGGGCTGCAGGTGGAGACGCTTGCGTAGATGATGTGCCGCCAGCAGGGGCCGAAGTTGCACTGTTGCCGTTGCGACCGCTGCGGAGCTCCATGACGGGTACGGGGAACGTCCGCCTCCACCAAACTAATGTTACGTGTAGCTGATGCCCAATGCTATTTACAATTTATTTACAGGGGAGCTAACGGAGGTTAAAATGGCGACGCTATATCAAGCAGGCACCCCCGTCGTCTTCTTCCTACATAGTGCATCTACACTGTGGCGGCTGTTCCGTATCAATATATATATATATATATATATATATATATATATATATATATATATATATATATATATATATATATATATATATATATATATATATATATATATATATATTGCGGCATCCAGTACGCGGCACGTAGAGGAAGACGAAGATCTCGCGCATTGCAAAAGAGAAGAAGAGGTTCCTGCGCGATCGTTCTTCACTTGGCCTGCAATTGAAGTATCCTGCCCTTTTTTATCAGTTCCTGCTGCTTGTGAATCGTGACGCTGGTGGAAGCACTGGGTAAGTGTTCACGATGCCTGTCAACAGCTCCACGTCAAGCCCAGGACGTATTGCGTGTGTCGAAGCACCCGTTCACCACGCCAGCCGTCGCCTACTAGGCCTACGCCCACAATTTGGTCCCCTACCAGGAAGTCTGCCTGTTACCACGAGTGCCCAAGCCATGGCAGACCCAGGCACTACACAGGTGATGACTCTTTTGACCCCTCGATCTCCCGTGAGCTTCCACGGCAATGCCTACGAAGATGTAGAAGACTGGCTCGAGGAATACTGCTGGAGAGAAGCTATCCCATGTGTATTTCTCTCTTGAAGACGGAGCCTGCACTGTGGCTCGTAAATCTTGAGGGAATCTGGCCAAGCTGGGATGAGTTGCGCCATCAGTTCCTCCATACGTTCGGGAGCACCGAAAGGCGAGACTACGCGAAGGGTCTTCTGCAATCCCGGACTCAAAAGCCGAATGAAACTGCTGCCATGTTCGCTGAGGACATGGCTCGTCTTTGTCGTCGTGCCGTCCCCGATTTGCCCGAGGCAAAAAAAAAAAAAACTCGGCCACCTCATGCACGGCGTAAAGGAGCAGCTTTCTGCCGGTCTTGTGCAGAACCCGCCGACGAGTGTCGATGAATTCATTAGTGAACCGGCGGCCATAGAGTGTGCGTTACACCTAAGCAGCTGCAAGTATGATAACATGACCAGCACTGGACCGCCGATCACCACAGCAGTGACGGTCACACACGAGGGTTCCTTGCGCCAGCTGATACGGGAAATTGTTCAGGAAGAGATTAACCCATTCAATACCAGCGTGACCATATGGTTTAGTCTGCACAGTGGATTTCAATTAATTAAGATTAACAAAACGGCACCAAAATTGCCTTTGACGTGCCGTTTGACAGATTGGAGTTCCTTTTATGGATACCAAGTGGCAGCAGCTGTCAGTCGTTTTGTGGGAGCCCCTCGAAAAGGAAGGAATAAGTGTTGCTCTGCGAGTAGCGTTGCCATGCATCGCTCCACGGGGTAATTGTCTTTTTTTACTACTTGTTTAAGCAATAGTCAGATATCCTTACTTCCGTATTGCTCTTTGAATATGTGACCTTCGATGACCATTTGTGAAAGATTAATGTTTGACTTATCCATGAACGAGCGCGTTATGTTGCGCGTTGCAATATGGTCACGCTGGGCCTTTAGGCTACCTAACTTTTTTTTAACTGCATTCTCATCTAGTGCACGGCTGCTGGCGCGTTCTCGCAGTGGTTATTTCTTATTTTATTGCCTGAATAGGTTGATGTTGGACGAAACAGCCAAGGTAGTCGTAGAAGAACATGACAACGTGTCAGGGATTTATATCGGGCCGCCAGAGGCTAGCACCTATTCGGATGAAAACTCGGCCGATGAAGACTCAGGTGGGCTCATTGACAATCTATGCAGGTTGTAGCAATTAGCCGCCGCTGAAACTGTTTTCTCTGACGCACGCCGCATTGGCGGATGCGACTCGGACGATGACGACCCCGGCGAGCAAGGTGACGGAATATCAGAGGTTTCTTCTTCTGTAGTTGATGCGACCATTCCGGTAAAATTATCCACTGATTCTAAGTGGACGAAGGGTGATCTCCAGATAAACCTAGGCATATTTCCCGACCCAAACTTTGCAGCTTACAGGGACTTTTCACCTGTTGAGTTGTTCGATCTTTTTGACAACTCCATCGCGGATCTGCTAGTCGAACAAACAAGAAAGTATGTGTTATTTTGGAATATGCCCGATCCGGGGGTTACCAAAGAAGAATTAAGTTTTCTTGAAGTGCTGGTTTTGTCCGGCTATAACCGCTTGCTAGGAAAAACGTGCTATTGGGACAGCGGCACGCATATGCGCAACACGATGGCCTACATTGCTATGCGATGAAATGGCTTCGCTCAGATAATGCGATTCCTGCACTGTGCCAAATGCAAGCGTAGCACTTAATGACAAGTTGGCAAAGTTGCGTCTATTGATGGCACTATTGAATGCAAGGTTTCTGGAGCATTTTCAACGTGTGCGTCACCTGAGCTATGACGAAAGTATGATTATTATGGTCGTCATGGGCGTAAAAAGTTTATACGTGGAAAGCCTAGCCGCTTCGGGTATAAAGTATGGTGCCTAAATACCAAGAACAGATACCTTGTAGACTTCAAAGTCTATCAAGGCAAGCAGAGGATCCCGGATCATCCGAAAAATTTGAAAATGACTTCGGAAAAGCAGCGGTGCCACTTTTCAAATGGTGGAAGAACTCGCAGAAGAGACGCACGACCTTCCTTTCTTTTTCTATTTTGATAATTTATGCACAAGCATGCAGCAACTCAGGCATCTCAAGGCACAGAGCTACGAAGGCACGGGCACAGTGAAGCAGAACCGTGTTCCCAAAGAGTGCCCTATCGCTTGACCAGAATTCACCAAGCGCCAACCTCGCGGGCACGAAGATCCCGTGCTGAGCGACAATGGGGTAGTTGTCCGCTGGATGGGCAGTTCTGTAGTAGCGATCGTAAGCATCATTCACGGCGTAGAGCCAATGTCATCTGCAGACAGGTACTCGTATGTTGAGAAGAAGCGAATCAAGGTGGCCCATTCAAACAATGTTGCGAAGTACAAGTTTTATAGGAGGTACGGACCAGATGGATGCAACTGCAGGCGCCTATAGGATTGCAATCTGCGGCAAAAAGGGGTGGTGGCCAATTTTCACTTGACTTTGTGATGTATCTAGCAGCAACGCTTGGGCGCTAATTCGTAGCACAGGGTTCAACGTCACGCAGGTGGAATTCCGCAGGCAAATTGCGCAAAGCTACCTTATGCGATGGGACAATAAGCCTAGAGGCGCTGGTCAACGCAGAATACCAAAGACTGGTGACGTCCTGACTGGTACACGGTATGACCAAGTGGCCCACTTTGTTGCACCAATATGTAATGGCAAGTGGTGGAGGTGTGCATGAGATAATTGCAACAGCGCGGTGCACACACACTGCACAAAGTATGACGTCGGCTTGTGTATTCCATGATTTAAACCATATCACACTAAATAAGTGCTCGACTATTTTCTATATATGCCTTTTGTGATGTTTCATGGCTTGAAATAAATGTTTTTAACTTCGCGTATTTTGCTGTAGCGTAAGGACCCAGTATGACCATATGGTCACAAAACTGAAAAACTAATTTGGCAAGAGTAATAATTTCTTGCATGTGAATTATTAGTATAAGTGTAAGTTAATATATGAGATTTATTTCAAGATATCAAGAAAAAAAACCGGTTCCTAATGGGTTAAGAAGCTCACTGCCAATCCGAGTGAATGTACAGCAGCGTCGGTGGCTGAAGTGGTGCCCCAAGAAATAAAGCAAGCGTTTGCGGCCCCCGAGCCAAATTCCCAGATGTGGCAGCCCAGCTACGCAGAGGTTGTCCGTCGACCGCCACCTCCAATGCCGACACTGCAGTCACATTCCCAGACTTCTTAGCCCGGCTACGCAGATTTCGTCCGTCGACCGCCATCTCCGATGCCGATGCCGCAGCATCACCAGCAGTCAGCACCGGCATCACTTTGGTGCCATAGGGAACAACTGACGTAACCACAGCTTCGAATAACGGACATTTGGCACACAGCTGACTACCGGTAATAATATTATTTGTGGTTTTACATGCCAAAACCATTTTCTGATTATGAGGCACGCCGTAGTGGAGGACTCCGGAAATTTTGACCACCTGGGGTTCTTTAACGTGCACCCAAATCTAAGCACACGGGTGTTTTCGCATTTCGCCCCCATCGAAATGCGGCCGCCGTGGCTGGGATTCGACCCCGCGAAGCTGACTACCGGTCCTTGTGCTTCCACTGGGAGGAAGCGGGCCACATCTGCCGTCATTGCCCTTATCGCGTCGAAGGGTACCAAGCGTTTCCATTCACTGCTTCTCGTCGTGCTTTCGACGGCAGCCGAGCGAACATCGACGTAAATTCGACGAGCTGGCAAGCCCATTCCCCTGATTACCGGTCGCGCTCGTCTTCTCCGGAACGTTTTCCAGCTGCGAAATGCAGTTCCACCGACGTGGCCCGAGGGCGATCTCGCAGCCCACGCTGGCGAAACTGAAGGTCGCGACCTCAGGGGGGAAGGTTGCCACACGTCGAAGTGCCAAAATCCCGCATTGCCGTCGAACGAGAAGCCGATCCAGCCGGATGATTTGACGACAGACGAGATTGTTAGCGCCGATGTTATTGTACCAATTGACGGCCACGAGGAGACGGCGCAAGTAGACACTGGCGCGTACTTTTCGATCGTAAGTGAAAAACTGGCGGACAGACTTCGCAAAGTGAAAATGGAATGGTCAGGACCGCATATTAGAGCTGGAGGCCAGCTACTGACACCGACTGGCAAGTGTACTTGCAAGGGTCAACATAGGCGATCCGTCATTCGTCGCAAATTTTGTTATTCTCCCCGACTTCTGCAAAGATGCAATCTTAGGTATAGACTTCTTATGTGAGTACGGCGCCGTCATCAACATACTAGAAGGTATACTAACCTTTTCTGGGAACGAAAGGGCAGAACTAGAACACAAGTCTTTGTGCATCATAAACGACGTGACCGTACCACCTTTACCTTTCCGTCTTGTTTCCGTCAGGTGCGACGCAGAGTACGATGGGGAAGCTATTGCCGAGCAGATAATTACGCTTTTGCTCACTCAAGGCAAACTGAACTACTGGTGAGCAGTTGCTTACCTCGACGAGATTGCGGAATTCGGCGAATGCTTTGCATTACAACAAGGACAGCACGACGCTTCGGCACTGCTACCTGTTCTTGACTTGAGCGCCAGCTTATCACCAGCGGAAAGGCAGCGCATTGTGGATCTGCTTCACCAGTTTCGCGATTGCTTGTCGTCGACATCCAGAGTTGGCTAGACGCCACTGACGAAGCACCGGATAATCACGGAGGAGACAGCAAGACCAATTCGAAAAAACCAGTACCGTGTAGCAACAAAAGAACGCGAAGCGATGCGAGAGCAATTCAAGAAAATGCTCAATGACGACGTTATCCAACTATCATAACGCCTGTGGGCATCACAGGTAATGACGTTCAAAAAGGAAGACAGCAGTCTACGTTTTTGTGTCGACTACCGTCAGCTGAACCGGGTGACAAAGAAAGACGTATACCCATTACCATGCATCGACAATTCTCTCGACAGGCTGAGACATGCCCGCTACTTCTCGTCGAGGGACCTCAAAAGTGGGTATTGGCAAATCGAGGTTGACGAGAGAGACAGAGAAAAGACTGCTTTCGTAACGCCTGATGGGCTTTGCGAATTCAAGGTCCTGCCTTTAGGTTTATGCTCAGCTCCAGCAACTTTTCAGCGACTCATGGATATTGTTTTGTCAGACCTGAAGTGGCAAACCTGCCTAGTATACCTCGACGAAGTCATAGTTCTTTCGGAAACGTTCGAGGAACACGTGAGACGGCTGCTGGCGGTTCTACAAACGATCCGGTCCGTCGACTTAACATTGAAAGCGGAAAAGTGTCACTTTGGTTTCGAGGAACTCCAGTTCTTAGGTCATGTTGTGAGTCATCAAGACGTCCGCTCTGACCCCGACAAGATCACGGCGTCGCAAATTTTCTGACGCTAACGGATAAGAAGGCAGTGAGGCGTTTCCTAGGTCTCTGCTCGTATTACCGAAGATTTATAGCCAATTCCTCACATATAGCTTCACCGTTAAAGCACCTTACAAGAGAAGACGTTGCCTTCGTATGGGGCGAAGAAGAACAAGCAACGTTTAATGATCTCTGACAGCGCCGCAAACACCTCCTGTACTGGCTCACTTTGACGAGGACGCTCCTACATTGATTCATACGGACGCTAGCAACGTAGGTCTAGGCGCTGTGCTCGTCCAGTGGCAAGACTCAGCCGAGAGAGTCATTGCATACGCAAGCAGGATATTCTCATGTGCTGAGTCTAATTACGCAACCACAGAAAAGGAATGCCTTGCGGTGGTATGGGCAATTATGAAGTTTTGCCCGTACATATACGGCCTGACCTTGCCTGACCTATGAGGTTATCCCTGACAGTCCTGCTTCATGCAGGGCGAGGCAGCGCCCACCATAAATTGTGCACATTGTGCGCATGAAACCCTATTATTGGGAATGAAGTGCCCACACCTCGTCTGACACATCTTCCTGCCTCTAGGTGAGCATCGGGACGACGCTCCTCTGGAGGGAAGCAAATGCCACATCCAGTACGCTGCACGTAGAGGTAGACGAAGATCTCGCTCCTTGCGGGAGAGGAGGTCCCTGCGCGATCGTTTTTCAGTTGGCCTAAAATTAAGGTGTCTTGCCCTTTTTTCGTCAGTTCCTACTGGCTGTGAATCGTGACAATATATATATATATATATATATATATATATATATATATATATATATATATATATATATATATATATATATATATATATATATATATTTGTTCCCCCTGGACAAATTAAAACTTTCCGTTTATGCGACTGTCACTCAAAGCTCCCGTTATAACTGGCGCAGACGAATGTATACTTGCTTTGCAAGTGGAATTGTAGCAACGACTATGTCGAGTTCGATGAACTGGCCTAGCAGACAAAGGTCGGACGACAGAGAGCTCAATGCACATGCGCCTGTCCTCCGTATTGTGGCAGGTGTACTTTGTCACGTTGCTCTGAGTTTCGTGTAATTTGACCGGTTGTGCAAAATTAATAAATACTTCGAGAACTACGCGTAAACTGCAGAACATGTGCAGAAAATAAAAAAATAAAGAAGTGACAGAACAATTATGCTATAATTAGTGCTCTTACGAATAATGCTTCGCTAGTCTGTCCTAGGCCGCGAGAGTGGCAGTGAGAGCGGACGGGACAGGTTGTGCGTTGATACACAGGACGATTCTGCGATGAAGCGTGCCGCGTTGCTCACTTGGTTAGTCGCGTTACGGGTTTCTATGACCTCTGGAGTTTTAGACGCTCCAGGAGGACCGCGGAAGCTGCCAAGAGTGGCTGCGGACACGTACAAGGTGAGCTTTCACTCCTGTCAAACAATAATATTCCCTAACATGTGGGCACAAGGTCGACAACGCTTGATCACATTCATGCAATGTTTGTGCGTTAGGAGCGACTAGCATCAAGCCGGCGAATTTTGTAAATTGCGCCTTCAGCTGTCTGTTACGTCGCCACACTTAACCAGCACCACTCGACTGGCTGCCTTTTCTCAATAGGACATTTCCGAAGTATGCCCGTTTTCAACACCGGCCACGTAGCAGCTTCCAATCAGTTTAATTACTATGAGTATTTGCGGTACCTAGCCGTATTTCTTTGCTGCGTTATAGCAACATTTTGGCGCGGAATAATACACTCATATAACCATAGCTGTGAAATCTTCTGATTCTCAGAAAAAATTACAAATTTGGAGTCGTTCTAGGATTTCATGAATGTTGCACGATGTTTTCCGAACAATAGGTTGTTTAGAGATGTGGCGAAAAAATGAAAAATGTAAAGTATCTGTGATGGCACCTGTAGAGCGGTCCTGTGGCAGCTCAACATGCCATCCACTTAGTTAATTTATTGAAGCAAGTCAAATGGGCAGCTGCAATGTCGTTGAAAATGTCATAGCTTTTTTCGAAAACGATGTTTTGTAGGTGAGTATGCTCTTCGAAGTTTTCTGCCACTGGTGAGCTGCCTCTACACGTTATGTGCTTATGTGCTCCAGAAAAATTGTCTGCTCAGGGCAAACTTGTGAGCAAACTCAGAGCAACGTAAGTTCTTGCTATCTCTTTCCCTCCTTGGTTCTCATGCCTGCGGGAATGTTACTAATATCAAAGGTCGTCGGTAGGTAAGTATGCTATAAAGCAACAGGAAAGCTGCGTATTAGTGCCGTATATATTGTTACAAAAGGGCATGCCCTCTCGATGTTGATAAATGAAAGTTATTGAAATATGGGCGCCCTTCCAACGTGTAATCTTTAAAAACACTGTGCAATGTGTTAGGCAGGGGCACTGCAGCTAACTTAGATTGTCACTCGGGCAATTGTGAAAATTTCTGGGTGTAGTTAAGGTGGGGTGAAACATTGAAAGGTGGTATAGAAGAATTGCAGTCATTGGAGTCATTAACAAGGGTGTACTTTTATGTGGTACCAGTTAGAGCCAGCCTGTCTATAGGCACAAAATTGTTAAGAAGCATGTCCGTTTTTTATTATTTTTCTTTTTCATTCTTACATTGCATCTTTTTGACTATCAGGCTAAGAGCTTTACAATTTCGCACTTTGGTACGCGGCTAACAAGAACGATGTAGGCACATAATAAAATAGTCAAAAAGTTTTTTCTCTATTTTTTTAGAGCACTATAGTTACTACGGGCATACTTCTTAGTTGTCTGCTAGACCACCTTTGCGGTGGGGCTAATCATCATCATCATGTCATATTTCAGATAGTTTGCAGCTCAAATGTTTAAAAAGTGTAGTTCTCATTCGCCTAGCAGTTTTCGGAAAACAGTACAAGGCGTCCTAAAATAGCGTTCTCAGAAAAATGCAATTATAGGGGTGTGAAACTATTTGATATTGCCAAACATCTCAGAACTGCAGCCTTTTTCGGGGTGAACATTAGTGTAGTTTTTCTTTATTTCGCCAGTCCTTTCTTCGCAGTTCTGTTAGCGCTTTACATTTGAAGGGCTTTTTTTAACCAACGCGAGTCTATTAATACCACGCACATTCCCTATTGGCCGCTAGATGCTTTAGCATGCCTTAATAGCAGTGGTGTCATAATACTTGCGCTTTCTTGTAAGTGTTTGCGTTCTCCCCATGAAGAGCACTGCAAAAAGCACAAAATTTGTCTTTGATGGACCCAGCCAACTCTTCTGTTAGCGCGCGCCACCATAAATAAATAAAATCAGGACCCATGGTATCTATAGACCTCTGTAATGACTGTAAGATGCACTACATAAAAAAGTCGCAAAAGCAAAATTCAACACTTGTGCCAAACACAGGTTGCCATTAGGTGATAAAAGATTAGCACAAAAGGGAGACTCGACGACATTATTTGGAAAGGTAAAAAAAGCCGCTATCGAAGGAAGACAAAATCATTATAACTGATATTGGGAATCAAAGTTTCAGCCGACATTAATAAATTTAGGACAGTTTGGCAAAGTCATACCTTTTTGTTATGATGTCCTTTTCAAACCCTTCGCGCCAATTTGAACCATTTGGTCTATGGTATTGGGTAAGTGCAAGGAGACAACGTGGGCCACGGGATATGTTCACCTGCGTATGTGTCACCGGGCATGCGCCCGAACAGGCAGCTTCGATCATTATGCATGTGGAACTGAACATGTTACATTAGTTATATGAGCAAGCATTTATATACCTCTAGAAAGTGGGCAGATCACTGTGTAGGTGCCAGGACAGCCAACTAGAACTATGGAAATAAGAATTGAAGGAGCCGGCAACCGAAAATGAAAAAAGTCGTCTACAGAAAAAAGAAAAACAGTTGGCATCGAAAGCAGCGCAGTGCGCAGAAAGTAGTGAAATGATCATAATCGGATCTACAACGCTCAAAAAGCGAGGAGCGTTGAACTAAGAACGCAATGTCGGTGACCGAAAATAAAGAAGTCACCTTCACACAAGTAACAAATTTCGCTATAGGGCGTCTCGATGCGTTGCTTAGATACTAATTTTCAATAACGTGTCATTCATTGTGAGATGGGCGTTACCAGCATTTGAATGATAATGCCATGCTTTGTTTACACCACCTGTTCTGAGCCCGCCCGCCCGCCCGCCCGCCCGCCCGCCCGTCCGTCCGTCCGTCCGTCCATCCATCTATCCATCCATCCATCCATCCATCCATCCATCCATCCATCCATCCATCCATCCATCCATCCATCCATCCATCCATCCATCCATCGATCCATCCTATGCATGCTATGGCATGCTATGCTATGCATGCGTGTATGCATTTATGCCAATTCAGTGACCCAAGAGGACTACTGCGAGAGTCACCCGGTATGTGCAGTCACCCGCATGTGCTGTTCATGCCACCCCGGTGTTCCATAATCGTCATTCCAGCTTCCTGATGCGACTCTCGTCATGCCGTCCTCGTTGCGACTCCTATCACGACAAAGCTGCAGCTAGGGCTAGTACCCATATGTGCTCATGATCCGGATGTCGTCGTAGTTGTTTCATCGTCGTCATTCCAGCTTTATCATGTGACGCACCGTAGGCGTTCATAGTAACGCGCTCTTCCATATACAGCCGTCGTGTAATCGTTGTCATACTATCATTGCGATGCCCTCCTGATTATTCTATTGTCGTCATTCTTGCTTGTCATCAACTCCTGATGCCATCGTCGTCACACAAGCATTGCTATACCATTGATATCATGCCGTCGTCGTCACGATGTCATTTTACCGTCGTCATCATTTAAGTAACCTCATTTCATTGTCGCCATCCCTGCCGCTGTCGTGATTCCACCTTCGCCGGTTCATCAACATCAACATTTCCTTGCGCTTGCATTTAATCACACTCTCGCCATTCAATTGTGATTGTGCCGCACTTATCATGCCGTCGTCGTCATCAGACAGTCCCTATGATGCATATGTTGTGACACCGTCATCGTCAAGCCTTCGTGGCTCTGCTATTGTTCTAAGTCCAGTTTCGGTATGTTACGCCCCTCATCCCGTCACCGTCACACCATCCTCTTCATACAAGCTTTATGATACGGTCGCCGTCATGGAGTAGCTAATGCACAAGTTGTTATGTCATTGACCTCCTAATTTTGTGATGTCATCATTGTCATTACGTCGTCGCCAGACAGCCGATAACTGCATTCGTTGCCATAAAAGCGTCGTTATTCCCTCGCGGTCATTCTACCGTCGTTCTAACTTAGACATCGGACTCTCATCATCGCTTCATCGTCTGCTATGCGCGTGATACCATCGGCGTCATACAGTGGTGATGTTGGACGTGGCTCGGGTGGCATCGAGGCTTTGTAGGTTCTCGAACGACGTAGACTACGAGATCGTCGTTGTTTAATAGATGCGGCCGCTAGAAGTGGTGTTCTCTAACCATCTTTATTCAATATTGCAATGAACTGTGGGATCAAGGGGCAGTCCTTCGAGGATGCATCGTGAGACCCGCTGCAATTTGTGCGCTTCAGCACACTGGCCTCGCATGTGTTGGTGGTGTGGGGCCCAGTGCATAGAGATCACACGGAGAACACACATAGAAAACACGCGCACGATGCTCACAAGACCTAATTTCACGCACTTCTAGCGCAGTACTCTTGGTACAATGAGGCGAACTGCGTGTGAAAACTGGCTGCTTTTATACGTGATAGGAGGTATTAGCCCACAAATATAATCGTTACACATCCTGGCGTGCCGAGGCGAAACGCGTTTGCGATGACGCTGTTTCCAGTGTCTGACTTGATTAGGACTGACAGATCGGTGCTGGCAGTGGTGTCGCCAACATCGTAAATTACGCAAGTGGTGGCTTCCTTGTCTAAAGGTATAGGAGGGCAGACTTCAATCTCGTCAAGTTCCGTCACTTTGCGCAAGAATCGAAGGCCTCGGCATGTTCTACGTAAACTGCTAGGGCATTCTTAAGGGCGTTCATTCTGATGTCCTTGCGTTCGGAACCGGCGGCTCTAAGTACAGAAAGGACTTGCCTGTTCAGCCATCTTATGTTGTCAGTGGCCAGAACTAGCGCGAGAACGATGGTGAGTGACTCAGTATTCCGCAAAGACCTGATGCTGTACGCTCTCAAATTCGAAGTTGTGCTCAGGAGCTTTCTCTTTGCTTTAAGACTGCGCACCAGCTCGAACAAGTCGTCACAAAGTTCTTCACTGCTGACATAGTAGGGCGTGGTGCCACTCACGGTGCCATTGGGCTTCCTGGAGGCAGCCGCCGTGGGCACTGCAGAGTTCGGCGGCCGCGCGTGAGGCTGCGCCTCCATCGCAACTAAGTCGGAAACAGCAATTCACTGGTGATGTCCAAAAAAATCACAAAAAAGAGTAGAACTGGAAGACTCGACTTGTATGCTTGCCTATTCCTTCACTTGAGGCGGTTACCCACTCTCATGGAATGTAAATCGTCAAAGAACCTTCAGGACTCGTTGTAGCTGACTGCCTGTTCTAGATTTCCTAAATTCCTAGATATGCTCCTACAATTGGCTTCCTAGGAATTATTGCTCTTTCTTGGGGGGCAGGACTCGCCTATAGGATGTATAGAATAACGCATAGGTTTTTTTCTTTGTTGCGGCATGGCTATCACGCGATATGTGCGATGTCCCAACTGGTATAATGAGGGATGCTATGTCTTTTTGATTTATCAAAAAACCTCAGTCGTGTCTACACTGAAATAGTAGATTCGCTCAATAGCACCCGGCACAAAGGTTTAGTGGCTATGTCATTGCGCTAATAAACATGAAGCCGCAGGGTCCAATCGTGGCGTAAACGATCGCATTTTGATGTCGACAAAAGGAAAAAAATGCCCATGTACCAGAATTGGGTGCACTGAAAGATACCTAGGTGGTAAAAATTATACCGGAGTCCTTCACTAGAGCGTACCTCGTAATCTAATGGCGGCCAGCAAACGTATAATCCCAAAAGCCAATTTTTGTTTAAAAAGGGCACACGCCTCCGAATACATAAAAGCTGTCGGGCTGCTTTCATTTTTTCACGAACAGTTCGCCACGGTAGTTTACCTCGGTTGTATTTGTTCTATAATTGCTCGGTGAATATCTTAATACCCCATTCCGCGGAACATGCATCCCGCATATAACATCGAAAGGAGAAAAGCAAGAGGGGAAGCCCAGCAGAAGAAATGGGACGAGCAACATAACATCTTCTATGTGGACGCCGCAGGGCCAAAGAATGGCGTGATGACTATTGTGGTCTCAACGCCTTCAGGATTGATGGTGAATTGCGCCTCGATGAAAACATCCAACCCCACTCACGCAGAGGAAGCAGCTATTGCATTAGCTATAGCATCTAACCCCAACGCCGATGTGCTCACTGACTCCCAGAACGCCTGTCGCAACTTCAATAATGGATTAATGCACAGGTCAGGGTTGTCATTGCTGACTAAGCATCCATCCAGCCAAGCCTCAGTCATCTGGTTTCCCGGTCACCTGGAACTACCAGGAGGAAACGAAGCCGCTCACAGGCATGCCCGAGCTCTTCTATACCGGGCGTCTCCCCCTGATGACCGTGAAGAGTGCTGGGACCTAACTGCTTTAGCAGTGTATGCTGACAATCTCGCACCGTACAGAACAGCCAGGAAGGAGTACCCAACACCACATAAATCCCTCGATAAGTTGGAAGAGAACACTCTTAGGAGACTACAAACTAATACATACCCAACGCCAGCTAAGTTACACCAGTGGTACCCTACACTATACTCCCCGCAATGCCCACACTGTGGTGAGGTAGCTAACCTCTACCACATGGTGTGGGCTTGCCAATTTAATCCCATAGTTGACCCCATTCCAAATCCCTCAAAAGAGCAGTGGGAGGCTATTCTGCTCAGCGATGATCCTGACCGTCAGCACTGGCTGGTGGGGAGGGCCAGCGCAGCAGTAGTAACCAGTGGGCTACCGGAATAGGCGGCCCACCCACGAGTTATACGAATATCCTACAAATGAAGATGTTTTCAATCAAATAGCTCATGGGCATACCAAACACACATCGAATGGCTTAAGGAATAGGATTTAGCCTTTCATATCACATCATCGTCAGTCCGTTTTGAAAAAAAAAAGGTACGACGTCACAGAGCTGCTAGGGCTTTACTGATTCACGCGAGGGACTGCGGCAAGACCTCCCTCTTAATATGGGCTATCCTGTTGCTCCGAGAACGCAGCTTCTCTTATTAGTATAGCGTTTTTCGCTCGGCTGCCATTTGTGCCTCCTTCTTTGCCGCTATTGTCATATTGTTGCTATAGGGCAGAACTGCAAGTAATCTGCTATGAGGAAAACATTTCTAATAATTGAGCAAGAAAAGAGCATTGCTCAATTGACAATAACAAGAATATATTTTTAAGGACACTGTTCTTAAATCATTATCATTTCCTCTACGCTAAGGGAGGCTTGGGCATGTAGCTTTATGATAATCGCGCCTGTGTGCAGGGAGAAAAGGCAAAGTAGGTCAGACTTGCACTCTCGAAGTTTTCAGGAAACCGAGGTGGTCCCGCAGTCTTTCACAATATGCAACAGTGTCCTTGGGTGCGTGTTAAGTACCAGGTACATGTCCATTCTAGCATATCTGCATAGGTTTGTCAAAGTGACTGGAAAGTTATCCAGCTAGGAATTTCGTGTCATTGTTTATGTCGAGCTTCCAATTTAGCATTTTTATAGGGAGAACTATAAAAATCCGCATTTTTTTGTTAAGTGTGCATAACAAAACTTTCCCGATCTTGTGTTTTTATTGTTTTTTATTCATTTTGTGGTAATGTAGATCCACTTCAGTGTAAAAAATCTGCCTCGTAGATATGAGCCATGATTAGAGGCCAGAACGCTAACGATATACTACAAAATGTCACAGTGTACATCGTCCACTTCTCGGCCGTATTCAGTATTGCCTTTAGGTTATTTTGACGAGATAACACTCGTGATCTCGTGAAGCTTGGTTATTTGTGCATAATAAATATCAAAGTGTATTTTCTTGCACTTATGGGAAAGCGTTATCTTAGATTCGCATTCGCAGATAAAAATATTAACAAACTTTGAAACCTCTCATTCTGTTCGTGGTCAACCTAGACCAGCAGTTACAAGCTCGTCTGTGGTGAAACGCACCTGAGCTTTCTGTGGCTTGCGAACTTTCTCAATTCACTGCAGGTGTTTTCCAGCTTTTCGTACGCCGTCGCCATCTCGGGCTCACCAAATACCCGTGATCTTGTTTGCCTGGCCGCCAGGCAACTGGAGATCGACCCCAATGCAAAGACGACCACATATCTCTGGCTGTTTCCATCGGTGGGGTATGTATATGGGGAAAATTGGAATTTGGACAAGTAAGGAATGCCCCATCATTAACAACAGTGCCAGTAACAACGAAAGAAGAGAATTGCGCATGAGGTCTAAGGCTGATTTTTTGAACATTTCTCTTTTTCATGCGTTGTAAGTGCCGAAACAGACAAAAGCTGATAATAAGTGTAGGCAAAGGTATTTACCCACGTTCCGGCAAATAAAGCGTTATTTGTTGTATATGTTTTTTCACGAAGCTTAGCATAACTTAAAAAGTTCGGTAACAGCTCAAACCACTGTCTCAAAAAAGAGAAGCTCAAGAGATTGTATTAAGACACCGTGCTAAACTATACTGTATTCCTTTATTGGCATTGAACTATATTCACATCAGCTCGGGGTCGCGTTATGGGTCACCTAGCGACGACGCCGAAGTACACTGTATAACAAAGGAAAGGAAAGCTATAGTGGGCCATGCTCTACAACTCTTTCTGCTGGGTCAATCTCTCCAGCGCTTTTCCAAGGGGAACGCTGCTCGTACGGAGAAATGGTGCCCAGCTTTGACGGTCGGCCCAAGCGATGGTGATCAATAAACACGTTTACAAGTGGTGGAGCGTACTTCAGCTACAACGTCAAAGCTGGAACTTCGATCTCGTACCCTGCGCTCAACTAAGCCTGAAGACGCATCCCAGGAAAAACCTCATACTCCATTACAGCAACCGCCTCCTTTGTCACTAAAAGTTATCGTGTGTGCCTCACCCCAGGGACCTTGACCATGCTTTAAACATGCTACTTGCAAAGAATCCTCAGTCAGTGACTGATATTGTCACGCTGTGCGAAAGCTACGAGCAGATACGCAGGCAGCGCTAGTTCACACGTCGCCCTTCATCGCGCGAAGAACACGTTACTGGTTCGGCTGGCATTTACGACCACTCAGCGCTGCTTTCAGAAATAAAAGCGTTTGTCCGGGAAGAAGTTCCAGCTTCGTCCTGGAATTTCGCAGTTCAACATTGCCTACTGCTTCAACCACTGCAATGACCGATTCTACAAGCAATCAGCCACAACCTACCCTCGCTCCGGTTCCCTGTGGTGCCTTCCACCGGCAGCAGGACCCCCCTCTCTTCGGTGTAACAGGCGAGACTGACGTTGACTTTGGCTTTCATGAAAACGTCAATGCCCACATAAATTGTGATGACCAGATGAAGCTAAATAGCCTGTTATTTTATCTTACTAAATTAGCCAACCTTTGCTTCCGCAATAATGAAGGTGACATCGAAACCTGGTTCACGTTTTAGGCGGAATTTGTGGAAGTCTTCGGCCGCCCGACTTTGTGAGAACTCCGCGCGGAACAGTGCTCAGGACAACGCGTTCAAAAACCTGGCGATATCTATGCAAGTTACGCAGAGAATGTTATGCATATTTCAGGCCGAGTCAATTCCTCCCTGAGCGAAGAGTAGAAGACCGAACGCGTCCTCGAAACATCAAGGAAGATGCATTGCAAATGCTTCTTGCGCGAACCAAAGTTCTGTCGCGGGCGTCCTCACACTCTGCCAGAGCTTCAATGAGGTGCTAGACAAATGTTGCTTGCACGCAGCGCTGTCCCACCTGCTGACTCTCTCTAGCGCCTGACAATTTCCTCCAGCCCCCCTGATAATTTATAGTTTTTCATATTGACCCGTGTAGCTCTTTTTTCGGGTGACCGCTTTTCATCGGCTAACAAATGTTAAACGTGATCACTCAACGTAGGGCGTGCCTGCACGTATCGGAAATTTGTCGAACGTTATCGATGGTTCTTTCTGTCTCCGAGGCTTGTGGAATCTGGTTGTTTGTGCGACGCGAATTGTGTAGTAATTTCATGAAGACATGCAGGCACCAGCGATTATTCTGGAACATTAGATGACTCACGAGTAAAAGCCGATGCCCTTGGTCCGCAGATCAAATTTTCGACGATCGGCACCTGTGATTGTAGCCTGTTTTCTGGGCTCAGGTTCGACTAACAACAAGTTAGTTTCGGCGTTCACAGTTTTTGTTACCAAGTTTTTCTCAACGTCACTACAACGTGCCAATATATATCAAGGACTTTGTGAGAAGGAGACGAGCCAACTGTAAATGCTCCCTCTCAGCAATGGACCTCGACAGCCTGATCCATCTCTGGTGGCTCCCAACAGGAGAGCCATTCGCGACAATCTTGCCGAGTCCATACCTTTGAGTCACCACTGGTCTCCAGTGACTGAACCTTTGACCTACGCCTCCGACGAAACATGAATACTAATGTTAACCTGATAAAATCTGAAATAGCTGTGTTCTACGCAACTGGACTGAGAAGAGAACTTTTATGCCAACCTGTCTTTAGATTTTTAAATATTTATCCATTTTTACTTTCGGAAGTGAGTGTTGGATTAGATTATGGGGTTTTACGTGCCAAAACTACTTTGTGAATTTGAGGCACGCCGTAGTGGAGGACTCCGGAAGTTTCAACCATCTGGGGTTCTTTAATGTGTACCTAAATCTAAGTACACGGGCGTTTTCGCATTTCGCCCCCATCGAAGTGCGGCCGCCGTGGCCGGGATTCGACCCTGCTACCTCCATGCTCAGCAGCCCAACACCATAGTCATTAAGCAGCCATGGCGGGTGCAAATGAGTGCCCGCTGTATAAGTATGCTATAAATGTGTTGTGTAATATTCTGATAACAATGATTTCCTGTGATGTTCTTTTTGATTATTGTAGGTTTTATTGGGTTAGAGGCATTCTTAATATTCCATGAAGATATTAGCATATTCATTAGATGTGTATTAGCTTTTAGGGCTCTCTTAGTAAACCATAATAAAACTATTGCTTTAGTTGCATTATGAAATGAGCACAAATAATTCATTTTTTTGCAATTTGCTTGCTAATTAAAAGGTCTATTCGATCTTTCAATAATTTCTTTAATATTTTTCTTGATATGTAACTACTTGTATTAGGTCTCTATGTACTTACATCCATATTTTTTGCCTCTGATTTTCCTTTTGGAATGAGTTGACTTTTTAAAGAATTGAATTCTTTGCAAAAGTAGCTACATTTGACGTAAGCGGTTCAAAGGCTTAAATAGGACATTTTATGTAGTTTGTATATTCCATTAGCAAAGACAGCTTTCAGATGGTCCGGACCAGGCAATATGTACTTTCATAAGTCCCTATTAGGTTACCTAGTTCAGACAGAGGGAATAGTTTGTCATCTGTGTGATTTCACTAATCTGACTGAGTTCTATCGCTTCATTAACATTCCTCCTTTAACTGTGATTTCTGCATCTGACAAAGGGTGCTGTCTGTCTAAGATGAAATTTATTAAAAAAATTAAATTATGGGGTTTTACGTGCCAAAACCACTTTCTGATTATGAGGCACGCCGTAGTGGAGGACTCCGGGAATTGCAACCACCTGGGGTTCTTTAACATGCACCTAAATCTAAGTACACGGGTGTTTTCGCATTTCGCCCCCATCGAAATGCGGCCGCCGTGGCCGGGATTCGATCCCGCGACCTCAAGCTCAGCAGCCCAACACCATAGCCACTGAGCAACCACGGCGGGTATGAAATTTATTGTTTGCTCTGGAGATTTTCTTCCTTAGCCATTGTCTTTCTATATGCCCGTTATTATTACTTCCCGTTTCATTTGGTCCTGTATTTATTTATATGGAAGATAAATTAATTTTTGCTAATAATTGCAAATTCATGCCAGTTTTATCTCCCATATTTCCTATTATATATGGTTTTACAAATGTCGTGTTCTGAATGTTAGGCCCTTTTGAATTGAATACTTATTTCTCCGTTATGAATATGATTGCTTGTGAGTAATGCTGCAATTTTTTCGTACTAGTTCTAGCTCTTGTGTCCACCAAGTATTACTTTTAAAGCGAAGCTTTATTTCATTCTTTCTTGGACTTTACCACCACTGCTGCTGCTGTTGCTGTCTGGCACACAGCGTCGGGGCCTGGTTCAGAGCTTGTGTTTACATGACAAGAGCGCGGCAGAGAGGAAAGGCGACACGAGATGCTAGTTTGGACCTTTCTATCGCGTAGAGTGCGTACAATGTCATTAGGAGCTCTGTGGGTGTCGCCACCTTAGCTTCTTGACAACTGTAATTATCTGTGACGTGCGTGAAAGCATTGCATGAACTGCAGCACTTACTTACCTTTTTACTAGGGTACAGGTCCAGAGGGAAACTAGATAGAATAGTAGAGAGGAGGGGAGAGAGGAGACAGAGAATGGGAAGAACCGACGCATTCGCTAACCGAGTGAATAACAACATTGCCACTCTTCGCTCGTAGTTCCCATAGAAGAGGGGGGGGGAGATTGTAAGGAAAAGGTGACGTGAGGGCATGACAGCAGTGGCGGGCAAACGGGATAAATTTCAGTTAAAGGCACTGTAAGGTACATTTCTGTTATCTGAGAAAAATTAACACCATGCAGATTTGTCAAGCGAACAACTTGCGCAAGGCGTATAAAAGACGAGTGGCATTGAAGCGTATCGTAGGCTCTAGGGGACACTACGGAAGCGGTTACACGTCATTTCAACCATTCTGTGTTCATCATGATATCTTCGCGACTGTGGAGTTGCTGGTGGTTGCAGGGGTGATTCCGACCCCGGCAGCTACATTTTGACGGGGGTGAATATTAAACCCTCATGTACCGCGGTTCAACAACACGTTAAAGAACACCACGGTGTCAAAGTTCATCCGGAGTCCGCCATTACGGCGTGCGTCATACTCCGATTGTGGTTTTGGCCCCTACAGCCCCATAATTTAAATAAAGTTTAATATTTCTGCAACAACGCGATGTGCTATGTTGGGCAATCAATATGCTCACCCCTCTCAGAGGTTATGAAGAATGCGCACAACAGCGCCTCGAGCAAACTTGTGTGTTCTTTGTGCTATGCAGACAAAAAGCAGTGGTGCACGCAAGGTAACGTTTAATGTCAACTCGCCGCCGTCGTGTTGGCCTGAATGTTACGAAATTAAATATTCGCCGTCCGAATCACCGATAATTATCGCCAATCAAAGGAAACAGCAGAGAGAGCTTCGCTTACATCGATTCCCACCATGTGTGGGATCTGTACAGCTTTTATATTTGAAGAATTGTCAATTTTGCCAATTTTTGATATAAAGCTTCTCTTTGATTTAACTTGTTTTCGATATTAATTTGCTCGCTTATATTCTGCTGAACTGCACTAAACTACGGATCTTTGTTTAACTCTTCAAAAAACATTAAAATTTTCCACTGTAAAACATATTCTTGTTAGCCTTCTGACCTAATTTTAATTCTGTATATGTGCCTATGATCACTGGTATTGAAGTGTTTTAGTACTTCCAATTTAAACATACGTTCTTTTAATATAAGCGTTATGATTGCTTCATCAATTCACATTCGACTCTTCTTGTTTTGAATGTTGTTAATGGACCTTTATCACTCAGTTACTTAGTCATGCTTAATGGTAAAGTCCCTGGAGGCGTCTCCCTTGTCATCATTAGTTATCCTTTACCAAACTTCATTTCTACAATAAGTACATTCGAAGTCTGTTGTATCTTGCTGCTGTCCTTTCGCTTATATAGCTTTTAAGATTTAGTTTATTATAGTGGGTTATAACACTTCTTGATTGGGTACTCATTCCCGCCTTTTGTAACCATTGCTAGTAAAAATTTTTCTTCGATTACATTTGGAAAAGCTTATATTTTCTCAATAAGTACTATTCATGCTGTGTTCTGTTTTGTACATGTATCATAATGTGTTTAATTGGCACGTCTATTACTTTGTTATCTGAAGTAATGATTCACGAGCACGGATATATCGCGTTTCTTTTGGTCATTGCACATGTACATGTGACGGATGAGATTCAGAAGTTTGCAGGGATAACATGGCCACAATTAGCACATGATCGGGGTCGTTGGAGAAGTATGGGAGAGGCCTTTGCCCTGCAGTAGGTGTAGCCAGGCTGATGACGACGATGATGACATGTGCTTTTATAGTATGCTTAATTGGTATACCTGTTACTTTGTTATTTGAAGTAATGATTGAGGAACCCGGATATATTGTGTTTCTCTTCGTCATTAAATTTCTAAAATAACCCGAAAGCTTTAGATGCTATTAGAGTGATAGCGTCTAGGATTGTCAGCGTACTTCTGTTATTTCTAATATTTATCTCTCTTGTTGCATTTCTTGTTATGTTGCCCAATGTATGTGGTAGTTGCGATGCCTGTAGTGGCGTCATGGCTCAGTCTACTAGATTTCCAAAAGAATTCACGTATCTGCTGCCAGGACGGGAATATTATTCTATCACTGTAGCTCTACTACATCCGAAGTTACACTCGTTTTTCTCCTAAAGTACAGTTCTTGACAATATGGCAGCGCCCATTCTGGCGTGCAAACGATGCCAACAATGATGTCTACTCAAAACCAATTTCTTTCGCTTCCTTACGTGTGTTCAAGCATACATGATATGCTAGGCAGGCTAGAAAAGACCCATTCTGTCATTGCATGGCAATAATTTTAAACGTAAAGGTGCTTTTCCCTGAACTGCGAGCCCACATAAATCACAGGTGCCCGTGAAGGTGGCAATACGACGTAAAACCTGCGCTTTTGCTAGACTAAATTGCTGCTTATCTTTTTTTCAGTTTTTCTCTCTTCTCCAAGCCAAATGATGTCCTGGGTAGTGTCTATGTGTACGTTTAGTCTATGTCTATGTTTCTTGGTTTCATGCTCTTTTATTGACAATAGCCGCAATGGCTGTCGAGCAGGCTAAGAGAGGACTAAGTTTTGCTGTGTTAACGAATTAGGCTCAATTTGTGAGGCGAATTTTGCTTGATGAACTGCCTGAGACCTTTACAGATGACAAGTGTAAAACGTAGGGAGCTGTACCCGTAGTTTACTCGTATACTCGTACTCGTACTCGTACTTGTATACGTCCACCAGAAAGAAATGGACTAAGGTGATTATAGCATTCCTGTGACGCCGCAACACACAGACTAATTCAGAATTACGTCACAGAAATGAGATCCACGTAGTAGTCGCCTTTGCCGTATTGGTATTTTTGCAGCCAGCATTGTTAGCGATTAATTAATTCACACCAATATTAAATGAAACTCGACATCTGCGAAAGTTATCAGCGTTTAATCTAGTCATGCGTTTATATTCAATTACATTTTTCCCCACCTAAAAATAATTTTCGCTACAATGTAACCTATTTCGCTTATTTCGGAAGGGCAAGGAGCAACGAATATGTGACTAGATTTCCTGCTCAACAGTGTTCATGCATTCTTTACCTTACTTTCCATGAGACTGCTGTATTCTCTTCGTTACTGCGCTACAAAATGTGTTCGCCACATTGGTAGATGCCATTGTATGGGCCATATGTTATTGCATGCTTCGCAAAGGGAAGTGTTTTTTGCTTACTGCTAATTGCAAGACGTAGCAATGTACAGGGCAAGTACTCAACGCCCATATGAGTATATTCAACTGTAAGAGCATGCGATGCTTTCCTGCAGTGCAACAGTGTCCTAAATTCTGTATTAGGAAAGTATGAATTGTTCCTACTCTTGCAAAAGTAAGCAAAGCCGTCTGTATCTGTGACAAGCTAGCTACTATATTACCCAAGAATTGATTTATGGAACAGTGAAGGGGAGAAGACAACGTGTTGTGAATAATTCGGCCTCATTTAATCCCGTGTGAGAGGAAAACTTTGAATAATCAGCGGTTCTATACAATAAATAGATTCGAGTGTTCGAGTATTCAATAACTGCTACTCAATGTTATCTTACAAAGCATGTAAAGCCAATTAGGCAATTTGCTTACAATTCTACTCTGCCATATATGGGCGTGCTTTAATTTGTGATTCCTGTGAGAAACTGCCGAAACACTTCTTTTCATAGCATAACCACGTGCTGGTCACCACTGCCTGAACATTACTGGGTCATTTTATTCATTATGAATGATATGTTGCTCTATGGTAACACGCATTCTGCATAATTTTTTCCTTACAGCCAAGCAATTCCATTCAAGGTGAAAGCAGCAGAAAAACCAGGAACGATGACGTTCACAGTAGGAGAAGGTCAGTAACCTTATTTTTATTTAGAAGTAGTGCTGGTTCCGCATCTATCTTCCTGTGAAAACCTTAACAGGCTCCCTTAGTTGTATCTTGGACGTCTATTTCTTAGAGCCGAAGCAATCATTTGATTGTCACATCGCCAGCGATTTCCCTTTTGTCCCGAACGCTTTTTTATCCATGCTACGATATATGTTATTAACTCAGAGATGTCAAATATATAATGCATATTTCATGTGAAAGCATAAAGAAATACTGAGTAAGTAAACAAATTCACCGACCATTAACATATTCTTTTAGGCAAAATTTGAGCGCAGCTCTGTACGTGTTTTCATTTCCAGATATATTGGCGGGTGCGGACATTCTGTTCCGTGCGGCAGGTTCCAAACCAAGCGAATTGTGACTGGACTGCCTCACTAAGTGGTAGATCGCAAGAGGGAGTGTAGTCGGTGACGCGAGGGCGTGATTCATAGCAGCCGCCGCAGATAGACCTCCACTCACCCAGCGCTTTGCTTCCATATGCCTGACGCGCGCTTCACAGGCGCTCCATCCTCGTCGCAGAGCCCGTCTTGCGCGACACTAGGCTGTTCTGCTCACGCTTTCGCCATACCCTCCTCCTCCGCTTTCCTTCTCACGTTCTCTTCGATTTCACCGTCTTTCGACACCCACTGCGCTCCCTGTTCACCCTTTCATCCTTCCATGTGCTCGTTCGCCCGGTTACAAGGGACGCTGAGGGACGCGAAAGCACGCCGACGCTCAACGCAGGAACGGGCACCTATGAACTGCGTACCAAAACTTTTACAGTGCTTATTTATTAGGTGCGACATAGCCTCCCTTTTAAAAACCGCGAATATTTGTATAAGAGAAATAGAGGAAACAATAGGCGGAATCTTATTCACAATACATCATTATTTCATTCACATTTTTTCGTAGCAGCATGTCATGTTTCCCACGAAACTGTATTCTCACATAAAGAAACATTCATATATCTTTTTTACTGTTAAACTATTATGTAATTTTCAAATTTTGAGGAAATTGCCCAAGAATGTGATGTGAATGTGCAAACGCATAATCAACCTAGCCGAATCCAAAAAGCTCAAAGTTGACGCCTTCGGGATCTGCTTTAGAATAGTCATATCATTTTTTTTACGCGATTGCTTCACAGTTTGAGTTTCAAAGGAACATTGTATAACACCGATGGTGACTGATATACTCTCGTACGTCTACGATGGCATGCTTGGGTGTGCTGTTAGAAGCAGAATAATAGCGTAGGGTGCCCCGTGTCGGGATTTCAATAGGTTGATAGAACTGAAAACATTGTAAGAGATCAACAAAATCTGCCAAATTCGCGTGCGTGGCGCCTACCAGGGGTGGTCAAGCAGGTCACTCTACGCCTTGAAACTTAAAATTGCCTGCTAAAATTACAGAAGGCTTGTTATATTTGGATAGGGCGGAGCCTGAACCACACCGTAGTTACTCAGAAAAATTTGGTAGGAGGTCGGATGGCCTGTAGCATCCTCCAGTAACCAAATGTACAGCTGGCAAAATAGCATGCAACAGAAATAGTTGCAAGAGTGCTGTCAGTAAGGATAAGTTTGACCTTTTATGCTTTCTTATGGCTATTACGACACAGCCTGCTTTTCTATCCACCGGATGTTTACGAAAAACAGTAGCAAATGTGAAATATGGAACTCTGAATTGTTAACTTCAGTATTTACCTCGTTTCGGTTCCGCCACAAGCGTGAATGAAGGATGCAAGGTGATCTTTCTTGTTAAGGAAATTGGCGGAATTTATGGAAAATTTTTGCGCATGTCTTTCTGCGCATGGTGACTGCTTCAAATGTTTGCATTTCGCTGGACACATTCCCGTACCCTGCCCGCAGAGTGCTGGTACCGATATAGTTTCCTGCCTATCTTTAACTTATCAAAGCACAGCTGGAATCTTTTAACGGGCTGACAATTCGCTCGAGCAAAGTCGCGAAGCCACCTGCGCATGAACTGTATTCGAGGTAAAAAGCCTTCACATATACTAACGTGTAAGGATTTCAAATTTTTTTAGCGTGTAGGGTTTACTGCATTTTGTCCTGTAACACTGCATTTTGTCCTGTAATTTAGAGACTTCATAATTTCTGAGCAGTGCTGCCCTTGCTTGCGAGACCCGATGCAATGTGCACGTTCAATATACCTTACTTTTAACCTAATGTTATCTTTGCAGATGTTTGCAATGACGACTTTGGTAGCCTTGTAGTCTTCTTTCTCTGGCTCTGGCAAAATAATTGAATATAAAATTTTTTCTATGCATACAATTGTTGATATAATCAACGAGTTTAGCTATGCTAGGTTCCGAATCCCGCTATCAAAAAAGGATGTAAGATTGTTTTGATGTCCTCGACATATTTCTTTTTCTTCAGATAACACTGTGGCATTATCTATAGAATCGTCTAGCGAAGCTTCTACTATTGGAAGGCGTTTCTTTAGGTCAGTTGTTCGTAACAAAAAGTATTTCATCTCACGTCTGATTTACATTTAAAAATTTTCACGCGCACATTCGGCATCCTTTAGGGCATCAAAAACCTAACTAGTCTGGTCTTGATAGGGACTGACTTCAATGTCACCCCAGCAGATTAGGACACAAGCCACAGAAAACATAAATACATTCAGCCGCCTCTCGGGCCACATGTAGCGAAGAAGCCAGCAGCTGCATGAAAAGGAAGCCTTTCACTACTTCCATGCAGCAGTCGTTGGCTGTGAATAACTATGCGTGCTCGATATGCGACAATGACAACATCGATGCTGTACACATATAATCATAGGCATTTGGTTTGGTATTTGCGGCATGCACTCTGGCACACTTTACAAGCATATAGACTTGCACTCACCTATCAAAGCAGAAGAGCGATGTTTAGCGCTTTTCACAGACGACGCACATCCCAACGACGTACAGTCCTCAGGGCCTTTTGTAGCTGATCACCGCCAGCGAGTACCGAATTGGGAATCACGTGGTCCGCAAGTCGACGTAAGGGCCGTTCGTAGCGATCTCAGTAGACAGCCGTGTCGGTCAACTGTAGTTTATAATGCGCTGATCAGAGCCGCGGTACGAAGATCGCGGCGCGAGATCTCACAAATTAAGCAGCGACGTCGACAGTATAGCTAAAATAGGCGTAAGAGCGATGTTTACCACTTTTCACAAACGCCGAAAATCTCGAATGTAGCGCAGTCGTTTCAGTAAAGAAATGCACAAAACAAGTTTCCAAACATGATAGATGATAAGGCGTGTTCGAACAATGCGAAGCACAGAACGTTCGCAGCATGCGTTTATCAGTAACCATGACGGCTGGACAAGATGCAGTGGCCGAGAAGTGACAACTGTAGTATATGAAGCAGGGATTCACGTCGCTACACTTTCAAGGATTATGTGGATAGACAGACAGACAGGCAGGAAGGCAGGCAGGCTGGCAGTCCTCGACAAAGGCGTGAACTACAGGGAGGAATTGAACCCCGTCATATAACACTATAGAATCTTATCTGAATATGTATTTATACATGCACCAAAGGTGTACTTCATACTGGCGCCGCTAGATGACAGAGCCTGTCCGCTGGGACGCACGAGAGAGTAGCCATATGCATACAAACCTTATATTGCGAGTTTCGGTGTTTGCAATGTAGTGTATCGCTGCGATGTTTCAGTGCTAATCGCAATAACGTCGAGATTCATTGTGAGCTGTTGTCTGAGAATTTTTTATCCTTACTTGATGCTTTGTATTAGCTTAGTTGCGCAAGCCTATTTTATTTGCTGCAAGCTAGCCTAGTTCAGAAGTGTTCTATTATTTTTTTGTGAACTAGTCGATATGTTATAGTAAATGCTTTCGCTCCTTACTGCATTTTTAAATGCCTGTTTCATATAAATTTGGGTGATTCCCTCTGTAAACGTACTTGAAACAAAGCCCTGCTGTGAATTGTTTTTCAGATATGACTCCACGAGAGGGCATAATTTACTACACAGATTACGAGACATGTGCTGTTGCAGACTTGGAGTATCATGGACACGGTAAGACTACCCAGTAGAAGAACAATGCGTTCCGAAAGTGAATCGCCTGTGCAATACCTGATGTCTCTGACAAATGAGTGAGATTTCAGATTAGGGGAGCGCTCAATACATAATGGGCTATTACTGGTACATTGAAGGCGTCTCAAAGTGCCAATGACACCCATAACAAGTCTGATACTTTATCGATATTGAAATGGATTTGTTCCAATATTAACCTTAATAGCCTTCTTTAGCTCTTTCGCCCGACTTCGTGGTGATCGGCAGCGGGACATTCTCCGCTGAGAGCACGTGCCCACGCGCAGCCCAAGTACGTGGAAATAGAACTGTGAGTTACATCAACTATCACTTTGCGACGTGCGTGCTGTCACGCTGGAAGAAGATTGTGGCGTCGTGAGGTGTAGATGCTGTGGCGAGCGCAGTGGGTGTGCGTCACGTCTTCCCCAAATTTGGGCTGAAACTTGCGGGTGGCGTTCGTCGGCATAACTCGGCAAGAGACGCACAGCGAGATGCATTGCTTCGTCTTGCCGGATAACCACAGCTTCACTTAGACCAGCTCCGTCAGTTCGTGAGAAGCTAAACGAGGCCAGAGCTCTGTCTTAGTTTACTGGGGGCCTACGTCTATTTCGCATCCTCCTCACCCAAGTGAACCCTGCCACGCAATTCAACACCGACTGGCATTCTCTTGTTCACTGGTTGTACCCAGAATGCTGGTGCGAACAAGACATCGCAACAAATGAATATCTTCTTGTCCTTCTTGAGTGTGTGCAATGTAGGTAATAACAAAGCGAATCTTGAAGCGAAGGAGGTGATGACACGAACTACGCGGCATATACGAACCGAGCAGGAAGCACAGACACACCACCGTCATCCTGCACCACCGTCCTCCTAAGACCACCGTGGTCTTAGGAGGAGACTTCAACATTGATATGAGTTCCGATGGTGCTAGGAAAACGATATTTCAAAGAATGTTTGTGGCAAGCGGATGTATAAATGCGGTTGAAACCTTCACGAGAATGACAGAAACTACGAAAACCACTCTTGATCTCTTTATAACGAACTATAATCCATTTTTAGTAACTAGTGGAGTCTTAAACTGTCCTCTCAGTGAGCATATGCCGATAGTCATGTTTATCCACACAAGAGCAAACGATACCGAAAAAGATAACACTGAAAAAACATTTCAGGCAATAAACGAGCACACATTAACTGCGTTTCAGGATGCCTTGAGACAAGTATCTTGGAAGGAGGTTTTTCAACAAAACGAGGCAGAGCCAGCATACAGCATCTTCTTAAAGAAATTCTCAGCTGTTTATGCGCAACATTTCATACATAAGAAAAGAAACCAGAAAGCTTATCGGAAACCTTGGATGACCAAAGAGCTTCTAAAAAAACTAAAGAAAAGAGATAAGCTGTATGCCAGGTTCATAAAATCTCGGAACAGCGAGGATCTAAAATCCTTCAAAATTTTTAGAAATAAATTAAATAAAGAGCTAAGAAATGCAAGAAATCGCTATTATTTACGTACTTTTTCCTCATGCGAGGGACAAACAGAGAAGATGTGGAACAAGTTAAATGAACTAGCGGGACGTAAACACAACACTGAACCTATAAAGAAAGTTTCTGTAAACGGATGCATTTTAACCGGAGATAATTTAGTTAACGCATTTAATGATTACTTTACAGACACTGATTCCCATTTATCACTCAGCCCACCATGTACATTGGTGGGCTCAGTTTTTTTCCAACCGACAACACCTACCGAGGTTTGTTCAGTTTTTCTCAAACTGAAAAATTCATGTAGCTACGATGCTGATGGCCTCCAAATAAGACCTATCAAACACGTCATTTGTGACATTGCACCTGTGTTAGCTTATATTTATAACTTATGCAAAACATCAGGTACTTTTCCTGAAAAAATGAAAATTGCAAAAGTAATTGTGTTATACAAGAAAGGTGACAAGCTTGATTTAAAAAATTACCGTCCGATATCCATTCTCCCGCAGTTTTCTAAAGGTCTTGAAAAAATCATTCTTAACCAATTAACATCTTTCAGCAATAAACATAAACTAATAACAGACGCTCAATACGGTTTTCAACAAGGTAAATCAACAGAATTAGGACTAGTAGCCCAAAAAGAATATATACTGCAGAACCTCGAAAATAAGTCACTTGTAATTGGTCTATTCATAGATTTCACAAAAGCGTTCGACTGCATAAACCATGACCTCCTAATACTTAAGCTTGAAAAATATGGCATCAGGGGCCTTCCTCTTCAGTTACTGACATCCTACCTTAGAAATCGACAGCAATATGTGGCTATAAACACTAACATATCATCTACATGAAAAATACAAACAGGTGTCCCTCAGGGAAGCATCCTTAGCCCATTTTTGTTTAACATCTACATAAACGACATAATTCTTATCCACCGAGAAGCAAAATTCATAAACTACGCAGACGATACGAGTGTTTTTTTATCAAACAACTCTCTTACAGGCCTCATTAGTGCAACGAACAACGTATTAACCCATCTCTCAAAATGGAGCCAGGACAACTTTTTAAAAGTAAACTCGAATAAAACACAAGCAGTCATCTTTAAAACAAGAGGTACATGTACTCCATTGACCCACAACATATTTTATAACTCTGAGAAAATACAGGTTGTTGACACGGTAAAAGTACTTGGCGCATATTTTACCGACACATTGCAATGGGACGCTCACGTGGATTTTGTACTACAGAAACTGAGCCGCGTAACAGGTATACTACATCGAAATCGCTACATTTTACCAATGTCAGCTAAATTGATCATTTATAATGCACTGTTTGCCTCGCATGTAAATTACTGCCATCTTGTATGGGGCACGACATCAGCTTACAATCACTCTAAAATACTATTGATGCGAAAAAAGATAATACGCGCTATCGCAAATGTGCCCTACAACTCACACACTGAGAATCTTTTTACCAAGTACAACATAACAAAAAGTCATCATCTCTACAAACAAACCCTCCTACGCACCTACTACTTTCAGGTAAAAAATAGAAGCAACTTAATTACAAATATAGCAAACTTAAAAGAGAATACACCCACATATAAGACGCGCAGCCATGAAAAATGGCTCATACCCTTCTCGAGGACAAATTACGGCCATCAAATGGTCGCAAATACCTTGCCACGGCTACTAAATTCTTACCTAGAAGCCGGTATTGACATCCATGCCCTGACACCATCGGAGCTCATCTGTCTGGTGAAAACTACCATTTGAATCACCATGATTCCGTAAAACCATATGCATTCAATGAAAGAAATGTAATTTATTTGATGTAACCCACTGTTCTTTACTTTTTTTCATTTCTGAAAGTGTTCTTTGCCACCGCTCTGCCAATATGTAAAGGGGGCCAGGGACCACTCAAGCTGCCAAAAAGCAGCTTTTACCTTGGCCCCCTCCATTTGCTTGTAAATGGGCACAAATAAAATGAAATGAAAATGAAATGAAATGAAATCATCATAAGCCTTAAGCAGGTATAAATCGAGGGTGAGAGTTTGCTATATTTGTCCACGTCTCAAGTGAAGGCCTCGAAGTATTATTGCGATTCGAGAAAGAGGGCACGTAGCAGGATCAAAGGCCGGGTGATGGGAGTGCGATTAGCGCAAGCTTTTTAATGCGGGAGCACGATATGACCCAATTTGCGGGAAATGCGTCCAGCGCCAGGCTGTCACATCCCGTGGTACCAAAACCCACGCGACCAAGAGATGACGTCACGTTGCCGGTGCTGAATCTCCTGTGGCTCGCACTGCGAACTCCCATGGTGAACATTCACAGACGCCGTGGCCCACACCCCAAAAAAGTGACTGCTCAATTCCAAAATTCAGTTGATCTACGTTCAAAACCGATCTGACCCACTTCCAAAATTGTTTTGGTCAACTCCCAAAATTTGGACAAGCTCATGAGCTTGTCCCTCTATCGTCAAGCCTGATCACCAGCTTTAACCACTTTTTTCAGGCCTTCAGTTACGGACGCCACAACTTCCCTAGGGAACCCTGCCTTTATCAGGCGAACTGCCTGTATATGTACACTTTTATGAACCTTGTGTGAGCAGGACTTGTCTAGGGCAGCGCGTAAGCATGTCTTGGCTATCCCTCTCTTCACTAATTTAGAGTGGGCCAAATCAAAATTCAATATACTTTTTTTCAACCTTGGCTGGTACATATAACAAACGCGCGAGTCGCTGAAGAAACACCGAACGTCCGAGAACTGTAGCCTACACTCATTGTTAAGCTCATGGGTGAAGGTCAGACGTTGAGCGCATGACTTAAAAAGAGCTAACGTCCTTTGGACAACTGCCTCGTCCCCAACACCTCAGCCAATGTGCCCGACAACCAGAAAGTCATCGAAGTAGCTAGAAATTTTTAAAATATGGTTATCTTCAATGCACGCTTGAATGCGTCGGCCCAAACTAGCTAAAAACAATTCACTCAGCACGGGGGCGAAGCATGAGCCTATGCACACTCCCTCGGGCTGGATGAATCTACAGCGCTGAAAATTTACAAAAGTAGCAGAAAAATAAAACTCTAAAAGCGTGGAAAATTTTCCGTAGAAATACCGGCATCGTTTTGGAAGCCCACAGTTCCCGGCAATTCTATACAGTCCTACGCTGTCGCTTAAATATCACTTTGAGGAGTGGAATAAAACAGGTCTGTAATTTCAATCGAAAAAGCAAAGTTAGCTTCCAATGACCTCGCTTCGTGAGAGAAACTGTCAATTATAACCTTTGAGTTACGCACTCTGAACGGGTCAGCAATTGGAAGGCGGTTCAAACTTTCTTGGAGAAATTTGGAAAGAACCCCCTGCTAAGAACCTGCCTCGGTAACTATCGAACGTAGGGGAACCTCCAGTGTGTGGGTTTTGGCCGAGAAGAATAGTCAAGCCGTTTCTATCGGCGCCTTCTATCTTTTTCTGAAGATTAGCCAGATTTAGCTTTTTGCTAAGGGGAATTGCGTGCTTCTTGAACTTTGCCGCGGTTGAATTCGTTTTCACAAAATTCGCCCACGACGGGACAGGGAGGTGGTGACTCTCTGTGACGTCGCGGGGCCTCTGGACAGCCTGTATATGGTGCGTGAATTCCGAGCTCTTCAGCAAGACCTCCCACTTAGACTTGTGTGGAAGTTCGGAGTCCGCGTTGTACGGGCACAGCCAGAGCATGCGGTCGAAGGAGCAGCATGCGTGACCGCATTTCGAGCACGACTGCTGAAAGTTAGGTCTATCCAACTAAGCGCTCTGGGGGTGAAGTAGGATCTCGTCTGCATGTGCCTTAAGGTCTGCAGGAGCCTTAAGGCCTGAGCCTTGTTCAGTTTCGGGCTTGGGGGTGGAAATTTCCTCCTGCTGTGCCTCTAATGCTCTCCGTGGCTCTACTACAGGGACAATACTGTGGGAGAGCCGGATCGTTAGCTCGTGCGCGATTCGTGAATTCACGTGCCAGGCAGTTGGCAACCCACTTGGTTAGTTATATCGTTCACGTGGGCCGGGAACCACGCTATGCTATGACCTCCAGTTTCTTCGCCCATACTAAAGCGAAAGGATCTGTTGACAATGTCGGCTGCGCGTTTAGAAACTGGAGCAGACGAGAAAACCATGACCGCCGTGCGTGAGTCGGAGAAAATGCTCGTCGGGCCTTTTGCGGATTGAGGAGCCACGGCTATCGTGATTTACTCCGCCTCGTTCGCGTGTTTAGTGTAGATTGACGCGGTGCTGATGTGCAATAAAGAAAAGGAAAATGCCAGACCTAAGTGAAGCTTATACAGGGTGTCCTAGCTAACTTTACAGAGTTTATAGATATGCAAATGGCCACGTAGCGGGACAGAACAAAGGTAATGCTGTATGCGATCGCTTGGAGATACTCAAACAATTTTTTTCATTCCGCCTAAATACATAATTAGTCCTAATTAATCAGCTTCTCAAATATTATAATGAGATGAAAAGTGTCAATGAGAAAATTGTAGAGCGACATGAAACACTCCCGATACGGTTTTCGGTTGCTCAATTACTTGCTACATAAAAGTGTTTTTCCAAGCTTGAAGGAGGCCCTCATATGCAGTCAACATTGCAACATTGTAAAGCTTGCAATCCCTCGGTATTTTTTAAGAGTTTGATGTTTCTGATAATTCTCGAATTTAGTTTTTTTGCATATTACTTGATCAAACATTGTTTACAGCAAATTTTATAATCTTTTTGCATTTTTCTAGTCTGTCTACTGTGGACGAGCAGAGAAGTAAAGGACTCAGTGCCTGAAGAATGCATCAACTATTTTGAAGATACCTGTGGTTTTACAGTTAACCAGCACAGCAGAGACCTCTGTCGTGATGGAGAAGGCGACTATTAGTTAGTATAGAAGACCTACGTAGGTATAAAATCAATAAATGCAGCAGAAAAAAGTGGCATTATTGTTGTGAGGCGTGTGGACAGTAAACAAACCTCATTGTTTGCTTAGCCGAAGTGAATAAGAAAACTTAAAAAATAATATGGGTTTGTTGTAATTTGTGATCGCCGTGGCGTAAATCTTTGTAGGAGAGAGACAAAATATTCGGAGAATTTAACACACGATGACTGTAGATGGTAATGAGAGAGAGAGAGAGAGAGAGCAAATGATAAAGGAAAGGTAGGGAGGTTGAGGTAATGAGTTTAGTATTGAATCAGTATAGTGGCAAAACGTGTTGTCACCGCAGAAACAAGCTATGTATGAAACATGCACTGCCGCGTGACTCCTCTTTTGCGGTGCCGTCAGGACACTCAGCACCATCTAGCGGCGCCATCGCGAAGCCTGCTCGTGGCATCCGAAATGCATCGCGTGCCCGCACGTGCGGATGCCGAGAAACGCTTCATGCGGCAACAAGGCCTCTCGGGCACATTTTTTTTTGTCATGCTGCGTCATCTAGGGACACTGCCAACTAGTCGGGCCGCGTGCCCTCTGAGACGAGAAGCGTGGCACGCCTGCGCAGGCGAATGCTTAGCATTGTTCCATCACTGATCGCACACCCAGGGGCACACACTCGTTGACCCGAGATTGCGAGAGGTTAACTAAGGAGCGCCACATACCCTGTGCATTCGTTGAGCACTTCACGAAGGCGTTGGCCTGAAAGATATTCGCTGAAAAGGGGCATACGGCCAGTGCATTTGTGGCGCAGCCTGTAAGAGCATGTAAGCTACTTGGTTACGTAAGGTTTTATGGCGCAAAAGCAACTAACTTTAGAATGCCCCATAGTCTTAGTTGCTTAGTTTGTGAAGCATCGGGCTTCTGTCATTGAGGAAATCTTATGACGGAGATTCGATTCCTCCAAGCATCGGAGAAATTTAAAGGATCCTTTATTTCATTGTAGAGCGGTAAGCTCCCGGTAGCACATGCGAAGCTACTCAAGTTGGCGTCATCGACGTTCGCTGAGGAGCTGAACACTTCTGCTGGCACATACCCAGTGACGCAAGGTGGCATCAAAGTGGTTCGTTGAAGACCCGCACTGGTTAGGCGGCACATACCCAGTGTCCGATCATCATCATCAGCCTGGTTACGCCCCTATATATATGTTTCTGTATTTTTACATACAGCTCGTCTACACCCTGATTCCGTAATGCCTGGATGACTGCTGAGATTTCGACTGAATCAAATGCTTTCTCGTAATGAATGAAACCTATATATAAGGGTTGGTTATATTCCGCACATTTCCATATCACGTGATTGGTAGTGTGAATGTGATCTATGTTAAGTAGCCTTTACGAAATCCTGCCTCGTCCTTGGGTTGACAGAAGTCTAAGGTGTTCCTGATTCTATTTGCGATTACCTTAGTACATATATTGTAGGCAACGGACAGTAAGCTGATTGGTCTATATTTTTTCAAGTCTTTGGCGTCCCCTTTTTTATGGATCAATATTATGTTGGCGTTCTTCCAAGACTCCGGTACGCTCGAGGTCATGAGGTATTGCGTATACAGGGTGGCTAGTTTTCCTAGAATAATCTGCCCACCATACTTCAAGAAACCTGCTGTTACCTGATCCTCCCCAGTTGTCTTCCCCCTTTGCATAGCTCCCAAGGCTTTCTTTACATACGTACATACATACATACATACATACATACATACATCCATCCATCCATCCATCCATCCATCCATCCATCCATACATACATACATACATACATACATACATGCATACATACACACACATACATACATACATACATACATACATACATACATACATACATACATACATACATACATACATACATACATACATACATACATACATACATACATACATACATACATACATACATACATACATAGTCTGCCTCCTGGAACCTGCGTGACGTAATCGTAAGAATGCTCAAGCATGAAAACATCTTCAATGCGTTACCGTTATCAGGTACTTCAAGGAATTTCAAGGTGTTTTGAGACTTTCCGATTGTTCTTAGGGAAGGAAACGCGAAAAATGACTCCCTCTGCTGTACATACATAACTCACTCATACATAACTCACTTCGACGGTGGCCATACCTCCCGTCGCGGTATCGATTCCATTCTATACGTATTGCCATGGACAGTCATAGTCAGTTGGTTTCTGCCAAATTTTTGGCATACGAAAGGTTGTAAGTGAAATTTAAACAGACATTCTAGGAGCTACAAATAAATTTGGAGTTTGCTTACTTGAATTACCTCAACTTACAGCACGGAAGATAGCACCACACTAACCTCTCTATTTGCTTCACAATGCAGTTTTACAGAGAAGCTGTTTATGCGGGCTCTGTGCCGTCGTTGTCGGACTTCGCTAAAGAGGGGCCACGTTACCTAGTGGGAAAATAAAAGAAGAGCTCAACAGGGGGAAAGGGGTTGGAGTGACCACTTTTCCCTTGCGAGAATTCTTTCCTACACGCGAATTCTTCGCGATTGTCTCACAGTGCATTTTTGTCCATCGAGCCAGATCACCATCCAATTTATCCACGATTGATTCCACCCTGCCGCGAAAGGAACAAATGTTATGCTGGTGGTTTGCGGCCAGCGAGTAATGCCCAGTGATTGAAACGCGATACTAGGAGCGCATGGCTGCCGGTAGTTCGTGCGCCAGCAAGCAGTGCCAGCAGCCACGCGCTCCTAATATCGCTCTTCAATCGCTGGGCACTGCAAGCCAATCCTTCCGATCGGCAAAAAATTTGCACCACCCGCATCTCCAGTGGCGGGCCTTGAGCCCAATATACGGAGCTTCGGATTAGTGGTTCTGCGCATTCCGTTCCAGCTATAACTATGGCAAGACCACGAGTAGCGCGTACTCCTGAGGATGAAGCTGCCAACCGCGGGCGTCAGCGCAAATAAGGGTTGGAGCAGCTTGCGCGCGAATAAAAGCACGGCAAAACACAAACAGAAACATCACGTGCAAAAAGGAAGCATTGGGAGAGCCAAAAACAAAAAGCACTCCTAAAGCGTGCTCACCACGCGAAGCGCGAAAAATGAGGTGAAAGAATAGTGAAACAAAAATTTACAATATTTTTTATTTATTTATTTATTTATTTATTTATTGGTTACCCGCATGGCCCCGTAGGACATTACAGCAGAGCGGTTACAGACTTAAATAAATACATGAACAGATTATTTGAAAACGTGGAAAAAAGCATCATTTTCAGTGATGTGTTCAATGCCCAATGGCAAACTATTCCAATCTCGAACAGTTCTAACAAAAAAGCAATAACAGAAGACGTCACCCCTAGAAGAAAATTCCCTGACCTTCAAACAATGGTCAAGGCGCTTAGATATGTAGTGTGGTGCCTGGATATATTGTTCGCGGATTATACCTGTTCTAGAATAATAAATTTTGTGGAAAAATTTTAATCTGATATGCCTACTACGATCCTTTAGCTCTTGCCATTTAAGTTTCTTTGCTTTCTGTCATGCTGAGCTGCCAGCTATAGTCACGAAGAACAAATCTAACTGCCCTATTCTGGATTTTTTTTAAATTTATTTATAAGATCAGATATGTGTGGGTCCCAACAAACACATCCATATTCAAGTATTGAACGTACATGACTGAAATACAACTGCGTTTTTAAGACGATGAGCAAAACGAGAACAAGGTAAAAGCAGTAGCCAACGTTTTGACAAGTGGACTTGTCTTCAAGGCAACGTCGTGAGCATACGGCGCCTTGAAGAAGACAACTTCATTCGCCGAAACGTTGGCTCCTGCTTTCATCTTGTTCTCGTTTTGCTTGTCGTCTTGAATTTCCATCTCCCGCATTCTCCGTGTTTTTTCTGAACGGTGTTCTTAAGTTACTCGTCAAATGACTAAAATTGCGCCGCAAGAATCCCAAAACTGATGCTGCCTTATTTCCAATATAGTTAACATGCTAGTTCCATCATAAATCAAAAGTACCAAACACACCTAGATATTTAAATTCCTTGCTTATGTTTAAAGTTGAATCATGAATCCTATACCTATACGGATGATTAGTTTGTTTTCTTGTGAAGGTGACGTGAACAATCTTATTTATATTTAATGACATATCCCAACGCACACGCCAGTCTGCTATAGTATTTAGGTCAAGTTGCAGGATTTGTGAATCGGAAATGGCATCTACTACTCACATCCTGGATGTAGACTGTATACCAGTTGAAATATCATTCATATACAACAAAAACAATTGTGGCCCCAACACTGAGCCTTGGGGAACTCCCGACGTAACTGACGCATATTGCAAACATATACCGTTCAGAACAACACCCTGTTTCCACAATGACAAATATTCGGCAATCCACGCTATGATTTTACCATCCAAGTTTATAAGAAACGCAGTCCACAACTTGCTTATCAGCTGCCGAGGCTAAATCATGAATAAACTCTACCAACTGTGTATTGCAAGATAAACCACGCCTGAAACCATGTAAGCTGGGGCTTAGGATATCTTCTTTAGTTAAATGGGCCATAACGCAACTGTATATTGCATGTTCCATAATTTTCTAGGCTATACTAGTTAAGGAAACAGGCCTGTAGTTCTGAAACGAGTTACGCAACCCACCCTTATGTATGGGCACGACTCGCGCTAATTTCCAATCATCAGGCATGTCGATTTCATTGAGGGACTTCTGGAATAACCGGGTGAAATAAAAGCATAACGCGTCCGCACAATTCCTTATGATAGTGGCAGTAATGTCATCAGGGCCGCATGCCTTAGCCTGGTCGACGCCTTTCAATAACTTATGGATACCATCGACACAAGAGGTGACGTCCGGCATGCGGTCTATTTCAGCAGGTAATTCATAAAAGACAGCACGTGAGCTAGAGGACAAAAACACAGATGAAAAATAACGGCTAAAAATTTCAACTTTAGACTCATTATCATGAATAATTGTTTTTTTTTTCCTTTTTCAAAGCAGGGAGTGATTTGTTGTCCTTGCCATTACGCTACACACACCTCTAAAATTCTTTGGTACCCTGACAACTCTTTCTGCTAGACTAAAAAAAAAAACAAGTCCCTAGCGATATCGGACTTTTGTCTAAATTAAATTTGTATTGCTTTAAGCAAGGCCAAATGCTCTGAAGAATTAGACGCCTTGTATCTTTGATAATTTTGTCACTCTCGTCGAACAAGGGCAGGTAACTCTGTGTTAAACCAGGGTTTGTCTCGAGCTCGCCTACTTTATATAACTCGTGATTCAACAAAAGCTTCACGTAGTTCGCAAAATTTCAATTTGAAAGTATTCCACAGTTGTTCGATATCTAGATTACCTGTGAGTGCATCCAAAGTTGGAAAGAACGACTCGAAAGCAGCGCTAATCGCCTCGTAGTTGGCCGTGCTGTAGGCATAAATCTTCGGACTAGGTGTTTTTTGCAAGCTTCATATACAGAACTGATAAATCTGCTAGAACAACGTGGTGATCGTTCAAACCTGGCAACAACCGTGCATTCTATACATCAGGTACGTTACAGAGCAAAAGGTCGAGTACGTGACCTGTTCAGTCAGTGTGCGATGGCTCGTGGAGATACTGATAGAAAGTCTTCTGATCAAAAATATCAAAGAAAGTTGAGTATAGGCTCCCTCGAGCAGTATCCCTTGGTTCCCCAGGTAACCAGTCAATATCCGGAAGGTTAAATTCCCCCCCTAGAACAAGGCATTCATTGTTAATAGTTTGAAGAAAATTGTATAAATGAACTAGTGGTTCTACAGAAGGACCAGGAGGCGCATAAAATGACCCAAGAACAATTGCTTTCTCATTCGGCAGCCTTACTTTACAGAAAATTCATTAAGTTTCATTATCCGGAAATTCTGTTTGCACGCTCGGGATGCCATTGTGGACAAGAATAAAGCCCCCTCCGCCACGTGCACAGCGGTCTCCACGAAAACACTCGTACGTGCCCGGAAATACTTCAGTGCTTGCGATAGTCGGGTCAAGCGAAGATTCTGTTCCCAAAACAATGGTCGGTTGGATGGTACGAAGAAAAAAGTGTAAATCATTTACTTTATTTTTTAAAAACACTGAGGCAGTTCACTAACAGAACGCTGACGGAGCACATCGCAGCATTAACAGTAATTTGTCATTGCTCCCGTGCAATGCCGGCTTTACTGTTCCGTTGAAAGCGCCTGCTCCCCAAGTGAAGCGTATCAAACTTCAAAACTGGTTTCAAGCCTTCTTCGCTGTTTTGTTTGGCATGCGCCAATAATTTATTTCGCTTATCACGGACAGTACGCGAAAAGTCTTCAAATATAGCAACGTTCGATCCCTTGGGCTTGAATGCTTTTGCAAGCACGGCTAGGCGGTCTTTAAAAGAATTGAAGCGAACAATGATGGGCTGATTTTTTCCTTCGCAGAATTTACCCAGCCATTGTGCACGCTCAATAGCTAACGAAGGTAATTCAAGCTTCGCAGTGCACTGACTTATGATGAGTTCCTCAGACTGGGCTGCCGTCTCATTGGAATTAGAAACCGCCAAGCCATAAAGAAAGGAAATTATTGCGCCTCTCACGATTTTCCAAGCCGTCCAATTTTTTAACGATGCCTGCCAAAGCATTATCATCTTGTCGCTGCTGATCTGCAACGTTAGGTAAGGTTTTTTTCATATGTGTCGATCATTTCTCGCTTAGTTAAACTGCTTGCGAAGTTTGACTAGCATGGCATAACACTCGGTGTATCGACATAGCTTCGCTGTTCGACCACCTTCAAGGACTGGTATGGGTGGTGACCTTTTACTTATTTAGTCCTAGAAACCTTGCTCATTTCTCCATAGTTATATATAAACTAAACACCCGTGCTTCCTCTGAAGAAACGATCGAAATTACGCACCTTAGTTCGGCCTCTTCGACTAGGTTTGTCTTAATTGCTTTTAGTTCCACTTCTTGACAATCTTGTTAACCCTGGATAGAAATCAGCTTTAGCTCTATTCTCTCAGAATTGCTGAGCCTCAGTTTATACTTCCCGATTTGGAAGGTTCTTTTATTAGGTAGTGACGCCATGCTTTTAGATATGTAAAGGAGTCTAAACTGTGCACGCTGGGTGCGCTCTCTGCTAGCAGTACGATGATTATTTCTGCTGAATGCAAAGTTCTTCTTATAGATTTTTTCCACATAAATTGAATGTATGATTTCTTGTGTAAAATATTTAGAATGCAAGAACTTTCTGAACTATCACTTTGTAGGAACGGCACGAAAATATATATCAAAGGCAACGAATTTAGAAGTAATTAAATGTCTCGAAAGCCTCATTTTGGTATCCCGGGAGGGTTGATTGTTTTCTTATAGCCCAAGCCTTACTTATTTAAGTGAGTGCGGTACCCAGACCGACGACTTGAACGCTTTGGCCTATACCTCAACTTCCACTCGCTACAAGCAATTTAAGATTTGCTCGGTCGTTTAAATGTAGTTCTGCTTCTTTCCACCAAAAAATAGCAGTAGGGTGTCATTTATAAAAAAGCTTAAAGAAATTTAATTCTTTGATGCAGGGACATTAAAAACAATTCCTTTAAGAGGGACGAAAGTGCTCTCACGTGTTCCTCACAACAACGGGTTTGTACTGAATAGCAATAATTTTCACAAATGCATTCTTCCAATATTTTTTTTAGATTTTACATCCAAACTAGAGGTTTTGGGATCGAGCTAGTAGTAAATAAAAGAAGTTTGAACTGAAAAAAAATATTTTTTTCAGTTCAGTTTTTGCCAAGGCCATTGAAAAATTATTGATTGAAATTTCAATGTAAAACGTTTATTCATTGGAGAGAAAAATGTAGCTTACGCAAGTCAAGAGAGCGTTTTTGGAAATCTTGTTTCAAGTTCTAACTTTCCGAGCATCCAAGTATGCACCTAGTGTGTAGTCTGCAGCATCATCTGCATGATATTTCTTTCGGAAGCCCTTTCTAGCATTTGCCTTGGCTTTCCTTCGTTGTTTTTGTTGCTGTTTTGTTACATTATTTATTATGAAAATTTTAACGTAAGCAATCTGTTTAGAGACCGTGCCCATTTTCACAAGCGGATGTGCCTCAGAGGCGGGATTTTTGACTCACTTGTTGTGCAATTCCAATCACGCCACTAGCTGTGAACGTTCTCCATAAGATGAAATATTAATTGACCCTACTTTTGAACAAAAAAGGTGTTTTGGCTACCATTCACCTCAGATCTCTACTGAGGTGAAACAGTTTATTGCGAACGCAACTGCATAGGAAGAGTTTGCGAACGAGCGAATGTTAACAATCACTACTCAGGCTGAATTTTCGTTAATATTGGGGAACGCGACAGAGTGTTTCCCCTGTAGGAGGCTGCTTTCTTGATATGGGTATTCAAAACATTTGCAAGCTTTCCAGAAGTCATTGCTCTCGCGAGCTCGGAAATAGATCCGGATGCCACTTTAAGCTTTCGCGACACTTGGCATAGCCTCTACTGGCTTCCTGGAGTAAGCAGCATAGCCGAGATGAAGACAACGCCGATAACAGCACTGAGCTGTATACGGCAATCCGTGAGGGCAGCGAGAATGATTTCGTACATTTGGTTATAAGCGCAAAGCGAAGAGGAGGATCCTCGATGCTTCTTCGCCCCCAAGTATATGTCATTCATAAAGGCCACCTAGGCCCTTCGAGAAACACTATACTATTTGTTGCAGTTGTTGCTACTCATAACATCACCAACCTGAATCTTCAACTCATCTCGGCAGGACTAGAGGCTCTCATACCTAGTGAGATAAAAGGCATCAGATAGCGAACGACAGAACTTCCTCGCCGGAAACGTTGAGCACCGGCAACAGTTAACGCTCGCTGTTCTGCAAAACGTTGCGTAGCTCAGCGACATAAAGGACGGCAGCACCATAGTAGGCGTCATATATAATGTGGACGTGCTGATCGTCCAGTCATGCTTGGACATTGCCTTTGTTTTACAGAGACTCAGCTCCAAAATGCAATGCCTCCTCGACAGTGAAACTCACGGCAACAACCACATTCCTACTTACCTGACTATAAGGTGCCTGGGTGGCTAAGTAGCTGCAGTGACTTCAAGACATATGGGCAAGCAATCCTACCGTCTTCACGTGGAGGACAGTTGTGGTGACGTACACCTGGGTTCTATCGATGAAATAATAGAGCAAATAATGCGTTCTTCAGCACGTTCATTAACGGAATTTACAAGTTGCACAGAATTTGACTTACAAATGGAACGGCTTCTCAATATCCAACGGATAGCCGAAAGAAAGTATAGACACACAAAATCAATTTATGGCACACTAGAAGCCAGACGCAAACATAAGAAAATCCTGCGTAAGATGAACAGACTTCGGGATCAACGTTGGATGAGCTTTTACGTATCGCTGGACCTTCGCATTTTGTTATCTGCAGTGTGGATAACTCTGAGTTAGCTTAGCTCCACAACAACGTTGCCCGTTCAGTGCGCGGGCTCTACACAAAATACGTGGAGACATTGGAGTTGCTATTGATTTCAGTGCAAAAGCCGCTGCTGACGTAACTAATCGGAGAAACCTGTTGCCACACTACGTCCTAGCTGTACGACCAAAAAGTGTGGAAGTGCCGCTCTGCGTTTAAGAACAACAGGCAGCTTCGGCTGCGTGAAGACGCTTATTATTCCCAGGTCCCGATGGGGTAACTTATGCGGTTTATGTAACATGAGTCCAAGAGGACAGCGCTGCCTTCTGGACCTTTCCAACCGGTATTCACACGATGGAATAGTTCCTGAGCAATGAAATTGCAGCCGCCTGGTGCCTTTGCTAAACACTTAACAATATACATTGCATCCTACATCATACTGGTGAACAGAGCTTGCCGGTTGCATCGATAAATTACTGGAAATAATGTTACTGAGTCGTCTTGAGTAGTACGCTGAACAATGCAAAATCTACCCGGACGTCATGGCGGGATTGCAACATGAATGTTGTTCAACTTACCACGTCCTGATTTTAGGACCAGAGTGGAGCAGCAACGACCGGTGAAGCGTCTTTCAATGACGCTATTCCTAGAGGCTTAAGCTGCGTACGAAAATGTCACCCATGAAGCCATTATTGACGCTCTTGGGGCCCGATCTTTCGCTTGCTTAGAAACTACCCGTAAAGGAGATCAATATTCGTTTTCACAGAAAAGGCTCCCACATCTAAACGTTCTTTTTTTCAGCCGTTGTGTCCCAGAAGGCGGAGTCTTGAGCCGCCCTTTTATTCATCGGGCGTTGTCGGGCTTGATGATTTGCTACCAACGACGGCTAACATCTCGCTTTACGCCGGTATTATGTGCATATGGGCTTCCGGCGCGACAGAGCTACAAATGCGCGCGAAGGCCTGAAAGGTGCGAACGTTAACATCTGAATATCATCACAGGCAATCATTGAGTGTATCTGCAGAAAATGCGCATTAAAAACTATGGTTTTCTACCTTGTGGTACGTGGATGGTCGCCCAGTTGACTACAAGAAGATCCACAGACTTTTTGGCATTGTTGTCAGTCGCGATCTAACCTGGTATCCCCACGTCAATCAGCTGAAAACGAATCTTACTTCCTTGGTCATCTGTTTATGTTCATCACAGGTAAATCATTGGGACTATCTCTGTGCAAGTGGTTAAGCAATGCAGCGCACTGTTTTACAGATTTTTTCGTTACAGTTTTCCAGCCTCATCGAGCACGTCTGGGAAGAAGATTCGCACACTATACTGCATAAAAGACTAAACACTTCCAAAGTGTTTGGCCTCCCGCGGATGTGCTGCTACAGCTGGGACGATTGTCACCACACACACAATCGTTGGGAGCCTCAGAGGACACGTGCAAAATCTTTCACGGCTACATTCGCACCACTTAGCTTGTTTGACAGCGCGGAGGCCACAGGCTACATTGTCCAGTTTTCTGGTTAGTCACCGAGACCTACTACCAACTTGCTTCAAGTGCACAAAGTGCGCAACAACTGCAATTTGGTGTCTTCGGCCGCTTCCCGTGTGCCTCTCAGTTCATGGAATTACCAAGAACAAGGAAATGTCGCGAAGAGCATCGCAGCAGCTGCGTCTTTATCTGCATAAAGGGGTCCTATTTAGACGACGTGCGTATCACACGAAAGGTTCCACCAGTTCCAACAGTTCTACCGGAGCGGCCATTGTCCAATCGAGCACCGCCTCTGTATATAAATGTTTTTTTGCAAGTTACTATATTTACAGCAGCTGAAAATGCGGCTCTCGAATATGTCATCGATTATGTGATTCAACAACAACCTTATCAATGCGCAAAATTTTGTTATTTCAAGGCCGCCCTACAAAGGCTACAGCTAACCTTGCTTTATTTAAATCATGATCACAAGGTTTCAGAATGATAAATATGCATCACCAAGTTTTTGAGAATGGCCATGATGTTAAATTTCAGAGCCTGCCGAGCCGCAGTAGAATGGCCGGCAATGACAGGGCACATGAAACAGCACGCTCGGAATACTATAGAGATCAGTGCGTACCATTACTTTGTCGAGAACTGATGCAGTGCGGCAACATAGGGCGCTATAACGTAAAGCTATACCAAGCTTTTCTATTCTAATTCTGCCATCAATCCTCCGCGATTGGCCAAAAGCTTTTTCGGACCACCCCCACTTCACCTATCTGTCAAGCGACGTCACGAAAACCGTCCCCATCTGATATGATGTGTACACACTGATTATGCATGATTTGACCGAAAAAAGAAAAAGAGTTATTTCTGATTCGACACCTTTTTGCCATTAGCCCCTTGCTATAGGTCAAAATTTTCGGGCAGCACCCACTTCACCTGCCTCTCACGCGACGTCACAAAACCGCGTAAAACTCACCGCGTTGAAGTGACGTGCATGCACTAAAGATGCATTATTAGGCCGAAAAAAAGAGAATTTTTTTCTGAATAGCCGCAGGCTGGCCCGTGCCGAAAGGAATAAAAGATAGCTGCCGCAAGGATCGCTCAGGCGCTGGCTACTCGCACCTGCCGGAGAGCATGGGTTTGTTTACGTATAATAAAGCTTCTTTTCGAGCCATTTCGGCGCGTTTACGACCTCATTCTGCCAATTCTTCTTTGCTGAGAATCCGTTTTAGCGTCATTCTTATGCTTCCGTTTTTCGTTTTTCGTTTTTCGACCAGCCACCTCAAGCTAAGTAAGGGAAAGCGGACCAATCGCAGACGCCGGCACCACTCTCTTCATCCGGTTATCGATTTTCAGTGCACTGGCTCTGCTCCATCGAATCCCTCTCCACTTGAGAGTTCTCCTCGCCTCTTGTCATCAATTACATACGACAAGCCGCTCAGCGTAGGCAATGTTATTCGTTTTTCGAGCAAACAAAAGTGACCTCCTATGATCGAGGAGAGCGTTTGATTGGTCTGTTCAGATAACCCTGCGGGTGACCGCCCGGTGCTTGCGTCTGCGGTTACGCAAATTTGACGTCAGCAGATTGGAATAAAAACATATTGGAATAGTTTTACGTTATAGGGCCCCAGATTTCACCAAATTTTACCACCTATTGTTTGTATTCACTAGACCCTGACTTGGTACTTCGCATGTCAGCCAGATTCCCCCGTCGTTAAAAAAATTAGTGTGGCGTCTGTGGTAGGCGTTGTGTTCACGATACTTATACATTCGTCATTGGATTCAGAAACAAAAGCGTATATGCAACTATTGCAGATAGGATGAGAATACAGAACGCACTCTATGTTAATGTGCAACTTAGAACTCTCAAGGATACGTTCTGCGTATGAGTCTTAGCCGCTTATATGAAAGACCGTTCTTGGAAATTAGGACTCTGGGACCTTGGCCACAGACCTCAGGCACCAACCAGCTCACCGAAGCAGGAACTTGTTTGTTGAAGACAGCCTAACTCGATGAGTACTACTCAGACAGCATTCGTCATGAGTGAACGTATAGATTAGAGCATCGAACTGGATTAGATGCCAAAGCTACAGGCACTGTAAAACCGCTCATTAACTTTGCGAATTATGCAAAAGATTGCTTGCACGCCGGATCAATTAAAACTATGCACTCATCCAGACTCTTTACAGACATATTCAGTAAGGAATTGCGAAAGCTTCTTTGTTACACAGGAATTTGCGCTGCCACTCTGATTCTTCTTTTTAATTAGTTCTCGCGTACACTTATGCAGCATTATATTTTGTGGTAGTATTGTAGAATCAGCACCTTAGCCTTCGTTTTGCATCGGCGCCATTTCTAAGCAAGAGAGCATGCTTCTCGCCCTATTAGCAGCTTTCTGTTATTCTAATGACTGGGAATTGTGGAACCTCCAAAGAAATTGGCATTGGAGCCCCGAAAAGTGCATACGATAGCGGGCTGTTATTTATGATTTTCTGATTTCTCCTAAATAGGAGGAGTATTATAAAGCATGAAGCCAACATGGTGTGTATGACCACATAATTGGCTACGAGTTATTTGGCGACGAGTTACTTCGCTACGAGTTAGGCAGAACGCAAACTCATGATGTAGGCATCGCTGAAGGGAAGGCATCCTCAAAAAAGCAATAAGGCATTACGCCACACAGAACCTCATCGATGCCGCGTGCAGAATAGCCCCCAAATTAGACAAAAGAATACAAACATAGCCTAGTGATGGTATATGTATAACTTCGGTGAGGCTGATTTTTATGCAGGTAGTCGGTTCCTTCTCCATGATGCACAGATACTTCCAAAAAATTAGAACCATAAAATCCCATTCGATGCTACATTTGGGTCACAGAAGAAAGCTTTATCACTCTATGACGCAACAAGACCACAAAAATGGCGAATATTTCAAAAGTAGTCGAGTACCTTGACTACTTTTGGCCATACAACTACTGGTTCGCGTACATAAAATTATTTTGGGGCATAATGCCTCGAAAATTTTCTTGTGGGTCATCGCAGGCGCAAAGGTACAGGTCTCCGTAAACATGTTCACCTCATGGGTTTCTTTAGCGTGAACCTAAATGTCAATGAACAAGCGTTCTTGCATTTCGCCGCATCGAAATGCGATCGCCACGGGCGAGAATAGAACAGGCCAAACTAGTACTCAGTATCTAAACACCATAACCACTGTTCATGCAACTGAACGTTCGCCAGTTCTCAAAGCAATGTGAACAACTTTTCAAAGCGTGAACAACGTTACGCATGTCCCGAAGCAAATGCGTCCGAGAAGCCTTTCAACACTTGGGCGCTACAGTGCAGCCATATTGGTGTGTTTTCTAAAGAAGTGGCGCTTATTCCTCCAGAACAACATTGGCTTTCTTTTCCGCTGAGTATGACACAAGATGGCGCCCTCAGCTAACAACTAAACTATCTGCGGTATCGTGCTGCTCTCAAGCGTGCGTTCGGTCAACAAGCTCGGCTCCCGTCGGATGACGGCGAAAATGCATGCCGCTGGCCGAACGCTGCCAATGAGACAAAGAACGCCCTGCGGCTTCCTCGTCGCCAGCCACGATGCGGCCAACCTTGTTCACCGAACGCACGCTTGAAAGCAGCACAATACCACAGCGCAAACGCTCCATCACGTGGCTTTTTTTTCATATTTCGCGTGATTTCTTTACAACCCGGAAAAAAGGACTAATTGAGACGTATCGTAAAGGAAACAATTCGATCGGTGGTTTCGGAAAGTGCTCTACAAACCTGCGTATCATACTTGGGGTCCTTAGCCAATAATTAAAAAGTTGGGTAATTAAACTTCATAAATTAGTGAGTTACGGGAAGAACAAAAATATGCCTGAGTTACTACAGCATATTGCGAAGAGTACGCGTTCGGTTCCATTCGCTTCCGGCGCGCCTTTCATTGTCAAATTCTTGGCTCAAGTTATGTGGGACACCCTGTATATATAAGTGATCTCTCGGCCAGAATTTCCTCCAGCATATCTGTTCGCCGACAATTGCATTATCTACCAACTTATTAATAACACACCTACATTAATGCTCTTTGGCTCGATTGAGATGAAACAGAAGAATAGTGTAATATCTGGTTAATGACTCTTAAGAGGAAGCTTTAGCTCCGGTGCTCCTATCTAAATACATGTAAAAGGAGAATTCGTTTTTCTCGGCAACTACTGGCTCAAATTTGACGAGGTTTGTTGCATTTAAAAGAAAAACTTAAAATCTAGTGACTGTTGGTTCCGAATTTTCGATTTACGGCTTCAATTTTTTATTAAAAATTGGCAAATATCGCAAATTTTCAGAAAACGAAACTATCAAGTTTACAACTCCGTAACTCCGCAAGGAAAAATTATATCGCAATTCTGTGAAATGTGCCTAATAGCACATCTAAAGCGGACAAATTTGACATCTTACACATGAATCTAAAAAATGTTTATTAATATGTAATTACAACTTTTGCAGAACCCTTGTAAACAACGTAACCAATTCACGTAAGATGTAAAATGACATATGAAATTTGTCCGCTTTGAATGACCTAATGGATGCCGTTTACAGAACCGTGATATCTTTTCTTGATGCTGAGCTATTAGCTTGTAAACTTCGTGCTTCTATTTTTTTCGAACTGCTGAATTTTTGAAAATCTTTTTAACAAAATTCAAGCCCTAAATCAAAATTCCGCTTCCAACAGTCACTAGAATTTAACTTTATCTCTCGAATGCAACAAATTTCATTAAAATCGGTCCAGGGGTTATCTCAGAAAAACGTTTTTGCGTTTTTACATGTATTTGAATAGGCCGCGTCGGAGTTGGGCCCGAGCTAAAGCTTCCTCTTAATACTAACAAAGCTTCCCTAGTCCATTTTCATCCATGCCATTTCTACACTCCTAAACACGTTAATAACAACAGGCTGATCTTCCTAGTTAATTGCTTTGAATACTTAGGCATCACCCTAATGCACGACCTTTCTTGGTCAGAGCATATAAAGAAAATAGGTAACGAAGCTAACCGTGTTCTGGTCTACTTACATCGCTCGTCGAGACTCGCTACTCCTTATGTAAAAATACTAGCATACTTAACAACTGCACGACCCAAAGTAAATATGCATGCACAGTTTGGGACTATCATCTCTGTAGCCTTTCCACCTCGGTATAAAGCTTTCAAAACCAAGCTGCCAGATCTATTTATAATGATTACTCCTACTACAGCAGTGTGGCACAACTAAAACTTCGAGGAGATGTCCATGACGGAGAACTAAGATGCAAAATTATATTACTCATCTACCAGTCAACTTGCAATCTTGCCCGTACGGCACCACTCTTCGCGCATACATCACGAGAAAGCCGTATATCTTCCACCCATGTGTACTTCGCAGCATAAGTCTTATTTTTTTTTGTCGAGACCGATAGTGACGGGAATCAGGTGCTGGAAAAAGCTGTACACCACTCCGGAACAGCACAGTTCTAAGCCACTAACGAAGACACCTACTTTGACTAAACTAAATCACCCCTCATGTAAAACCACTAGCAGGGGCAATTCAGTAGCTGATAAATAAATAAATAAATAAATAAATAAATAAATAAATAAATAAATAAATTTATTACCCCATTTACTAATTATTTGCATAAGTAAACAAGCAGTAGGTAAACGCAAATTTAAGTCGTAAATGTCTATAGTCTATAAAAAGGTGTTTAAATGAAGAAGCAAATGTGTCTTATTACAAAGGGCAACTGCTTGGCTTCGAATCAAACCGGCAGCGGTTCAACGTAGAAATTTTGAGTGATGGCCGGATAGGTTTTTGGAGACAACAGCAAGGGCTGCAGCGGCAAAAGGTTTCTTATGCGGCTGACGTTGGGAAAAATACAATGACGTCAAAGTGCATGTACATTATGTTGATGATAACTGGAATCCCGAACAATCGAGAGCAAGCGAGATGAAAGCAGCTTGGGAAAAGGCAGAAATATCCTCGTCAGGTTGGCTGCGACAGCGCATAAACTATAAGAAGAGCCCTACGGACAAGACCATGAGAAGGTGGCTGTGTTTCGTTCATTCATCGTGAGACTCTGTTAGAAGCGTTTGAGCATCACTGCACATTTGCTTACTAGGTAAGTAAGAGAACATTGGCAATGAATGACTTATTAGTTATTATAGAAGAAGCTTGTAGAAAATTTTATGTTTGTTGGCTCGTCTCCATTACAACGCGGGCAATTTTAGTTGCTAATCATCATCGCTGCTGCTCTAAAATATTTAGTTATTGCATCTTTCACAAAAGAAAACGAAAAACAAACTGATGCAATGCATTTACATACCGTCAATAGAAGTATGAGCAAACCATTTCTCATTTGCTAGTAAAACTTCTGTTTGCATGTGACAGCTTGTGGGAAAATGAACAAAACGAGAACATTGCAAAAGCTGGAGCCAACGTTTCGACAAGGGGAGTTGTCTTTTTCAAGGACTTGAAAAAGACAAGTACACATGGCATTAGCTGGCTCTCGGTATTATCTTGTTCTCGTTTTGCTCGTCGTCTTTAATTACCATCTCCCGCCTTCGCTGTGTTTTCCCCGGCTTATGCGAAGGTGTTTTTGCACTATTTTTCTATCGAATATATTTCTTATACTTTTTTTGCTGGTGGTGTCAATTCCTGTGGCAGCAGCAGGCTTTCAAGCTAACACTGCCATCATATCACTAACACCTTAGTGGACCCCGCCATACGGTACTCTTCCGCGACAGTTGTGCTTGTTGGGGCCCCCGGAATACATGCCTAGTCACGAACACTCTTCTAGTAAATATAGGTTACAAATGGTTTCAGAAAAAAAAAACTGATCGCTCTGAATTGTGAAAAAGGTTATTGATTCGAAAGCTGCAAATGACCCGTTGAGCGATAAAGCGGGCTTCTGCAGCAGCGAAACGGAACGTAAATTCCTATTGGCCGTGACACCACGTCAAAAGCACGCCTAGACGCAGTACAGCCAACACCTCCTAGACAAGAAGGCCTGAGTGCTCGGCGAGTGACGTCACGGAGAAGAGGCCATCGGCACGCTCGGGGATACGGGTTGAATGAAGGGATCGCGGCTTGGTTCACCTAGCAGCCGTATGCTTTTATTGACCACTCCACAATTTTTCTTCAGTATAAACTGCGGAATGAGCAGCAGGCACCTTACAAAGCATTTATTTAGAGGCACAGATACAAAACAGCTTTGTAAAACATGTGCAGGTATTGATTTCAGCAGCTTTTTATAGCGTCGCGCTTTGTAGTCTTTGTAATGTACGTTGTTTGTTCATTATAATAATTATTATCATTTATTATACGCCACACTCCATACCTATTACTTCAAATAAATTGAATCCATAAAAACTTTTCCTTCCGTATTTTTGTACCTATGGTTTTTATGGCGCGGCAATGATGAATGTAACGCACTCTATTAGCTTCCCAATTGCGTATGAAAAATTTTATTGGGGAAACATGTACTTATTTCAATCTAGATTATGCTTAAATAAATAATTTCGCTGTCGACACACTAATTACCATAGTGCGCTAATTTACAACAACTCAAATAAGTATAGAAACGGAATATAAAACATTCGTGCAGCTATTTACAAGAAAACAGCTGCCTTATTGCGCAGAGTTTCAGCTTTTCTCTTCCTTGCCTTAGCATTGGCATCCAATATTTTGTCATTCATCTTGCAGCAGTAGTTCTTCAATAAAATGTTTGTGCTACATCGCAAAAGGTGCCTTAACACAAATTGACATTTGTGTCCATCCTCGCACGCGTCGAACTCTGAGGAATCATCACTGACGAGCATGCAGTTCAAGCGTGAGGTCAGTGACTAAACGACGTTGGTTTGGCAAATTAGTAAATTCATCTTCCTGAACGTAGACTTTTTGCTTGTTATAAATTGCATCAGGTCTTCTAGGTTTAGAATCTTATCCGCTTCCTTCTCCTTGCGGAATGCTTCAGCAGACGCTTCACACGCTTTCTTCAAAGAAGCAGCTTCAAGACGCATGCGCTTGGAATCAGAATCCTCCCTCGAGGTGCTTGGCTTCGAAAGATAAGGTGGACATTGAGGAAACTTTGATGAGACTGCACCTGGGCGAAGACACAGGTGTGAGAGTGGTGCAGTGACGGTGTGCCTTGTAAGGTCGTCAAGGTGAGAGAATTCCCGCACGATGTCGGCCTCAACGAAGTGAAGTTCAGAAACCTAGAAGGAAGTTGAAAGTTGTTCTAAATTTTATTCTAACCTAACTGATTTAAAGGAACTTTCTCGAATTGAGCAGTTAACCTTCCCGTATTTTTCAAAAGTAACTATTTAAAGAAGTGCTGAACATCTTACCTTGGAGTGCGGTGATACAATGAAATCTGCACGTGGTATCGCCCTAATGCAGGCACTCTGGGCTTCTTCATCTTGCGGAAACTTGATTGCGGAAACTTGAAGACGTGATTTTTCTCCCCCGATTTGTAATTGCTCCGGCAATTGGCCACGCAGCACTTATTAGGCATATCTTGGCATGGCACTCCACATTCCGGGGCAATGAAGACTCGCGGTACACACAATCGCAAGCACAGCACAAGTGTTGAGACTGCATGCACTGGTCACGTCTAGAAAAAAATGTGCGTTCGGAAGCATGCGGCAGCGTGGCCGAGCATGCCGGGACTTGTTTAACCGCGAAGCTATTCGAGGAGCGGCACGGCTCCTGGAACTAATCGAATTGTTGTCGCCGCCGCCGTCGCCTCGATCTTCTCCGAATAGCCGGGGTTAACTATTGTATATCTTCCGTGCTCCATTTTCAACACAGGTACGCCGCTAGTAGCTTCGCAGCGCGCTGCACGGAACTTCTATGTTGGCCTCTTCTGCGTGACGTAGCTCAAGGGCAGAGGGTCAGCCAGAAGGCCTTAAGTTCTCTAGAGGGTGTTGGACCAGCGCTCCTCGAAGGAGCAGACACGGCGACGCCAAGCTGCGGGGCGGGACGAGTTGTCGTCGGCGTGGCAGTCGCGTGACGCACGCGTGCAGGTGCCGCCATCTCGCTTTTGGCAGGCCGCGCGCCGTTCATATCTCTCTCACTCCCAGAAGGCTTAGTTGCTGCGCGCGCCTGCCGGCATTGGCGCCCAATGCTGCTTCCTCGAAGTCTTGCTGCGCACGGCGTTGGTGGCATACGGCATTGGCACCCCAGGCTGCTGCTGTTCGCTTTCTCGGGCAGCACGCACCCCTATGGTATAGGCTCCTGACAGTGGAGTTTCCCGGCGACGGCCGCGCCACCTGTAGCGTCGAAAGCGCAACTCTGGTACTGATACAACTTCAGTCGACGGCGTAGAATCTAGCTCGCGCACGTATTGTTGTTATTACAGCGTGTGATTCGAAACTTCTGAACCACGTGCGCCACCGTCCTGCGGGCAAACGTTCTCATACCACTGTTTTACGATGGCACATGTGCAAGACAGCGAAAACTGCCCAGGAAGAAATAGCGTGGTACTGCTGCGTCAAAGACTGTAACGGCCGTGCAGGGCTGTCTGCTCTCCGACTGTACAGATTTCCTGGCCGGCCGTGGCTTGTTGCTTGCGCTTCCTTCCTGAGGGATCGCACTAGAAATTATTGTACTCAGTAGACTGAAGTTTTTGGTCGAGAAAGAGTCTTGCCGGGCAGCCGACTTACATATTTTTGCAAATTTCCATATCTTTTAGAGCTATTTATTCTGCTGTACGAAGCGTACTGCGTGGTGGTTGCAGATAGTCTGGCTTGCGTGAGTCGCTGAGCACTTCACGCTGTGTGACTCTACTTGGGTCCAGGTTGCCGAATACGGTCACCCGAGTCTTGGCGGCCGGAGCGGCTAAAGGTCGTGCCGGTGCCTCGGCAGTTGTGTACTCTTAGACAAAGGTACCCCCCCCCGCCCCCCCTTGGGGTGTATATCTGCCACACAACAATAATCGTCATCTGCCTTGTTTGTGTTTCTTTTCTTGAAAACGCCGCGCCCGCTGCTTCCCTATCGGGAATGATATGCCATGCTGATAACGCGCATGCCGTTCGTTACTGGGAAGTACCGGGCTCGCAGCGTTAAAGAAAGGAAATGCGGACAAGACACATGACGTTTATTGCTGTGTGGCAAGATACAACCCAAAGGGTGTAATTTTGTTTTAGAGTGTAAACAAAGTACTACAGTTGCTTGGCAGAACATAGCAGTCTAATAACATTTTTGTGCAAGCTGTTTAAAAGAGCCTTTTAATAATTCTAAAACATATGGCGCCCATCCTCTCTGGCAAATGAGGCTTTGCAAGCGTGTCACAACAGCAGCATGGAAGGACACATTTTGTCTGCGGTAACTCAAATGGTTGGATAAGAGCTCCTACGCCTAATGCTTAATAAACCCAGCCATGCCCGCACACTCAATTGAGCTGCTTTATCAGAGCATAATATTATAGTTGAGTGTACTCAGGCCAGAGGTACGCTGCAGTTGTGTTCGCCTTGCTGGGAGTGACACTTCGCCAGCACAGTCTCACCGGCGACTTCTTTCACGCTGTGAAGGTGCCCGGCACCGTAGAGCTTTTCCCCTTTACGACGAATGGCAGGGCGTATCCGACCGTGTAATATTGAGGTTGGTCTGAAACCACATAGCAAAACTTGCGCCATTTGTTCGTTTCAAAACAAGCATGAACATGCGATCACGCTGGCAGATCCGCGTGGGCAGCATGAGTAACGTGGACCGTCAGTGTCAGTTTTGACGAAGGTGCCGCTAGAGGCGCTGATGATCGCTGCTCGGACGCGTCGCCTGGGCAGTGTCAGGAGCGTATATTACTCGCAGCGCACAGCTAGAAGGACCGCTCAGAGGCGTTCAAATGGGCGCTAATCGTTTCGCATTCACAGTTCATAAGAAGTGCTTAGTTGTCCTCAGATTTTTACATAAAAGGCATACAAATTGAGTGCGAAATCATCAGGATCCATAGCCGATATTACTACGTAAACACCTAGGCTGATATAGTTAGCTGGGACGGTTGATCCGTCCTCGGGCGCTATAACGTAAAACTATTCCAAACTTTTCTGTTACAAGTCTGCAATCAGCCCTGTCGGTCACGCGATGTCTTGAAAACCTGAATAACTCCCCATCTGGTATGACGTGTACACCCTGATTATGCATAATTGGACTTAACAAAAGAAAAATAGTTATTTCTTATTCGACGACTTTTCATAATTAGACCTTGGCTGTTGCTCAAAAGATTTCGGGGCGCACCCACTCCACCTGTTTGTCACGCGACGTCACAAAATCGCGAAAACTCATACGTCAAAGTGACGTGTACACGTTAAACATGCGCTAATATGCCGAAAAAAACTGAATTTTCTTCTGAATAGCCGCAGGCTGCCCCGTTCCGAAAGGAATAAAAGATTGATGCCGCCGATCGCTCAGGCACTGGCTACTCGCACCTGTCGGAGAGCATGGGTTTATTTCTGTATAATAAAACTTTTTGCGTGGCCGTGTAACATTTTCGAGCGCTTTAGGCACGTTTACGACCTCGTTCTGCGAATTCTTCTTTGCTGAGGATGCGTTTTAGCGTCATCCTTAAGTTTCCATTGCATGTCGCCGCGACATTGACCAGCCACCGCAAGCAAAGTAACGGCACCACCTTTTTCATCCGGTTATCCATTTTCAGTGCAATGGCTCGGCCCCATCGAATCCCGTACTCCTCAGCTCTTGCTAACCAATTAGATAAGACAAGCCGCTCAGTTGTTATTCATTTCTCAAGCAAACGAAAGTGACCTCCTATGAACGAGGAGAGCGTTTGATTGGTCGGTTCAGATAAGCCTGCGGTTGACCGCCCGATGCTTGCGCGGGCGGTTACGCAAGTTTGACGTCAGGAGATTGGAATACAAATATATTGGAATAGTTTTATGTTATACGGCCCCTGGTAACAAGTGTAGGTTAACACTTGGGTACAAGGTGCAATCCCAGTAGCGGTGGTAAGCAAACTTTCTATTTATTCCTTCAGTTAGAAATAATGAAGCTGAGGCTACAGGCATGTTCTTGCGGCCCTGACATGCTAATGACGACGACGACATTTGTTGACCTAAACAGAAATATCGAGAAAAATGGAAAATCCCGTTTCAAGATGTTAACTTCTATTCCAGTAAACAGGGTGCGTAGATGACACTATAAAAAAACACACAAAGCTATTCATTTGGCTGAGACGTACTATCGGCCAAAAAAGTAAACGGACCGAGGCTTAGGTGGCCGGAGCGGCTGCGGGGCCACATCGGGGCGCTGCTAACTCGCTCCGCGCTGACGGCGAGAGTGCTCCGAGTGACGCCAGACTTCGCCCTCACCACTGAGGAAGGAAACTGAGAGGCCCTGACGTCACTCTTTGTGAAGCAAAAGTGAAGCCGGAAGTTGGCGTTGCTCATGGCGATGCTCCGCCTTTTGGGCCACCCTCCTCTCTTGTTTACATCTTTCGCGAAACCACGCCGCGCTGCGCGTGATTTCCGCGCGCGCTCGCGCAACATCCAGCAGAGCACGGTGCAGGTAACACAGCGCAACAAGACACGGTGACTAACGCAAACCCGCCCACACAGCGCCTTTGCCACGGCACGAAACCTACCAGAGCAACACGTGTGAGGCCCAATAAGCGTGGCCATACAGCAAAAAAAAAAATAAATAAATAAATAAATAAATAAAAATAAAAAAAATTAGAAAGCAGCAAAAAAAATGAGAACCTACTACGTCATTTCCGCCACACTTTTCTCCTAGTGCGCGGAGGGGGTAGGGCCGCTCCTTAGTTTCCTTCCACCGTGGCCCTCACTCTCACGGGGGGTCTCATCACGCTTGATAAATTTCTAGTGCGCCGTTCGGTTGCTCTGCTGCTGACGGTCGCGACGAAGGGGACCGTGCATCGCCAGTAATCCAGCACATGGCCCTGTCGTGCAGTAGCGGGTGGCCGCAGGGCATCCAACCGCGGCACTGAGAAGGAACGAAGACCCGTTCCGATTGTTGTTTTGCTTATATTCACCTTGTCTTTCATATTAGTGCATGTCGCCGGCGTCAACCGCTGCTCGATTTTAGGCAACATCGCGCAAGTAGCCGCAACGGCGGCTACGGTAACGCGCGCTCTTTCACATCGGCGTGATAGATTGTGGGAAGCGCTGCACGCACGCACGGACGTCCGAAGCTATAGCGGCGGCGCTCTCGATGCCAAGGCGATTAAGCCAAGTCATCGCGGTCAGCGGCAACTTTTCGTCGCACTGAGGACCCCTTCAAGCCATGGAATGCTTCCGTGAATAAATTTTCACGACTGGCTAGTTTTTCGATTCGTCGTCCCAATTATCTCTTCCTGGCCGTACTTTTGTAAAGTTTCATAATGGTCTACGCATTGTAGTAGCTAATTAAAGCAGTTTTCAGAGGAGACGCTGATATAAATAATGAACGGACTGCTGGAGACAATGCCGGAAAAGTAAGCTCGACAGAAAAGCCGTGCCTTCAGTGAAGCTTGGCACCTGCAACTTATCACACCGGCGTGAAAGAGCGCGCATCACCGTAGCCGCCGTTGTGGCTACTTGCGTTATGTTGCCTAAAATCGAGCAGCGGTGGACATCGGCGACATGCACTAATACGAAGGATAAGGTGAATATAAGCAAAACAACAATCAGAACGGGCCTTCGTTCCTTCTGAATGCCGCGGTTTAATACCCGGCGGCCGTCCGTTACTGTGCGACAGCGCCATGTGCTGGATTACTGGCGATGCACGGTCCCCTTCGTCGCGACCGTCAGCACCAAAGTAACCGAACGGCGCGCTGGAAATTTATCAAGCATAATAAGGCCCCACGTGAGAGTGAGGGCGAAGTCTGGCGTCACTCGAGGCACTCTCGCCGTCAGCGCGCGCAGCGTGATAGCAGTGCCTAGGTGTGGTCCCGCAACCGCTCGGGCCACCTAAGCCGTGGTCCGTTTACTTTTTTGGCCGATAGTACAATGGACATAGTAAATGACCTGTGGTGTATTTGAGGAACCTATCCTTTGTTGAGAAAACGGAAACGTACCTCCGGTTGGCAGACGATTAACTCGATTGATGAGACTAAAAATCAGTTTGCAACGAGGAACCTATTGCTTTGGCTGGCGCGAATGAGCAAATTGCAAAGGCTTTTGCCTTGCAGGTAGCCCATGTAAGCCACAGACACGGAAACGTCCCGTTTTCTAAAAAAAAAAAGACATCGATAATGCGTGTGTTACGCGAAAAGAAAGTGATGAAGGATGTCTCAGCTTCTTCATTTTTTGCTCTTAACAAAAGCATAGTTAGGTTTAAAAATATATTTCCGCTTCCAACTCAATCATACGGAGCCAAAAGTACTCTTGTTTAGTTTTATGGTTTTTGCGCGTTTATTCAACAATGAAGCATTCTGCTCCTACATATTATCAATTTTTTCAGTGATATCCAAGTTATACGACTTTTGCCACAGGTAATAAAATCACACTCAACGAGGTTTATCCGCCGCCCAGAATCCAGGACTCCTTCGACTGCCTGCAAGGAGCGTACTTTCTTCGTTGGATCTTCCATCAAGGTATTCGCAAGTACCTATGGACGAAGCTCACTGCCCAAGACTGTATTTGTGACTCCTGATGGGTTATAAGAGTTTATAGCGATGTCATTTGGGGGCCTTCGCAATGCGCTGTCACTTTTGAACGCCTTTTGAACAGCATATTTGGAGGCGTCCAAATGGGGTACGTCTCATTTCACTCATTTCATCTAACCAAGCAATCTCACCTGCCTCAGAAGCACCGTCACTTGCCTTATAAACGCGGGGATGCAGCTCACCTTCAAGAAGTTCCCTTTCTTTATACGCATGCACACCATCTTAGGCCATGTTGGTTGCTACGGTACGTTTTTCAATGTTTATTTTTTGTACGTTTTAGGAGCTCCGGCAAAGGTCGAGTGCACGTATTGCGCCACATTGGCTCTGTTAGAGCCTTCCGCTTCTAATGAAATACTGCAGATAATGAATTCAACTTCTAGTTTTAATGACGTTGTTATGACGAGTATTTACTGCACGCGAACATTTCCACCCACATACAGGTAACCCCCTCCTGCTCTACTAAGCTCTCCAAATAGGACGAGTTAAGGTATCTGCGATAGGTAAATTACATTACTATATTGAAAATATAAATATATACACTGATACAAACAATTACTTATTTGGTTTGTGTTAGCGAAGAAATGGCTATTTTCCTCCTGCTCCTGCCAAAGGACAGTACTAGCGGATCAATCACGTAGCTGAAGCGAGGATAGGGAAGCACCTGAAATAGGATGGACAACTTGGTAAGTTCGAACGGTAACATATTCTTAGTATTTAGCGCGAAGGGACGCAGACGAAGACTTGAAGAAGACAGGACACGTGCTCGTCCTGTCTAGTCTTCGTCTGTGTCCCTTCGCACTACAAACCAAGAAGGAATCACCTGTACCCGTGTTCTGTCCAACTGACCACTACGTCACAGCAATAATCGGTCTTGCTCACTAGACCATAGATATTTATGATGACTTAGCGCAAAGAAAGACGGGCGGAAAGGAACAAGAGAAGCGCCAACTTTCTGCTGTTTAGTCTATTTTGTATAACATCCAGAATATATACGCAAGCGAATGCGCAACATAGCGAAGAGTTTTAATTGCGCAACACCACAATTACAGCCGGCTATCAAGAAAACCTTCTTTCTGCATGCAAGAGTGAAAGTGATGTGTCACTGATAAAATTTGAACCTCGCTCATTCATGTGAAACGCCTCTAACAATTCACGTGCCATGGTGCACTTGCTTTTTCGAAGAATCCGTATCTTGTCCAGTCGTGGCTCACACGGATGTGAATTGCAGTGCATAGGCAAATGTGCTCCTTGTTTACGTTTTAGTGACATCTCATGCTTCCACGCACTCACTTCCAAATTTTGAGCGCTTTCGAATGATTTCCGCATTTCCTTATCACCTTTTCGGATGTCTCCACTATGCCTTTAGTGCACGCCGAACTACGACTAGAGTGCTGTAGTTCCTGTGTTGTGGTTTGCTGCCCTCGGGTTTTGGCCGGGGGGCACGGGTTTTCATAGTACCGCCAGCTACATGCTCTGTGGCCTCAAGCACAGATTTGCCGCATGCTCATCGCCCAGCTGTGCTGAACTCTTTACAGACGCACCTTTCTACCTGTGCTTAATCCAAAGGCGCACATTATACATCCGGGTCTCGCAACACAGCTCTCAGCAGATTAAATCTTACAGTTTGCTGACGTTATCCGCCCGGCTTCTTTCACCCACTCTGAAAAATTATCCTTCAGGCTACACGCAAACTGCACAGAGATTTTATTAGGCTTCTTTCTTTGCTGTCTGAATCTCCGAAATTCCTCTATGAAAATCTTGTATTTGGCGGGCAAACTAGACTTCGCTGAATTGTACACGCCTGCCTCGACTGCATCCAGTCGGGCCACCACTTGCGAGGCTTCTCCCAGTAGGAACGCAAGCAACCGCTCCGGTCATGTATCTTGGTGTAGTGATTGCTCCTAACAAATCCGTCCAAATTTATCCAGGCGGAGACCGATGTAATCGCCTGTTTTGTACGGCTGAAGCAAACTTACCATTTTCAGGCTTTCAGTGCGTGCCATGCCGCATATGAACCGCACGCTAATCTCACTTGCCCTAGTTTTAATTTCCCGAGCTGACTCTCTGCCCGCCTTCGCCTTTCTTTCCTCTCATGATCCTTGTCTTCCGCCCTTTAATTCCTCTCGCGTGCCTTCTTTCTTTGCTCTCGCTCTCCTTTCCTTCCCCCGCTTTTTTCCTCTTTGACATATAGTTTTTCAGGCTTTGGTGAGGTCGTCCTCCTCCAAACTCCCTTGGTCCATCGCAGTGCGAACTTCGAGCTTCATCAACCTTTGGTTAATCTCCATATCGAGCTCTCATACCAGCAGCAGCAGCTCTTCTCTTTATATGCGAAGAATTTCTTGGCAAACATTTGCTACATTGACGGCATCTATCTAGCCGCACACATCTTGGTGCTTTCGCGGTCGTTTCTCTAACTCGGTACGCATCAAAATTCGTATAGTAACACAAGAGTGTATGACCAAAATAAATCATCGGTCATGAGAGGAATGTCATGACATGCATGTCATGTCAGACGTGAAACAGTGGCTTATGTCTTGGTGCTCTCATGGTCGTTAACTTGGTAGGCGCCGTGCACTCTGCTTCGCAAAAAATCGATTCCCACAGGGCCTGCGACCTGCTGCATCTTTACGATTGCGAAGAAGAAGAAACAGCGGTCATAGTCACTGGATAACAGCCTGTATAGCTTGCGTGATCAACAGTTCACTGTATGTTTTTTTTTCTAGCACAAATAAAGAATAGTGAAAGAAAATTAGTATTGCAGCATTTGAAGCGGGTGTCAGTTGACGCCGACAGTTATTTTTTCTTCGATAGAGGTGTATGTTTCGTTACAAGTGTGCAGGGAAAAGCGCATCTGCCACAAGTGTGCGCGAAACGTTAACACCAACTGAAAATACAGCTGTCTGTGAGCATACTAAGTTATGGCTTTCATGCACGTGTCAGCATGGCGTTGTAATACGAAACGCAGTATTGTGCTTGTGGTCGGTAGGTAGGCGTTTGAAATTCTCGTGGTTTTGTTTCTTTATCTTGTGCTATTTTATTACACGGAAGTGCTCTTTCTTGCTTCTTTATTCAAAAATTCGTTTACTGCTGGCATGCAGCGTGGTTTCTTTTTCTCTCTAGAGCTGGTTTCCGTACCAGTTGCCAACGTATCCCGGTATGCCGCCCCAGTTCTGTGCTCCAGTATCCAGCGCTACACTGGGTCCATTATTGGGCAAGGTATTGGGCACAGGGATCCCATGCGCTTGGTTTTTTTAATGGGAAACGGTCTATTTCATTCCTTAACTCTTATTAATTTTCAGATAGGTGAGCGGACATTCTCACATGAACACTTGGGCATGCACCTGTGGAGAAGTACTTTTCATCTAAGGATAGCACTGATAACAAGAACATAGATGTTATCAAGATACCAATAATGCCAATAATGTCTACAGCCTCACGGCATAAGGTCACTTCACAAACACATCCACAGTCAATAATATTATCGTGTATCAGTTTCCGGCAACAAATACTTCCAAGACGTCAGCAATTTTCTATTCCTTTATGCGGTTAAACTCACGAGTTTCAATACTTCGTATCCCATCGAATGCCCCTTTATTGCAACTTAGACATTCATCAAGTTCATCAGCTCAGTCACCTTAAGTAATCAAATGCTGCAAATAAAGTGTTTCAAAATGTTGAGAATATTGTTACAAGAACGTGGAATGAAACACTGACGACTTTGCAGTGTATATTTCGAAAAACAACTGCAGCACTGGCCAGTTCAGCCGATAGCTCAAGAGCCAGGAGCAGTTCGTCTTCTTCGTCTGGGAGTTCGCGAGCATCGTCAAAAAGAAAAAAAGAAAGCATGATGTATGCATGTAGCATTATACCCAGAGACAGAAGCATCATCCTGGTGCCTCTGAATATCGGTGTCAGAGCAATGAGGCCTGAAGCCTACAACATGCACAACGTCAGTGTAATGTGCAGGAGATGAGAAACTGACATTGACTGGCGTAATTTCATACGTAACTTGAGTCACGGCGCATAGCCCTCATCGAAGGCCAGTGTATCGAAACAGGAGTTTTCCTTAAGCCCAAGGTGACGGATCGGGGACCACAGTAATACGAGAGATCCACGCGAGAAGTGCACGTCTCTGTGTTGTCGATCGTACAAATGGCGTTGGTTCTCCTGGAAGGTAAGGAGGCAGCGTGGGCCATTCCACATGCTGGACTGACCTGGTGATGGCGTCAAGTGCGTATTCACTGGCCTCTGCTGCGGCGGATAGACGAGATGTGCCCAGTGGCAATGTTGGTAGACGGCCAAACAACAGAAAGAACGGGGAATAACCGGCAGTGGCGTGGCGCGAAGAATGATATGCAAATGTGACACATGGTTGTGGAAGGTCCGAATTACGTATCATTGGAGGAGACATATTTGCAAGTATATCTGGCAGGCTTCAGTTCAAGTGCTCCATAAGACACAAGACATAGGTTGGTGGACGGTAACACGTAGTCCGCTTTTCGCTGGTTGAGCAGTACTGCAGGAGGTCGGCGACGACTTTCGAAAGGAATGCCCAGCCACGGTCAGTGAGCAGTTGGCGAGGAGCTCCATGTTGTAAAATTACGTCGTGTAAAACAAAATTGGCGACATCTCTGGCACAGCTTGCTGGAAGCGCTCTGGTGATTACGTAGCGCGTGGCGCAATCTGTCGTCACAGTGACCCAGTTGTTGCCAGAGGATGATAGAGGGAAAGGGTCAAGTATGTCCAAGCCAACGCGAAACGGTGGCTCTGGCGGGGCTTCGAGCTGTTGAAGGCACCGAGCAGGCAGCGTCGATGGTGTATTTCGGTGCTGGCATTTCTCACATGCCGCAACTTATTTCCGGATGAAGCGGGCAAGTCTTGCCCAAAAGTGTCGGTGAACCCAGTCTTAAATGCGGGAGACGCCGAGATGACCGGCGTGGGAGAACAGTTGACCGGAGGTGCTTAGAAATGACGAGGAGCAGGGCAGGACCATCGAGGCGAACGTTCTGGTGGTATAAAACACCATCACAGAGGACAAACAAGTCAAGGGGCGAATCAAGGCGAATATTCGGAGCGATCAATGATGGTATGCAAGGTGGTATCACGACATTGTTCGTCGGCGACGCGGAACAGTTGAGAAACGGAGAAAACGCAAGCGTCGGTATCTGTATCTGGGACGGCAGGTGGATCATGCACTGGATAACATGACAGTCTGCGTTTTGTTGTAGGCAGCCCGACTTGTACGCAACTATATAGGAATATTCTGGTTGCAGAGCCCAGCGACAAAGACGGCCGGTAGAATCATTGAGTGACCAAAGCCAGCAGAGCGTATGATGATCCGTGATTGCAGTACAGTGCGGGCCATACAAATACGGGCGGAATTTAGAAACCACCCCGACGAGAGCCAGGCGTTCACGTTCTGCAATCAGAAGGCCGTGCTCCACTGCTCTGAGGAGGCGACTAGCGTAGTCGATAACACGATCTTGTCCCTGTTGGCGTTGGGTTCAGGCAGATCCGATGCCGTGACCACTGGGAGCAGTACAGACCTCTGTAAAAGAGGATGGATAAAAGTGGGCCAGTACAGGTGGGAATAGTGGTGAAGTGCGTAAAAATGTCAGCTTGAGAAGGACCCTATGTAAACGTCACACCCTTCTTCAGAAGATCACTAAGTGGTGAGGCAATCGCTGCAAAATATTTGAAGAACCGTCAGAAGTAAGAGCACAATCCTACAAAACTGCGGACGTCTTTCACAGACTGAAATACAGAAGAGGAAGTGAATTCCGGAATTATCTCTAGGTCGGGTTGAATACCTTAAGTCTCGACGAGATGGCACAGCACTGTAATCTGCCGGCGATGGAATTGACACTACGATGAATTCTGTTGTAGCCCAGCCTAGCAGAATACACGAAGAATAGCTGATAAGTGCTTAAGGTGTGTCTGAAATGCAGGAGAAAATACGAGAATGTCGCCCAGGTAGCAAATGCATGTAGACCATTTGAACCTTTGAAGCAAATTGTCCATCACATGTTCGAGCGTTGCGGGCGCGTTGCATAGATCCCATGACATAGCTTTGAATTAATATAGTGCATCATGGCTGACGAACGTAGTCTTCTCTTGCCAATTTTCATCCACAGAATTCTCCCAATAACAAAACCGAAGGTTTGTTGATGAAAAGTAGTTGGCACTGTGGAGCAAATTCAGGGCGCCGTCAATGCGAGGCCAGAGGTAGACACCCTTTTTGGTAATTCGTTTCAGATGACGTAAATGTTAAAAGGTGATGTGCAATCCTTGTTTCTTAACGACAACGGGTGACGCCAATATGTGCGACTAGGGTTCAATAATACCTTTGGCAAGCATCTCGTTCACTTCATATTTAATTACCTTACGGTCTAATGCAGAAACTCGATCTGGTCGGTGATGAATAGGACTAGCATCACCGGTATTTATGAGTTGCTTCACAAATGAAGTCTGACCCAATTACCGATTGTTCCGGTCGAAGATGTCGCGGTACGAAACCAAAGGCGGCATAGAGCTGCTGATAGTTCAGCCAATAGGTCCGCAGGAGTCATAGGAATCAATGTGGCGTCTAGGCAAATTGCATCCTGTGGACATGCTGAAGAGTCGGAGCACATCTGCTGAAAGAATCGTGGCGTAGTCATTTGTTATAGCACGCAGCGTGACAACCGATATGTTCTGGAGTAGAACTTGCTTTGGTAGAGCAAATTGGCGACAGGAAGGCACGTCCAGTTATCGTCAACGGTTACGATGGAGTGGGGCACAGTGATATTGCGTATGAAAATGATATTGAGAACAGGCGTGATGATGTAATAACCATCGGACACAGGGAAACATGACAGCAAATCAACGAAAGTCAAGGCGTTAGGCGGTAGGCAGACGAAGGCGCTTGTACTAAAGTTATTCGGGAGTTCGGTACGAATATGCGGGAGAAGAGGAAGTTCCAGCAAAGGGTACTGGCAGAATACTCGATCAGAGCGGAATGCGCCATAACAATGTCTAGGAGGGGGGGAGCAGAATTTAATGAAGACAAAGGAGGAGAGGTCAGCCTGGAGAGCGTGTTTCTAGCCTGCTACTCCTCATTGGGGAAAGGGGAAGTGGTAAATACAGGAAAAGGTAGGTGGCAACTGATTTGGTTATGGTAAAATGAGCTTTTATTTACACGCTGTCCAATATGCAGATGCGCACTGTAGACGTAATACACACAGGAGTAATCTTGTCCACACAAAAAGTGATCTCGCAAACACATTTCACACTGTCTGCACGTCTCACAGGTTCTAGAGACGATCGTCTAACCAGTCTCACGTAGAAAGTTGTCCCCATGACCTTATCACCCGACTAAAGAAGTCTAGTGGGATGATAAGGTCATGGGGAGAAGAGGTTCGCGCTTTAGGAAGAACTGGAATGTGGGTACTCGAGATACCTATACTAGCAGCACACATTCCAATGATGGTAACAGCACTCACAAACTCCGGAAAATTCACCACCACATATTGCCGGAATCGAAATGTTTAATTATGTGACATCTCATTAAATCATCGCCCACAGAGAATGTTTCTATGAACCATATGAGGAAGTATTTCATGGAAACACTAGGTTCTTCCTAACCACCGACATTGTAATAGTGCTACCTTTTCTATTATGTTTTCATACATTAGGTTGATGTCTGCTATTGCTTCTTAATAAGCTAAAATGTTTGCTTTGAAAATTTTTAAAGGGACACTAAAGTGAAAAATGATTTCTTCTGCATCAGTAAATTACCGTTCTACAACACCATAAACACTACTCTTACAACGATAAGACGTTTGGTAAGCCAGAAAAAGCGCAAGAACGAAATACAGCTGGCGACACCTACCTAAGTTCCCACCCCACGGGGCTGTGACGTCTTGGATTTTGATGGTATCTTCTAGGGCCTACTAATCATATATAGCGGCAAAGATTGACCACATTGTGTTCTAAAGGAACCAAATATAAATAAAATGACAAGTTTCGGGAACCATTATTCAGCCAACGCGGCCCTAATGCAAAAACATACTTTGGATTCCCTGACGTCACGCTAACGTACCGGCACTGGGATTTCGGCGCGAACTTCAAATACTGATACTTGGACCTTCATTTTCTCATCTAATAGTCAAACTATTTTTTTTTTAAAATTACTGACTGCAGGGTTCTCAAACAATGCTTCATTAGTCTAAACTGATTTATTGTTTCGCTTTAGTGTCCCTTTAAACAAGTTTTGCATATTGTTTTTTTGCACTACCTTGATTTAAGTTTTAAGAGGTTCTATTCACTTAAGGTAACAATCCTTTGGTGAAATTTGTTTATCCTGTTCTAGTATGGGAGTTCCCCTCACAGCTTGTACCTTAGGCGCTCTGTGTAATATCACTAATGAATGTACATTTATGTAAAGGTCCCATTGCTTATTAATAAACTTGAAACTTCAAACTGGACAATAAAGGCTGCGGAAAGCAACTGTACAAGGCATTTCTGAATAAAGACGTCGCGAGCAACTCTACCGCATTCAAGTTTGATAAAGGTCGTTGTAAATCTGAAATGACTGATAATATTGCATGTTATAAGTTTTTAGCACAAAGAAACGTACGAGGACGCTGCACTGTGTCCTGTGTGCCTTCTCTCGTGTAGTTCGTTTGTGTGCCCTGAAAACTATTAACGTGCAATACCAAGTAGCCCACCAGTCTGTTTTGTCGAAGAATAATTTTTTTAAATTTTCGGTTGAGTGCCATTCAAGCAAGGAACTGTGAATGAGATATTAAAGCTTCCTTAAGGTGCGCGGTAACGCACCAACAATGACGCGCGCCTTTTTCACTCGAACAATTAGCTGTCGAGGAACTGAGTGCTCATGCCGTATACGGTATTATTTAGCGAGATTTGAGAAAATAAAGTAACAAAACATGTTGCAGTTCCAGATTCTTCTCTTTCCGCTCAATTTCACTCTGCAAAAGTTGCTAAATATTTTCGCCAGTGATTAATGATTGCAAAGACGCAGTTGTCCTGTGTCATATGTGTGCTCTGATTCCTTGAAGTAGCCCGTAGATTCTTGCGTTGCTTCTGACTGTGCATGTGTCCGCAAGAAGTCAGATGTCTGAAACAGAAAAAGAGCCTTCAACAATATTATAAGTGTTAGGCAACCTTTAGCTGAACTCTTGTACTTACGGCAGCCTATTTACACACTTCGATGCACGAAACCAAGCCTTGGGAAAATCCCGCCGTTGTGCGCGCGCAGAAGCTGCAGTAAATTATTCAATAGCTACTCACAGCCACAACTAATCTCTTGATGCGAGCATTCGGAGAGGGATAAAGAAATTTATGGGAGAGTCATGAGGAGGCACGAGCAACGTCGTTTTTTCTGCAAGCATGTAACCTGCCAACTTAAAGGGCATAAAAAATGGTGGCCAAGGAAAAAGGCTAGTTCCGGAAAGAATGTTGAATAGCCAATGACATTTCTTTTATGATGAATTCTAGAAAGTGTAACTTATAAACGGCATTTCGTAAAGGCGAAAATGTGCCTTTTCTCCTTAGTTATTCGAAGCTAGGTTGCCCTGAAATTTAGGCTGACCTCCGAAATCCGGAAGGTCAGAAAAGATTTAAAAAACTGAGCTCGAATATAAGCTAGAACAAAGGCATTACACTGCGAAAACAACACACATGAGTACAATTTCTGACGCTGATCAAAATAATGTGAAATCTTCATTTCTGGTCGCTTTAATGAATATAGCTCGTCATGGTCACTGATTTTTGTGATACAGTGCAAACATTGCGCATGCCTTTTTTCCCTCTAGTCCGTTTGAAACGCTGCATCCTTGGCAGACTTTCAGCTGGCGTCATCACATCAATTTACGTTTCTTTGTTCGTCTTCACAAAATCGATATCTTAGTCACCTCGTGATGCGAACTTTTCTGCAGTCGTCCGCGTAGGAGCACTCATGGAACATTCGTTCTCTTTTATCGGCTACCGATGCAGGTTCTTTCTATTAGAATGGAACTCCTCTGCGACTTGGATGTTTCAAGGCTGTTTACGCCAGATTTTCAAGCCTGGACTGCCATATAGTTCCTAAAATATTACGACCGCACTGAGAAGTTGAATGTCTCGTGGTTGCAGCCAAACTTCATTCTATAATTTAAGCAAATTCATGACTTTTGTACATTACTTTCATCCGAAAAAGACAAGCCTACGCTGTACTAAACAGGTTAAGTGGCTATAATGACAGACATGGAAGGTTTGCGTAGTAAACGAGCGCCGAAAGAAAATGTGGGCTTTGCAGCATATGCATACATTTACATACACAGTTTTGCAATATTGATGAAGACGTAGCCTGTTAATTCGTGGATTCTGAAGAAGCCACTGACAATGTTCCTCATAGAGGGGTGTGCTTAAAACTTTCATGTTTCAACATTAATCCCATTGTTTTCATTGGACCCGTAGCTTCCTGATTAACAGGCGACAGTTTGTTTATGCCAATCATTGCGTTTTTTCGTTATTTCCGAACCCATTGCTTTCTGAGTTCCTTATTGTGCCGTTCTCGACCCTCTATTTCCAGTTTATATGACTGACTTACCTGTTAAGACGCGTTCAGTAATGCGTCTCTTCATAGCTTAGTGTGTTCTTTACCATTTCATTAGAAATACTAATGACTTTAGCATCCTTCAATCGGAACTTCATAATATTTATTCTTTGATGCAGAGATTGGTTGTTGTCCCTTTAAAATCGCGAAAAGCCTTTTGATTTCCTTGCATCATCATCTTTCTTACACATGAGCAACCTACTTTTTAATTGGTGTTAACCTAAACTTCCTTTCTTCATCAAAATATACAGGTATATTCTGCACCAACACGCTTAAGTGGCCTTCCAATATATTAAATATTGTCAATGAAGCTAACCGTATCCTTGGTTTCCTGTGGCGTAACCTACTCCTAGCCCGTCCTGCAATCTAAATGTTAGCTTATGGAAGGATATTTCGTCCCGAACTGGAATATGCATACGCGGTTTGGGCTCTTTATTTTATCACCCTTTCCAATACGCCATAATGTGACAAAACCACGCAATGAAATGCATATTTAGCAACTTCTCTTATAACTGTAGCGTAACCAAGCTGAAATTGGATGGCCACATCATTACCTTGTCTTCTTGCAGTAAAATAGGTATCCTGTGCCTCTTTCACAAGTTTTACTACTCGCGTCTACGGCATCCTGTCGTTTCGCCGCCTAATGGCACTTCAACCACATCAGCCTTCAAGGTACAGTCTATCCTCCTCCAGCCCAAACATCGGCACACTTAGCCTCATGCCTTTCCAAAGGCATCAAGGGACTTGAATGACTTGCCCCCCTGCAACAGTGGCGCTCCCCAACAGATCTTGGTTCAAGTCTTTGTTATCCGATATCATCACCATTATAAGCCCACCCCTCAAGCAATACGTTTCTAATTGGGACCTTTGTATTCCAAACAAACAAGCAGACAAACAAACAAACACACAAGTAAACAAACAAATGAATAAATATTTTTTCTATTTACGCCGACGACATAACTGTACTCTCAATCTAGTAATTGTGGAAAGCTCACGGAAAATCCGCAATTCCGCTTACCAACATTCACGCATGCTGGTAACAAGCATGTTGGTAATGCAGAAAAATGCGCTCAAACTGAATGCAAACAGGTGTAAAGCGAATATTTTTCCGGCGATAGAGGTGCAGTACACAAAATAACTCAAGTTGGTTGTCATGAAATCAAGCTCACTGACTTTGCTCATGGCCCTTGGTGTGCTTCTTCAAAAGATTCAGATTTAAGGCCGCTATGAGGACATTACGGCATCAAAATTAGCGTGTATTAGATGCAGCTCTATTAAATCGAAGCTTTCATTGCCTAATCACGCGTGGTTCGTCGTCGATGCAGTTCGCGGTGCCACGGGCCATTTCTTAATCTCTCTCTCTCTCTCTCTCTCTCTCTCTCTCTCTCTCTATATATATATATATATATATATATATATATATATATATATATATATATATATATATATATATATAGTCATATTGTAAGCAACCAACAAACACTAACACCAAGGAGAACATAGGGGAAATTGCATGTGCTTAACAAATGAAGTAAAGAAACAATAAATTAATGGGAATGAAAGTGGATGAAAAGACAACTTGCCGGAGGTGGTCAACGATCCCAAAACCTTCGCATTTCGCATGCGATACTACACCAATTGAGACATCGCGGCGCCGTTTCCCCATCCACTTTCTTGCGTATTTATGTTTCTTAGCAGAACCATGGGAGCGTTAGCCAGCGCCGCCACTAACAATCCTTGGCGGCGAGTTCTACTAGGAAACATGGAAAATGGAAGGAATTGTATATTGCATTGTATCTTGGCATTGATAATGTACGAGGGCGAGTCATATGAAAGTGAGCCAAACCAACCCCGCAATAATGGTTCGGTTCATTATGTGCGAGGTATGCGCGTAGCACGCAGGTATCTCTTATTTACAGAGGTGACACGCAGGTGTGAGGACAAATGTTCCTATGCTCTCATACACTGTGTTGAATATGGTTGTGTGATATAATGGATACTCCAAAAGTTGAACAGCCAGGTGTCCTGAGGTTTTTGACATCTGTATGTGTTTCCCAAAAAGAAATTAATCGTAATATGGCTGCTGTGCACGTTGAACATTTCATTTCATTGGCCACTGTGAAGCGTTGGAGCAAACTGTTTAAACAAGGACGTGAAAGTTGAAAAGACAATCCAATACCGGGCCAAAGCCACCGTGCAATCACCCCAACAGAATTGCAAAGATTGATGAGCTGATTAGACAAGAACTGGAGACGAGTATCGATGAACTGGAAGAGCGTGTGAACATCAGTCACCGTTCGCTTCACACCATAATTCATGAACATCTCGGTCATCGGCTCTTGTGTGCGCAATGAATGCCTAAGATTTTGAACCACCACCAGAAGACGGAGAAGTTCGGTGCTGCCTTGGATCATCTGATCCGGTATCACAATGAGAGTGACGAGCTTGTCTGGAATTACGACCGGCGACAAATCGTGGTGCCATTACTGCGAGCCTCAAACACGACAGCAAGGTTTACTGGGGAAACATTAGAATTCACCAGCCCCAAAGAAAGCAAAGGCCGCCATTTCTGCCAGAAAGGCGTTGTCTTATATTTCGATTGTAAAGGGCCATTAGCGATCGAAGTCGCTAAACCTGGAGAAACTATCAATTTTTAAGATATTGTGAAATGCCGAATGAAGAACAAACAACGTGGAAACTTGAGGAATGGGGCTATCTTGCTCCACAACAATGCCCATTCCTACGTCGTTGATGTGCTTAGCACAAAACTGGTAAAGTTCAAGTTGGAAACGCTGCAACATCCGCCACACAGCGCCGACTTGTCGCCTGGCGACTTCCACATTTTGGAGCATTTGAATAAAAAAAAGCAGCTCAAGGGAACCATATTCATGTCTGGCAATGACATGAAAGAGTCAGTTACAGACTTTTTGAAGCAGCAACCCAAGGAGTTTTACGAGATTGAAATGACAAAACTGGGTAGCCAGTGCGACAAATGAGTTGAGTGGTTGTAGGCTACTCGTGGGATTAGCCTTGCTGCAGGCAATTGCTCCACCGTAGCGACACTTAAAATAAATAAATAAGTAACATAAATCATACACAGACCTCACAATTACGAATGGTCACTCCTAAAGTTACCATGTGGAGGCCAAATCCGTGTCCTGCATGTAACTTAAAAGAAGGCGAGAATCCTCCTTCCTACACAACTGGTTCCCGCGCGGGAAAACAATGTCCTGAAGAGAACTGTGACGAACTCCTGTCTTCTTGGGGGACCCGAACAACACATTCCTTTCCCCGTTATACAGAGTACAGCGCCTTAGGTAATGTTCTATGTCACCGCACACACCACACGTTGAACATAATGGAGACAACGCCAGGCCAGTCTTATACATCCACGCAGGGGTACGAGCAGAGCCCCTGCGAATGCGGAGCAGTAACGTGGCTTGGTTTCTTTTGAGACCCTTGATCACACATGGCTTGCGAGGCGAGCTCCACAAAGAACTGAAGTGGCGAAAACACCGCTTCTCAGAAGAGTCTCTTGTCCTCCTGAGGCACTTTTCTAAATGGATTCCCAGACAGTGCTCTATGGGCGGGCCTGTCTGCCATCTTGTTGCCTATGATACCTATGTGCGAGGGCACCCATTGGAAACGTATGGAGAAGCCTTTGATATGGAGATTGTGCACAGAGCGTAGGGAACTAAGACATAAGGCATCAGTAGGGAACCCATGCTCTAACCTTTGAAGGGCAGATTTCGAATCTGTAAGAATGACAACAGGTTGAGGCGTACAAAACCGTAGTTTCTTTAGAGCTGCCTCAATGGCAACGCTTTCGGCCGTTGTGGAGGACACGACTGCAGTGAAGCGAACAGACCAATCATACTTCAAAGAGAGAATATGAAAAGCAGCTGCACTAGATCCTCTGACCTTGTCCACAGAGCCATCAGTCAAAATTTGAAGATGACGCGCATATTCAGTATCAAGATGTTCCAGTACCAGCGAACGTTGCCTCCAAAGGAGAACTCTGCTTTGCGTAAACATGAGGAATTGTCAACGAACGATCGAGACTTGCGAATGACCAAGGTGGTTTCAACCTCTTAGTTAGACCTTTAGCGTCAAGACCCAGGTAACCAAGAGTATTTAGTGTCAAGTACGATCGGGACTCAGATCTTTTTCGAAGGCGCTGTAGAAGGGCTCACCGGCTACCGTCTGCTTGAGGGGGCCAATTTGCATCAATAACTTATGAGAAGCGACTAGGCTAAGAGGTCTCGAGAGAGACTCATAAGGTACTGCCTTGTTGGGAGAAGTCTGCGGAACACCAAGAGCCCTCCTTAGGCCTTTTCTGTGCAAAACCTCAAGTCGTTCCAGCTGTTATAACGAGGGGGAAATTAAAGGGAGCTGGTACATTATTCGACTCGTCACCAGTGCATCGTGCAGCTTGATCATTGAAGAAGGGTGATCTCCCCATTGCTCACTTGCAACTCTGCGGGTCACATTAAGACGCGAAGATAGTGAAGTCACAACCGAGTCCACAGCTCGTCGCCACTATAGACGGTAGTCAATAATGACTCTCAAAAAGCGCTTGTGCGTCCATTGACGAAGGCAAGATTGATCAAGGTGTATCTTCAGCCGTGCATGCCGTCTTCCGCTACCTGGAAATATGATGAAGCCAGATTTTTCCACCAAGAGAGTCAACCCAACACCTTGAAGGTTATTTTGTACTGAAAGTATTGCCTGTCGAGCTATCAGAGCTAAACACTTGTGTTGAAATCAGGTTAACAAAAGACAAATGTCATCCGTATATATTGACATATGGACATGCCTGCAATGTTTTTGCACTTCAGCGGGAAGACCAGCCGTTACATCATTAAAGAACGTCGGGGAAAGAACACTTCCCTGAGGTACACCTCGCGATACCGCCCTTTAGGTGCTCATGGTACTTCCTAACCGCACTTGAATTTTACTATCACTGATAAATGAGTAAATGAATCGCAGAAGATAGCCCTGTACGCCCATGGCCTGCAAACTATTGAGTGAAATAGTTTGGCAAGGCGCAGAAGACCAGGACTCGAGAAGAAGAACACAAACGACAGGACCGGCGCCACTCACAACTAAGTTTATTTTCGCATCAAGCCTGCCTTAAGTAGGTTATTCACGCCGAGTAGCGCACAAAACTTTGGAAGTAAAAAACAGCAATCTATCGACCACTCAGGAATCTTATCTGGCGCATATTATCGAATGAGCAAACAAGAACCACACGTGGATCAGCACAGGAGGCAATTGATCTAGTATAGTCAGAAAAAATGTCAATTGAGCCAACGGGGACAAAAACCAGACATAAAAAGTACCGTATACGCTTCACTACCAAACTATCCACAACATAACACACTTCAAACGCCTAAGGCCCAGTCAGTGATAAAACCCGCACGACTATGGGAGTAATAACCAACGAATAACGCGGAAAGAACATGAAAATGCGTCTAAGTACAGTGTCTGCGTCAAAACTAAAATCTATAATAGTCGCTCACCTGAAAAATTGATAAAACATGTGACCGCGCGAAAAAAGAACCACGTGACAAACAATGAAATGGACAAAAGTGTTGAACGTTAAAGGTCTAAAGAACAGCGTCCGCGTCAAAAAAAAGTGCAACAAAAGCCTAAGAGCCACTAAAAAATCGTCAACAAAATAAAAACTAGTTAAATATAAGGAAGACAGACAGTAAAACCAAATGAAATCACTCTAACATGAGGCCTAAATGAAACCTTCTAAAAAAGTCGTCTCCATGTCACTAAGCATAATGGACGGCCTGCGGACGCATGCGTTTCCCTCTTTTTTGATGAAATAGGCTTCCACAATTTCCCGCTCAAACCTGTCTTTTCCAAACTTCAAAAATTAGTTTTGTCAAACTGAGGGCGGCAATTAGAGCAGTCTCTGCAAGGAAACTCCCATACTTGTTGCGCAGATTACGACAATGTTCCATTGCACACTCATTGAAACATCGGCCTGTTTGTGCGATACAGCTGCGACCACAGCTTAGAGGGATTTGGTAGACTGCACGTGTCCTGCATTCAGTGAATTTCTTCTGACGCTGAATTGAACAAGCCGGGCACTTCTCTCCGTTCATGGCACAAAGCTTAGACAGCTTGCAAGGCGCCGAGAGACAACCTGAACGTTATGCCTACTCGCCACTTTCTCAATGTTGTGCGACACCTTGTGAAAAGGGAACATGGCAACGTCTTGTTAGCTGGTACCTTCAGACACATCTGGGAAACGGGGTGAGCGACGACCCTTTCCTGGTGCGTAGTTCTCTGGAAGGATTGAAGGGTCTGGAAAACTTGCCACCTCGTGAATACAACGCGTTCTCCATAGACATTGAAGATCTCTTCTATTCGGTCCCTCACCAAAGTCTCTTAGCGGCGGTCAGGGACAAGATCCAATCAACTGGTGAAGTCCCCTTGCAGAATGCTGCAGGTGTAAGCACGGACAATTTCATTTCCTTATTAGAGTTCTACCTGAACTCAACCGCCATTTTGTTTGAAGGCAAGTTTTATGTGCAGAAGAAAGGGATATGCATCGGTTCTTCTGTAGCTCCTGTCCTTTGCGATATCTTCCTATCTGTTGTAGGAGCTGAGATCAGTAATAATCTTTGTGATCCTCATTTAGTGTCCATTTACAGATATGTTGATGATTTCTTGGTCATCTTGAAGGACGTCCCTGAGCACAAATTCGTTTCTACCGTTGAGAGAACCATGACTATCTTCTCGAACCCACAGTCAGGGTCTCAGATTTAGCAAGGAAGTTCCGAGCTGTGGTCAACTCCAGTTCTTGGATATCAGGCTAGCGTTTCCAAAGGAAGGCATTTGTTGGATGTACAATCCGCGTTCCTTAACCTCTTCTAGCCTGAATTTAGCATACTGCATAAAAAAATTATTTTTGCTGTGGCTTTTTATGTTCTGGTTATGAGGAAGTTACACAGCAACTTTTATGCGTGTCGGGGTTTTAGGAAGAAAGTTACAGCTATGTCGCGAAAACGCGACAACAGGTCGTAATGGATCAAAAAATGTTTATTTTCAAACACACTTGAGAGCTCATTTCTTTGAGTTTAGCACATTTGTATCTCAGTTCTTATGAAAAGAAATGAAACAATTTGAACTTTTTTTATACACAGATGAACTTTGCACTTTGTGCAGAAGGAAACAGGTTGGCCTTTGCAGCCAGGCATCTTGCATCGTTGTCGTTGCTGCGACACTTCAGGCCAGTGGCCAACATTGTCTTGACGGACTTCAGCATTAGGTGTTGGAGCTGCTGGTCCTCTTCTTTTCTTCTTCTCAAGCTCTCCTTCCACGGAAAGAGACGGCCGGCCCCTCTTCTTCATCACGTCCTTGTTTTGATTGCACAGGCAGCTGGCTAGAGAAGCCTTGAACGCTAGAAGATCCAGTTGATGTTTCTTTGGGATTCCTAGAGCATCACAATCCCTCCGGTAGAGCAGCCAGCTGCTCACAACAGCCATGTCCACAAAATGAAAAAAAAAAATCGCAGGTAGAATTTCTTCGACTTCAGAAAAATTCTGTAGTACGCCATGAGCCCATCGAGAAGGTCGACTCCACCCATAAAAGTGTTGTAAGCCTTCACAATGGCTGGCTGCTCAACTTCACATCTTTCTTTCTTTTTGCGGTCATACCGCTGGCAGCTTCCTAGAGGCTGGGCACTCCCGAATGTGCTAGCAATATTCACTCCCCGGCTGTCGTACCACTTCACTACTCGGACTTCGACCCCTTCAATAGTAGCCTGCCTCTCCACGTGGCTTCCTCTACCGTTCTTCTTCATTTCTGCATCGCTGGGCAGTCGGCATCCAGAAATTCTGTTTGCGCGTGCAGTTCCCATTGCTGGAATACCACGCTGATGCAAATTTACCAGCAGTTTTATGGATGTGAACCAGTTGTCAAAAAAGAGCAAGTAGCTCTTGTTCTCTGGGATGGAGCGCGAAAGCTCGAGCACAACATTAGAGCTTGCTCCAAGGTCAGGTAATCCAGGAACAGGGCGGATGTCCCCTGTGTATATAGAGAAGTCAGAGACAAGTCCGTGGGTGTCGCAAAGTACAAAAATCTTGTAGCCCCACTTGTGAGGCTTGCTAGGGACGTACTGCTTGAGTGAGGAGCGGCCTTTGAACGGCACAATTTGCTCGTCGACCACCAGCATCTGTGACTTTGGAAGGATTTGAAATTTGAGCAGCAGATTGTCAATGAGTGGTCGCATTTTGAAGAGCCTGTCTTTGCCAGCATTTGCTTGTAGGAGATTGTTGTCGTTGAAATGAAGGCTGTTCTTTATCGCTTGCCACCTGTCACGTGACATAACTTCTGCCACTTTTTCTACTCGCATCTCGCGGTTCCAGTACATGCGCGATCGCGGAAGCCTGTATATGGACATATACATTGTGGCCCCAAGAAACTGCTCCAGTTCAGCGCGTGTTAGGCACAATGCTTTGTTGGCATTCTTCTGCACTGCATAGAGATTGGACTGGTCTGTAATCTCCTCAAGAAGCTTGTCGTCAAAAAAATACCGGAGGTACGCAATGGGAGCTTTCGGCTCATCTGGAGGGTCTGGAAGACCGTCTTCCCATTGAGGGTGGCATGTCCGCGGATGGTTCACTTGCTTCCAGAGGAAACTTCTTGCGCTTGACGTTGACGGCTCTTCCGTTTCACCTTCTTCATCTGCAAACAAAAAAAGAAAAAGAAATCACTGCGAGGTCGCAAACCACATTTGAGAAGCCACAAAAACCTTGGCTTGAAAAAATTGGCTGGGGCTTAGCTAAGGGCCTGGATATCTCGAAGCGAAAAGCTGCGGTGATCCGCGATAAACACGCGCTTGCGGCGAACGTCAAACGATGACGCATAGCGCGCGGCAGCGTGCGCCTGTTCTATGGGCAAGCGCGCCTTATATACCCCTCCTTTCAAATGCGCACGGCTGCGGCGAAAGGTCAAACGGTGGCGCGGAGAAGCGACGGCGCACATGGGCAGTAGCCTGCGCAGTGCGTGACGTCACTCGTGCTCCGACAAACGCGGTGTTGACTATCGTAGTGAAGCTTTTGGCTTCAAAAGAAAAAGACGCGCCACTGCAATACAACACGAAAGAACGCTGACGGCGTTTCACATTGCAGCCGAATGCAACTCGCCCAACAAACAAAAAATTGCGCACCTGTGTCGCTCCCAGACTGCCCAGATTGATCTGATGGGGCAGCATGTACTGTGTCAGGGCTGTATTCCGAATCGCTGTCGCTGAGGCAGCTATCTTCGCTTTCTTCAACGGGTGGAACCCTGATCCCGTAGAACCTTCTGGTGTCCATCACGAACAAAAAGCACCGAATAACTGCAAAAAACAAAAATTACTAGTTTTTTGACCACATGCCGAGGAAGACGAAGTTGTGCACAAATCGAAACGCTACAGCCTGTTGATGCGAAAACGCGACAAAGCGACACACGCTTGAAAACACAACTAATCTTCAAAAACAAATTATTTACGTGATCTGCGTGCATTATTCAACCAAGTGCCTATCATGCAAATTTTTTTTATATTCAAAAAACTTACATACCTTGAATGGAGACGGATGTCAATGGATGGATAGTGAGAAATGTTCTTCGTCGGCATCAACTGGAGAAATGGCAGCCGTCAGCTCTTTACTGAATCGACGATAGATGGCGCTGCCTTTTCCACGTGTTGCCAGACATCTGTGGATTCCCTCTGAGCGCAGGGGTAGCGGCTACAGATGTTTTCTTCTGGTGGTGCGGCTTAAAACCGGTATGATGCGAAATCGCGACAACAGGTCATAAGAGGTTAAAAGGCCTGCTACCGCGTGAGAGCGCCCATTCCAAGATTGTAAAGCGTGCAATTGCTACCAATTCTCTGTAAATGGCTTTAACTAAGTCTTGTATCCATTTGGTGTCAAGTAGCTTTAGCGCTCAAGTGCAACGACTACAACAGGCAGGCTTCCCGCCATGTCTGATTTCAGCTGTCTGCGAAACAATGCTCCAAAAACTAAAGCACCCGCCTCTTATCAGAGAGCCGGTTTCACGCAGTTCTGTTGCGGTAATTCCGTACCTTCATAAGGTATCGGACAACCGTAAGAAAGTGGCGAGCAGGCGTAACGTTCAGGTTGTCTTATCGGCGCCTTGCAAGCTGTCTAAGCTTTGTGCCATCGACGGAGAGAAACGCCCGGCTTGTTCAAGTCAGCATCAGAAGAAGTTCACTGAATGCAGGACACGTGCAGTCTACCAAATCCCCCTAACCTGTGGTCGCAGCTCGGACAAACAGGCCGATGCTTCAATGAGCGTGCAATGGAACATTGTCGTAATCTGCACAACAAGTAAGGGAGTTTCCTTGCAGATCATTGCAGACACTGCTCTAATTGCCGCCCTCAGTTTGACAAAACAAAATTTTTGAAGTTTGGAAAAGACACGTTTGAGCAGGAAATTGTGGAAGCCTATTTCATCAAAAAAGAGGGAAATGCATGCGTCCGCAGGCCGTCCATTATGCTTAAGGACATGGAGACAACTTTTTTAGAAGGTTTCATTTAGGCCTCATGTTAGAGTGATTTCATTTGGTTTTACCGTCTGTCTTCCTTATATTTAACTAGTTTTTATTTTGTTGACGATTTTCTAGTGGCTCTTATGTTTTTTTTTTTTTGAAATACCCGCCGTGGTTGCTCAGTGGCTATGGTGTTGGGCTGCTGAGCACGAGGTCGCGGGATCGAATCCCGGCCACGGCGGCCGCATTTCGATGGGGGCGAAATGCGAAAACACCCGTGTACTTAGATTTAGGTGCACGTTAAAGAACCCCAGGTGGTCAAAATTTCCGGAGTCCTCCACTACGGCGTGCCTCATAATCAGAAAGTGGTTTTGGCACGTAAAACCCCAAATATTATTATTATGTTTTTGAAAGCACTTTTTTTCTTTTTTTTTGACGCAGACGCTGTTGCTGAGACCTTTATCATTCAACACTTTTGTCCATTTAATTGTTTGTCACGTGGTTCTTTTGTCGTGCGGTCACATGTTTTATCAATTTTTTAGGTGAGCGACTATTAGAGATATTAGTTTTGACGCAGACACTGTACTTAGACGCATTTTCATGTTTATTCCGTGTTATTCGTTGGTCATTATTCCTATAGTCGTGCGGGTTTTATCACTGACTGGGCCTTAGGCGTTTGAAGTGTGTTATGTTGTGGATAGTTTGGTAGTGAAGCGTAGACGGTACTTTTTATGTCTGGTTTTTGTTCGCGTTGGCGTGGAAAAAGACTAAACTACATCAATTGCCTCCTGTGCTGATCCACGTGTGGTTCTTGTTTGCTCACTCGATAATATGTGCCAGATAAGATTCCTGAGTGGTCGACAGATTGCTGTTTTTTACTTCTAAAGTTTTATGCGCGACTCGGCTTGAATAACCTACATAAGGCAGGCTTGTTGAGAAAATAAACTTAGTTGTGAGTGGCGCCGGTCCTGTCGTTTGTGTTCTTCTTCTCGAGTCCTGGTCTTCTGCGCCTTGCCAAACTACTTCAAGCATGAACCAACTAGCCCAAGCAAGAGTTTTACTTGAAACTATTGAGTATTGAGCTCTGACAGACGCTATCATAATCCTTTCATACGTCTAGGAAAATAGCTAGTGTTGAAAGGCCAAAAGCTCTATGATGTTCAATATGGCTTATCAAGTCCAATACGCTATCTTGCGCGCTTAAACCTGTTGGTGATCCAGTCTGCATGTTGGCAGAGCCCTTCTATCTTCGAGCCAGAAAGACAAACCCGAACTTTCCAGCTTCTCCATGAGCTTAGCCACACACGGCGTCAGTGATACAGGACGATACGAGGCCAAGTCTGTCATTTCTTTGCCGGGCTTATGCACTGGGACAACACAAGCCACCTTCCATGAAGGAGGAACGTCGCCAGTCTCCCACACTCGATTGAGATAAGTTAGGAGCATCTTTCGGTGTTCCAGACGTAGGTTCTGCATCACCTGGTTGGTAATGCCGTCAGGACTTGGTGCACATCAACGCCGCAGGCTTCGGAGGGCTGTCTGTAGCTCTCGAAGTGTGAACTTGGCGTCCCTCACATACGTAGATGCTGCAGGCAGAGCGCAGGGATCAATTCCTGAACTTGCACTTACATATGCATCTGCAAATTTCTCTGCCAAACACATTAGAGGTTTCTGCTTGCGCAGTGCAAGCGCTTCGAAAGGTTTACTGGGACGATAATCACCAGCAAGACTGCCAATGACTCGCGAAATTCTCGTCATCGGTGAGAAAACAGTCAAGCTAGCATAGAAGGACGCCCACTGCGACCTACAGAGCTTGTTCGTTGAAGGTCGTCTTCAAGGATCTGTCGTCCTTCTTCCGCACCAGTTGTCGCTTCGCCGTTCTGCGCGCTGCGCAAAGGTTCCTGAGTTGTAAATCCGGCGTCGGAAAATGATTAGGCAACTTGATCGCTGTGGTAGCATCCATCTTACCAGAAATCATTTTGTCTATCACATAACCGGTAACACATGCAAGTGGCTTAACATGGCTAATTTTAGAGCCGCGCATATGGAACAACATGGGTAATTATGGAGCCGCGCATATGGAAGTCGGCAGTAAACATTCAAATTGGATAGTAATCACTTCCCATGCGGTGAGGTGCAGTTGACCACTTCACGCGGACTTCAGGTGAATGCAAGGTCAGGTCCATAGATGTGGCTGAGGCTGGAGGCCGAAAGAAAGTGGGACTTTCGTCATTGGCCACGCGCAGGTCCAAACTGTCGATCGCTTCTACAAGTTTGCGTCCGGGGGAATCTGTGTTCGTGTTACCCCAGACAGAGTGATGGGCGTTGAAGTCACCGCAGATTATCCGGGGCGCTAGGCAACGGTCACAAAGCTGCTGGAGAAACAAATCCATTGCTACTTTCTTCCGCGGAGACATGTATAGGGATGCAGCAGAAAGAGTTCGGAAGCCAAGCCGTATCCTCACAGCTGCTACCTTATTACTATCGGTGCAAAGATCGGTGACGTTCAAAGCCACATGTGGAATATCTCTTCGTATTTAAAGGGTGGCACTTCCTGCGGGAAATGACTTTATGCTGCAATTCGTCTGGGCGACATATCCAGTCAAAGATCTCCCGCTTGGTAGGCCAGCCTCCAAAGGCCCAATACTGTAACGCACGTATCTTTCAAAAATGACTTCAGTTCTGCTAATCGACTTACAATCCCAGCGCAGTTTCACTGCATAATAAAAGGCACTTTGCGGTGATATTTAGTTGCACGAGGTTGAACAAGACTAGCCATATTATACGATAAAGTTCGCTGCGAAGGCGGTAATCATAGACACAAAGGAAAGAACAAACTGTAGAAAGTTTTTCAGGGTCCCAGTCTGCATCGCTTGAACATATCAACGCAAGACATCAAACAAAACTCGCAGAAGGTCGAACAGATCCTGATTTTTGAGCTCCTTATTTTGCTGTACGCACTGCCTCACTACTTAAAAAAAAATATGCGGACTGGGACCCACTCTTGGCCACTGCAGCTGCTTTCTTCATCTCTTTTGAAGCAAGGAAATGTCCTCGATGTCGTCGAGTCTGGCTGTGATCTGGTCGCTGAGGAACTTGGACACTTTTTGCTGCAGCAGATCGAACAACCGACTCACCCACAGAGAACTTTGCCGTCTTGCAAGGGTCAGGTCGCTCACTGGCGTTGCTTGTTATCACGCTACGAACTTCAGACTCTAACCCAGGGAAGTCAGCTTCCGAATCTAACGCCGGGAACTCGTCACTTCCAGGTATCCGCTTCTCAGTAGGTTGTGGTTTGGGACCACTAATGAAGTACACTCGACGTTGTAAGGCACTTGCACGGAAGGGGCAGCCACCGAAACTCGCAGGATGGTACCACCACAATTAGCGCAAGCAAAATCTTCGTTGCAGGCTTTGTAATCGTGGGCGCCACCGCATCGTTTGCAACGTTGATCTTTGATGCAAACTTTGGCTACATGCCCAAAGCGTTGGAACCTAAAGCTTCGGGGTGGAGTTTCAACGAACTCTTTGACTGCGAGCTTGCTAAAACCGAGGTCAGTTTTTTCGGGGCGCTCGGTGTTGGGGGCAAACGTTATCACAACAGAGTTAGTAGGTTTCGCTGCCCATTCTTTTTCTTGAGTCTCCACCCGGCGCATCAGACGTTTCCCGTGCAGAACACCTTGCGGTTTCAAGTAGTCAAGTGGGACAAATGTGTAAATGCTCATGGAGACTACCTTTAAGTGTCCCGTTTGTCATATATTCGCATCGGCTCACTTTCTATTGACTCGGCCTCGTATATTTTGCGGAACACCAGCTTTTTATATGTGCTCTTTGTTGCGGCTGCGATTTCGGTGTAATTACTTCCAAGAAACGACTGGTGACAGCTGCTCCTGTGCAATACATTGAAACAAAGGACAGGGTCATCGAGATTTTTCCCTGATCGTTGCATATATACAAAGATGTAAACAAGGTTCTTCAATGACCGTGAGAGAGATGCAAATCAGAGAGAGGCAGGGAGGCTAACAAAGTTTCGTTCAAATGTTTGTCCTCTACGTGTTCATTTGATGGCCTTCACATTTTTCAAATCAGCGTCATGCACTACTTTGCTGGTTTCAAACTGACATAGTTCTAAAGTTCGTGTGATACCTTCTTTACTTAATAAATAGATAGCAAAAATGGAAGCGTGGATATTAGTTATGTCGGGGACAATTTTTGAGAAATACTAGTATATTCTTTTACGAAGAAAGAATGCACATTGTACTTGTCTTGACACTGCACAGCGTTCAAGAATTCGTTTGAAGCATTTTTGGCAATGACAATACAGATATTATTCATGTATTTGATCCCTAGAAAAATTCTATGAGGAGGAGGCCGAGCTGCAACGTGAGGCCCCCCGAACAAAATTTCTGGCTACGCCACTGATAAAAAGTGTTCCGTCACCTGAGCGACGTGAATTGCGAGGTCGTTCCTGACAGTGACAACTGCTCCAGTCGGCGCAAGCACTTATCTGTAGTGGTGCATGTGGTACGGATGAAGCCGTATCTGCAAAATTTTCTTTTTGGTTTGGTTTATGTTTATTTTTTTGCGTATGTTACTCTGTGCCGTTGTACACCGAACCTTATACGCCTAAAGTGCACATCGGGAGGATGCTTCTTTCGGTGGGATGCGAATGCCGCGCCTCCACTCAGATGAACAGGACAATACAAATGTACACGAGCGTTTTTACTATGGCGCAGTGAAGAAGAAGTCGCTGTTGCGCTCATTATTAAAACGCGACCTGCCGCTGTGCCTCCTGAATACGTCTCTACGACCCTTGTTTTTGAAGTTGCGACAACATGCACCAGTCGATGACGCCCCAATGGCGGCTCAACGGCAGCTGCTACACTCTAAGAAATAAGAGAGTAAAAAGTGAGTCACGGCAACTTGACTCTCTTTTTTCTTACGAAGACCCATTTTCGCGCGGGTAGAGTCACAAAACAAGAGTCAACATTTGTGTGTGGGTCGTTTGACTCTTAATAGCACGCGAAGAGTCGTCGTGCAAGATCGCGACTCCTCTGATATTCGAGATGAGTCTGGCGAGAGAAAGATTAAAATGCAGGAGAAGAAATACCGGATAACCAGTGGCGTAGCAACAGGGGGGGCCGGGGGGCCGTGGGCCCCGGGTGCAAGGGGCCCATTAAGGGGGGGGGGGGGGGTGTCATACACGTCTGAAGACACCGCTCTTTCCGCCGGCTACACCCGGGGAGGGGGGTGACAGAAGACCTATGGGCCCCGGGTGCCAGACGACCTAGCTACGCCACTGCGGATAACGTCTTATGTTTTAGGCAGGCCCTCGGTTTCCTGTCCTGGTTGTAATGCGGTGTATCATTCTTTCGTCAAGCTTGTCATGTTCTGCAATTACATCGAACTCTAAATATCGATTTTCCTTGAACATGTTTGTTAATATCTCACACGCTGGCATCCTATGCTAAGGAATACCCAGATTTGTCAAACTGGATTCTGACCATAAGTAAATCTAAAAAATATAGCATTGGCTACTACAGAGAGCACAGCAACGAGATAACAAGTTCAGTATAGGCGCACTCAACAGTGTCGATTGTAAATGTAATTGCACTACGTAAAGTTAAATTTTGAGGATTTAGGTTCCAAAATCAAGATCTTGTTATGAGGCGCACGGTAATGGAAAACTGCAGATTTATTTTCAGCAGCTCGGGTTATTTAACGCGCACGGAATGCACAATATACGCGCGTTTTCGCATTCTGCCCCCATTGGAACGCGACTGCTGCGGGTGTGATTGTTCCCGTTACCTCGAGCTCAGCAGCGCAACACCAAAGCCACTGGGCTACCGGAGTGCGTTGCGTTCCGCGACCAGAAACAAACATTAACGAACGCAGCACTGCTTTTGAACCCCCTAGAAATTTAAAAAGAAAAATGTAGCAGTTTCCCCCCAATGCTGCATGAACCACTGCACGAACAACTGCACGAACCAAGGTTCGTAGTTTCATCACCTGAATAAACTGCAGTAAACAATCGCTTACTCCGTAAATTAGCAAGCACGGGGTCACACGCGCACGTGCAAACATGAACAGATTTCACTCAATGACCGCGAACACTCGCTGTCACAGCCTCGGCGTGATGAAGGGCGCGAACAGAGCGGACAGAACACTGCTGCTGCCTCATCCTTCGATGCGCCTCCGAAACTTGGTGCGGCGCAATAAAAGCGCCCTTCCCCTCACCCCCCCCCCTCCCCTCGCCGCTTTGCACCCATCGGAAATTATCTCCAAGACAGAGCGAGAGTGGCGCCAGACCGGGCTAGAGCAACGGCCAGAGGAGAAGCGTGCTAAATAAGCGCCTCCTTTCCCCGGCTTGCGCGCGTTTTATCACGTGACCACCTATAGATACTTGGGGCACCCATCCAGACACTATACATCTCGGCTCGCCCTCGTACACTTCTTTTAACGCGCACAGCTAACGGCGCAGGATAGGATCTTATCGCACTTGACTTTATGCGTAAGGTCACGGCAACACCGACAGATATATTTCGACGGTTGTGTCCATATAATTGCTATCGCAAAATTCGCAATAAATAGAAAATTTCACTAAGGACCAACCCCGCTGCTTCTCCATGTCGTGATATAGCGGTGAACGATAGCTCTAGAAAATGTGTTGCTAAATCTCCGCCAAATGACTACGCTCCCATTTGGTGATCGCGGCACACAGTCGCAAGAACTTGTGGAGGAAATACCGGAGTTCTGGCAGCTTCAGGTGCACTAGATCATTCAGTAACATGGGTGGCTTTGTAGTTCTACCTTACATCAGAGCAAACTGCACTCGACAGAAATCAATGGCAGCCGCACCATTATAGCTAAGCAAATTAAGGACAATTACGCCGCGTCTTCACACTTCGAGCACGCTCCGACAGCCCAGCGATAGATATTTCAAACACAACCACACTCGGACGAGCAAATTTTGCTTCTGCCAAGTGAACGTAGCGGGTATTTCAAGACGCGTGTTAAATTCATGGCTGTTTCATTCTTGAACATTACTTAAGTAACGTAAAATTATCAGTGAGCAAAACAGTTTTTATTTCAACGCAAGGAAACAAAACCGAAACTATCGCAACTGTTTTGCCCAGTTGTGCAGACACAAAATGATCCAAAGCCGAAGCCGTCAGTAGCATGACGCCATTTTACAGTTGCGCTGCATCACGCGCGGGTACGTTGTCGTTGAGTAGTTCTGAAATCGCCGCGTTAGGGGCGACTGCAACCAGGCGTTGCGGCAAGTAACGGTGGGAGCTTCTGTCCGTGCTGTGTGATTGCGACGAGGGGGACCGCCGCCAGTAGCAGCGTGTCGCCTATTTCGTCTTTGCCGACATCGCGCAAGTGCAGCTCGCCGGACCATCACAAGCGCCCGAAGTGCTGCGGTTTGCACAGCATCTTTTATTGTGATATGGGAGATCGCAACGGACAGAGACGACCAGATGCATACGAACGACTACCAGCGGGGAGTGACCTGTGCCATATTTCTCTTAACGTCTCAGGTAAGCATATCAGCTTTTGTTCCGAGTTTACAAACGGCGCGTACTCGGCCCTTCTGGTATGGCTACATTTTGCGCCACGTTTCTCTTGGCAGTTCACAGACGTTTCTTAGGCATGCGTGCGCGTATGTATGCGAAAATACTACTGACCGACGGAAGCCTCAGGAGAGCATCTGAAATTATTGCAAAGCTGTACTGCCAGGAGAAACACCGTTCTTAAGGACTTTAGTGACGAGTGGCCTGTCGCATCGAAAAATACGTAGAATATCAAGTACTGCGTAACTTGAAGTGTAGATACAATACTAGCGCCAGTGTGACTTTCGCATGGCGAAGACAGGTAGTCGAAAAGGCAGCTTGTGTATTCTGAAGATTTACTAGCGCTTTAGGTATATTACCGCGAATAATAAAAACGCTACAACGCTGTACGGCAGTGTCAGGCGATGTGGCAGCACAGAAATTTTAAGAGCGGTAAAGCGGCTGCATGCACAAGCAAACAGACACAGCGCTTTAAAAGCGCTGAAAGAGAACAAATTTTTTGTGCATTTGGCTGTAAGTAGAAAACACATTAGCTCACAATCTAAGCCTATATATAATGTATTATTTTTACTTAATCTTTATTTTCACGGTTGTAAATATTTGAAAGCATGAATATGCTGCAACATTTATATAGTAAATCCTACTAGGCTTACAAAACCTGGCTGTGTTATGTGGTGAAATTGTAATATTGCTACTGGATTTTCTATTTTGAGTCCGGTGTTTTATGAAAAAGAGGGTCTTTTTATTTGTAGTCTTATGTTAGTGCAGATATTTGGCAAGCAGAAATGAGTTGATTGCAAAGTTGTATCTCCCGGTGAGCTGCATATGAACCCAAATTTATCCTGTCTTGGCTATTGCAATGTGCATATAACAATTTTAAGTATATACAGCCGTAGTTGGCTTAGTCGCTGTAGCGTATTTTGTAAAAGTAGAAGGCTATGATTATTTTACTGTTTTCATGCAGAAATACCTTTTTTTCTTGTACCAAGAAACGCTCACAGCATTGAATGAGATGAGGTGTGGTGTATTTTTCTACTAATTTAATAAAGGAAATTTCGTCTGCGGTGTATCAGCGATTAGTTTACTTTCTTTTACTAAACAATGCGTTGTCTCTTCTGCTACTGCTGTTGTTCTGCGTATTTTTGTAATTTTGAAATGTGCTTTACTTTAGGTATTCAAGAAATGCCAACATCCAGAAGAAGACGCCATCTTATCCAGCACGTTATGGGTGAGACAGATCGTAGCAGGCACTTTTGCATATCTCATTAGCATATGATGCCATTTGTTGTAATTTTTGTGTCCACTTTCCTGTCTTTATGCATTTTACTATTATTGTGCAAAGGGTAACAGTTTTACATTTAGACAGAGTAATCGCCCAAAGGGGAGACATGGCTGGAAGAGACAACACACACAAGCCTCCTTTGTCCGTATCTCTACGTTGCGCAGTTACTCTGTTGTTATCTACCAACAAGCCCAAGTTCCTCATCAGCTACATTTACTAATGATCCGTTATTACAGTTTTATTGACATAACATTGAAAGTACAGAGGTACACAGGAAGACAGAGACGTGAACTGATGAAGAGCCATTGAACAAGAATCGCTGGAGCCAATATTTCGACAGAGAAGATTTTTCTTCTCAAAACGTTGGCTCCAATAAATTTTCTTGTTCTATCACTATTTACAGTTAAAAGAAAGCATCATTGCTCTTGCTGAAGTATTATGCATTATGGCATAAAAATTAGCAGGGTGAAATATCAGAAATGTCAAAATTCTTGTATATTCCAGTGCTAGAGCGAAAACCAGGAAAACAAGATGTAGAGAATCACATTGTTATTTTTCACTGCCCAGTTTGGCCAGCTTCATTCCGAGCTTGCACTTTGTTGCATTAACGACCACTGGAATTCGTTAATTGAATTACCTTGGTGATTTACTTATATTAAAAGATTTTGAACTTGTATTAATGAAGCTTAACATAATGCATGTAAAAGAATTTACAATGACATTTTAAGGTGGCAGGCTTACAGTTGACTAGCAGGTCACTTGATGGTATGAGCTCAGGTTTAAACCGAGCTTCCATGCACAAACCAGGTACACATTTTTGTTTCATTGTTTGGATTTTCATAAACATAAGTACTGTTTCTTTTTGTCGGGCTTCTAGTTGTGTCGTAGGACCTAACTGTTTATCTTTATTTGTATTGGTAGCCACGTTACACAGACAGCTAAATTTTTATTGTAAATCGTGACATGGTAGGACTAAGAACATTTGTGCAAATTTGTTGCAGGTGCACTCTGGCGGCTCCTACCACTGCGTCCTGCCACCACCCTGTCCTGACTACGTCCACTAGGTAGTTGGGAGCCTTTGGCGGCTTCTGTTACTGCATCCTGCCGCCACCATGTCCCGACTATGTCCACTAGGGAGTTGGCAGCCTTAGTGATGATGCCAGCAGGCTGACAGCCGACAGAAAAATTCAGGTAAATACCTGTAATTAAGCGGCGTCTTTTTGAGTGAAATGGCTTGTAGTCACTCAGCAATAACAGAAGTAACTTCGAAGCAGTTTAGACTCCCTGCTATCCGTGCAGGGATGCTCAAGTCCATGCATTTTGTCTTAGCCGCCAAGAGGCTATGTGTATTAGGCGAAATGCGATGCAAATTTTGAAACTACAAGAGACCACTTGTACAATTTTTTTCTTGCTTAACACAAAAACTACTTTGATAAAGCTTTACCAATTTAAAAACAATACAATGTACTCTCATACATGGTATTTGGCATAAATTTACTAGGGCTGCCTCAATGGTAAGTAGGCCGATAAACGTACGCCAAAACTGACTTCTTTTCCAAGTTCATCCTCCTCTCTCTGCACTGCTGCATAATGTATCTTTCTGATACCATTCTTGCACACAGGCCAAGTCCTAAACACATAGATTGCATAAATTTGCAGCTTTTGCTGTAGGTCACTTCTATGAAAATAAAGTTAATAAGCCATTTTGTCCATTTTTAATCAGCCATAATAAACTGAGTCGTGGCTAATAAGCAGTTAAGTTTTTGGTGTAAGGCCTCTCTTCATTGTCGTTAAAGATTCGGCCCTCTTAATGAAGGAACCATATTTTTGGCTATGCCATTTTATGATGCATTCTTTGGTGCGTTACACAAAATTTGACATAATGTTTATGCCAGTAAAAATTTTTTTGCTTTAAGTATTGCGTGAAATTGAGATTTGTTCTATATTGAAGGGCCCTCAGTGTTCAAAATAAAATTCCAAGTGGTCGTGTGCCAGGTTGGAACAGCTGGCATGGAATAGCCTACCTACACAAATATGGAGGGTCATGTACACTTTATGTTAATATACTATTACTGATCCACAAAAGCCAAATGAAGGATTCCATCCTATAAGCAGCTCTTTGCATTCATTTCCACTTTTGCACATTTATATACCTTGAGTCTGGTGACTTGTGTCTGTTTTCATCATCTGCTATGTGCAGAGGGTAAACTTCAGATTTGCCCTATGGTACAGAATATTTTGGGGCTAAATATATGGATCTGTGTTTTTCAGGTTGCCTTGAAATTTTACCCAAGCCATGCCGCACACTCGGGCTAGGCCTCGTGCAAACGACATATAACCAGGTTCAACGCATCAGGGTCGAGGGAGTCCGGAGATCAAGGCAACCTGCTGTGCAACCAGCGTGCAACCTTTGGTGACCCCTCTACATGTGCTACCTATTTGACAGCTGTGCCTCACTTTCATCTATCCAAACAGCATCACCGACTGTGATCACTTATCGAACCATGGATGAGTGTTGGGGTGGAGTGATTTGAACAGACATTCTATTTGTCTCTTCAAATTCTTTGCAAATATTTCTGTTATTATAATTCATATGTGTCTTTAGTATCTAGTTTTTAATAGTTCCTTTCTCTTAGAATTCTCACCATCAGCTCCTGCTATTCCAATGTATACCTGCCTTTAAGCCCCGTTTCTCGTAGTTCTTTTGTACTTGTGGATGTAATTGATAGGTTCTTAATTGTTGTACAGAAGGCTAAAATGCGAACTTACTGCATTTTTTCTTCCTTTGATAATCTACAGCACTGCAATGTGTTCAAGAAATGTAACATAACACAGGCTCTGGTGCAGGATAAATTTGAGAGCAATATAGAGCACTTATTTCAAGCACCTGTTATTTTTGAAAAACTCAAGGATATAGGAGCACAAGAAAGAATATATTGAACTAGAGAAACATAAATTCCCCTCATGAGTCTGGTAATAATGTGACTTCCTTTCACTGCAAAGATACTGGTACTCGCATACAAGGTTTGAAACATGAAAGCTATGATACCCTTGGCATTTCTCAGTGCTTATTTGCCACACTGACGAATGTCAAAGGCAGCTGCATAGGTTTCATGCACACATTGGTTGTATTACACCTTTTGAGTATTGCATTTCTCAAAAACACGGGTTTGCAACAGTGCCTTAAATAGCAGATGTATTTCCTAATTTTCAGAATTTGTTAGTGCAAGAGTAACGCTACAGATCATGTAAAAATAATTTTACAGACTATATGTCCATGGATGCATGCTTCTTCTGATGACGTAGCAGTGCCATGTGGTCGGGGAATGAATGTCTATTTCAGATTTAAATATTGGCTTCCAGGCCTGGGTTAGTCTCCTACACTTAGTATTCTAGGTCAGAGCCCAGTTAATACAGGAAAGTGAATTAAACTAGGAATTATAAACATCAAAAGATCTTGTTCGGGACACTAATGTAACAATCGGCAAGGTTCTTCGTGCATTCATTTCCACATTTGCGAGATTATATTTTGACTGGTTTCATTAATGCGAGAACAAATATTTCTTTATTCTCATGCTAGAGTTGGCTGCCCCCATTCGCATACAATCCCTTTACAGCCTAAAGATTCAGTGTGTTAATAGGCTGTTTTTTTGGGGGTTTGCGCCGTCAGTGTTAAGGGATGCAAACGGTGACATACAACAGAACGCAGAAAAATGTCTAAGGAATGCAAGCAGGGCATGGGGCTTTTTAGGCAGATGCGTGTGTGTGCTATATATAAAACTCCCTATGCTATGCCTCAAGGTATTTTGTAACCCTTTGGTAGAAACACTGACACCCACTTAAGGGGAAATGCTCCTCGAAACAACTTTTTAAATTATTTGTGCTAGAAATTTGAATGTACGGCCATTCATAGGGAGTTTTATGTAGATTTGAATTGTCATTGGTTTTTGTGTAGCTGGTGTTCTTTAGTTATGTCCTACATAGTGGCAATATATTTTTATGGGCACTTGTTTATAAAAGTTTCGCAAATAGTTTCATGCTGTATCTTATTTAGCTAGTTGTATACCGCAAAGTGGCGATACCTATCCAAACAGCTTGTACAATTTCTGGAACTATGCAAAAAATATTAGGCCACTTTAAATAATTTTTGCAGATTGCAATTTCAATTAGATATTGGTGTTCTGCTTATCTTGAAGAGTATGTGCGCGAAATTTAATTTGTGTAGGACAATTATAAGTGCACAAGCTCATTCTCATGCTATTGTGTGAAAAAATTATTGAAGTATTCTCAATAATTTTTTTCGGAGTACATGAGAGGTATGCAACATTAGTATGCAGGCCTGCCTGCCTACTAATCTTGCATACTTCTAGTAACTTTACGTGCTGTTTGAATAGATATCGGCACCTTGCAGTCTACAGGGAGTTGAGTTAACTGCAGCACACTGCTTTTTGTGAAAATTTAATACACAAGAAAGTGCCTGCAAATATGACTATATTTTGCTGTTGTGTAGGACATAACTCAAGAAGCAGCTAAACAGAAGCTAATGGAATATATGAAATCTGCATGAAGCACTCTACAATTGGGTCTCTTTTCAAACCTCTAGTACAAATAATAAAAATATTTCGAGTAATATTCAATCAGCAAAACGTTCCCGTTGCTACAGTGACCTACAACATAGCGATGCAAAGCTTAAGGCAAGTCCTCTTGTCGAAGTGATTCTGGGCTGTCTTCCCAAGGGCTTCTGTTAAAGACGGTGAATTTTCCTGCATTTACCAGAAGTGCAATACTAAAATGTTTGTGAATGTGCGATTGGTATTGGCACACTAACAGAAAAAAAGACAGCTCTGTGAAATGTAGACTTGAGACGTGACCTTGTTGGACATTTATATTTTGACTCCATGTATTTATGTTGTGTTTTGTACTGAGTGTTTCAGCGGTGACTGCCACTAATTATTGAACATAGCTGCTTCATGAAAGTGCGACAATTTTCACTACAAGAAATTTATAGCAGTGGCAGGCATTAAAATTACAGTACTCCATAACGTCTACTTTGTAAGAACTCGGACTAGCACCAGTTCTGAGATACATATACCCAAAAAGTAATGATCAAATAGATTTCTCTTCCACACAGAATTGTCACACAAGGCTTACAGAAGGCTTTTTGGCAAAGTAATATCTGAAAGAGCAAAGCATGTTCCACCAAGTATGGTGACAAATATTTCAGAGCTGCCAGTCTGAGGACTCCTACAAGCTAACAATACCTTCAGCACTGACTAGCTTCAATAATGGGATGTCAGCGTTTTGCTGAAGTTAATGAAACTTCAAATATTGTGATCTTGTTTAAGAAGACATTTGAAATTAACGTGCAGTTCTAATCCCTGTCGCTTTTGTAAATATTTGCCAATTATTTTTTCAGGCTACAATTTTGATAATAATGGTATTCATTGCAGAAAGAGCTATTACATGGCATTTAATAAAAAAGGTACTGGTCGTTGTAGATTTTCGGTCTTCAGTATTTGTTCTGTTCCACAGCTGTTTCTTGAAATCTGAAATGATGTACCCATCTCTTTGTTAGCGATAAACAGGGAAATCTGTCAGTATGTTTTGTTTAAAATGGAGCTGATCAACCCAATAGTTAGGCTATTCGCTAATTATAAATTACAACGATAATAGTACAGGTCCATAAAAACAGACTGATGCTGAATAACAGCTGTGCCCAGCTACATCCACGCAGCTGTGCCACACAATGTGCATGTGTTCAGAAGAGCCAAATTCCCCAGAGAGAAAGCAGCAGTAACTCATTTTTCGTCATCTTGTACAAGCAGATTATGCGCTAGATGTAATTTATGCTCAGTAAATACATAAGTCAGTCATGTGAGGTGTCTCACTTTAGGTTGCAAGTTGGAACTTCTTGCAATCTTGCTTGTTTTTATTTTGTTTCCTTTGTGAGCATGAGTGACTTAGTTGCCTTGGCACATATTGTCAAAAGTGTTTCTTCATCAATGGGAATTACAAAATTTCAATTACACATAATATTCCCAGTTACTGATATGGTAGACTTCGAGCTTAATTCTCTTATTTTTCATATGTTTATCTACCACGTAGTTTTATCATTCATTGAAACATATCCATGCAATGCACAGTGGCAACCCAAATTATAAATATCTGTTGCTTTCTACCTTGCTCTACAACATTATGAAGATACAAAGCAAAACTAAGTTTGCAATTGTCCCCCATAACCAGAGTTTCGCTTAGAATTTGAAAAACAATATTGACATCCTGCTATGATGTGAGAGTTGCTTTGGGCACCAAGTGAACTGCGTAGCACCTGTGCTAGAGTGCACAACAAAGCAGAAAATCGCACCAGATTGGAATGGCAGTGGTAAGTTAAGAACAGATGTTTTATTTCACGCACCATTAATGTGGCTTATCATCTGCTCCTGTTTTGTTTTGTGGGAACGCATACATTGAGAAGACAATTTTTTGCACCAATCTTACCTTAGCGGGACACCAGAGAAAGGTAGAAATCAAGAACAGGTATTCACACTTTGTTGCCCACAGTGTATTATCTGGATGTGTTTCACTCTACAAAAGACTACTGTGGTAGATAATCATAAAGACAAAAGAATTAAAAGAGGTATGTGTCAGTCATCCTTCCATGACTTCCAGTGTTTATAGAAACACTTCTTTCTGTATATGTGCCAAGCCGTAGGGAGGCTTTATGTTACTCAGTCATGCTTTCCAAGTTAAAAATCTGAATAAGGACAATCACAAGAACATTGTATGAGTGATTTGTAAATGTGGCACCTAATGTAACTTATTTACGTGTGTGCTGAGGGTAGATTACAGCCAGTGCATAATCTGCTCTTACAGGATAGCTTGTGATGAGTAAAAGAAGCCTTCCTCACATCTTCCTCTTTCTTTTGGACATTGGTGCACCATGTGTATTGCTACAGCTGCATGCATGCAGCTGGGTATAGTTTGTTTATGTGTTCTGCTTCCTCCCTTGTCCTCATTATTCATGTGCAATCTTTGCCGTAACAAAATACAGCTACCTGTGCTACATATTTTGTCAGCGTGTTTGCAATATGGCAGGTTTTGTATTAGTGGGTATTGCAATCTGTGAAATTGTCTGTGTCAGCTATTATACTTCGTCTTGCAAAAGTATGTTTGTCAACATAAATAAACAATTAGTATAAATTTTGCTGTATTTATTTTTGTAATATCTGTTGTGAAGCTTTTATACACTGTTGCACGTTGTATGACAGAATAAAATTGATGCACAACTTTTTAATGTGGTATTTTTCAGATCAATTTTCAACTGCCACTAACACGCACAAGTTGTGGGGGAAAAGTGCCAACAAGAGTACCATAAGGTAAGACAGCTGTTCTTACTGTTAGATTGGATTATCAATTGCCGACCAGTTGTTTTCAGCAAGCATAGTGTAACGCATAGATTATGTAATCTAAGTTGGAATATTGTTTATTGCACTTGATTATCTGGGTCTCCTTTGTACATAAGTGCGGCCTTTTTTATTTGTTATGTGTAGCTTACTTGCTTAATATGTTAAATCGTAAGTTCTAAATAAAAACACGTCTCGAAGAACAGTGAAATAGGTTTGACTTATAAATGTTTTGACATTAGAGACTTGTGCAGTGCTTAATTGAACTTCTACATGAGTTACCTAATATTTTGGGGTCTCATTATGGTTCTGAGTTGCATTGCAGTGTCATGCATATGCACCTGCAGGCTACATATTGGATGTTTATTTAAGGCTGTTTTGCTTGGTTGGCTATTGATTCCAGTTTAATAGTAATGAGAACTGTCTTGCTTTCATGGTGATTCTGTGCTGACTAATACATTTGAATTTTCCAGAAGACAACAAAGGGTGATGAAATGTTAACTTATTGTTGTTAACCTGCCACGTCCTTTTTGGCAAGTTTGCTATGGGTTCTTATACGTTGTCTTTTCACAGTAGTCATCTTGAGAACTAGCCGTAGTTGTGTGTACTTACAGCAAAAGTTGGTGACACATTTTGAAAAGCGGCTCGACACTGCCATCCGAGAGTCAAACGACTTACATGGATTAGTTATTTTACTCTATTTGCAAGAGTCCTGCACCACACACTAAGGGTAACTTGACACACACTGCTGGAGTCGTCAGACTCATCACGACTAGTTGCCCGAATCCTTGAGCAGTGGTCATGTGACCCTTTATCTTGACTCGTCTGACTCATGCAGAATAGTTAACGGGACTCCCTCAGCAGTAGTCGTGTAACCCATTTGAGAAGGTTAGGAGACTACTACAAGAGAGTGTGCATGACTATTGTGTGCGGAGTCACGTAACCACCTTGTATCGAGCACAGATAGTCTCGGGACTCTCTGCCGAAAGAGAGTTCGGGTGTCTCCCACAAAGTGTGTCGTATACGTGGCGAGTCCAGACTCTCCGAAAAGAGTAAGCGGTACTCTTTTTTTTCTTAGTGTGTAGCCTCCGGCAGTAGAGTGGCATAACCACATTAGAGCCGACAAGGACAATCACCTGTGTCGCTCACGCAGTTTGCTGCCATCTGTTTTGCCGCTCTCGATATGCAGTTGGATAGCTGCATCACGACCTCGCATGACTCACCCTACATGGGTGACTCATGCATGAGTGGGTGCTCCTGCTCATGATCCAAAACAAAAGTGCATTTCACAACCCGCATAATACGTATTTCACGTCGGCCAGGCAGACTAAACCGACCAAGTATTTCTGCGTTGCGTAAAAGGTGTACAGTAAATATGATTAAGCTTGCCTCTGGCTAGAGCCCCTGCCTTGCTTGAGCGTGCCACTTTTTTGCGGTGTGTCCTCGAAAGTCGACTTTGGCCAACCCACTGCCTGCAGGGTGCTATTTACGCTGGACAGCACCACAGGCTTCACATACTCCACATTGCTGGAATTGCTTCGTCCTTGGAATGAAAGTGTAATTATAAAGAAAACTGCAGATTTAGGAACCTGTATTTGTCTACGTGCAACGAAGCTGCAGCTGTTTCTTAGACTGCTTGTTTCATTCTAGTGATATTACCAATTCCGTTGAAAAAAACGAACCATTTTTTCTGGTTTTCGCTTCCGCGTTGCGGCAATTAGGAAACTGCCAGACGAGGAAGTTACACTGGTCCAATACGCCTTTCAAGAATCCGAAGCGGTGTGGAATTCAGACGGACTTCACAGCACATATGCTACATCCCTGTAGCTTTCCCCTTTGTGCCACAAGTTATATTGGCAAGTATGCCCTATTCGGTCCAATAATAGCTAATTGGGTACGCTGCTGTTGATCCTTTTGAAGATTAGCCTCTGAGAGATGCGGAACTGTGTCAGAGTGGTTCAGTTGCATTATTGCTGTCAGCTTTGTGAAAATTCTCAGCGATTTGGTCGAGGCCTTTGTGTAAGCAAAGACGCCGAAAGTCAGCCGAGAATCACTTTTCCATTATGGCCATTTGACACGAGTATGGCGAAAGCTGCATCATCACGCTGTTAGACACGGACGATTAACTAACATCGGTCAAGTTCTTCGAACACAGCCACTCGCCGTCGCACGGCAATTCTAGTGCGCAGGTGTGCGTCAACCATGCTATCGGACCTGTCAAGTAGGTCGGCTATAGGTACGTCCTCACTTGCGGAAATAAGCGCGCGCAAGGCGGCACGCCTAAAAACGCACGCCGCGTTCCGAAGGCTACACCACTACCCGTTCGCGGTCGCGGAGAGCGGCGGGCTGGCGAGAGTTCTCGCTCTGTCTCGAGATGCCTCGGGACCCTACGAGAATTCGCGCGCGTTTCAGGCGTTGTTCCTCCCCGGCTGCTGGGACATGGCGGCGCGCCGGTCGGGCTCGCCGGCGAGCGCACTGACATCACCGGCAATGTGACGACTTGGGCGCCTGTGATTGGCTCGCCCGGATTTGCGGAAACGTGGCTCCGCGAAAATATGGATTCGCGACCCGTCCTCGTACGGCAGAGAATTCTTGCCGCGAAAGCGCCTTTCGCGGCACGCGTTTTTAAGCGTGCCGCCTTGCGCGCGCCTATTTACGCAGGTGAGGACGTACCTTAACCTCCCCTTGTGCGCTTAGCGTAGAGTTCTTGTCTCCCTCTGCATGTCGCTTCCGGAAATTGCAACTGGAAGCCAGCACGGTTCGAGGTCGTTGACCCTCGTCCCTAGAAAAGTCACCTCGCAGCCCTGGAATGTCGTTCGAGAACGACACGTTCGCACCAGCTGAGGCAACGTCGGTCGGGGGCAGCGTCGGTCGGTGGCAGCCATCGGAGAATAGAGCTCGGAGAGCTCCCCCATTGGCCCGGCATTGGACGAACTTTGATGAACACAGGCCTGATGATTGGATGAACATGACAACAACTGCACGGGCTTGACGACTGGCGGAAAATGACGCGACCGCGACGGACTGAAGGGTTTACAAGCCAGAGACACTTCGGCAAGAGAGAGAGAGAAACGTTGTTCTTGCCGTGGGCAAAAGCGTCCGATTTGCTGCCGGCCGTAATGATGGGCTTTTTTTACTGTTATTTTACTTTTATATTCATGTAGTTTGTGTAAAGCACCTTCATTTTTCAATGTCCTCCTCCAATTCGGCCAACTCCTGCATGCAGTGGCAAGATCGAAATAACGGCCAAGCACTACGCGATGTTAGACTTTCGTCCCAATGTACTGGCCAATAAGAATGTATTTTATTACTAATATCGTGATGGGAAGGCTGGTTTCTCCATTTATAACGAGATACTCCTTTCAGAATCCAACGGAGGCACCTAAGCAAGAACGAGAATTTTCATGTTCCTAATATACTTGTCGGTAAAAAGAACTGGCTTTAAAGCTAAATATGCGGCTGAGTTGGCTGCGGGTCTGAGGAGGATACAAAAGATAATCGTGTATGTTTTCCACAAAGGTCACGCAGAGCCTTGCGCCTTGCTGTCAAGCCCGAGTTGCCTTATGACGCACAGGCTTGAAACACCTCATTAGTTGACGATGATTCAGAAAGAGAGGTACGTCAACTATGATAACAAAAAGTTGGCATTGTAAATTGCCTCTTTAATATACAGAAGTAAATAAAAAAATAAGTAAGTAAACTGTTCAATTCTAGCATACTTTCGTTGTGTTTGTTATCTGTTGGTTTGAAATAGATGTTCAACTTGGTGCTCTGTTTTGCTTGGCCTCGCTGACTGGGCTGATGGATTAGATTTTTTTAGCCAGAAGCTTTACCGCGAATCTATAGAAAGCAGAAGTTTGACTTCTTTACATTTCGAAGCTTATGAGCAACGTCGTGCGTAGAACAGACAAACGGTGGCCTATTAAGGTAACGGAATGCTGCTGAAGTCGCAGATAACGCTAGTGATGTGCAAGAACGGCGCAACAGGATCAGACTTTCTACTCGCTCAGTTGCCCGAAAGCTTTCTGCAGGCAATGCCATGCTCACGCTCTTGCCATCTAAAGCCGTACGTCTATTGTCATCGCTTTCTAAATACCGGCTCTTATGTGCGGCTCTGGAAAGTACCGACAAATAATGCTACAATGGTAAAGAAAAAAATTTAAACATCTGGAGATTTCTTTGATAGGTCACAAAAATGGGAGTGCACTGCTTATTTTTTCTTCTTGACTTTCTGATTATTCTGCCTTCGATAAAGAGCCCAATATTATGCATTTATTATGGAAACCAGTTGCAGCACGCAATATAGGTTAGAAAACAGTAAAAGACTAATTCAGAACAGGCTGTAAGTACTATTTATTACCCAATGGGAAAATCAGACACACGCAGATATACGCACGAACACAATGGCCTACATCGCATCATTTCCTATTGACGCATTTAATATCTGGCCAGGCAATATATGTCTATTTAGTTCCGTAAATTGGCACTGACATACAACTGAAGGATTTGTGTTTATGAATCTTTTTCTGAAATACTTCAAGTAACTTAAAGACTGTAAACATTTCTTGTCTGCGCTTCTCCGATACCGAGATTGACCTACAATAATACACGCTCAAATGCTCATCAACTTTGTTCATAACGTTTAGCTCACACTGCTTATGCCCGTCTTTATGTGGTCTCACGTTTGTCTTACAGAGCTGTTGCTGAACGTCAACACGTTTTCAAAGAATTCTCAACTGTGACCTTTCAATGTACATTGGCGCTTTTCTCTTCCTTTAATTTTTCTTCGATTTCAATACTTCTCACGACAAGTAAGGCGTACACGGCAAGTCAGGCGGCGAATACGGCGTTCTTGCAGAATAGTGCAACAAGAAACATGTGTGCTGCAAGTACCATGTGCTTTCTTCTCGCAGTTTACGTTCTCATAAATGCCATAAGTCATCTTGTGTGGTGCTAAACCCTATCGCACCGTCCTAGTGTGTGCGGTAGTGAGGTTTTTGAAGTCCTGAGTGAAACAAGCGACGTAAGACTGATAGCAGTAGATTGTCACCACGCCGTAATTTCTGTAGTGAATACTTTGCCCATAAACTCGGAAGTAGTTCTCAGAGGATAGCGTTGCTCGTTTCTGCTTCGTTTATCTTGGTTTATCACTTCTGCTAGTGGTAGCTTTAATTCTCACCACCACAATTTTATTGTGTTTTGTATAAATGTTCCTAATTATATTCATATATTGATTATAAGATATATTGATTGATGCGAGCTGCCTGGCGGAGGAAAAATGAAATGCGGAAGTAACGGTTGTTAGCCGGGATACAAATGTCTAATTTGCTGCGAGGCATCGTTGAATATTAGTATCGAGTTGAAGGAAATTGAGCGCGCACATCGTCTCGGTCATCGCACAGGTACTAACCGCCACCGTCTTGTCGTAGCAAAATTCACCTTCCATAAAACAAAAAAATTGATTCTTTCTAACAGCCGCAAGTTCAAAGGAACTAGCTTCAGCGTTGGAGAGGATTTCACTCATTCCGTACAAAACGCTCGCAGGCACCTCATAACTTTCGCGAAAAGCAAATTATTACCTTTTTCTTTGCGATTCAAGACACTGCATATGGCCCATAAGCGCTACGTCTACGACGAGCAAACGCAGTCTGTCAAAGAAATAATATAGCAATTTCCCCGCCGTAAAAATTTCTGCTACACTGTCAAGCCCAAATCTAACATATCATTGTCTGTAATCTTTGCCAACGCACGCAGTTTCTTTCCCAAACGTGACGCTTTTTCCAACTTTGTTTTATCATCCAACAGTAATATAATGGTGATAACCAAAACGCGGCTAACAGAAGATATAACAGACACAGAAGTACTAGCCGACCTACCGGAATTTCATGTCTAGCGAAAGGATCGCAAAGGCATGCGGAGGGGGGGGGGGGGGGGTGCGGTGTACTGATTGCTGTGCACCAGCAGTTATCGTGCTCTGTAGCCAAAAACATCACTTCTGATCTTGAAATATTATGGCTAATTATTCATGCTTCCCCCCATACTATCATTCTAGGTGTTTGCTACAGGCTTCCGAATAATATTCCAGATTTCTCATTTAAACTTAATAACAGTTTGAGTGACCTGAGTAATCAACACCCGCAAGCAGAAGTCCTCCTTTTTGGTGATTTTAACTTTCCTCAAATAGACTGGAGCAATGACGTCCCCATAACTATGGGCAGTGAGCCTGCCAGAGATTTTGTGGATTTCTGCCTTAATTTCAATTTAACCCAACTTGTATCAGAACCTACACGTGTTGCACTGAGCACTTCTAGCATCTTAGGTCTCATCCTAACCAGTAATCCGGAAAGCTTAACATCAATAGCGTATCTACCTGAGATCAGCGACCATAAAGTAATTCACGCCACATTTTCGTTTCAATCCATGAAACGCCATTTAGTGAGCAAAACAATCCGCCTGTACAATAAAGGTAATTATGATGCAATGAATAGTGATCTGAGCACATTTCTTCCTACGTTCGTGAGGTTATGTTCTACGCGCTCTATTAATGAAAACTGGTCAATATTTAAAAACAAAATAGGTGATCTGGGTGATAAGTTCATACCGAGAATAACGTTCCGCGGAAATCGTAACAAGCCATGGTTCACTAAAGCGCTTAAGCGACTTGAAAACAAAAAGAAACGTCTCTTCCGCTCAGTCAAACTAAACGGACACCCCTCTGCTTGGGCGAAATATTTTGTGTCCGAGGGCGATTAACTGAGGGCTATACGAAAGCTAAATTCTCCTTTTTCCACGATGAACTGCCTAAAATGCTTACGAACAGCCCTCGTCAATTTTGGCAAATAATAAACCCTCAAGAGGCGCGCATGATCAGCGTGTTAAATGCACATGGCGAAGTGGTCATCGACAGCGAGTGTGCTGACATTTTTAACGCAGCTTTTTTCCCTGTATTTACTAACGAGACTTCAACTCCAGATCTTCCCACATCTACTAGCATCACTGCGCGTATGTCGCCAATTATATTCTCGGCAGATGGAATCACTTCGATTATTGATAACATCAAGCTTTCATCGTCAGCAGGTGTAGATGATATTAATTCCAAACTCTTCAAAAATATTAACCATGTATCTGCTGCGTACCTAACTTTGTTGTTTTCGCAGTCACTCTCTACAGGCATATTACCATCCGACTGGAAAGTGGGCAAGGTCGTTCCAGTCTTCAAATCAGGCAACAGAGACACCCTATTAAATTATCGTCCTATATCATTAACTAGTGTCCCCTGCAAAATCATGGAACACGCCATATACTCGCATATCATGAACTTTTTAGACTCAATCTGTTTTTTTCATCCTTGTCAGCACAGATTTCGAAAAGGCTACTCTTGCGAAACACAGCTGGCAGTTTTCCTTCACGACCTGCATGTTAACTTTGACAGTAACCTTCAGACTGATGCCATATTCCTGGATTTTGCAAAAGCATTTGAGACAGTTCCCCATAAACGTTTGCTGCTAAAATTGTCTCAGTTAAATTTACACCCCGATGTACTAAAATGGATAGAAGCATTCTTGACTAACTCTCAGTTTGTTTGCGTTAATAACCATTATTCTAGCAGACTCGCCCCTAACATCAGGCGTCCCCCAGGGGTCCGTCTTGGGAGCACTTCTTTCTTTAATTTACATTAACGATCTACCAACGCACGTATTATGTAAGATTCGCATGTTTGCAGATGATTGTGTAATCTACCGCAAAGTTACTAACACATCTGACCACGCACTCATCCAGAACGATCTCAATAATGTACAAGAATGGTGTAATCGCTGGCTAATGAACCTAAATCCTAACAAATGTAAACTCGTGTCTTTCACTCGCAGCCGTAATCCCTCACATTTACCTATTCCATTGCTGATGTTCCAATAGAATCAGCCCAATCATTCAAATACCTCGGTGTCATCCTATCTTGTGATCTGTCCTGGCGCTTGCACGCTACTAACATCATCTCAGCTGCTAATAGATCACTGGGATTTCTTAGGCGACATCTGCGTCATACCCCACAACAAGTAAAAGCGTTGGCCTAAAAATCATTTGTAAGATCGAAACTTGAATATGCATCTCGCATCTGGAATCCGCATCAGATTTATATCATAAATGCATTTGAGGCTGTGCGAAATCGTGCTACTAGGTTCATTCAATCTTCATAATCATACGTTATCAGCATTTCATCGATGAAAGCGCAATCTGGCTTGGAAACGCTCTCTTTCCGTCGACAGGTTGCCACCCTCTCTCTCTCTTCCGCTCATTTTTTTTTCAGCTCCCTAAATCACCCTGCGTACATCACGCCCCCTTCATACATATCTCATCGCACCGGTCATCCACTTCAAGTTGCACGCGCACGTGCCCGGACCACCACTTCGCAAGCATAATATTTTATTCGAACATCAACGGACTGGGCCTTCCACACGCCATCGCAGCCATCACAAGCCCATCTGCCTTTACTGAAGCTGTTGTCACCCATATCTCAATATGAACGCCTGTTTCTAATGTTTATTTTATTAACCACCCCTTATGTAATACCCCTCTAATGGGGTTCTTAAGGTAATAAAGTAAAGTGAAGTGAAGCGAAGGAGCAGGAAGAGATAGAAATACGGAAAATAAAGCAGAGAAATGAAGCATACTCAGAAATATAAAACGAGGTGAATATACGCACATATCCAAAATCTATATTGTAGGCAGGAATGCTGAGATCTGCGATTACGCTTGTGCCTGTGAAACATTTTGCTCACCCTACCAATTACTCCGTATTACAGTCAACGAAACTCATACCGATCCCGCTAACCTCATAAGAAATTATGTAAAAATAGTCAGAATTGCAGAAAATGAGAACAGAGTATGCCATTAGGCGCTAATAGAAACCCCCCCCCGCCCCCCCCCCAAAAAAAATAAACCGAATTGCGTCCGAAAGAAAGAAAAATACTATTTAGGAAAAAAATGCACTGAGATGCTTTTGAAGTAATCTCTAACTGAATACAGGCGTTCCAAAGAACTCAGGTGCTTCTCAAGCTTAATGCTATCAAGTGGCCTCTGGGAAGTTGTCTTCCCATCGCACATCGTGTTAAATATCCTTCCGTTATTACATTTTCTTAAAGAAAATATATTACACGGAACCCGGTTTGATAAAATAGGGTACGTGGGAAACGGCGGCCCATCCCCAAGAGGTTAAAAACCACGTGATTGCTAAAACTATGTGAACTACGGCACTGTCGTGATGATAGAACCAATCACCCGCATTTAACGATTTTGCATGTTCCCCTCTAGCGCCTTTTCTTAATAACCTTAATGTCTCTTACTAAATTTTCATGACAGACATTCTGTCCAGCATTAACAAATCTTCCCCGCACAACTGCACAAGAATGGCGAAAACAAAAACAAAAGATTATTATAAACTTTGGCCGAGATCGATGTCGTAATTTCTTGCTTTTGGTGAAACAAGAGTCAAATTATCAAACAGTTACTTTGTTTTGAGGTTATACGAATAGCAGCTGCTTTCGTAACGCGTGATCATTTACCAAAAAAGGTCTGGGTCCCATACAATATTTTTCTTTATTTCTGGCAATCACTCAAACAAATATTAATATATTTTTTGTCGTTTGAAAACACGTGAAAACAAAGGGCGCTATAAGTAAAACTATTCCAAAATTTTCTATTCCAATTCTGCAATCAGCCAACCGCGATTGGTCAAAAACTTTTTGGGACCACCCTACTTCACCTGTCTGTCAAGCGACGTCACGAAAACCGCCAAAACTTACCGCGTCAACGTGACGCGTACGCGTTGTCGAACAATACGTCGAACAAAACTGAATTTTCTTCTGAATAGCTGCAGGCTGCCCCGTTCCGAAAGGAATAAAAGATGGCTGCTGCCGCTCGCTCCCGCACTGGCTACTCGCCCCTGCCGGAGAGCATGGGTTTATTTGCGTGTAATAAAACTTTTTGCATGGCCGTGCAACGTTTTCGAGGTCTTTCGGCATGTTTACGACCTCGTTCTCCCAACTCTTTTTTGCTGAATATCCGTTTTAGCGCCATTCTTAAGCTTCCGTTGCATGCTACCGCGATTGTAGACTAACCGCCGCAAGCTAAGTAAGCGAAAGCGGAGCAATTGCACCCCCTTCATCCGCTTATCTTTATTCAGGGCAGTGGCTCAGCCCCATCGAATCTCTCTCCACTTGAGCATGCTCCTCGCCTGTTGTGAGCCAATTAGATAAGACAAGCCGCTCAGTGCAGGAAATGTTATTCGTTTTTCAAGCCAACAAAAGTGACCTTCTATGACCGAGGAGAGCATTTGATTGGTTTGTTCAGACAACCCTGCGGGTGACCGTCCGATGCTTGCGTCGGCGGTTGCGCAAATTTGACGTCAGGAGATTGGAATAAAACCATACTGGAATAATTTTACGTTATACGGCCCTAACACTGCGACAGCGCGTCTGATGTATGTGTGCTACTCAAAATTCAATCAAGAAAGCTCCAACTCACGTCAGCAGCTTCTGAAGTTATATTAATGGTGTAGAAAAAACTCTCATGTGTTTCTGTAACCTTTTAATAGGTTGCCGAAATGTGTATGCCAATATATGCATGATCTTTAATGCTCATTTCGCCTTTTCAATCTCTTGAAACCATTTAAAACACATGTAGGGATCTATGCCTCATCCATGCCATTTGTTTGAAGCATTTCCAGTGTTTCTGAGGTGGTTTAATGAGTAGCAATAACAATCTCGAGGTGATCCGTTGTTCGTTCGAAACAGGCATGCCAACTTTACGAGCTAGCGTGACGACCGTAAGGAAAACTGTCACCGGAAGCCTCTAATACTTTCAACGGTGGCACCGGCTTGGGATAGGACTTTCGAAGTGTCCATCTACGTCCACTTAGCAAGAGAGCAAGAACAATACATTTGCAAAGAACTTGATTAGGTGAGTCCATTTATTTTTGCATTGCCGCTCATATGCGGTTGAGATTAATTTGCGAGAACCTTATTCTAAATACTAAAAAAAGAGAGGTCCAGGTCTGCTAGGTCTTTGAGAACAGATATATGTATAAAGGAAAATAAATAGCCTCTGACGTGTTCTTATTTTCTGTCCGTTTGTTACAATCAATAAAAACATTGACAGTAAGTTTTAAATCGAGGACATCAAATAGATTGACATCAGCATATAGAGGATGTCCATTGTAATGTTTTCTAGACCTTTTTTAAAGATCACTGCTTGAGAGAGCATAATTCTTGTCCTTGAACTGGATTATTCGAAGAGGTTCACATTACTGGCATGAGTAATCGAAACACATATTCAACTAATTATTTACTAAATAATTACCTGATCGCACATATTGCAATTTAGGAATTGTAGCCGGTGTAACTTGCAAACATGTACACTTGAAATGAATTTCCAGGATGACATTAGTTTGGAGATATCATTTCCCGAAAGTATAGAGCGAAATCCAATACACCTATTTTGTGCTTCAGTGCATAATAAAAACCTTTTGTTATAAAATTAAGAGGAACAGTATGCCGCTTTGCGGCAAGATTGATGGTACATATCGCCAATCCTCATTCTGGCAATGCTCTCCTGTACACTTGATGTTGTGAGACATTGCGAATTTACTAGCTTTTCAAATATAGTATTCCGTCTGTTCTTGATTTCTCTAAACCTTTCGTTTTTAAACACAGTTACTTCATCTTCTCCTGTAGCTTATACCGGAACATATCTTGCAAAGCCCTTCGACACCTATCGCTACAGTTATACATGTACATATTGTATTCTGTTTGTCGCTACTTGCAATAAAGACTGCGTGGCCGCTCTACACATTGTACATGTCCATATAGAAGTCTTCTGCAGCGTTTACTATATTTTCCAAATGGCTGATGACATTATCCTGCATGCATTTCACGGCGCAAATTTGGCTCTCTTCTAGGCCAATTTACCATATGAACGCTTTAATGCAGTCCACAATTTTTACCGCTTCATAACCTTTCGGAAGTTCAGATTTGACATATTGCTTACTTTCTTTTTGCTTCTATAGAAGCAAAAAGCTTAAATGTCAGTCTATCGACTTTGACATTTAAGCGAACTATGTCTAAGATCTTGTGTTAAATGCTTTCATGCTGAGACTTCGTTTTTTTTTCTTCATTGGCGGCGTTGTTATCTGGGAAAATTTACCTGTTTATCACCTTGGTTTCACGAGGGTAAGCTCTTTTAAGTAAAAAAGGACTTAATAAATAGATACGTAAAATGCCTATATATTCACAAAATAGAATGGCTGATATTACGTCACATATCGGTAATAATCCTTGATGCAGAGAAAAAATTAACACTTTTACATTAAGGTGGCTGTACAAAATAGTTATGCGCGTCGGGTACTTCTTTGACCATGATTTACTTTGGATAAGGGCATGCCTACAACATGAACTTCCTACGTAGAATAATAAATGTAATTCTTGGATTCTGTCAACATTGAAACTCAGCAATGCAACTGATATTTCACCAACTCTTCCGTTACACTTTTTGTTCGCCAGAGCTATGTAAATTAATCTGCGTAGAAATGCTATAGTACAGCGCATTTTAAGCCAATCTTAGTTTACACTATTTGCTTTGTTTGGCTGTTATGAAATGCTTAGTACGAGCAGATATATATATAAAGTGGTACAAAAACGCTGTGCACAGGTGGACAGTGATGGCTGTTCATCAGCTTTTAGAATGCTTGCTTAGAATATAACATGACGCTCGCTCTCGCTGGCCAATAATGCGATGATACCTCTTCTGTAAGATACTGAAGTTCCATTTTTCATTCATGGGCTTTTTGCAGGGATGTGTATGCTCTCTGGTGTGACATTCACCCGTTTTATTGGTAAGTAAGCGCTAAAGCCTTGTCGATGTTGTGACAGGTGTCATATTTTGAATTATGTGAACATATTTTAGGAGTACTTATTCAGTATAATCGTGCCTTTTTATGCGACTTTAAATAAGAAGAGGCAACGCAAAAGATTATTAGGAAACGCAAAGCAGGAAAGAGAATCATGTGGTCTCATACGGACTGTTACCTCTTTCACAAGAGTTATATCGCCGCGTTCTCGCTATCATTAAATGTTACCGAAACACCGACAACAATTATATCTGTGGTTTTTAGAACGTCGTCGCCAGTCTGCGAACTGGCACTTGTCGTGCTTTGGCTAGATAGTTTTTACAGTGAAGGTTCTGATGAAAAATGTGCCCGTGTGCAAGAGCTGTGTATAATTCCCCCACACACACACAGGCACGCACACGCACGCAGACACACACACACTCACACACACACACACACACACACACACACACACACACACACACACACACACACACACACACACACACACACACACACACACACACATATATATATATATATATATATATATATATATATATATATATATATATATATATATATATATATATATAGTCATCCGACTGTTTCACCGTGATGTTATCAGTCGTGGTGGTACGTCGCTCTGGATGTCATCGTCTTATCGACCATGCTCTGGCGCATGATCTTCATGGCCATATATCAAATGGAGAAAGGCAGCGCTCCTTCGCTACCATTGGAGGGTTGAAAAGTGTAATAGTGCAATAGTGCACCTACCAATCTTCGAATTTCACGTCGACCTAACGCGCCCCGACGGCAAGCGAATAGTATTATTCCTATTGGAACGGTTCGGACTTGAGCGCTACGCGGACGTTAACGTGCCGACGACGCGTCACCGGTTGTGTACAGATTTAACCTTTCGCAAGAGCGCGTCTAGTATAGGAGTAAAACCGATCGCGGTGTACCACACTGACCACAAAGCTATTGTTACTGCGGTAACGAGTGAGACAGAATAAAGATGATAACAACCACGAAGTTACATGTGTGTGTAGTTATTCAATCAATCTAGCAATAACCATATAACTAATTATCGTTGTCAATATGGTCGTCCCAGTACAACAAAGCTGGTTATCCTTCTTCACAGAGTGCAAGGCCACTAAATTTTTTATATAGCTGCTAGCTTTGGCTGTCTGTGTTAGTGACAATTTTCACCAGAGGCAGGGAAGGCATCGCCTTATGCCTGCTATGTATTACTTTCCACTTCTGCGCCGAATCAATGCTATTTTGGGCGTTTTTCACTAAGTTGACACTTCCTCTATCTAGCGTGCCCGAGTGCCCCGAATATTTTTCAACAAGTGATCAATAGAGCGCGCGAACAGTACGTTAAACTAAGGTTACACCAAAGTGCACATAGAACACAGAGAAGTAAACACACAGTAGAAGATCGAAATTTGTTTAAAGTGATGGTTTCCTTAACCATAACATGAGTTTTCACTGCTGCTTTTTTTGGCTTCCTAACTTATTGGGACTGAAAAAGAGTGTCACATAATGATGACCAACGTGCAACATTGAGACCGATAACGACTCCTTCTCTTAAAGAGCGTTTTATTTAGCATTTTCATTTCACGAACACGACACAGTTCTACGGAACAGCATGTTAAGGAGAGGTTTTTCTGGTGAACCTGCAAAACGGTTTATTGAACTGGAAAGACTGCGGATTGCGCGCAAAGCAGTGTCATGCATGCGTCTCACATTTCCGTGAGAGGCTGGGCTGATCGTCTCTTGGTGACATATTGGACACGAAAAGAGATATTCTGCTACGAGTTAGGTCTCTCAGGCTACGCGACTGCACAGTACCATAACGTAACCACCACGACTACACAATAAATTCCGCCAAAACTTTGTGGATAGGCTAGCTGAAGCGTTTGTTTCACCCTTCCCTCTTGCGGTCACAACAACACAAGCACAATTACTTTTGTTTTCTCTCGCACTGCGATCAGGAACCACAAGCGGTTTTCTCACAACAGCAAAACAACTAGAGGTGTAATACAACTGCTTTTCTTTCAACCACGTTCTACCCAGTTGCGTGACATATTGGGCTAGTTGTAAAACTTTTCGTGGTGGTTCGGGATAACAACGTAAATCCTGGACATAGGACAAAGCAGCGCACGACGAAGAGAAGCTCCGTCCTGACTACCTGTGAAATTCTATTGTGTCCTGGATTTGTGTTCCTACACAAGGACTATGTCCTCAGAAAGAGCCACTGTACTATTAGTGGCAGCAAGGCCCGTTAGCCAGGGAGAGATGTAGTGAGCTTAAAGTTATTAAACCCTATTAACGGAAAAAAGATGTCACTAGAATGCTCTCTTACGGATGTATTTTATGGGTTTAGAAGGTCACTGTAGCAACCTGCACAAGACATGCGGAGAGTTAATAAGCATAGACTTCATGTGACATGAATGAAGTCGCTCCAGATCTACGCAAACGCTAACGCTGCTATACAAGGACACAGAAATACCTACAAACATTTAGAACAGCAGCCCTTAAGTAGATAATGTACTTGCCTTTTTAATGCCACTGTGGCGTGTCTACTTTCTCAAAGTGCCAATGGTGCCGGTTACGGTTTAGTGGTTACTGAATATTTAAGTCGTCACAGTTTATCGTTCGAAAAAGTGGCAGTAGTGTCGTTTGTCTCATTGCTCGAAACATCGCGGATTAGAAAATTTTTTCATCGACGCTCCTGAAAACGTTTCAATTGACGTGGGAGTGGCCACCACCTGATCCGTCCATCTTTTTAGCCATCCTCTAGAGAAACTTACGGAATACTCGAGGCGTGTCAGCGTTTGCTGAAAGCCAAGTCAGTACACTAAGCTCTTTAAAAGCATTTGCTCATTTAATAACAGCACGCACAAAAAAGAAACGAAAACCACTAAAGGCTATAACAAGACTTAGCGTTGCGCTGAAGCACATCGGACGATGTTCTGAGAATGTGAGGGGGCAACATATCGCGTGAAAGAGCACGAGAGGCGACTTCTACTGCGCTGGAAAAAAGGGCGCCCGGGCATTTATTTGGTGGCTGAGAAGATATGAGTGCTGACGAGCACCTCTAAGGCTTTTGCAGGCGTAGACTTAATGGGTATAGGATAATAGACAGAAGGAATACCATTTGCGTTTGTAGTTTCAAGTGTGCTGCCTGTTGTGCTCGAGGCGCTGATACGCACGACGGCGTGGTAGGCATACAGCTACATAGCAGCAACGTTCGTGTTTATGCGCTCAGCGCGTGTGCCAACAGCAGAAGTCGAGACACTGCTGTTGATCCACTGCGGAGTCGAATGAGAGAAGGCTTAGGGTGCGTCCACTTGGCGTCGTCGTTGTCGCAACCCAATGCAGTGCTCGTTTCTCGCGTCTCTCAAGACCTTCTAACACTGCACGTGTGGGATGTGCGTGCGCGTCAATAGCGGGACAGCACGGCGACGGCGAAAAAAGAACCTCGAGCGCTCATGTTATTGATATCGCAATAAAAGAAGTAAGCTTACCCTGTTAGCTAAGCATTCGACTGCCAGTTGATCATAGTGATGCTATGAATATATATATATATATATATATATATATATATATATATATATATATATATATATATATATATATATATATATATAGAAAGAACTGATGAATTTTACCGGGTAAACATAATGCTGAAGTGAAGTCACAAGTATTTCATTTTATTTTTGCTGGAGCTGACTCCAGAGCAGAAAAAGCTCAGTAAAGGCATGGAAATCCCTTCCGAAGTACTGGTAGAACGGACGACGATTTTTTTTAGCTGCAAAAGATGGTATTCTGCGATTTCATAGACGAGAACCTGTACGGACCATGAAACCGGGCCACCCTATACGTTTGGAGGAAACTATAAGTTTGGAGGAAGCGTTAACCAGAATATTTAATTGCTTTGCTAAAAAAATATTGCAACATCCGCAGTGACCGATAAATTTCACGAGATGTTCAGCAAAGTGCCCACTGTATCTTCAACATGTCAGTGCGACGCCTTTGGAATAAATGTGATACAACTGCTTCGCAATGACGTGTAATGTGGCTGCGCTTGGAGTCACGTTTTTTTAACTGGGGAGGAACGATGACTCTAATTTTATGCACTCAGGACGATTGTTTAAGCACGAAGTAAAATATATTGAAATTCTTTGTGGTATGAGAAACCGGTACTCTACTTGAAGAGGCGCACATTTGTTAAAGGGTATATGACAGGAAGTAATATGTATGAAAATAGCAGGCGAGAAAATAAAACGATTCACCATCTCACTTTTCACACACACGTTTAGATGTATGAAACATTGGCTAACATATACAGAAATACCACTGCAGCAATCTATGGGGACGATCTTTTTTTCTCGGATAAGTCAGGTGAGCTAGGATAAAACATCCTTTGTAATCTTATGATTTACGTGGGCATTTCTTTCAGGCTCGCAAGGCAAACGCATCATGTGTTCTTAGCCACAAAATGGTTACTGAACCACTGTATATTGTGGAGCTCTACAAGGCACAGTATTTATTGAACAGTTTTTGAACATGAAAGGAACCGTGGTAACCTGTGCTGCTAAAGCAATAAGTTCTGTTACCTGTTTTTTAACAAATAGAGCTATAATTTTGTTTTCAGTAACGAAAATAAGAAAAAGCAATGGAACCTTACGGAATGTGTCAATATTTTCAGGGATACAGCTGCCTGTTGGCATTGCACTTATGTATATTTCAGGTAAGCGTAAGAAGCTTTTAACTTTTCTTAGCATATATGACTCATTGTGCATGTTATACTAACGAGACGCGAACAATAAACGTTACGATTGAACGGGCTTATGAATGCACGTGACATCGCATATACTGCAAATTCTCTTTATTGAACGTGATTACTCGACTAGTCTTGTGGATGGAAATAACGAAGTTTCTCAAAGAAGGCCGTAGTGGTATCAAGTAGAATATACCTCCGTGGAACCAGCTTCACTTGAATGAAATTGCCTATGTTGCAGACAGAATAAAATCTGGTTATCTTGTTCCGCATTGAATACGTACTTTGCGCCGACATTTTCTCTTTCTTCGACACATACATATCATCAGAAATGTTACTAGTCACCTAGCGAGGGCGTTTAGGCGGGGATTGCGTAGGATGTGATTATTCTAACGTGAAATTCCTGTCAAACAAATCAAGTAGCGGACGACAAAGTGGAAGAAGAAAACTATGCACTACGAATAGTGCATATATTTTACGGTTGTTGCCCACTGGTGTGGTTGGCATGAATAGAAAGTGGATGGACAGTGGCGACAGTTCTTGCGTGCAATTTAGCTGATCGGATATCTATTTTTCTTTAGGCGCGTCCATTGGACTAGGTCCTCTTACCTCTTTTAACCTTGAGGGGATATTTATAGGTCGCTTAACGCAGGTAGCGCAATTCTCTTAGAGCTAGATCCCTGCATATAGTGGGCAGCATCTGCTAGAGGCAGGGAAACAAAATTCAATCGGTTTCTTGGGCAGAAACGTTTTTAAACCACTCGGGTAAATTTTCACAATTACAGTGTTGCCCTTTAGTGGATAATTGTGGAACACATACATAAAAAGTCGGCGTTTGATCAGAATTTTTCGGAAAGTAACTTTCTTCGTTATTTAAACAAAGCCAGCGAGCAACCAAAAAAAAAATAATAAACGCGTCCCCACGCTCATGCGCTATCTCATTGCAGCGGCCTCGGTAGTGTTTCGAGCGAACGAAGCGTGCGATGGCCTGGCTGTGCGAGAACGTCTTTCTAGTAATTGCTGCAGCACGGGGGCTCATGCACGAGTTGTGAGAGACATCTAGGGAGCTTCGCTGAAACTTTTTCCAAGATTGGGCAGGTTATGGTGGGGGCTCTTGCTTCTATTGTGCGTTTTGCTCTCTACCACGGAGGATGGCGGCTTCGCTCCAACGTAAGCACCGCCTCGACTTCCGTCCAAACGAAATCACAACGGCTCATACATGCTTCCCAATGGCAAAGCAGCACCTGTTTGTTTTCAGTGGTCGGTCCGTGTCACAGTGGCGCACGTGGAGTCTTCGGGGCTCTGCCAGTGGCATGGTGGTCAGTGGTGGAAGGCGCCCGTGCCACATAGGCACCCCCTGTGTACGCGGCGCTGAGCCAGAAACAAGAACTTAAAGCGAAGGTGAACCGGTTTCAGAATTGAAATATTTAGAATGGTTTGGAAGGGCCACTCGCGCCACAGTAAGAAACGACTTCTGAAGTTATTTTCTAGGTTGTTTATCGCAGTTAATCGAAGTTTTTTTCTAGGCTGCACCCCTGACACCCGTCGAGCGTAGAGGCGAAAAGCCGGGTGCCAAGATAAAACTCAACGCAGGGGCCACGTGAGCACTCTATTCGAATCAGGCGCGCCGTCGATACCCTAGAGGGAGTCCTGATCGCTTTTGTCATCAGAGCGCGTTAAACGACCCGCAACGTCTGCTGCGGACGCTGCTGCTCGTATTTGCTAAATTAAAGTGGATTGCGATGTCTTGTCGCCCACTGAATTGATTTACCGAACCACGTTGATTGGAATTTTTTTCATGGTATTCAGGGAGAGAAACACTAATATTTCGCAAAAGTTCCCTTCCTTCTAAAAAGTGGCAGTTTCGCCCAAGATGGGAAGCATTGATTGCGTTAACGAATTCGTAGATGGAATTAGCAAATTAGTAGGCACATTAGTACACATGGCATCACGCGCGCACATGCACACATTAACACATCTCACTCGATTACCGCCAGAACTCGTTGTAAACATGCTTGAATGAGGAAGCGCTGCAGCAGAAGCGAGCGAACAGGTTTTCGTGCTGCCGCTCACTTCAGCACGAAATAAGCAGCGAGAATGCCTGCCTATCCTGAAGCCATTCTAAAGTTCTTCTAAAATGCCAATATTCCCTGGCCATGTTTGCAGCTTTAACTTATTTGCCTGCATTGCTAACCTGTGTATTACCAATGCTGTGGTCAAGGGTGTATACGGGTGCATTCTATCGTTCTCCCCTTTATCTTTATAAATTAAATTCATTTTACTTTGTCGCCTACTGTCTGGTATTCGTCTAGTTCTTAGACTTTTTTGTACTGCTTTCAACAGAGCTTCTTTGGTTTTCGTCCTAGTTCATTAATCGACGTAACGGGACCCACGTCTATCCCTGTGGCTGTGCGCTTCGGGATTTTCTTTTCGGCTTTCTTCCACTTAAAATTTGTCGGCACCAGCTCCTTTTCCATCTGGATCTATTTCTTGCTCCTTCTTTCGTTAACTACAACCTTGTCATTGCGTTGGAAAGATTCAGCTGGTATTTTCGGACGTAATTTAATGACGCGTATCCTTCCAGTTTGTTTCTATCTTCGCCTAGGATATGTTGTTGCATCGTTTCAGCCTTCCCGCCAAGGAATTCCATGTGGTTGCAAAATATTTTTGGTGCGCCCTTCTTTTTCTCACGTATTTTTGACAGCCAACGTTCACTTTCACCTATTATCTTTGCTTGCATGATTATTTGAACCATATATTTTTCACCGAGTATATTTCCCATTTTGTGGCTACTTAATCCTGTGACAACTGCGCCTTCTTTTGCCTGCCTGTGCTGTCGCGTTGTTTTCTATCGTTCAGCGATCGTTTCTCGCATCTCTCTGTCCCACCAGGTTTTCAGTTTCTTCTTTCCTTTCCAACGTACAAGTTGCTTGTCTTTCCCTATATCTATCATTATTACACTTAGAAGCTCACTATATTCCTACGATTTGGTTCGCCGTTTGCCAAGTTCTTCCATGAGTCTTGTAACTATATTCGTTATTTGTTCAGTGTTCAAATTTGGACTGGCCATATTTCGCTCCTTGTTCTGTTTCCCAACTACATATCACATTTTCAAAATGATGCTTTATGTTCACTCCCTCTGCTGCTATACCCTTCCTCGTGAATGACCATTTCTGTCAACTTATCATGAATTCCTTCTGTTATAAGATAGTAATCAATGGTCGATTGCCGGTTTCCCACTTCCCACGTGGTCTGCTCGCCACACTTAGGCCCTGTATTCACGATAACGAGGTTATGCTGCTCACAGAGATCTAGCATTGACTTCGCGTTATGGTCGGTATGGCCATCTAGATACTGTATGTGGGCATTCATGTCACCTAATATGATAATTTCGGCATCATGCCCGAAACCTTGAATATCAGCACTTAGGCATTCCTTTAACTCTTGATTCTTCTCTGCGCAATTATTTCCGGTCACGAGATACGTTACGCCCAGCCAAGTTTTCTTTCCCCTCATTGTGCCTGATAACCGAACACGCTCTTGACATTTTGAATTTACTCTTTTGCAATTGGCTCCCTTATTGGATGAGCATTCCGACTTCCCTTCTCTTTCGTTCCGATTTAGTTCAGTTGTACTGTTCCCAAACATAATTCTCAATCACTGGCGGTTCTGCCAAGTCTCTAAGGTGCACCAAGACGGCAAGTTGGACCAATTGGTTTGGATTCATTGTAAGGTTCGTTACAGCGCAACACAAGATACGGACAAAAGGAAACTATAAAACGATGACACGGCGCTGATTCTGAACTGATATTTTATTGAAGATATGTCTAACATATATATGTCTAATATATCATAATTATGTCTAACATAATTATATATAGGTGCCAGTTCACAACCATGACAAGCACGAGACACAGAGATACATCGAGGCAACTGTGACCAACTGACGAATAATCAAAATTGACATACGTAACGCAGCTCCTTGTCATGAAGAGCGATAGACAATTCGCTGATACATGCCTTGTCCCTAATCATTATATTGTAAGCCTTAGCTATTTCGCTTGTCAAATGGCTCGCGTGTTTATAAATGACATTAGTTTTTTTTAACAGGGGCAACAACCGCACGACTTGTAATGCTCAGGGAGATGAGGTGGCGCAACCCCTTGAAGAGATAGCTCATGCTCCCTAAGTCGAATATTCACACAGCCACTTCGTTTGCCCCACGTACTTTCTACCACAAGATAATGGAATTGCATATACAAGTGGCTTGCATACTACCGTCTTGATGGAAAGTTGGCACGCATGGCTTTGTGAATGAGAAAGTCTGAACTAGCAACACTGACAAATATGTACATCACCAAACGGCCGTTTGGCACACTAGTAAAAAGATTTCAGCTTCTAAGTGTCGGAGGCTGCATAGAGCATGGTATATTACCAAACGCTATCGCCGCCGTTAAAAAAGCGTTAGATGGTAAAAAAAAAAAAACTTGCATCTGGTGAAGCTATTGGGCCATTGTAACATTATCATGTAAAGAGGCTACCTTTACTTTCATGTAAACGGCTACAAGAAACTGGTTGATTGCAACGTTTCGGTAATATATTGTATAAATTACGTTCGGTCACATGTTAGGAAACCAAATTGAACGCTCTCAGTGCTTAAGATTTGTTCACGTGCTAGAAGAGGTAACCTGGCGGAAGCTTTCATAGTGTCCCTAAAACATACAATAAAATACACGGTATATAAACATGTGGCATTTACGCGAGCCTCGAATGGAAAAAAAAAAGATCTCTCGGTGAAGTAATCCTTGAAACTCGTATCTATATTGACATAAATGTTTGCCAGATGCCTTAAATGTAATGATATTGTAATTATTTATAAAGAGAGGATTACGTTCAACATTTGCCTCTATTCAATATACCTATTCAATATGTTCTTTAATGCCATTATTAGGATAAACTATCTTTAAACACACATTGAACCACTGAGTCTCGCTTTGAAAGTAATTTTAGTTCCTGATAGAACAGAAATATAGTCAAAACATTGGGCTCCCTGGAACATAAAATGATTAAAAATTCGGCCCAGAGAGCCTATTCACGGTATTTTGTTGACCTAGTTGATGGACATCGAGAGGGGCAGCCAGCCTAACCTTTGCACGGGGACGAGTGGCAATATTGCACGAGAGGCATGTCTTCTTTTCTGTCGTCCTCGCGGTAACGTAATGCTGGCCGTACCTGTCAACACTGTAATGTTTGATAACTAACTAGTGGGTCCGATATACCTGTTTCTTCTATTATTTATTCGTGCTACCCTGATGATTTAATGCAGGTTCATCCCATAAAGTACAAACGCAGAACTACTTTCACAAGTATACAACGTGATTGTTTGTCAGCAGGAAGTCGACGTCAGGCTAAAATACTGATTTTTTCTCCCCCTAGGAGTTACAGCACACGTGGACCATGGTACGTACTTTTTTGGAAGGGCTCTGTCCTGATTTTGCAATGGAATGTAATGGAATGAGCAACATTAAAGCGCCCCTCGAACGTATCACTGAAGATTTCTTACTACCTGCGCCTATAGTGCTAAATAGCAAAGTGGTGGCCAGTAGAATTGTGAAGTGCAACGTTCACAGTTCGGTGCGCATCTGGCGGCTCAGGAAGTTGAATTATGATACAGTTTAAAGTACGGCTTTTCTTGAGCGCGCAATCCAGCACACCGTTCCGAATGCTGGAATTGAAAATGCAGCTCTCTTAGGTACTGCATGAGCTGCTTTTATTAAACGTACCAGGGAAGAACAATTCTCAGGTATCAAGCTTTATGTTCTACGCTTGCTACACACGTCTGCTTTTTGAGTACTGCTAGATTAAGTTTGCCTCCTGAATAAAACGAGACGGGCATGAAATAACAGCTGCCTTTCAGCCATCAATGTCTCATGCCAACGCGACCAGATAATCTCCACCGCGTGATTGACCACGAGTTATGTTCTCACGTTAACAACTTTTGTATCTCACGCCACCAGTCCGGTTTTAATAAAACTATGCTACCTGCAGCTTCTGGGTTTAGGCCGGAACGATGGGCTAGTCCTGTACTTTAAACGTAGACGAATGCTGCCCAAGGGACGAATGCTGCCTGTGTCCTCGTCATTTGTCCGTTATATATCGCGGTTAGAAGATATCCCTGTTAGATTTCCCTTTAACACATGAATATGATACACAATTCAAGAACGTGAGATATACGTCCCACAGGTGCATTACCAGTTGTTGCAAGGAGCTTAGAATGCTTTGCAAATACCTTTTAGCTCGTCGGCATGGGACAGCTCTTCCTTCATTTTGTTTTTGGACTGCGCATACTGGAGATTAAATGCCTAAGTGGAAATAAGAAAAAAAGCCACTTAAAATGAAGACCTAGCTCAGTTGTTTTTACACTAACCGGGCGCTCTTATTTTTAGGACCGTTATTGAATAGGTGTTGCGCAAAAAATTATAAGCAACTTCACAGTCACACATTTCTCGATCGGCTGTAACTTAATAAGAGATGGGCAGGGCCAATGCATTACGACGACGTCTCGTAAAATGATCGGTCATGTTAATTTTCACGGTTCGAAGAGCGTTACAAATATATTCGTACTGTTATGGGAAAGATATTATTAACAGATTGAAAAGAATTAAGAATCTATGTCTGTTAAAATTCAAGCCTATCGTCATATTCCTGGGTTGTAAATTAATGCATAGCTGCCATAAATACGTGAACCATGTGGCCCTAATTACCATATTTTTATCATCGAAGCGACGGTGTATATTTTTCACGCATCCTTAAATTTTTGAGCTGAATGGGCTCGACTTTCACAGAAAGAATTATAGTCATTTCGCCTTTCCTTTATATTAGGCAACAACAGCGGCTGGAACGTTCAAAAAGAGGAATGCCCATGTACTTTATTCGTGGTGTCATCGCCTAGGGATGGCTTCCGTTGCAAACCAAACCTTAACGATGACGACCATCATATGCTGGACATGGGATTCCCCCTGTAATTATATCGGTCGAGCGCTTTCATGCAATATCATGGTTCAAAGCCCAGAGCCCTTTGTTAAGTGGCCGCAAGACGCAGGGCCAAATTACAGTTTCATCAGCTGCACAGTGCTTCATCAAATCAATAGCCACGTACTAAAAAAAAGCACACGAAATAAGAACTGAATGAAGCTGCAAAGTTATTATTTTGGAAGAGCGCACTGAACAATTGGTTTCGCAGCATGACTAGGATAAGGTAAATATTTCCATTTGATCGCATTTAATATTGGCCGAAACAAATGATGGTATTAGAGAGATGACATGTCTACTATATTGCTTGACGTTGCGGCCAATAGAATGAAGTTACCAGGTTTTATGAGAAAGCTTTCAGAATTTAAAGATGTAACGGTCTGTAACTCTACCACGACATTTCGAAACAAAAATGGCTTATTTTATACAGTTAAGACATGAATTTATTTACTAGCCCTGAAAGAAATAAAATGAAAGAAAACATGCTGGCTTTTTTGCCCTCTCATTCACAGCGCCATCACTGCTATAAAGTCTGTCGCTACTGCGCGGAGAAGTCATGACACACTGAATGTTCTTCAAAGTCCGGGAAACATTCAAAGAAATGACTTTCAGATACACATAAATAATTGTTTCAAACTTTATGAAGTTCATGAGCTGTGCTTTTAGGTACACCTCACCAGCTTTTGCTTACTTCGGAAGGGATTCGGAATGCACATATAAATGCCCTAAAAATAATCTAAATGCGCGAATGCATCTATTATACAGATGAACAACATGCTTTAACATAGCTGCCCCTAAAAATTATCGTTGTTTTCTTTTAAATCCATCGTAGGTATTCAACCATACTAGTTATTATCTTATCTATTCCCAGTGACAGCATCATTGTGAGCACTTTATTGCGCGCACGTATTCTCTTTAAACTTGGTCATACTCCGCCACTTTGATTCCACATACTCTAGGGTGTCTGTTCGAAGCAACTCAGTTATTGCTCACTTATGTATTCCGTTCTAGTCTGTGACAAAGCTCACGGTCACATAACAGTATGAGATCAGGCTGGGCACCTACCTCTGCCACCTACCTTTACAAGCGTGATGCGTTTCGGAGACTACAGATGTTTTCCAAATTGAAAGCAAAAAAAAGATCACTACCTTTGCCAACAGCAGTCATCGATGAATAAGTCCAAACGTTCCTCCTGACGAAGACATTTTCGCCGGGCCTTGGACATGCATTCCTGCGATAATAATCATAATTTCAAACATCAATTTAACAAGAAGGAGAATGTTTTAGGTGATAGTTAAAATTTGCGAGTCTAATCTTGTGACTTGCATTTCGGACTGCACTGTGTGCTACGACAATTTTCTCACTTGCTACTTTTGTGCAACAATGTGTTCCGCAGACATGTGTGAAAGACGTCTTACGCATGCCACGCCCATTTTTTCTTTATTTTGTCGCGTGGTAGTGACGGTTAAGAAGGCCGCAAACCTGTGGCTAACGAAACGAGCGTTTTATTGAGCGAACTTGTGCCCTCAAAAACAGGCTACACTCAAAGAACAACGGTAGCGGCGAACACGATCGGCGGTCGTCGAAATCTGATAAGCAGAAGAAGCGCGTCGGCGTTTATAGACCAGTCGTCGAATGTTCCAGAGTAATCGCTGGGACCCGCACGCCTTCCGCAAAGTTCTACGCCATTCGTTTCGCGCATACATGCAATCAGATTACACAATTCGGCGACAACAGACAGCGGATGGAACTATCGATAAGATTCCAGAAACTTCCGACACATGCAAGCGCGTCCTGATCTGTGCGCTAACATTAGTTAGGCGGTGGAACGTGCCGCCCAATAAAGACAAGCACACGTGTCATTATAAAGCATTGTGATGCAGTAAAGTGTAAAATGCGAGAAACCCTATAAAACTTGCTGCATTTTAATTTTTCTGTGATGGTGCTCCTGTTTGTTGTAAAAAAAAAGAGAGATACAAACGGATAAGCAACGGAAATACCTATCGTTTACAAGGAAATACTGGACATTCATGACGATGCAGTTGGGACGTTCATAGAATACAAGCAAGCACGAAAGGCGTCTTGAATGACTCATACATGCTAAAGTAAGTTTGCATTTTATGTCCGACGTATACTGACTTATGGAAGTCTACCCAACCCTGCATGTTACACGAGCTTAGGTTACTTTGATAGCGATATTCAGGATGAAACATGCAGGATGAAACGTCCTGCAGAAATGTCTGTGAAATACTGATGAATGCCCGCCGCATAACAAATTATGTCTAAGTCATTACGTGCGACAACCATGCCACAACTCTGAAGCACAGCGAATTAAGCGGATGCGACTTCTTCGGCCCTTATTGAGATCATTTCTGAAAAAAATACCATAACCATTCTCTAAGTGGAGAAGTGTAGCTGACGACATCGACGTAAGAGACTTAGCTCCAACAGCAAGTGTCATACATTTGACAGATATCTATTTTTACGCATCCGTATGACTCTGCTTTGAGTACTTTTTACACAAAAATATAAAAAATCGACCTAATAAAAGCCTGAAACAGAAGAATTCTTCTACGTATTTACACTTTATTTCTACTGCTTAGTGTACATTAGTGCTGCTTCATACTTGTAACTGTGTGATTCCATGTGAATTTATTCATTTTATCTTGTTGACTTACAGAGCTGGAGGACTGTCACTATCATCCGATCTTGAAGCAATACATACCGGCTGCACAAGAAGTGAAACTGAAGGATGTACGCGTTTTCATTCGCCGTCGTGTGAATGGCAGCATAATCAATTTTCGATTCGACTTGGAGCACGGACGACTAAACATAAAGTGCCCCAATGGCACATCGCCAAGCACCATTTGTTGCAAGTTTGAGTGCACTGATAGCGGTTACAACACTGCCTGCACCATGTATGTGCAAGGTTCATACGCCTGGTACCAAGCAAAAGTCTCTGACTCGCAAAATACCACCCAAAATTTCAAGATATATTTCTTTTTTGTCGACTCCAAGGCGAAGAGTTATCCTGCTGAAATAAGCGTGAATATACCAAGACGCGCCCTTTTGGGTAAGTATTGGTGAATAAATTATTTACATATCTTATCAAAGCAAATTCGATTTAGAGCTGAAAATGTCTCTAGAAGGAACACATCTTCTCAAAGTAGAGTTATCACTTATCACCGATGCTAATAACATCAAAGTGAGTCGACGTAGAATCAAACCAACGAAAGCGTAGCGTAAACTGTGTTTTGTTCATTGAAACGTTTGGCAGTAGCATTATTGAAAGAACAAATAAATGAAAGCGAATAGAGAGAGAGACAACTTCATGTAGTCGCCTGCAGAACGACACCATGACTAAATGGCGCCGTGACGCGAGCCCTGACGTCTTCTCAGCGGGTGGTCTCTACTCAACTCCAGCGCGTGTTACTCCCGCGGTCGGTCGCCCTGAGGGGCGACCGACCGAGGCCAACCTCGCTGCCTAAATTTCTTCAAATAAGTTCTTTGACTATCACATACTGCTCTTCATTAGGTAGTTCAAGTTTTGCACTGTTGACTTGACAGAGCCTTTCCTTAATGGCTTATTGAAAGCGAATAAAAATAATTCCTGGCAGTGGGACCCAGACACTGAACTGACTTTTCCGAGGCTTTACCAGCTGAGGTACGATAGCGGCTGCCACATCCATCCGCTATCCCTCCCACCGTCCATCCTCCCACCGTCACGTCTATCCTCCGCCAGCCATGACTTTCTTTGGTATTCTTAACTTTTATTTATCTTTACAATACTGGCATGCTGTGGATCCTTATTTCATGCAATAATCACTGCTGCAAACAGCAAACAGTTGTACATCACAAACTATGAACAAAGTTAAAGAAATACATGGTTACGCAACAATGAGCACTTTAATATTACTGGCAACAAATTCTCCAAACATATTGTTACAGCTCTTGCAATAAAATGCAATAGTACAGCCATAACTCGACAGTATAAAACAGAAGTAGGGCACAACAAGCATCGCCTGCGGGACCATGAGAATAAAGGCTCTATCAAATTATTACAGCTCCAGAAAAGAAAACAGTAATCAAAAAACAGCACAGCATAGTATGACGTTATTCTATGAATTAAGTAATTGCTCGGTCGCACACGCCATGGTACTGTGTTCCAGTCTATATTTTATTGAGGGAACAAAGCGAACGTAAAATAATTAGTTCGTGCTCTAAATGGCGTCATAGATTCAGCGCGACCATTTACGCTTAATCGCGACTCCAGAAGCTTGACGTGGGGAGCAGGGTCTCATGCAAAGCGGTTGATTTTCAGTTGAAAAGCAAGTTGCATCTTTACATTGCTATGACTGCATTTTGCTCCGTACGAGTAGTTGGGGCGTCAGTCATACGGTATTTAGGAAAGATTAAGCACCTAGAGTTACACTTAGTCATATTCAGGGCATCAATCTTTTTCGTAGTGCGTGCGTCCCAAATGTTCTACACGAACTTGAAAAAAGGGGGTACCGACGGAACAGAAAGGGCGCGCACACAAGGGAAACGTGTTAGACACGGACGGACGCTGGATTTTCAACTGAAATTTATTGAAATTTACATTGCCGCACATAACCTCCAACGCATGCGCATCTTCAACTCCTCCCAAGACATGTGCATAGATAACACCTCGAAAATTCATTACCGTGTGAAAACAGCCGACGTATGCGCAACTTCGACTTCTCTCAAGACGTATGCATGAATGTCAATAATTTTATTATAAACATATTTTACCTACTTTATAGGTAAGCACATTCCTTGTTTGGTAAACAAAAAGGCGTATCACTGACACAAATTTATTTTCTCATTTTCAATGTGAAAAGCTTCTAATATTTTCTAAAACTTCGCGTTCGTACCTGGTTTCGCCCTTCCCTAAAATGGTCACCCGACCGAACAATGGCGCACTTTTTTTTGCACTTAATGCAGCCGCGGTAATGAACCGCCAAATGGCTTCCCTGATTCCCGCTGAAGAATAGGTTATGTTCTTGCAAGCGCTTATTAACACACCTACTTGTCTGGTCTATGTAGACTTTACCACAAGCCAATTGAATGCGGTAAACAACACCAGTGTTGCACTTGATGAAGGGTGTCACGTGTTTAACGTTACAGGCCGCTCTCTTCGTCCCCTTGTTTCCAATCCTCCTACAAAAGCTAGTAAATTTGCAAGGTGCAGAAAACACAACGCTTACACCTTGCCTTCCCGCCATTTTCTTAAGGCTGCGAGAAATTTCATGAATGTATGGTAATACATCTAGTTGGTTTCTTCACTCTGATGTCGGTGACTTCTGGCCTGTTAGACCCTTTACTCCTCCCAAACCGGCTTCAGCAACGTACTCAACAACGTACTCGACGTACTCGACAGTAGGTGTAGTTATCGACGTATAGGCTAAGAACATAACAGGGGCTGCGGCTTGCAGAAGTATACACCGGAGGGGAAGCAAAGCTTGCGCAGTGTTGATTCATATTTGCTAGAGACGTGTTTATTTGACCGAGTTTGTTACTTATCTTCGTGCCATAGCATTTATATTCGGTGACTTCTGTCAGCAGTTCAGATGATACCGTATATAGAAACACTAAGGAGAGTTTCAGTTTCTCCGCAAGGCTTCTTTTATGTTGTAGATTACAGGGTTGCCAAAGAGGTAAACACCAGTCGCCTGGGGGTCGGCGTCAGCCGGTGGTTCATTACTGAAGCACACAAACACGGAACTAATATTGCAGTAAAGAAGTGTATTCTACTTCGCTTGGAGATGCAATTTTTGGCAGCGGCGTAATATTGAACACGTTCCTTTATTCACCACTTTTTTTGTCGACAAGAACACTGCGGTATATGCAATTCATATTGCATATACCACTATTCACATTGCGTATACCGCACACACAACGACTCTCTATTATTTCTTTCTGGTTATATTGCTGTGTACCGCTTTAACAGTGCTTAGATTCATATCCAATTGGTCGCATCGTCACATATTCTTATTTAGGCATATATTAAAGAGCAGATGATTGCCACAGTTAGTCATTTCCTTAAACATGAAACAGTTGTCAGTGCACAATCTTATTTACACAACTTCAAGAACAACGTTAACAATAATAATAATGTACACTAAGAAAACAAATGAGTTCAAAACACTTCTCTGAGGAACGCCAAAAGTAAACGGAAGTTCGGATGCGCAGCTAATACTTATATTGATAAAAATGAAACGATTTGACAAATAAGGGAAAATTTATTTTTCAAAACAATCCAGAAGACCCGTAATTTTATATTTGAAATGTAGTTTAGTGTAATGAACCAGACCAAAGGTTTTCAAAAAATGACGTCCATCCGGCAACATTTATCAAGAATATACATAAAGGTGTGCACGACCAAGGCTGGTTTGGTTGCAATCAAACAATTTTTGCTCAATTATCTGCTGTAAAGGGGTGAATATATTTCCTTCATTTAAAGATTCGTTCTTATCGTTAGCTATGATGTGCTAAACAAGTTTACTTGAAGAGGGAGTGAGAGATACGAGATGCTAATTTTAGTCGAATGACTTGTCACCTGTTTTCAATACTAGCACAATTTCTTACTTTTCGATGACTGAGAAAGTGAGAGGAACAAACGGAAGCCCGAATGTTAATTGCAATAAAATTAGCGCATAACTCATTGTATCCAAGTAGGAAGGCATCAGGAATGCTACCTGGATCAGGCGAAATTTTTTTCTAAGTTCAGAAGCATAGAGACAATCTGTGATAATGATAACGATCACTTTCAAGGTGACGTGACATGTAATCCTGGCGCATGCCATCCTGGGTCTTTAAAACGTGCTTTGAAAGTACAAATTGGAATACCCAGCATTACATTTGTAGTCTTTAGCTTCGGTTCCGTCATGTATTATTCCACTAATAATGTGTTTTTTTTTAAAAAGGTATGAGCACTACCTTTCCAGAGCTGTTCAGATCAAGTGTGGGGACGTATGCTGGAAGTCGTTTCGCTTAGCATGGCTAAGAGACTCGTTCAGAAATGTCTGATTTGATCGGATGATGCAGCGAGAGCTATCCCATTGTTTTAAACACTGATGTTTGTCTTGCTGGTGCACGATATCGCGCTCTATCCAGCGGTTCTCTTGACGATCTTTCTTTATTTTTCTTGACGTAATAGTTCTGTGGGATCCTGCAAGGTGGAGAGAAGTAATTAATAAAGGGAAAATGAGACATCCACCCAAAGATAGCTAAGTGCTACAAAGGAAACCCATGCGGGTTCTTAGTAAGCACAGCTTTGCAGTTGAACAAAAATTCATTTTGGTCCGGCACTCGAACCCGGCATCACCGCATTCCCGGCGCAGCCGCTCTACCACCTGAGCTAACCAGGCGGCAAGCGTATGGCAGGCGAAGTTGATTTTAGCAACAACACAAAAGCATAGGCAATAGTTTGACGTAATAGATCTGCGCTCTCCCGCAAGGTGGAGAGAAGTAATTAATAAAAGGGAAAATGAGGCACCCACCCAAATGTAGCTAAGGTGCTGTGCGTGCTACATCGGGCAGGGGCACACGACAACGGGCTCTGACGTCGGGAATGCACGTTGATGTTGATCGTTGGTATAATTTCTATCTATCTATCTATCTATCTATCTATCTATCTATCTATCTATCTATCTATCTATCTATCTATCTATCTATCTATCTATCTATCTATCTATCTATCTATCTATCTATCTATCTATCTATCTATCTATCTATCTATCTATCTATCTATCTATCTATCTATCTATCTATCTATCCACATATCTGTCTATCATCAGCCTATGTTAGGTTCACTGCAGGACGACGGCTTCTCACAGCGATCTCAAATTACCCGTGTGTCGCTGGTTGATTCCAAGTTGCGCAGGGATTTTTTATTTCATTCCATAACTAATTTTCGGTCGTTCTGGAGTGCGCTTCCCTTCCCTTGGCCAACATTCTGTAACTCTATCAGTCCATCAATTATCAGCCCTACGCGTTACGTGGCGTGCCCAGCTCAACTTTTTTCCCACTTAGTTTCAATTAGAATATCGGCGATTCCTATTTGCCCGCAGATCCACACTGCTCTCTCCCGGTCTCTTAACATTACGTCTAACATTTTAAATTCCATCGCTCTTTGCGCCGTCCTCGTATTCGGCGTTCTTTGTTAACCCACAAGTTTCTGTCCCATATGTTAAATTTGGTAGCCCGCAATGTTGTAGACTTTCCTGCTCAGCGACAGCATTAAGCTCTTTATTAGGATTTTATAATGCCGGCCGTACGCAGCCCAATCAATTTTTATTTTTCTGCATATTTTCTTATCATGATCATGACCAGTGAGGAATTCACCTAGACGAACCTACCCCTGCAGAGTCCTTAGAGACTGACTGGCGATCATGATTTCTTGTTTCTTGCCAGGCTACTGAACATTACCTTCGTCTTCCGCATAGTATTCTTCAACCTTTACAATTCGTCACATAATTCTTAAATTTTTAAATAAATTCCTAAATTATTTCAAATTGCTAAATTTGTGGGTCCTCAATCATCGGACATGGTCATCTGCAAGCTGGAGATTGTTGAGATATTCACCGTTTATCCTCTCTCCTAAGCCTTCCCAGCTTTATAGCTTGAATACTTCTAAGCAAGCGATAATAGCATAGGAGAAATTGTATCTCCTTGCATGAGCCCTTTCTTGAGAGGTAACGTTCCACATTTCTTGTGGAGAAACAAGGTAGCTGTGGAATCTTTCTAGATATTTGCCAACAAATCCACGTATGCACTCTGTACTCCTTGAATATTTAATTCCTTCAGGGCTGCTGGTATCTCTACCAAACCAAATCACTTGTCAGAATGTGTGAAACTAATAAAGAGACGTTGTTGTACTCGGCAGGTTTCTCAATTACATGATTGATGACAAGGACTTCATTCATCGTAGAATATTTATCCCTGAAGTCCGCGTCCTTTCTTAATTGACTGAAACAAATTGTTACCCTGATTATATCGAGAATTGGTGAATATATTATACATTAAGCAAAACAAGCTGATTAACCTACAATATTCATTTCTTTAATGTCTCCCATAAGTATTAGTTGCTGGGCACAAGGCCGCGGGATCGAATCACGGCCACGGCGGCCGCATTCCGATGGGGGCGAAATGCGAAAACACCCGTGTACTTAGATTTAGGTGCACGTTAAAGAACCCCAGGTGGTCGAAATTACCGGAGTCCTCCACTACGGCGTGCCTCATAATCAGAAAGTGGTTTTGGCACGTTAAACCCGATAATTTTTTAAAATATTAGTATAAGTTTGGCTTTCTTCCACTTCACTGGTGCAATTAGAGTCGTGAAGCATTGCGCACAAAGGACTGCAAGCTTTTCAAGCGCTATATCCCCCCAATCTTGAATAAATCGGCTATTATTCTATCCTCTACACCCGGTATTCCCCGGGACCTTTCTTGAAAGCTCCTTATAATACCATTGCTAGTTATAAAGGAAGTGTCTGTATATTGCTCACCACAACTTCTAATGAAGACTGTGTGGGTGCTTTGGGTTCTGTGCAGGACAGTACAGAATTATTCTGCTGCTTTTACTGCATCATCGAAATTTCTGATGACAAAACCCTGCTTGTGCTTCACCTTATATAGTTTGCCCGGCTTTACGCGACGTTTTCTTATTGATTTCATGATGCAAGCAATTTTTGCTAGTTACTGAACATTTCCGAAGCTATAATTCCAAACATTGCTTAATTTCTTCTTGTTTATCAGCTTTGACCGTCCAGAAAACTCTATCTGATCTCTTGAGTTATATACTATCCTGTTCTATTATTTCTTTATTAGGTCTTTTGTTACTTGGGAGAGCTTGCCTACTGGTTGCATTTGTGCCTTACCTTTTACTTCAATTGCTGTTTCTCAAACAAGTCTAGTTGTGGTTTCATACATTACCTCTGTTATTTTTAATTTCTTGCTCTAAATCTGCATATTAGTTCGTGAACACCAGCCTCAATTCTTATGCTTTTAGCCTTACTGCGTCTGCCTTGGCCTATTTCCTCTCGACTAACTTTACTATTCTTCTCTTCAAATCGAGAGTGATCTCAGACCTCACTAAACTATGGTCAATGCACTTTATCGTACCTAACACTTCTACATCTTTCACTATGCTGAGATCGGCAGGGTATGAAATCCATTTCGTTTATTTGTATCTCCGTTAGGGCTTTACCAGGTATCCTTCCTCCTACTGCACTTCTTAAAGAAGGTATTCATTATTTGGAGTCTATTCCGTTCCGGGAACCTGATCAACATTCCTCTTCTACTATTCCCAGAATCAAAGACCCAGTTGCCAATTGCTTCTTCCTCAGTCTGTTTTTCCCGCACTTTTGCATTGAAGTCGCCAATAACTATAGTATACCGCAGTACACTAAGACCTTTCTCACTGCTGTTCGCAAAACTCTTCAATTTCATCATCATCACTAGATGTGCTAGTGTAGGCTTGTGCTAATTCAATCTATATCTCCTATTTATCTTCTTTACGATGATTGCTACCCTCCCATTATTGATGTAGAATTTATGAACGATACCCGCAATGTCCTTATGGATTGAAAATACTACCCCGTACTTTCTTTTATTTGGAAGACCTCTATAGCACAGGACGTGGCCGTTAGTCGCAGCTGTGTATGCCTTATCTTCTAACCTCACTAAGGCCAATAATATCGTCGGAAATGAGTGGTACTTCCTTACAGAACGCAGCTCAGGTAGCCGTACTGAAGAGGGTCTACCTGTTAGACGTTGCCAGGTTCAGTTTACATTGGCGACATTTACGAATCCAGACATTCTTACCACCCCCCGCCGCGTCGCCGGTCTAACCACCGCTGTGATGAGGTCTTCCGTAGCAGCTGTGGAGGGAGGGTCATGGCGTAATTGCAAGAATCATCATGGAGGTAAACTATAGAACACGCAAAACTCCCGAAACAGCTTTCTGTGGCCCAATGCCTGCTATATCAAAGTGTTTTCCGAGTGTGAATGAAGCCGCGAATAAGCAGAAAGTGCCTCGAGCGTCCAGTCATGCGGCAATTTCGCGTGTATTGGCAGACTCCTTCATGGTCGGAAAAACACTTTTATGTAGCACGTATTGAGCGACAGAAAGCTGTATCGGGAGCTTTTCGTATTCTACAGTTTTCGCATTGACACTTCTAATCTAATTATGATAATTGAGAGGCCGATTAATTGATCCAGGCTAATTAACTAATTAGGCAGAATGAACAAATAATCTCAGTATCTCCAAGCGACGGTAGACAAGATTACCTTAGTTCTGTCTAGCTACATACCATTTGCCTATATTTAATGTTTCGCCCAAGTAAACCACCATGTATATGATGTCTGTATTCATCAGTAAATTCAATTGGCCACATGGTAGGCGCACATGATAGTAGCCTGAACAGGTTGATTTTGCACCATCGATAGGTTGTTTTAATGAGATCTTACATTGAAATTTTTCTGTGTTCTTTTGATGGTTACAGGTAGCATTGGCGTCGTCATGAGAAGTTACCTGATGAAATTAAGACAATATCCACTGCCTAAATATTTTACCAATTTTGCTATTTACAACGATATCTTAGATAGCCTGTGGAAAACGTTCACTGAAAAGTTAACGGCAAAACTGGAACCTTATTTCATTGAATGCATTGAGAAATTCTATAAAGAGAAAATAACGTTTCTAGTAGCTGACTAGGGATTCGTCCCAAGCAGACCAATAGCCTGTATGAGAAACTCCTTGTTGAATAATGACTAATTGCCAATAAAACTGTCTTTCGACTTTTCTTACCTGTGTTATTGGGAATGTGCACGCTTAAACTTGGTTTTTTGGAACTTAGATGATCCTGTGCATATTCCTGTACATGCGTTACCTGCAGATTTGGGCGATAAAGAACAAACATATGCTCGGAAAAAAATTTAGGAAGCACAGTTATTGTTCCTAAGTAGTTGTCAACTTATTCGGCTACGCATCGTTGCCTCAGAAACCACCCGCTGGGAGCTCAATCTTCCTTCTGGTGAACGAAATGTCATGCATTTCGTTTATATATATATATCAGTACAAGAGAAGGCATCCGTTATCCAGGTTTTCTTCTTGTTCCTCGCTGGCCTCCCAGTGTGGATTGCAGGGTTCTCAGCACTACAAGGTTCCACAGACATCATAAATCCAATCAATCTTCCATGTAATTTTTCTTGCAGTATTTCCTAACTGCTGATATCATAGAGGATCGGGCCACATGGTGTTGTGGCTTCTGTTCGCGCGCGTCTTTCTATTACCCAGAAACCCGACACTCTTCCGTCACGCTAGTCCCCCACGCTCCCCTACCGCCTCTTTTGAAATGATTTACACTCATAAAAACACCAAACTCTGAGAGGCAATGCAGGTTTTGAGTATGCATCAGGGCCTACATGGACATGAGGAGATGCATGCAAAGTTTCAGCCAGACAACCTGATCTATTTGTTGGAAAATAAAGTTCGGAGCTTCATAGGAAAACACGTAATACGAGTCCGATCAATAAGTAATTACTACACATGAAAGCAGCATTTTCGGCGCTCTACTTTCTCAAGCGTAAGCCTGTTTTAACATTATTTAAGCGTAAGCCTGTTTTAACACATACAACCCTTGAAAATACCCATTATTGAGGTAAGTATTCTGAGTTCGGAAGGATAGATAGAGATGTACTGATTTAGTTGTTGAATAATTGACTCAGTGGTTTACAATGGGGGCATTTGCCTAGCAGCCCTTAAGTTAGCTTTTCAGCGGTAGGCTTAAACAAGTAAGTCGGAGCTATGGTGAAGCGATCGAGCAAACACTTTTTGTCGTGTTCTCCTTTAAAGCTTATCTTGCTAGCTGGTGATATTGAATCTAACCCCGGTCCCGACAAAGAGATTCTTAATGTTTTGAAAGAACTGCGATCTGGGCAGACGGTAATGCTTGAACAACTAAAGTCTATTGAAAAAAAACTAGTTGGTCATGATAAAACTATCAGTGCAATTAAAGCACGGCTAGACAAAATTGAGAGAGCTTGGGCTGGTATCGACGACATCCAGATTGAACTGGGGAAACTTCATGAGATAAGCGCTGAAAATACTGCACAGATAGGGGTACTGTCTGCCCTGATAAACGATGCTGAAATTAGATTTAGAAGAAATAACCTTGTTTATTACAGCATCGCTGATAAACCAAAAGAACCATGGTCTTATTTTGAGAAAATCATTGTTGCACCATTGTAAACAATATTTAGATGTACAAATAGAAACGCGTTGTATTGAGCGTGCACATGGCAATTGGGTCTTTATAAACTAGGAAGTGCAGGCCTATAATTGTGAGGTTCGGTCATTTTAAAAGCAGAAATCTTGTCCTTTCTTCGGCTCGGAACTTCAAAGATACGTGCTATGCCGTTCAGCAAGATCTCGGCCCAAGCACGCGCCTGGCCCAGAAACGCCTCATCGAGTTTGGAAGGGCCCATAAACTGCGGTACAAGTTCCGACATGAAAATCTTATCGTAGGTGAAAAAAAAAAAACCTACTACTTCCACCACACTTCTAACCAGGTCATTGAGAAACGCGTTTAGCCATCATGGAGACCAAATTGTACACCGCACCCACGGAACTGTCAGCCTTTATCATTGCTGCTCGCTAACATTCGAAGTGTTGTTCCCAAGCGTGATGCGCTGTGCAGTCTAATAGGCTCATCTTCTTGCGATGTCTTATAACTAACAGAAACGTGGATTAACACATCAATCGATGGTACCGAAATTCTCTCTTACCTCTCGCATTTTGACATTTTTCAGAAAGATAGACCAGATAACTTACGCGGTGGGGGTGTATTATTCGCCACTAAGCGGAACCTACATTGTTCACTTGTAAACCTCTCTTCACAGCTGGAAATGATTTCGATTCGATGCATTCCTACACACCCGCACATTCTTATTGGTATTTGCTATCGGTCTGCTAATACCGACAGCTCTTTCACGCCTTTCCTTCAAGGGAAAGGCGTGAAATTTCGCTCACGCCTTAAATACGTGAGCAAAAACCTACCCTAACAGTCCTGTCCTTATGTTTGGCGATTTTAATTTTCCAACTATTGATTGTTCCGATACTGCCTCTACATTATCTAAAATTGGCCCGCTAGCGATTTCTTAAACACGTGTATAACATTCGGCTTAACGCAGCTCGTCACTGACTCTACACGCGTTATTCCTCACTCATCCAACGTTTTAGATCTTGTATTAGCAACTTATCCTGATAACCTTACTTCTGTCACCTTATTGCGCGACTTGAGCGACCACCTGACAGTGAATATTTCGTTTTATTGCAATGTTGCCACGTACTAAAGAAAAAAAACATCGAAAAACACTTACACCGTATGATAAACGGGACTGTGTCAGCATGAACCGAGAATTATCTGAAGACTTCGATATGTTTGTCGCGAACTTTCAAATAAATTCTCTCGAGTTGAACGGGCTGCTTTTCAAAGCAGAGATGCATCGCCTTATACATCTTAACATCCCCACCATTGCAATAACATAAAAACATTACCATGCATATCATATTGACCGCAAAAAAGACGGGGACAGAGGGAGAGAACACATAAACAGCACGGGCGGTATGTGTTCTCTCCCTCTGTCCCTGTCTTTTTTGCGGTCAATATGATATGCAGTAAATACCAATTAGGCCAAAGTGAAGTTCTTCTGAAACATTACCATGGTTTAATGTATCCCTTAAACCACCAAATAATAAGAAAAAACGGCTGTTTCGATCAGCCAAACGACCTAATTCTTCTTTCACATGGCAGAAGTATTGCGAAGTCGAGAAAGAATATGACGAGTTAACCTCTCAAACTAAACACAAGTTTCTTTCTGCCACTTTACCAGCTATGCTACAAACTAAGCCGAAGCGATTTTGGAAAACTATAATCCTAATCAACGGAATGAGCTATCATTTTTCAATAGCTCCCGACTTCGGATCCATAAGACTGAAGTTGCATATCTTCTTAACACAACATTTTGTTCGGTTTTTGCTAATGAATTTCCTGATGGCTGGCCCGATCCATCATACTTCGCATATCCGCTCATGCAAAATATCACATTCGATCCTATCGGCATTGTCAAAGTAATTGAATCATTGAAGAACTCGTCATCTACAGCAGTACACGGTATCAATGACAAAGTGCTAAAAATACTAAACATGTGTGTAGCCTGTTTTTATCACTCATATTCCAGGAATCACTTAACAGCGCTTATATTCCACATGACTGGCAGGTGGGCAAGGTCATCCCAGTCTTCAAGAACCGAGTAACTACCGGCCTATTTCCATAGCAAGCGTGTCTTGTAAAAGAATGGAACATATTTTATACTCACGCATTGATAACTTCCCAACATCCGTCATTTCTTTTTGACCCAAATCAACACGGTTTCCGGAAAAATTATTCCTTTGACACTCAACCTGCTCTTTTCTTGCACGACTTACATTTAAGCCAAGATCTTAACATCCCAACTGACACAATATTTTTAGATTTTGAAAAAGCGTTCGATAAGGTCCCTCATGGTCGTCTTTTAATAAGGTTATCCCGTCTTAACATTCACCCTTGTGTTCTAAGCTGGATTCGAGGGTTTTTAACTAACCGTCAGCAGTTCGCATGCGCTAAATCACACTCTTTGTCCTTAACACCCGTACTTTCAGGCGTACCCCAAGGTACCGTACTTGGTTCCCTCCTTTTCTTAATATACATCGATGACCTGTCTTGTAATATTTCTTCTCATATCGGACTCTTCGCCGATGATTGTGTAGTTTACCGAGCAGTTACTAGCCCCACCGACCATTTGGCGTTACAAAATGACCTATCGCGTATACAAAACTGGTGTAACACTTGGTTCATGTCGTTAAATGTAGCTAAAACCTTGTTAATGTATATTTATCGTCGTGATCACGATGTGCCTAATTATAGCATGAATAACACGCAGATTGCAACAACTGATTCATTTAAATATCTTGGTGTCTATATCTCGCGTGACTTAACTTGGACATGTCATGTTAACCACATAATAAATTTTGCTAATCGTACTCTAGGTTGTCTACGCCGTGACTTTTTCCTCGCTCCTCCATCTAATAAACAACTTGCTTTTTTAACCTTTGTGCGGCGCAAGCTGGAGTATGCCGATGCTATTTTTGACCCCCACCGCAATAACCTTATCGTCGCCCTCGAGTCAGTTCAGAACCCCGCGGCACGATTTGTTCTGTCAACTTATTCGTATAATTCAAGCATCTCAGCCCTAAAAGCCCAAATAAACTTACCCTCTCTAGCCTCATGCCCTCTTACCCTCTCTAACCTCTCTAACCTCACGCCTTAACCTTATTCATAATTTTTCATTCTTTGCCTTTTGACAGCCCGTACATAAAAAGAGCCAGTCACTCTAACACCAGCCACTCCAACACAGTATATCGCCTACAAGCCCATACCGTGACTTTTCAGCAATCTTTTTTCTGCGCACAACACGAGACTGGAATGGCCTGCCCACCGAAGTTGCCACTATCATCGACTCATCAATCCATTGCCATTCAATCGACTCATCAAAAATATCCCTTTGTTTTTGTAGTATCTGTCGTTGTCACCAAACCCCCACTCCTTCATGTAATGTCTCAACAAGAGAGCTTTGAGGAAATAAGTAAAGCTCCATGGCCAGCGCTTTCAGTAGAATCATTCCCCAATGAAAGAAGAGCCATCCTAGTGACCTAGGGGCAGGAGAATAGTGGGGACATGGTACTATTTGAGCCGGGGGACACGCCAATTTCTTGGCCGTGACGACTCTGTTCTGAAGACGCTTCCATCCACTCGATGAGGTTGTTAATAGCAGATGCCTATCACGGTATCCGATAGGGACAGACGTACTTGGAGAGGTGAAAAGGATGGAAAGGTCCGGAGGAGTAGATGGGACCTACAACCAGACCAGCAAGCCGGCAGCAAAGCATGTAGCCTTAGTGGATGTATCATATAGATGCTTTTGGCACCAGTGGTCCTGCGATGTGAACGAAAGAGCGAGCTGGCGACATTCTTCGGCATATGCAACCACTCGAAAAACAGTCGTCAGCTCAGAAGCAACCGGCTAGTAGGGTTGCATTGTGTCCTTAGTGCTTGAATGTTCGTTTCGGTAAGGGAAAAAGAAAGGTGAGGATCTAGTGGTGCTTTGTGAGGCAATATTGCAAGCAAATGTGATGCAAGGCAGAATACGATCCCAATTCAAGTGTTCATGTGAAACATACATGGCAACATGCCGCCAAGGGTGCCATTAAAATTCTCTGTCATCCCTTAGAATCGGCGTGATATGCCGTGGCGAGGAAAACGCGACCGCGACTCACTAAGTAATTGTCGAGGTGGTCCATGCCGTACGATCAAATATTGAAGAATAAAATGGTCAGCGTCTTTTTCTGTGGTAGATAACAGCGCTGAAGCTAAAGCGTACCGCCTGATGTGGTCTGTAATAACTATAGCCCATCGGTTGTCCCTTGGAGTGCTGGGAAGCGGATCATATGGTCAATGCCGACGCGATAAAATGCACAAGCGGGGCATGGTAAAAACTGGAAGGGGCCGGCGGCATGTTGATGTAGCGTCTTGCATCCTTAGCACATGGAACTTTACCGGTGATACGGGTGAACCAATGGGTACACACGACGGCAGTACTACCGAAACTGGAGGCGAGAGTATCTCTTTAATACACCAGCGTGGTCGCATTGTGGGACATCGTGGAAAGGGACACAGAAGTGGCAGTGGAGCTGTTGGGAAATAACAAGCAGACACATGCGGCCACTGGAGTTGTAGTTGGAGCGGTACAGCAGGTTATACCAAATGATGAAGGGATGAAAACGATCGCGACGGAGCGTCCGAGAGATCCTAACTGTCAAAGGGCTACACAGGATGTCTAGAAGCGAAGAGATCTATGGATCCTTGTGCTGTTCTGATCGCATGTCGGAAATGTTGAGGACGAAGGCAGCGCAGGTGGAAATAGACGAGCGGACAGGATCAGAAGGCAGGAGTCACCATGATAGAGTGTCTGCGTCTGAACGCTTTCGACCTCAGCGATAAACAATGTGGATGTCGCGCTCTTGTTCGCGTAATGCCCAATGAACGAGCCGACCAGTTGGATTTTTTAGTGAACGATAATCAGCATAGGGTGTGATGGTCAGTCCTGATGTCAAATGGACGTCCATACACGTAAGGGAGAGATTCGATAACTCAAATAATGGCCAGACGTTCATTTTCAGAACGGTAATATCGCCTCGGCTTTGATAAAGGTGCTCTTGGCATTCCCGAAGCGTACTCTTCAAAATCATTCTTTGCATTGTGCAAGAACAACGCCTAGCCAGACACCACTAGCGTCCCTATGGATCTCAGTTAGAGCAAAGGGATTGAAGTCTTGCAGTACTGGAGGCGAGGTGCGAAGGCGGCGCAGTTCTTATAATGCGTCGTCGCACGCCAGGGACCAGGCCGATAGGTTGCAACTGTCGGTAAGAATCGACGTAAAGGGGGCGATGATGGAGACAAAATTACGGACGGAGCATCAGAAATATGAACATAGGCCGATGAAGCTGCGAAACTCTTTCGTGGTAGTTGGCTAGGGGAATGCGGATACCGCAATAAATTTTGTTGGGTTCGAGAGGATACTGTCTTTTGAAACCGCATGACCGAGAATAGCATGGTTGTGAGCGCCGAAGTGCGATTTCTTAGTTACAGTCCTGCAGTGGACAGGCACGCTCGAGGCGGCTGAAGTGCGACACAGTCACTGGAAAATGCCACAATGTCATCAAAGCAAAAATACGCGTGTTGCAGTGCAGGCCTCGAAGAATAGCGTCTATCTTTCTCTCGAAAGTGGCTGAAGCGTTGCAGAGGCTCAAGGGCACGACGATGAATTCATTGAGCCTATCAGGTACTGTACAGGCTGTATTTTGGCGATCGGTCTCTGCAATTGGCACTTACCAGCACCCAGAGCACCGATCCAGCGAGGAAACGAATTCTCCTCTTAGGCTGTCCAAGGCACAGTCCATGTGACGCAAATATTAGACATCGTTGTGTATATTACGCTTAAGGCAGGGGTAGCCAACGTAGAACTTTATCGAGCCGTCTTTTTTTAACGAGGACAACCGGAGATGCTCAGCGACTACTACAGGGCTGGTTGATGCCACGTTCCAGCATGCCGTGAACCTGATGATCGATTATCCGGCGACACATAATACATACGCTGGCGCAATAGGGTTTGCTGATCAGTGCCGATAAGATGAACGACTGCTGACCCTAAGCCCAAGGACGGTTGGTCAATATCGAATGAGGCGCCAAAACGCTGGAAGATCTTGATAATTTCTGCATGCTGGAGAGGTCTGAGTTCTGTGTCGACGGCATAAGCGAAGACGTTCACAGGTGCATCGGTTGCGGAGGGCGGAGTCACATCAGAAATCTTAAGTGATGCCATATTACCGAGCATGGTAGCTTGGAAAACGCAATCGACAGATGCGGAGCTCTTTAGGCACGCGCCGCGGAATAGTAATGATGAGCAAGTGGAGGGATTGCACACGTAGAGGGCAGCAGGACCATTGCAAAACGTGACGACAGCAAAGGGAAGCCGAAAGTTCCGACGTCGCGGACAAGTGGCCGACGGCGTAAACGAAACGAATGAATTCGTGGCACAATTACACGACATAGGTACCAGAGCGGGTGAGAAAGGCGCAATGTCGATGTCAGAGGCGGCAACAACCTTACAAGAATGGTGGTCAACAGGCTCAAATCATGGCACTGATAACGTCAGTTCGGCGCGAACGCAGTCGGCAAAAGCTTGATTGACAGATAGGGAATTCTTTCCACGAATGACGTCGTGCGAGGAACCAGATAGGACGACAAAGGCGACAACATACATAACGCTTTGAATTAAGATCCGGGCTGTGCATGATACTTAAGGCTCAATGCGGTGCTAGGTTGTCGTGCGCAGATATACATAGTTAAGTGGAGTGGTCATTTATTCAAATGGCGGCAAAGCTCTTAACAATATTAGAAACAGCGGTTCCGGTGTATATGAGTGGGAGTACGGTGACTCCGTCTACGGACATTTCAATTTCGATCGCAGTAGAAATGTGATGTCTAGGAAGTGTTGGAATGTTCGACTAAAACGCAGTTCTCGCCTCTAGAATTCCGACTGCTAGTTTTCCTCTTGGGCTACGCTGGGTCAGTGAACCATTGAGGAAATGGATCGGTGACGTGGGGTAGGCGATAGGCATGAATAGAGGAATTGCGTGACAGGAAGACGAGTCCGGAGGAAAATTGGACGATTCATGAAGCGGAACTGAAACCGCCATGTCTCTTTAGGCGCCACACTATGAGGAAAACGGATATTGCGGTGGCGGCACAATTGTCCTACGTGGCCCACGAAACCACATGAATAGCATATCGGCTGCTTATCAAGCGTTCCCCACGGTTTGACGACAGGGGTTCCAGCTGCCGAGTAAAGGACGGTAACTACACGTAAAGGTGGCGCCGGCACATGGAAGTGCCGGTGTTCCGGTAGGCGTCAGGAGCCGGGCGACAGCGTTAGTGTAAGTCAGGTGTCCAGCAACTAGGTGCAGAAAAGGGGCAGGTAACAGCGCCTCGGCAAGTTGCGTTTGTATTATGTGACGAAGCGAAGGATCCAAGAGTGTCGCCGTCTCGGGTGCGCTAGCCGCCAGAGAGAGTGGACAAGCCAATTCCTGGCGGATGGACTGCTTTATCTGCGGCAATAATGCGGAAACGTCAGCAACGTCGCGGCTGAAATCCAAGGGACATAGATCAAATGTGTACTGCTGAGCAGCGCAACGTATTGAGGCACGCCGCTGGCGCAGCTCGTCCTACTGCTGGTAGAGGTGAATCACCTCGGCTGCCGTCTACGCACTTTACGCGACGAGCATCTGGAATGCATAGTCATGGATACCTTTCATGACGTGCTTCCTCGTGTCCGCTTCGTCCATGGATGCGTTGGCACGCTTGTAGAGCACGAGCACGTCGTCAGTGTAGCTTGCAATGTTCTCGGCCTCGCGTTGAGCACGACTGCACAAGTGCTTCTCAGCAGAAAGCCAGTGAGTGGCGGGAGGGGCGAAGAGTTCTGTTAAAGTTCTCGTGCAAGCTGATCAGGTAGTAAGATCGGATTCATGATTTCGAAACCAGAAGGTCGCCACGTCTGTCAAGTAAAATATAATATTAGTGAGCTTGGCGTGGTCGTCCCACTTATTGTGGGCGCTCAAACAGTGGTAATCGGCGAGCCTATTCTCCACGTCATGGCCGTCTGTTCCACTAAGCATAGCCGGATCGCACTCCACGATGACACAAGAGTGGACAATGGCCGAGGGTACGGAAGCAGCAGCCTTGCAAGGTCCCGCATCAACCATTGCTTGAGCTATTCGTATAGCGTCCGGCTGCGGAGTTCCAGGATGTAGAAGAGAATACCAGTGCCTCCTAGCAGCACTGGATGTAGCTTTGCAGCGGTAGGCCTAAACATGTGACTGGGAACTATGACAAAGCCAGCAAGCACACGCTTCTTGTCTTCTATTTTTACCAGTGCCGTGGCCAGTACCTTCAGTACAGATTGATTGATTGATTGATTGATTGATTGATTGATTGATTGATTGATTGGTTGATTGATTGATTGATTGATTGATTGATTGAGTGAGTGAGTGAGTGAGTGAGTGAGTGAGGTTTAAAATGGACGACAGTGTTAACCCGCCTTAACGCCAATCTCGTTCTACGGCACACACTTCGGCACACCCTGTACGGTGTATGCGGTTCGAGTTTTTACCATAATCCCACCTGGCACGTGCAGCGGCGTGTTGCGTTGGATATCAACGGTCGTTCTGCTGTGCAACCATACATGCAAGTGAGTGTTGTTTTAGTCACCATGCACTGCCTAGCAGTCGCCAACGCTGTCGAAAGTATGTTGAGAACATGAAGATTAATGATATAAAGGGCATCGCGCATACTTCAAAAACAATTCCACCTCCGTAATTTCTCTAACCATGCCCAGTAACAATCGGCGCCTGTGCATACGTGTATACGCACGTGCCACGGGATGACGCAGTTATCGGTTCGCGAAGAGTGCTTGAAGAGCGTAGTAACTAATTTTTATGGTTACACAGCGCTAACGTGGTTGCCCTAAGCATGAACGGGTCAGCGCACGATTTTTAAGCTATTTAATACGGTAGAAACAATACGCACAAGAAAGTCAGTTTTCACGACTGCCGCGGACAGCTGTGCCACGTTACAACAGGCTTAGGCTTTAAGTCACACAGTTAATAACATACTCTTCGCAGATGCCAATCGTTCGAAAATTATATTGATATAAAGGCGAGAATTTTTTTATCCCTGTACCCGAGAGGTGTTTTCGGCCTGTCTTGATTCTTATAGAGGAGTATACAAAAATGTGCGTACGTCTTAGAAAATCATCAGAGCTTTTCGTTGGATATTTTGTGTTCTAAGAAGAAGGCGAGTGAAAACATAAAACAAAAACAGAAGATTTGATACTTCGGACACGTGATGTCATTACTTCGTTTTCTATTTTTTGTCTTTCTCAACGGGATGCTCGCAGTGCATTCATGTAAACTGGTGACAACATTTACACGACGCTTAAAGAAGTGTTGGAAATGGTAGTCACCACGTACATTCACATTCAAACCAAAATAAAACGCGGGGCACCCACCGGCGCACTCAACTACAACTAGTACGGGCGCAAGAAAGAACAGTTTCAAAGTCAAGCGCCTTTTAGGGTAATGCGAGTATATCAACTGAATTTATCTCGGTGACCGTTTGCCATTTGCCACTAACGCACTAATGGGAGGATGTCATAATAGTGTACGACGATGTGTGCCTGAATAACATAAGCAATTTTTTTCCAGCGCACGTGCATGATTCACGCCCTCCCTCCCTCCTTTTGTGTGAATGTAAGATAATAGATCACTAAAATGGTTGTAATAAAGTATGCACACGCATGCGTATCGCAAGAAAAACCACGCTGCTAGAATTGACCTGCGTACAAAAATTATCAAGGATTCAAGGCAGTTACTCTTCAAATCCTCATAACGGCATCTTCAATGATGAAAGCTTATCAGATCAGAAGTAAGCGAGCGTTGCCTCAATTTCAAAACACAAACGATGAGAAAATACTCACCGATGCCTGTAGTGAAATTTCACTTACAATATTGAATTAAAGCTACGAAATATATAGGCTTGTTTTTTTGTATTTCTCCGTTTTATTTCGCGCAATTGCCCATTCCTAAAGAATTTTTTCAGCAACAGAACGACTACAACGGCCAGAATACTTTGGTGTGGTAAACCTGACAAAACACAATGACAAGTAGTATTTGCGTCGGCGTTTGGCAGCAGAAAACTTCTTGGGGGGGGGGGGGCACAGGATACGCAGCAGTTTGCTGGTAATCCGCCACTCACAAATCTGTCCGCCAACCTGCGAACTTTCAAATTTCTAAAATCTCTTGCACACAACGAAGAAAATGCTCAGCGAGGAGGGAGGTGGGGTTACTTCACGGACTCTTCTAGAGGTTTTCGGGAGCTTTGTGCATGTCTCTCTGTCTGCGTGACTGTCTGCCTGTCTTTCGGTTCCCGCCAACAGTGTTGTTTGTGTTCTAATAGGGCTGCTCTGTTGAGGGAACTGGGTTCGAAACGAATAGTCGGACCACAGGCATGTGACGCGGGTTCCGGGTATGTGACATTTGGCATGCGCGGTGGATCGAGTTAAGCTGCTTCAAGCCAGATTATATTACTGGGCATGTGCGACTGCTTGCGATCCACTCTTCCGTGAACCCAGTATACTCCAACTTAGGGCAACTGCGTATGTGAAACTATGTGTGTGCTACACTTCAATGAACCTCTTTGATGTGAATTTGGGGCCATGGGAATGTAAAACTCGGCATGTGCAAGTCAACGGGCCCCTTTAACACCACCTTGGGTTGCTTTCTTGCCCTAGGAAATAGATGTCTCAGAATGACCATTATGGATGTTAAATGAACGTCATTTCAGATATTGCTCGATTTCTAATAGCATTACCGTCGACAGTCATTGTGAGATTAGAGTTCTGTCGTAATTCCTTGTTTCACTTTGGAAACGTCTGAAATTGTGCGGGTATTTTAAATGACTAGCACCGTGATAGGGCGCATAAGCTTGCTTTTTTATTTGTTTCGCGAAATTAGCCATGCACGATGATGCATGTGGTAACAGCTTTTACGCCTTTGGGGTGGGTAAAACTTTTTTACGGCGTGCTATATATAGGCGTACTATACGGCGTACTTCATATAGGCGTACTATATATTGGCATACTGTATTTCTTGTCACTATTGCAATATGATACACATATTGCAAGCCTGTTAAACATAAGGGACTTTCGCTACGGCCTTTCGGGATATTAGCCAAGGGACTATCGCTAAACATAAGGGACATTTGTGGACTTTTGCTGGCTTCTCTTGTGGGCAACCAGTATCTGGAATTGTCCGCCTGGGCAGAGAGTCAATATGCAGTGACGTAGTGCGAGTAACTTCTGTGGGCATTTAAAAAAAGTGTTTGATTTAAAAGCAAAATAGTGTATATATCCTCGTATAAATAATTAGCAAGCTAACCACCCTATATTGATTTTCCTTAACCCCAGCAGTTTCAAAACAATATAAAGATTTAGCCTAGAGATTTGACGTGGTTTTAATAATCGTAACTTATTTTAAACATTTGTTTCACATATAGAAGCTGTGAAAAAAGAATCGTGTCGTGTAAAGCGGGTGCTTGGTACAGGAGAAAAAGCTACTGTTGACGCTTACCTTTTCTTTCGACTTCGGTAGACAATATTGGGGCGCATTCACCCCTGGAAAAGCTGCCGCTGCCATCTGCGTGGCGTGGTATGAGGAATCACGTGGCACACGGGCCGCGTTGGCTGCGTCGGAAGGGCCGAAACAAACTGAAAACGAAAGTTTAAAGTCCCGGCTGCGCTCCGGCTCTAATTATGTGAGGATGTCCGCTTGACATCACTTGAGAGCACTATAAGGTAGTGGTTGGCCTTGAATGCGTCTAACATGCTAGGCTACTGGCCGGTTCCGCAGTGCCGGACGTACGCGACGTAGTGCGGTGTCAATCATCACACTTACCCACAGGACAACATGCTGCGTGAAGCTTGGATCTGGTTCTAGGAACCAGCAAGCAGCTATCGGCTACAACTCGCGTGTGCAGCAAACACTTCCGCGAGGGAAATTTCTACTACGACGTCGGGGCGGCGATGTTCGGTGCATAAGTAGCAAAAAGCCGCTCTGAGACACTCGCCCGGACACTGCCCGGCTAATGTCATGAAGCTTTGGTCTTTGAACGTGTTGATGCTAGATACTGGCACACTCCTTAGAATGGAAAGGGAATGGTAAGAAGCACATTAAATAAAGCATGGTGAGTGCTCATGTTTCTGTTAGCACCAAACAATGAATGTACTCGACTAACAAGAGAAATAAACAGCAGTGGAAAATCGCTCGCTGAGATAAACATGCAGCGCGATGCAACTGTAGAAATAATGATATTGAAACGCCCAAGAATTTGAAGAGAAATAAAGATGTGATGCTCCGAAAGGCATATCAATGTCACCCTAGGTTTCGAAGTCCCTAGTTAAGAACAAATTTTTTTTCGAGCAGCTCTGATAGCGTTCAAATAACGATGATTGATTGTGTATGGTCAAATATACGCTGTGGCCTAAAGCTCACGGCACGGTGCGAAAAGGTGCTCGCAGTGAAAGCTAAACGTTGTGCGGGGACATGCATGCAGACGCTCAGTCGGTGACTACGAATTCGGTTGATCGCTGCATTGAGGCATTCTTCTGTTATGCTCCATTTCGCTGCAAAGACCACCCACTACAAGAATATAATTCACATAGGTTGCTCTCAGCCACTGCCGACCGTTCACGCAAGAAACTGGTTCGGCGGACTCAATCGTGGCGACCGCGCGCAGTCGACGCACACTGTACGTGTTCGGTAAAGAGATAGCGTCTGTAAAGTATTCTGTGCTTTCTGTCTCCCCAGAATTATTATATAGATAGTAAAATCTTCTGTGGTTTCGAGAATAGTTACAGAAATCTCCAGGAGGGCTCCCACGTGATATTTTTACTGAACACTGATTGCCAAACCTATGAGGAGTGCAATGCGTTATCCCTCTTACTACGCAAGCGAGGCGCTTCCGACAGATGGAGGCTCCGTAAGGTCTCGCCACTAATATGTTTGTTGATAGAAAGAACTGTAAGGGAAACTCTTGTTAGAAGACAGAGTCATAAAGGAGCCATAGGCTCCCTGAAATTGGCCCCCTGACACAGCTAGAAATGTGACAAGTATGAAAGTGGGGTGCTGTATACTGCACGGCTCTTAGGCAATGCGAAGACATATAAAAAGGGTACTTTCGGTCCTTGAACACATTCTTGTTTTTGGTGCGTCTTTTTCGCCTTGCCGGCTGCCATAAATGAAGTCGTTCGGTCCTGGCCGGTAGTTAATAAAGACGAGAAATGGTCGTGCATGGGCAATGCCAAAAGCTCGCGGACGCTGAAGCTGAGGTTGGTTCAGGCATGACAATGTGACACACCCTTGAAACGAGACCACATTACATAGAGGGAGTAAGATAGCAAAGAACAATAAAACACACTGACACACACACACACACACACACACACACACACACACACACACACACACACACACACACACACACACAGATATATATATATATATATATATATATATATATATATATTGCTGGGAACTATTTATATATATATATATAGTTCCCAGCTTGTGTAGTACTTCGAGTCCAGTTTATTTGCAGACTATAGTGCTCGCGCTTTTATGTGGAGTAACCAACACCAACGCCACATCTTTACGACCAGTAACGGAGCGCCAGGGTCTCTACACGATGGCAACAAAATGGGATTTCACTTCAAGGCTACCAATATCTGCTCGGGAATGTGAATCCGGTGCATTGATGGAGGTTTCGTGTATGCGAGCTCCTTGAGCACCGCTGGCGACTTTCATTATTCCCTCAGGTATCCTAAGCACATATTTTCGCCGGCCGACACGCGCTGAGACATAAGGGCATCTCTCGGATAAGAAAAATAGGGAAATCATCAAAAGTACGCAACCGATAAAAAGAAATGAAGACATTTAACATATGTGAACGTATTACCACAGTAGGCATATTCTTGTCGTTGGGGGAATGGTACTCGTCCATGGAAGATGGTTCGCGGGCAGCTGCAGCGAGTGATCATCGCCTCGTAATGAACAGTGTAAGGATGCCGTAAAACTACACAAGGAAACAGCGACGTTCATAATATTGTGGTGTGCGAAATACAACAACGCACAAATAAAACATCTCGTTCTCGTACAAATATAATAAATGAATTTGCACACTTTCAATGCGGCTGTGAAAGAATTATCGTACTGTACTGCTGCTGCTCTTTGTCCGCTGCCAAAGTCATTCCCAATTAGTGTCACTCATCACGCCTCCCATGCATTAGTCACTGTCTAGAACAAGTAAGCGAGGCTTCACTCTTGTTGATGTCTTTTATTGTCATAACATGACCGCTGGGGCTAGCTCCTTTTGGAATGGCGAAAAAGAAGAAGGAACGATGTGAGCCTGGCGAAAGATATAAACATGTCCTTGTTTTTTTTATTCTTTTGCGTTTTGCAATGCTTTAATACAAGAAACATCGGTCTATCTGTCGCATCCGCGCAGTTATGTGGTTTTAATCAAGAATATTGAGAAACAAGGTTAGTGATGTTGCGTCACAAATAATGCCTACGTTATCTGCGCAGTAACGCATAGAAATAACCTGCGCAGTACGCTTATACAGTACAACCAATGCAGCAACAAAACTCGTAGAAGGATCGAGATTTGGGCGAGTTGGTGCTGGTTGAACGTCTTCAAGGGGCAGCGAAATATCACGAAGACAGAAGGCAGGAACACACAGCACAACGCTGAACTCACAGCTAACTTTATTCGAAGGCATACACAAACTTATGTACACAAGCCATAGCCACGTGCTTTCCCATCGATGGCGTCATTATCAGTGCGCAGGCAAAAACGCAAAATCCTGTAATCTAATGCTTCACTATGAGGCGGCTTAAAAATTCAAATTCACTGTCATGCAAATTTAACGATGGCATGCTTACAGAACCCGAACCTTTTTTCCTGGTATAGTAGGCCTCAATAATCTCCCTCGTGGACTGATTTCTATGCGTGGAAAGTATTGTGGTGTTCTTTATAGATTGGAGTGCACCCATGCTCAGAGCAATTGCCACGCGACATGTGAGTAGGCATTACCCGATAGCGAGGGTCTATGCTCGCTCACGGGTAATGCCTACTTACATGTCACGCGGCATTTCTCTGAGCATGGGTGCACTTCTCTGAGCAAGGGTGCAAGCAATTCTCGTCGTCTTCTCTTTCACCAGCACTATGTCCACTGCCCAGTGCCTTCAGTACACTAAGTAATCGTTGTCAGGAGATAGTAGTTTTGACAGAAAATTTAGTTTGTACTACCGTCGCCTGTGGCGTAGTACGCTGTGTATAGCGCTGGTCCTAATTAAACTTTTAGATAAGATATAGCTTTGATAATTATGTTTGAATAATTATTATATTTAATTACCCTGCTGCATTCTGGCGTGCAAATACGCATACTGTGCGACATACGTATGTAAATTCTATTTTTTTATTTATCCAAGTACAAAATGACGTAATTGTACAACAGCTGCTCTGAAAAGTTGTGCATACAGGGTGTGCCGTCTATCATGTATCAAGATAAAGATTACGCAAATGCCACGTAGCTGAACAAAACGAAGTTAATGTTGTATGCCGTCGTGTGGAAGTACTCAGATTGTTTTTGGCTTTCCGCATAACTACATACGTAGTCTTAATTAATTAATACAAATACCGAATATTACATTTAGATGAAAAGAGCAAACGAAAAAATTGTACACCAATATGAAAAAATTTCCGATACAGGTTGCTGTTGCCCAATGCGTGCTACACAAAAGTGCTTCTCCAGGCACGAAAACGAGCAGCAATAAGCCAAAATTATTTATTCGTAGTGGTATTAGAGCTGCCCTATAAAATGATATTTTGGACATATTTAGGTCGGGTCGCGTCAACATTAAGCGACTGTTATGCAATTATGCGCCATTCCTGTGTATGTGTGTTTCAGCCAGTGTTTATTTTTGTTTTTTACTTAAGACTGATTTTTACCCCGCCTCATATTTAGTGGTATCACAAACTTTACGGAATGGCTAACATATGGAGAAAAAATTGCGTAATGCGCTGCGGTGCCATCACGCAGAGGACATATAATTTGTATAGAGCGACGCCAAATGGTTTTCTTCATGTGCTCGAAACACACACTGGTCCCAAAATTGAAGTGATTGTCGCATAAAGAGGACGTTACGATCGATATCTCACGCTGCGCAGGTCACTGATCCTATCACAGCTCAAAGAAAAACTCACCCGCAGCCCCCTATTCGCGCAACGACCCCTGGCTCTCTCGTCGTCCCAGATGTCATCAACGCAGATCACCAGCTACGGAACTCCACTTCGGTGCCACGGTGTTTCACTGCACACACAGTCATCCTTTCCTTCCTCTATTCTTCTTTCTATTCCCCCTTTCCCTCACCCCCAGTGTAGAGTAGAAAACCGGACGTTTGTCTAGTTGACTTCCCTGCCATTCCTCTCTTTGGTATCTCGCTCTGACAAAGAATAAAGTGCAAGGCCAAGTACATCTCTATATCGTCAAAGAAACGCATACGGTAATTTATAATGGTGTTATACAAACATGAAACAAACAGTCTTTAGATAATATGCACGCTTGACGCGCGCATGGAAACGCTTAGTGGCTAGCCAACGACGTGACGCCCCATCCAGACTATACGTTGTTCAGCCCAGTGCCCGCTGTTACGTTTCGCCTACGACGCGCGGTTTAGCCGGCGCGGCTGCAACAAAGCGGCAGACATTTTGGCCCGTTCGGCGTCGCCGCTTCGCCTCCCCGCCAAGCGCGTCCAGGCATGTTCCGATGCCACGTGTCTTCATGTGCGTGTGTGAGTGTATGTGCATATTGGTGCCCACGCTTGTCGAAGCGCGGCAGCCGGGGAGAGGAGCTCCCAACCCCTGTGAAGCGAGGGGGTCTGACAGGCGACACGACAGTGTGAGCCACCTTCTCCTCCCCATTGTGCCCGACCGGCGGCGACAGGACAGTATGCGTCACCTTCTCCTCCCCATTGTGCCCGACTGGCGGCGACACGACAGTATGCGTCACCTTCTCCTCCCCATTGTGCCCGACCGGCGGCGACACGACAGTATGCGTCACCTTATCCCATTGTGCCCGAGCGGCACAGTCACGTGCTCATCTATAGAGGGGTTCCTTCTTGCCCTCAACTGCGAGAGTATAAAAGCAGCTGCCCCCGGACGCCAAAGGAGGGCTCCGATTTCTTCTGTTGAGTAAAGTGCACTCCCGTCTCTCTTCTTCGGTCAACCTGACCGCCAACTCTTTGCGATGTTAAAATAAACAAGTTGTTTTGTTGTTACCAGTCGACTCATGCTTTGCCGGGACCTTCGGATGCTTCCAGTTGTACCCCAGGCCGCCAGGCCAACGCTACCCTTGGGGCTTGCGACCCAGGTGCAACAACGGGCGTCAGCGCCGAGTTCCCAACAACTCGCGCCAGCAGTCTGACCACGACAACTGTCTGCCAGCGGTGAGATCGCGACAACGGAGGCCAGCAGCGAAGAGATGCAGTTGACTGCATGCTGAGCAGCTCAACGACCATCCGGGAGCAGTGCAACGAGCCCTGTGTGATGACTGGTTGCCTGCAGCGGAACGACTGCGCTGAATTCCTGCCTGCGAGGTTTGGTGAGTGCGGGACTTTCTTTGCCAGGCTTTTGTTAGTGTCAGAAACAGAGCTGGTAATTGTGGTTGTCGTTGCTGCCGGGTTAGTTTGCGGCAAGACAATAGTAGGCAGTAGAGAAAGCAGCATTCAGAGCAGCCATGGATTTGAAGTCGTTGCGCAAACCGAAATTGCTGGAGCTTGCAAGAGAGTTGGGTCTGGATGTCTCAGACAAACTCAGAAAACCAGAACTGCTAAAGGCTATTCTTGAGTTAGAGGCTGAGGATGACGAGCTGTCGGAATGCCTTGAGACTATTGAGGAGAGGTCAAAAAGACATGAGCGCGAACTTAAAGAGCAAAAAGAGAGACAGGAGCGCGAACTTAGAGAGCAAAAAGAGAGACAGGAGCGCGAACTTAAAGAGCAGAAAGAAAAAGAAGAGCGCGAACACGCTTTGGAAATGAAGCGTCTCGAGGTAGAGATGGAACGCGCTCGTAATGGAAGTCAGGCACACGGTGCAGGAGAACGAGTATTGTTCAAAATGACTGACCTGATGCGGCCGTTTAAGCTTGGAGAGGACATTGGTTTGTTCCTGGTTAACTTTGAGCGAACGTGCGAGAAGCAGGGGTTCTCTCGGGAAACGTGGCCACAGCGCTTGCTCACTTTGTTACCCGGCGAGGCGGCCGACGTAGTCGCTCGCTTGGATAGAGAGGAGGCAGAGGATTTCGAGAAAGTGAAATCGAGTCTGCTAAAGAAGTACAGGCTGTCAGCGGAGGCGTTCCGTCGGAAGTTCCGGGAAAATGAGAAAGGCAGAAGTGAGTCATACACAGAGTTTGCGTACAGGCTTATGTCAAACATGCAGGAGTGGCTCAAAGAAGAGAAAGCGTTTGGTGACCACGAGAAAGTTCTGCAGTGTTTCGGGCTAGAACAGTTTTATAGTCGGTTACCGGAGAACCTGCGGTACTGGGTCTTGGATAGGCCAGACGTTTGTACGGTGGCTAAAGCCGCTGAGCTAGCCGAGGAGTTTGTGACGCGTCGGGCTCGCGGAGCTAAGGACGGTCAAAAGGGTGAATTTTGCTCGAAGTTTGAGAGGCCGAAGTTCACACCCATGAGAGCAAAGGGGAACACACGTAGTGCGGATGCGAGTGAAAGCAGTGCGATCGAACCTAAGGAGACGGCGGCCGCCGAAGCCGAACGCAGAAAGCGGTTCGAGATGAGGCAAGCGCGCGTTTGTTATACGTGCCAGAAGCCGGGTCACTTTTCGGCGCAGTGTCCGGAAACAACACCAAAAGTTGTGTTTTTTTCATTATGCAGCACTGACGAGAACATGAAGCTTCTCGAGCCTTACATGCGAGACCTCCTCGTGAACGGGAAAGAGTGCCGAGTGCTTCGCGATTCCGCAGCTACGATGGATGTAGTTCACCCGTCTTACGTAGAACCCCATATGTTCACGGGCGAGTGCGCATGGATCAAGCAAGCCGTGGAAGCTCATAGCGTGTGTCTGCCGGTAGCAAAAGTGCTTATTGAAGGACCTTTCGGAGCGCTTGAGACGGAGGCGGCAGTGTCATCTATGCTGCCCCCCCAGTACCCGTACCTATTTTCAAACAGGTCCGATCACCTCCTGCGCGAGAAGGGGCTTTTGTTTGGTGAGGCTAGCGTTCAGGCCTTAACCAGATCGAAGGTTCGGGAGCTCGCTGCAAAGGCGGTAGTTGCGGGGCCGACGTTATCAAACAATGAGAAAGGGTCAGAGGCGCAGCAAGCCGATATTCAGAGCACGCCCGAACTGAATAAACTTGAGTCTGTAACGTTAAAGGCACCAGATACCGGAGAGGAAAATCCCGATGCGGGAAAGTTAGAAAAGCTATCTGCAGATTTGCTCATCGCGCCTACGTCAGACGGACTTGATAGGTTGCTAAAAGTCAGCCGGTCGGCTTTGATAGCCGAGCAAAAGAAGGATGGCAGCCTAGAAAACGTGCGCTGCAATGTCAAGGAAGGTATCGCCAGGAAAAATGCGCGTTTTGTGGAAAGAGGTGGAGTCCTGTACCGGAAGTATCTAGACCGCAGAGGAGTGGAGTTCGATCAGCTGATCGTTCCTCAATGCTATCGTCAGGATCTGTTGCGCTTGTCGCATGGGGGTTCGTGGTCCGGACACCTAGGAGTTAAGAAAACTAAGGACCGTCTCTTGCAAGAGTACTATTGGCCAGGGTGTTTTCGGGACGCAGACCATTTCGTGAGGACATGTGACACCTGTCAGCGGGTGGGCAAACCAGGGGACAAATCGAGTGCGCCGTTGAAGTTGGTACCTATCATTACGGAGCCTTTCAGACGGCTCGTTATTGATACAGTGGGACCTCTGCCGGTAACAGCCACGGGGTACAGACACATTTTGACTGTGATCTGCCCAGCGACAAAGTTCCCTGAAGCTGTGCCGCTTAAAGAACTCAGCTCAGTTGAGATAGTCAATGCACTACTGTCCATATTTGCGCGAGTTGGTTTTCCTGCGGAAATCCAATCAGATCAGGGCACAGTGTTTACTAGCGCTTTGACGACAACTTTTCTCGAAAGGTGTGGGGTAAAGCTGCTACACAGCTCAGTGTACCACCCACAGTCGAATTCCGTTGAGAAGCTCCACTCCGTCATGAAGCGCGTGTTGAGAGCCTTGTGTTTTGAACATCAAACTGACTGGGAGCTGTGTCTGCCTGGGGTGATGTTTGCATTAAGGACCGCGCCGCATGCAGCTACGGGGTTTTCGCCAGCTGAGCTGGTGTACGGTCGCTCGCTTCGGTCTCCGCTTCGCCTGCTTCGAGAATCGTGGGAAGGCAGGGGCGACGACCCAGTCGTGGTGGAGTACGTGCTTAAGCTCCTCGAACGCTTAACAAGGGCACAGGAGTTGTCTGGTGAAGCAATGGCAAAGGCCCAGCAGAGGGCCAAGGTTTATTATGATCGGACCGCCAGGGCCCGTCGTTTTGAGGTAGGCGATGAGGTCATGATATTGCGCACATCGCTAAACAACAAACTAGACGTGCAGTGGGAGGGCCCAGCACGAATTGTTCAGAAACTGTCGGACGTTAACTACGTGGTGAGTCTGCCAGGAAAGCGGAAAGCACAGCAAGTTTACCACTGTAATCTGCTCAAACCTTATAGACAAAGGGAAGCAGTAGTGAGCATGATGGTAAACGTTCCTGAAGAGCTTCCGGTCGAACTTCCGGGACTAGGCTCAGTGACGAACAGGGAAGACACCGGTCAAGTCATTAGTGACCTTATCAGTAAAGCACCGCTGTCGCCTGAGCAGAAAGCCGAACTACACCAGCTCTTACAAGAGTTTCAAGGTCTGTCCTCTGAGAGGCCTGGTAGGACTTCTGTACTTACTCATGATATAGAACTTACCTCCCCAGAGCCAGTACGATCCAAGGCGTATCGGGTGTCACCCCGCTAGAACGATATTATGGAGGCTGAGGTAAAGAAAATGCTACAGCTCGGTGTTATTGAGGCAGGTGAGAGTGATTATACCTCCCCTTTGATTTTAGTTGAGGTACCGGGCAAGGAACCTCGTCCTTGCGTCGACTACCGCAGGCTTAATTCCATCACTAAGGATCAAATTTATCCGATCCCTAACATCGAGGAGCGCCTTGAGAAAGTTAGTAGCGCTCAGTTTATTTCCACCCTAGATCTTGTCAGGGGTTATTGGCAGGTCCCACTTACAGAAGAGGCTAGTAGGTATGCGGCGTTCATTTCACCAATGGGAACATTCCGTCCTAAAGTGTTGAGTTTTGGTTTGGAGAACGCGCCATACTGTTTTTCAAGCCTCATGGATAAAGTGTTGCGGGGACAGCAAGAATTCGCTTTACCGTATCTAGACGACGTAGCGATATTCTCCGCATCCTGGTCTGAGCATATGGCACACTTGCGGGCAGTGCTAACCCGCCTGCGCGAAGCGGGCTTGACAGTCAAGGCTCCTAAGTGCCAGTTAGCACAGGCCGAGGTTGTCTACCTCGGTCACATGATTGGTCAGGGTCGTCGCCGCCCCTCTGAAATAAAGGTGGCCGCTGTGCGAGACTTCCCGCAACCGCGCACGAAGACCGATATTCGGTCGTTCTTAGGTGTCGCCGGCTACTATCAGAGGTACATCCCCAGGTACTCTGATATCGCGGCTCCCCTGACGGATGCTCTAAGAAAAACAGAGCCTCAAACAGTCGTCTGGGACGAGACAAAGGAAAGAGCTTTTAGCGCCCTAAAGAGTGCCCTAACAAGCCAGCCTGTGCTACGATCGCCAGACTATAAAAAAGGGTTCGTAGTTCAGTGCGATGCTAGTGAGCGAGGCATGGGCGTTGTACTGTGCCAACGGGAAAATGGAGAAGTAGAACACCCCGTCCTGTATGCTAGTCGTAAGCTGACCAGTCGTGAGCAGGCGTACAGCGCCACCGAGAAAGAGTGTGCGTGTCTCGTGTGGGCCGTTCAGAAATTGTCATGCTATCTAGCCGGCTCGAGGTTTATCATTGAGACGGATCACTGCCCTCTCCAATGGCTGCAGACCATCTCTCCCAAAAATGGCCGCCTCCTGCGCTGGAGCCTCGCTTTGCAACAATATTCCTTTGAGGTGCGTTACGAAAAGGGGAGTCTCAACGGTAACGCCGATGGCTTAAGTCGAAGCCCCTAACGTAGGAATCAGCCTCAAAATTGTTTGTTACTGATGTTTTTCTTCCTGAGGCAGGATTTTTAACATATTGCTTTTGTTTAGTGTTTCAAAGTGATGACATGCTTTCTAGTGCAATTTTCCAATTTGTGGACGCGTTCTAAGTGCTGCTAGACTACTGTAAGGAACTAGGTAGTGGTATAGAAGGGGAAAGAGCCTGGCAGGGCTTTGTGAGGGTTGTGCCGTGCTTGCTGACTGAGCGGTTGAGTTTCAGCGTAGTTCTAACGCTTGCTGGGAACGAGAACAAAAATGTGAACTCTCCCGAAGTCACTTTGCAGTGTCCTGTGCGAACCTGAACGAGAGAACGAGGCCTTCTCTGTGCGCTGCGCTCAAGAAACGTCGAGGGACGCCCGACTTCGGTTATGAGCATCATCGAGCGACATCCCTCCGGACAGCGGATGCAGTCCCCTGTCCATCGGGATCTCCTTCCCCCGGCGGGGCGGTCTGTTACGTTTCGCCTACGACGCGCGGTTTAGCCGGCGCGGCTGCAACAAAGCGGCAGACATTTTGGCCCGTTCGGCGTCGCCGCTTCGCCTCCCCGCCAAGCGCGTCCAGGCATGTTCCGATGCCACGTGTCTTCATGTGCGTGTGTGAGTGTATGTGCATATTGGTGCCCACGCTTGTCGAAGCGCGGCAGCCGGGGAGAGGAGCTCCCAACCCCTGTGAAGCGAGGGGGTCTGACAGGCGACACGACAGTGTGAGCCACCTTCTCCTCCCCATTGTGCCCGACCGGCGGCGACACGACAGTATGCGTCACCTTCTCCTCCCCATTGTGCCCGACCGGCGGCGACACGACAGTATGCGTCACCTTCTCCTCCCCATTGTGCCCGACCGGCGGCGACACGACAGTATGCGTCACCTTATCCCATTGTGCCCGAGCGGCACAGTCACGTGCTCATCTATAGAGGGGTTCCTTCTTGCCCTCAACTGCGAGAGTATAAAAGCAGCTGCCCCCGGACGCCAAAGGAGGGCTCCGATTTCTTCTGTTGAGTAAAGTGCACTCCCGTCTCTCTTCTTCGGTCAACCTGACCGCCAACTCTTTGCGATGTTAAAATAAACAAGTTGTTTTGTTGTTACCTTCGGATGCTTCCAGTTGTACCCCAGGCCGCCAGGCCAACGCTACCCTTGGGGCTTGCGACCCAGGTGCAACAACGGGCGTCAGCGCCGAGTTCCCGACTACTCGCGCCAGCAGTCTGACCACAACACCGCCAGGTGTCGACTGCACTCGATCGCCTTGCCAATGAGCTGAGTAGGGGGTTTTCTTTCATCTCACACCACGCACACAACATATGGTGTGTAGCGGGTCCGTTGATTCCCAAGCACTGTGGAGGAGCATTCATCGGACGGTGAATTTTTATCTTTATAGAAAGCTTTACAGTAGGGTCTATTACGAGTGACCGGGATGGTTCAAGCAGCTGTGGTATTACAGGGATACATCGATACCGAAATCCTAACAGCCTACATCGATACCGAAATCATAACAGCTTACATAAGGTCATTCCTCCTTCATAGTTGGACTTAAATGCATTCGGTATGCGTTTTCCGCAAAAATTTATTTCTGGCTTTTCGTCGTTCTTCACTAAAAAAAGGAACTCATGGTGCTTCCGTGCCTATAGTTTCATACTGCTGATTACCGGGTCATAATTTCCATTCCCAGCCGCCGTGGTTCTATTACGTTCGACGCAGTTAGTGCGGGGAAAAGGTACAAAAAGCCGAACAAGCCCGCAGCCATGTTTTTCGGTGCAGTCGTGCTATTCCTCCGGTTTAAAACAGCGGCGGGACACGGTTTTTTTTTCTGGCTCTTTTATTTTTCTGCACAGCATGTTCTGTAATTTCGAACAGCATCGCACTCCATTCCTGTGTCTCGGGAGTTTTGTACACTTGACCTGTGTAAGCTGCACTATGGATATTTTTTTTTGTGTGAGTAATGATTCAAGCCTACATAGTGCCAGTTACAGATATGCCGCGCAAGCTGTGATGCTGCACAGCGTTTCCTCGCGACGACCACAGCTGCACATTCAACCTGGTACGTCTATTTCCTGCGGAAAGTTGCAGTGACGCATTTGTTGCCATGGTGATTTATAGGAATTGCGTAGAGCGCCGACATTCAATCGAAAGAGGCACAGGTCTTGAAAAATATCTGAGTAATGGCGATATTAAATTCTAAGTAAAATGAAACCAGTGAATTTGCCATAATATATAGAAATGCAATTTAAAAAATCCTTGTTCTCACCAGCTTTACTAAAGGCGCTTGTGCGCAGTGGATAATAAGTGTTGCTCTGTAGTTTTGCTCTTCAGCAAACGATTTTTTTTCGTTACAACTAAACCTAGTCGGGCTGTCTTTCATTAGCTTGCTTATTTAATGCAGTGTCGTTCATAATAGCTAATAAAAAGTGCTTTCGCTTCCACAACAGAAAGCTATTTATTGATTGTCGTCATGTGACTTTGCTTATTTAGATTCGGAGCGGCAATTGAAAGCGACCTCTTTTGTTTCACTGAAACCTGCAAAAACACAGGTTTTAAAAGATTTTGCCCGAAGCAGACAAACTGATCACTAAATACAGGCATAGGCAAATACTCATGATGCTTTAAGGTTTGTGGAGTCAAACGCGTCGAGCGAAGCGATAGCCGAGTCATGGTTGGGCACCGTAATGCTTGTGCAGCAAAGCTACAGCATAAAATGTAGGCCAATGGTAAGTCTAGATGTTGCCGCAACGATGATGTGTAGCTCGAGCAATCTGAGCAAAACTTGACCATAGCAAAAGACGACCAGAAAAGGGCGTTGAGGACGTCTGAAACCGGCTAGGAAGAAGTGTCATAAGAAGCCAACAAACACTGACACCAAGGACAACATAGCGGATATTACTTGTCTTTACTGCACAAAATAAAGAAACTAAAAATTTATTTCATTTATTAAACACATGTAATTTCCCCTATGTTGTCCTTGGTGTCAGTGTTTGTGGCATTTTATTATATGACTAATAAGTCACTGTACCTTATTGTTCTCTTTACGACTGTATTTTTTCCCACTCATCTCTGTCATTGGCCTTGAGGGTAAATAAATAAATAAATAAAAATTGGCCCCCTCGGTTAACCCCCTTTCTTCTAGGAAGAAGAGGGGCACTGTCAAATGTTGCATGATTCTTCTAAAACTATTGCCGACTATAGCCGCTCAATTTTCTGATACAGTAAAGTGAAACATCCGCACTTTCTTCCCTGATGTCTCAACGGATGCGGATGTCTTCTTGGTTTAGACCTGTAGGCTAAACATGCCAAAATTACTGATTTCGATCTAGTGCACCAGCGATGAACCACCACAATTTATTTAGCTGCCGCGTAGGACGGAACATCAGAGCTGGGCGAAATTGCCGACATAAGAACCTTTGCTCTAAGGCATCTATTGGGAATAAATGACTTTCGTAGAGCATTTGAGCTCGCTATGGGCGATGAAATATTTGAAAATATACAGAATGATATAGGTGTGCAGTCAAGCTCTTATTCTGACTAGAAAAGGAAGCTGAAAAACTTTATTTGCGTGTTCTCACAATTTTCTGAAAAAGCTCGATTCCTGACGACGTCCATACGAGAACCGCACAGGGGCGTCTCCGCCAGGAGGCGTTTGATGTGTTTCGTCCCCACGTACCCGAGCACACGAAGGTTTGTCCCTCCCGTGTTTAATTCTGCGTTGCTTAGCCATGCCTGTGGAAAAGGGGGTCCTGCTGGTTAGGCCAATGCTGAGCTTTGGGACCTTCAATGCCCCTACAACACTTACCTTTAGCCTTTGCTTCCCGTAGACGACACCCCCGGACTGCCCCTGAGGGGAAATCAGTTGTTGCCTTTTCTTGTCTCTCTCTCCCTCTGGCCTTCGTTTTTCTCTCACTTTCAATCTTTCCTATCTTTCAGTCTTTTCTCCTGACTTCTCCTTAGTTCCCACTTTCCAGGCAGCACGGGTTAACCTTGTTTGAATAGCCAACCTAGGTTATGTCACGTTCGGTCATTGTTGTAACGTGCAGCTGGCGTTTGCAGGACTTCTCTCACAGGTCCTGCAATGTCTCCTTGTAGGGTTCCACGGTGGCTGGCTGGCGGTACTTCAGAAAAATACACTCAACTATGGTTGGTTCCTTCCTCTCACTACCTGATCGTTCCCTGAAGACAGGGCACACCGATGAAGTTTTTGAGTTTTTTGGTCGTCAAAAACAATGTTTCCCCCGTTTCCATGTCATACACTCTGAAAAACCATACAAACCACTCAAACAATCTTACCATTCCTCGTTTCTACGTCTCCTACCGAAGTTTTTGGTGAAGGTTATAAAGCATCCAGTATGGCAAGCGGTGATCTCTTCTTGGAGCTCCGCAACCAGAAAAAGTATATCAAACTACCCAATCTAGTATCATTTCGGGATGACTAAGTAACAGTAACCCCGCACCGTACTATGTGTACTACCCGTGATATAGTTTTAGATGATAATCTGTTGGAGCTGACTGTAGCTGAACTACTGCAAGGCTTCAGTGACCAGAACGTCATCAACCTTGAACGAGTTAAGATGAAGTGTGACAACAAGGAAATCCAGATTGGGCACCTGACACTTACTTTCGGCTCTAGTGTTCTGGGGGCTCGAGTCCATGGAGGCCGGATGCACTAAGATTCGTGTTAGGTCCATACGCGCCAAATCCCCTCCAATGCTTCAAATGCCAGCGTTTCGGCCACAGTTCACAGAGCTGCCGAGACCGCCAAACCTGTGCGAAATGGAATGCTCATAAGCACACCTCTGAATCTTGTGAAAACCCTCTCCACTGTGTAAACTGTAATAGGGAGCACGCTGAATACTCGCGGTCGTGTCCATCCTGGAAAAGGAAAGAAATTGTAACAAGTAAAGTGTGCATGTCCTTAAGGATAACCTAAGTTTAAAGGAGGCACCCTACCTGCCAAAGAACACCTTTGCCGATGTGACGCGTCAAAAGGCAGCCACACAAAGCCTTCCAGCGGCTGTCCGGCCCACACGGAGTAAGCTGGTAGTGGCACCAACTGCCCTCACCCCCCTCTCCCGCCCGGTGGTTGCAGCTAGCGCTGCTCTTCCACCTCAGCAGAAGGGGGGCGATTGACCTCCAAGCAAGCGCCCTCAAAGGTCTCATCCGATTTGTCTAGGCCTCAACGTCAAATGCAGTGCTCGGAAGAGCACGTGCCCAACGCCTCGCAAGAGGCGATGAACACAACCACCAGGCAGGTGGAGCGGCCAGGGTCTAAGGAGCGGCGAGATTATCGCGATCACTCCAAAAAGAAAAACCTCGCGTCGCAGCGCCTGGAAAGGGCTTTGGAGCTAACCTTCCTCGCTTAAACACACAGCACAAAACACATTTAACATAATGGGCACACATACTACAATGGAATGTTAGAGGATTTCTTTATAACCATGATGATACTAGAGAAATTCTATACAAACATAATCCAAGGGTGCTGTGTGTTCAGGAGACACATCTTAAATCTACGCAAACAAACTTTCTTCGGCAATATGCTATTTTCCGGAAAGGCTGCTTGATCGTCCGGTGGTGTAGCAATAGTTGCCGACAAGTCTGTAGCTTGTCAGCATGTGGCCCTTCATACGCGTCTTGGGGCAGTGTCAGTTCAGCCAATTCATTTCAGCAAATCGGTAAGCGTTTGCTCCATTTATATTCCCCCTAATCATTACCTCGAGAAAATGGAGATTTATGAGCTCATTGATCAGCTTCCCGAGCCTGAAATACTCGTGGGTGATTTTGACGCTCACAAGAGGATGTGGAAAGACTCACGACGCGACGGCAGAGGTGTATTAATGGAGAACTTCTTAGTAAACGCCGGTACGTGCTTTCTATATACCTATCGATTGATTCGGCAGCTCTTAGCCCTTACTTAGAGTGGAGCGTTATTAAAACTCTAGTAGAAGTGGCTATAATATAAGCTGTAATTTTAAATTTATTTTTACAACATAAATGCTCTCTATATGCGCCTCAGTGAAAGCTAGCTTTCACTTGCTGGGAACATTTCAGGAATCTACTTGCCTATCACGACATGTTATCACCAATTTTAGTATTCACGAAGCGGTAGCATATTTTACCGCTTTTACTGTCGAGGCAGCAAATAAGTCAATTCTACAATCATGTGTTATATCTTCCACAACACGAAGTCTGTGGTGGAAAGATGAGTGCAAGGATGCGCGGAAAAAAACTAAACAAAGAGTGGGGCATACTTAGCCATTCCCCAACGGCAAATGACAGGTACGGCAAGACATAAACAAAGTGTCTAAATGGGTGCAAGAAGACGGATTTAAACTTAACCCCCCAAAAATGCCTGTGTCCTTTTCATAAAAAAGACAGGACAAGTTCCAGATCGCAGTATAGAAGCGTCTGGGCAACAAATACCTGCAAACAAGAAACACATGTTTTTAGGCAACATTCTTGACGGAAAATTTACCTTCATTCCACATATGAAATATCTCAAGGCAGAATGCACAAGGACAATTAACTTATTGAAAATTCTATCTCATATGACATGGGGAAGTGACAGGAAGTGCTTATTGAATCTCTACAGGAGCCTTGTTCACTCATGTTTGCATTACAGTTCCATGGTATATCACTTTGCCGCGCACAGCGTGCTTAAGGCTCTGGATCCCGTCCACCATCGGTGCAACCGCCTCGCCACAGGTGCGTTCAGAACAAGCCCTATTGAGTGGCTGTATTTTGAATCCATTGAATAGTTTCTTCATCTAAGAAGAACATACAGAAGCTTCACATATTCACTCAAAGTACAGTCTCACACTCGACATCATTGCTACACAATGTGTTAACGATGGGACATGTGCTGCACTATTCCGTAATCGGCCATCAGTGAGAGAGACTTTTTCAATGCGGGTCAGAAAACTTAGTGATCAAATGCGTGTCCTAGTCGTCGAACGTTGCCTAGTGACGCTAGTAAAGGTATTACCGCAGTGGCAACGGCAAATCGTTCAATACGACTCATTATTTGTAGGTGTTACAAAACACACTCCCTATGCGCACATACCTGTGCATTTTCGAGAGCTCCAGTAGAAGTAAACTTGCACAGAGTTTTACACAGATGCGTAAAGTCATAAGCCGGCGCCTCTTTAGTGGCTGTCGGACCATCGTTTTCGGAATCTGACGCTATACATCCTCAAAGCAGTATCTTCATGGCAAAGGCCAATGCTATTAAACACTAAGCACATTAACAAAGTAAAGCTCCCAAAGGACTTTAAGTTCACAGATACCTTGAGTGTCGTCAAAGCTTTACAATCGTTGCGAAAACAGAAAAATCCGGTAATAAACGACCTCTATTCACTGCTCTCCAAAACATATCCAAGTAACCAACAGGTTTGAATATGTTGGGTGCCTGGGCACCAGTTGTATCTCCATTCGTGCTGTGGCAGGAACGGGGATACAACTTCCTACGCAAAGAACTCAGGAGCTAATGGCAACACTTGTAGGATGAGTAAACATTAAATAAGCTCCATGTACTTAGGCCACTTTTAGAGAACTGGCCATCATGAACTGGCCATCACTGATCTGCCAAACGTATGCAACTAACCAACAGGTTGTAATTTGTTGGGTGCCTGAGCACAATTGTATGGAGGGTAATGAGGTTGCAGATATACTGGCAACGTCCACACCAGCAAAAACTAGAAATCCGTCCATCCCCGTTCATGCCACAGGCATGAATCCATTCATACGCAAAGAACTCAGGAGCACGTGGCAACACTTGTGGGATGAGTAAAATGTACTTAAGCCACATTAGGGAACTGACTATCCTTAGCATAGTCACGGCGATGTGAAGTTCTCTTCTGCTGCCTCAGAATAAGGCACACATATGGTACACATTCCGGCCTTCTAAGTGGCGCGGTTTAACTGTGGCAAGTGTGGCGAAAGGCAGACCATTCTCCACGTCTTCCTGGGTGTGTGAGAAAGCAGAAGCAGAGCGAAGAAGGCACTTTCCTTTGGCATACAAACACATTCCCTTATCTGACACTGTTCCATGGCCCAGAAGTACTGTTTGAAACGAAGTCGGTGCTTTACTTCTTGCATTATGTTGTTCTGGATATTATTAACCCGAGAGACTCCTAGCTCTCGATTTCTTTAGAGGGAAGGGCTGCGTGAGTATTATTTTGTAGAGCACGTGCTTCCAGACCCTTGTGCTCAAGGGTCTTAGTGAGGTGGTAGTGCTAGTGCAATTGACACATTTTTTTTCGTGTTGGTTCATTTTATAGTATATTTTATGTTAATCGCCCACATCGCTCGTCGTTGAGATTATTTTAATACGTGCACATTTTACGTACATTACAATATTATTTTAGGCCCCTATAAAGCCTTGCAACACCTGACTACAACACCTGGCAAAACTACACCTACCCCCCCCCCCCCAACACCTGAATACTGTTACTACTACTACGATCATGATGACGATGACTACTACTTATGAGCAATTGATGTTCACAAGAAGAGAAGCGCATAAACCATTTGGCTCTGCACAAATCGGCCAAGTGAAGAAAGATAAACCGACTGCAATAGCTTACGAACTAGTTATATGAGAACGTTTTACTTATGACAGTATAGTTACAAGAAACCTTCTGCGCTTATGCGCATGGTTTTGCTGGAATGGATGTTGCAAACGAAGCTGCTTTCGTGATTATCCTTTCATACCACATACAAAGCTTCCATATATCCCTCGCTCCTGAAGAAAAGCCGAACGCGTTGAGGCGAACGCGATCATGAAATCCAAAAAAAAACCCCTAAACATTGGTTGAAAAACTGTGATACTTCAACGCAAGCGCGATAACCGATATTATCACTCCAAGCTTTGCGCGCAAATGGTCTGAACTTGGCTATGCTTGTACGGCTTCTTGAGGAATAACGCCGCGACAAAGGAACGAGAGACAGACGTCACTGCAGGACTAAGTGCTGACTTCTTATAACTGTGTCTATTTTACAACGACATGCAAGTGCTTTGCGCCACGCAATGCCGAAGTCCTTTACGAGATTTTCACGTTCTGGCACGCTTTCCTCTTGGGCGAACCTGTTGGTTTATGAATGACGACCTGTGACAGCATGACGGCGACAATAATTCGCACTATTTCCGGTATTTTTGGCGCTGCTATTTCCTATATTGCCCAATGGAGCAGCCTTATTTTAGAATACAGCCGGTGTTTGTTAGGACTATACCTGGCGGCTTTTTCATCTGCAATATCTCCGCTTTCAGCAATAATTTGTTGCAGACAAAACTGGCCCATACTCGCACTTGAATTGACTCTTAAATTGACTCCGAATACGAAAAGAAATGCTTCGCATTTAAAATTACCTGCCGCATGGTCTGAATCAACATCAGTCTCCCAGCACAAAGGTCCAACACTCAGGACATTATAGGCCACATAAGCCTGCATACTTCTCGCGTGCGGACGCCCACTAACGCTTGGAGACTATTCGCACGTGCGTCATGTCGCATAGCAACAATTTTCTATAGAAAGCGACAGCCCGCAAGAGTGCAAGCTTTTATTAGATGTATCTGACGCAATAGCATGCGCAAAAAATGTCAATCTGACCACTACACCTCTACATAGTTCACGTCGCACAACAAGTTGCGTATAAACCTGAAGAAAACGAGTAAAAGAGCTGCACAACGGGATGTTACTGAGACAGACGTCTCAGTCAAGTCCCGTTCTCCAGCGCTGTGACTCGTTTTCTTCATACATGCAACAACCAGCCCAAGTTAGCACGTTACTGCGTATAAAAGTGCACGCCCTTCACTAATGGAAACTGGACATTTGATAGGCTATATGACGTTTTACAGGCTTCGGTTTCAACTAGATAGGAGAATAAATTATGAGTTGAGAAAAGAATACTGTCCTGCGCCTGCTATGTGTAGTCAGAATTTTTCGAAGTTAATGATACGTGTTTATGTGTTTTGCAGTTCGTTTTCAAATTAGTAAAGAAGCGTTGGTAGCTACACCAGTTGAGACTTTCGGCCACACTGGCTTTGTTTCTCAGTGACGCACAAAACGCTAATAATAGTCGCGCATTAAGATGTCGCTTTGCAGAGAGTCTACGAAGTCCACATGCCTTCGCTCAATACGTTCGCATACTGATATTTTCCTGTTATGGTGATGGCGGCGAATAGAATAGTCGACCATGCTTATTAAACTTTTAAGTCTTTAATGCGCGTACATGGCCGCAGCAAATAAATGAACACGCAAGAACACAGCGATGTCATTGAAATGTTTATCGGCGGCTTAATATCGCCGGTCATTTATACATGACGGGCAGCACATCCCAGCGTAAAGGCTGGTGTTCCCGCTTGTTCCGTAATGTACGCCACTGTTCGTTTCAAGCACGCAATTTGATTAAACAAGATTGTTTCGCTATAGAATCATGGGCCACATCATGGAAATTTTGAATGCATGTAGGCGCGTCTTGCGCAAAGTTACAACTTCGTAACAATGGTTAGCGGGCGAAACCCGGTCACCGCAAATACATAAGCAATGCACTTGTGTCAATGCCCCCTCTTTATAAGCATCGTCCCAGTTTAGTTGCGGTATCCTAATCGGAGGAACGGGAGAGCACAAAAAAGGACATAAGCACCAAACGTGCTCCGCGCGCCGTTGCGCACTTTGACCCGGCAGGTAGCCCGAGGAATGGAGAGCAGAAGGGGGAAACCCCGGGAAGCAGCGTTGAAGGCAAGCCCCCGGCAATGACAGCCCTCCCTCGACGGTACTCCAGAGAAGTGTGGAATGCGATTTACCCAGATCGAAGGAACCCTGGTAATTTCTTGCTCAATCAAGGTTTCTATAGTTATTTCGGTGTACGTGGGGCGAGGATGAGATTAGTTCGGTTCTACATGGTGTGAAATTTGACTGCGATGATGCGGACTGCTACATCCCAGCGATCGAAGCCGTGGCTCCACAACCGCAAGTACCACACCCGAAGTTGAGCCTACTAGGCAGTGGGACACGAATCGGGACAATTGGTGAAATTGAGCTAAAAGCAGAGCCATGGGCCTCATACCTTGAACGACTGGAGTTGGTCTTGGCTGCTAACGACATAAAATGAGAAAATAAAACCAATGATGTTCATTATGCTGTCGAACGCGATATTTACGGGCTGATATGCAACCTTGCAGCTCCAGACAAACCATCGAATAAGACTTATGAGCAACATTTGAAATTGTTGCATCAGCTTGGATAGCCAAGGTTTGATGGTACCCTGGAGAGATACAAATTTATTTACAGGAATCAGCTAGAAAATAAATCTATAGCGGATTATGTAGCTGAGCTGAAACTGCTATCATTAATATGTAACTTTGGCGACCCTTTCGGATATTAGCCATCGAGACAAATTTGTTGACGGCAAAAGAGATGCCAGCACTTTCGAATAACTTCTGGGAAAATCTCGTCTGAACGTTAAGTTGGCGGCACACTTCACGACAGCGCATGAACTGGCCTGGAAAGACATCAAGGAGTCACAGCGAGACAATTCGCAGGAAGGAAATCACCTCGGACAAAGCGGTAAAAGCAAAAGCTGGGAATGAGGACTAAAAGAGAAAACTCTCCTGCAAGGTAGAAGAAAGTCTTGTCATCGAAATGGCGAAGGCGATCGTGCCGATAATGATTGCTATGCTAAAAAAGAAGGCCTTTTTATAAGTGCCGGAAGTAAAAGCGTAATGTGTAAAAGTGTAATTGACGAGAAAAAGTTAAGGTAAGGCTAGCCGAAATGCTCCAAAAAGAACCAGTTATCAAAATCCACGAATCATGTATCGGTGCACGAGGATGATTACGTCGAATTTTCATGAACTTGAGTAAGAATGAAGCCAAAAGGGAAAGCTGATATAACATAACAAAAGCCGAAGTGCTATATTCCCTACAATGGGCCGACAAAGGGCCATGACTTTTGCGCGATAAAAGATGCTGGAATTCTAACAGTATGAATAAAGTGGCTCGAAAATTTTAATGTGGACTGGGATCACGTACGTCATACCAAGGTAAATGAAAACTTTTGAGGGAATGTTCGAAAGACGCACTAGATTAGTACTCTACGCCTCGTAAAAAAAGACTGAAGACGAACTCAATCTACTTGAGGAGGAAGAACTAATCCCATCTGCAACCAACGAGTGAGCGGCACCCATAATGCCAACAATGAAAGAGAACGTGTAAGTTAGGTTGTGTAGTGATAATAAGGTGACATTCACCCCCTGTATTAAAGGCAGAGATATGCCCATTACTTAAGGCAGATTACAAATTTCTCAAACACTGGATTTTAAGCATACCTACATCCACATACCTTCGGACAAAGATTCGAAGTACCTCACAATGATTTTGACCCATAAGAAACTACACTAGTTAAGGAAGCTTCATCAGTCACATCAGCATCAGCATGTTCGAGGAACTACTAGCCAACACACCAAGGACGGTGACGTTTAAGAATGACAGTGCTCCCACCAGAAGAGATGAGCAAGAATGCGAGCGAAACCTGCACATGGGAATGAAAGCGCTTGAAGAACGCCGCCTGTGCCTTGGAAAGGAAAAGTGTCTGTTCTTGGAAGACTCTTTGAGTACTTCGGACATGTGGTAGACAGCAAAGGCATCCAGCGTAAGTTCAAGAAAGTGGAGACAATTCTGCATCCCTCAGCACTTGGAAGTATTATGGAACTTCGCTCATTTCTCCAACTTGTGAACTGTTACTGGAAATTCATTAGGATTAGTTTCGACATGCTTGATCCACATCAAGAGTTCCTGAAAAATGAAACGAAATGAAATTGATGAATCCATATCAGCGAACATTCCAGGCAACGACGGCTTTCTGTGACAAGAAGATACTGACACACTATTGGGGGGGGGGCTGCTGTTGCATTGGAATTGAAGCATGATGCATAAAGCCACGTCATCGGAGCAGACTTTCAGCACGCAGTACTACCGTATCAATAGAAAAGATCCAATGTATTTACCCCAAGGACGCTGGCAAATGTGATTAAAACAATTGGCAATTGATAAATAGGATTTGAGCCTAGTTCAGGGCTCAACTAAAATTGTACGGATACTTACCATGCTGACGTACCACAAGGTCCTCGCCTCAATATTTTGTTCATATAAGAGCATACGCACCACGGCAGCTGCACAAACGCTGACTTGAAGTATAATCATTGATGCCGTAGGGCATACATACGCCGATACAGAAAATCACAATCTCGTCAAGATACTACCTCGAGATATGGTATGTTTCAAGTGATAAGAAGAGCAACACACGCTGTTCAGACTATTCATGGTCAAAAAAGTCAAGAGAGAAGATGAAAATACTGATGAAATCACATGCAAGCACATCTTCAAGTATGAAATTATACAACTAACGCACAAACAAATAAGCAAAATCACTAGGGATAAGACGTTGTGGAAGGTGTTACGTTTAACTACGGAATAATGGCAACAGTAAGATGACTAAGTAAAACTCATTCAAACTGGACGTCAGGCGATGAGCAAAGCTCACAGATGAGCTTGGTTGTTGGTTGTGAAAACAAAAGTGATCATACTTGAAGAGCACAAAGAGAGATTATTGGCTCAGCTTTGTTTAGTTAGTACTGCTAGTAAGTCTTTCATAATCAACTGTAGTCATACTTGGTAGCAAATGGTTTACACTAGGTAGTAGCTACTCTACTTCCCTTGATCATCTGTTTATGTTCGTCGCAGGTAAATCATTGGGACTATCTCTGTTTAAGTGGTTAAGCAATATAGCGCGTTTTTTTACGGATTAAACGCGTGTGAGACGAAGATCCGCACACTATACTGCATGAAAGAGTAAACACTTCGAACGTGTTTTGGCCTCCCGCGGATGTGCTGTGACAGCTGTAACAATTCTTGTTGCATGCAAGCAGCTACTCACCGTACACATAACTGCTGAGAACCTCCGAGCACACATTCAAAATATTTAGCGGCTAGCTTTGCACCAATTAGCTTGTCTAACAGCGCGGAGGCCACAGACTACATTGTCCAGTTTTCTGGTTAGTCACTGAGACTCATTACCAGCTTGCTTCAAGCCCACGAAGCAAGCAACAAGTGCAACTTGGTGCCTTCGGCCGCTTCGCATGCGCCTCTCAGTTCATTGAATTGCCAAGGACATGAAAATGTCAGCAACAGTCTCACAGCAGCTGCGTCTGTTCCGTGTAAAGGAGCTCTATTTAGATCGCGTGCATACCACTCGAAAGGTTCCGCCTTTTTCAACAGTTCTACCGGAGCGGCAATTGTCCGATCGGGTTCCGTCTCTGTTTAGATATGTTTATTGCAAGTTACGACCTTTACAGCAGGCTGAAAATGCGGCTCTCCAATGTGTCCTCGGTTCTGTGATTCAACCACCGCCTTATCAATGCGCAAAATTTTGTTATTTCAAGGCCGCCCTACAAAGGCTACAGCTAACGTTGCTTTATTTAAATCATGATCACAAGGTATCAGAAATACACAAATGCACAAACAAGTTTTTGAGAATGGCCATGATGGTTAATTTCAGTGCCTGCCGAGCCGCTTTAAAATGGCCGGCAACGACAGGGCAGGTGAAACAGCACGCTCGGATTACTATCAAGATCAGTGCGTACCATTACTTTGTCGAGAACTGATACAGTGCGGCAACTTACTCTCACGTAGCAGAACACTTCAGGATCGACATCAGAATTCAGGAGATTTCACTTCGCCTGCCAGCCAGATTCTCCCGTCGTTAAAAAAAATTGTGCGGCACCTGTGGTAGGCATCGCGTTCAAAAAGATTTAGTCATTCCTCATTAGAATTAGAACAAAGTTGTATGCAATCCTTGCGGACAGGATGACACTACAAAACGCATTCTATGTTAATGTGCCACGTACGACTCTCAAGTATACGTTCTGAGTATGAGTCTTAGCCGCTTTGATGACAGACCATTCTAGGAAATTAAGATTCTGGGACCTTGGCCACAGACCTCAGACATGAACCAGGTCGCCGAATCACGAACTTGTTTGTTGAAGACAACCGAACTCGACGAGTACTGCTCAGAAAGCATTCGTCGTGAGTGAACGTATAAGTTGAAGCGTCGAACTTGATTAGATACCAAAAGCTACTGGCACTGCGAAACCTCTCATCAACTTTGTGGATTGCGCACAAGGTTGCTTGTACGCCGTATCACTTAAAATTATGTACTCATCCTGACTCTTTACAGATATATTCAGTAAGGAAATGCGAAAACTTCTTTGTTCAATACGAATTTGTGTTGCCAATCATATTCTTCTTTGTAAGTAGTTCTCGCGTCCACTTATGCAGCATTATAATTTGTGGTAGTATTGTAGAATCAGCATATAGCCTTCGCTTTGCATCGACGCCATTTCAAAGTAAGAGAGCATGATTTTCGTCCTATTAGCAGCTTTCTGTTATTCTAATGACTGGGAATTGTGGAACCGGCAAGGAAATTGGCGTTGGAGCCCAGAGGGGTGCATACAATAGTGCGCTGTTATTTATGCTTTTGTGATTTCCCCTAAATAGGAGCAGTAATATAAAGCATGAAGCCGACATGATGTGTGTGACCACATAATTGACTACGAGTTATTTGACTGCGAGGTAACTGGCTACGAGTTACGCAGAACGCAAACTAATTACGTAGGCATCGCGGAATGCATCTTGGAAAAATAATAAGGCATTACGCCACATAGAACATCATCAATGCCTGGTGCAGAATAGCCACAAAATGAGACAAAAAATACAACCATAACCTAGTGATGGTATACTTATAGCTTCGGTGAGGCTCATTATCATGCACGCAGTCGGTTCTTTTTCCATGATGCACAGATACTTTAAAAAATTAGAACCGTAAAGCTCCATTCGATGCTACATTCGGGTCGCAGAAGAAAGCTTTATCACTCTATGAGGCAACAGGACAACAATAATGGCGAACTTCCTAATTCCAGAATATCACATACTTCGACTACTTTTGGCCATATGACTACAGGCTCGTGTGCATAAAAAGCCTTTTTTCGTATAACGCTCCGGTTTATCACAGACTCAAAAGTGCAGGTCTCCGTAAAAATGTTCACCTCATCGGTTTGTTTAGCGGGAACCTAAATGACAATGAACAAGCGTTCTTGCATTTCGCCGCATCGAAATGCGGTCGCCATGGCCGAGAATAGAACTGGCAACCTAGTACTCAGTATCTAAACACTATAACCACTAATTGTTCAACTGAACGTTCGCCAGTTCGGAAAGCAATGTGAACAACGTCTGAATGCGTGAACAACGTTACGCAGGCGTCGAAGGAAAGCTTCCCGCATACTGGTATTTTTTTAAAGAAGTGGCGCTTATTCCTCCATAACAACACGGGCTTTCTTTTCCGCTGATTATGACACAAGATGGCGCCCTCAGCTAACAACTTAGCTAACTGCGGTATCGGGCTGCTCTCAAGCGTGCGTTCGGTGAACAAGCTCGGCTCCCGTCGGATGACGGCGACAATGCACGCCGCTGGCCGAACGCTGTCAATGAGACAAAGAACGCCCTGAGCCTTCCTCGTCGCCAGCCACGATGCGGCCTACCTTGTTCACTGAACGCACGCTTGAAAGCAGCACAATAGAACAGGGCAAATGCTCCATTACGAGACTTTTTTCATATGTTGCAGGCTCTCTTTGAAACCCGGAAAAAAGGACTACGTTAGACGTATCGTAATGGAAACTACTCGATCGGTGGCTTCTGAAGGTGCTCTACAAATCTGCGCATCATACTTGGGGTCCTCGGCCAATCAATAAAAAGTTGGGTAATTAAACTTAATAAATTTGTGAGTTATGGTGAAAAAAAAAATTGTCTCAGCTACTATAGGCTGTTCCGAAGAGAATGCGTTCGGTTCCATTCGCTTCTGACGCACCTTTCATTTTTAAATGCTTGGCTCAAGTTATGTGGGACACCCTGTATATATAAATGATCTCCTGGCCAGAGTTTCCTCTAGCATATCTGTTCACCGACAATTGCATTTTTACCAACTTATTTATAACAGCCCCTACATTAATGCTCTTCGGCACGATTTAGATGTAATATAAAAATTGTGCAATATCTGTTTAATGACTCTTAATCTTAACAAAGCTTCCCTAGTCTCTTTTCAACCGCGCCAGTTCTATCCTCCTTTAAACACGTTAATAACAGCAAAATAATTGCCCTTGTTAATTGGTTAATATAGTTAGGCATCACTCTAATGCACGACCTTTCTTGGTCAAATCATATAACGAAAATAAGTACCGAAGCAAAGCACATTCTGGTTGACTTACCTCGCTCTTCGAGATTCGCTTCTCCTTCTCTAAAAATACTAGCATACCTAACAACCATACGACCACTACTAAATATACATGCGTAGTTTGGGACCATCATCTATGTAACCTTTCTACCTCAGCAGAAAGATTTCAAGACCGTGCAGCCAGATTTATATATAATGATTACTCGTACTAAAGCAGTGAAGCACAACTAAAGCTTCGAGGACATGCCCACGATTGAGAACTAAGATGCAAAATTACAAGGCTATGCTTGTTTCATAAATTATATCCCTCATCTGCCAGTCAACTTGCAATCTTGCCCGTACGTCACCACTCTTCGGGCATACATCATGAGAAATCCTTATATCTTCCACCCGCGTGTACTTCTTCGCATCATAAGTCATTTTTTTCCAGATAGATAGAGACTGGAATCAGGTGCTGGAAGAAGCTGTGCACCACTCCGGAAAAGCACAGTTCAAAGCCATTAACGCAGACACCTACTTTCACTTAACCAAATCACCCCTCATGTAAAACCACTAACAGGGACTTGTCAGATGTTGATAAATAAATAAATAAATAAATAAATAAATAAATAAATAAATAAATAAATAAATAAATAAATAAATAAATAAAGATGAATAAATAAATATATAAATTTATTATCCACGAGTATGGCTCGACTCCTGCAGCTCGGCGTTCATAACACCCTAGAAGAAGTAGCCGAGGCGCAGCTCACCGCGCAAATGGAGCGCCTCTCTACAACCAAGAGAGGCCGCAGTATACTGACGTCCCTGGGTTACAACCCCCAAGCTCCCAGCCGGCAAACGTGCGAGATCACAGAGGAGGCGCGGGCCCATATTTACGTCGACCCCACCCCGAAGAACATGCACCCAGTGTACAACCAAGAACGGCGGCAGGCGCGGGCTAAGGCGCTCACCGAACAATACGCTCAAGACCCGCACGCACGTTATGTGGACGCAGCGGAATACAAACGGCAAGACTTCGTGGCAGTGGTCGTTGCGGTGGCTACCGGCACCAAGACAATGGCAGCGAGCGTGCGGTGCGCGAACGCCGCAGACGCTGAGGAGGTCGCAATCGCTCTGGCGATCACCGAGGCCGAGTGTCGCACCGTGCTCAGCGACTCGAGGAACGCCGTGCGCAATTTTGCCAAGGGGCGAATATGCGCGCCGGCGGCCGCCATCATCGGCAAGTTCCCACTTAAAGACCGCGGCAGCACCGTCCATTTCATGTGGTTCCCGGCGCACGCCGGTAAGTGTGCATCCTCATTGAACCACAACGAGACGGCCGATTCGGCGGTGCGAGTCCATACCTTCCGCGCCCCCGGGAGTGACCGTTGCGTGCGGTGGTTTGAAAGCAAGGACAGATAGACCAGTTATGCCGAAGTAACCAAGTGTTATCGCTTAGCTCGACGGACAATACTGCTTCACCACCCGAATCTCAGTCGGGAGGAGGCCGTAATCCTAAGGCAAATAAAGACCGCGTCACTCCTCACCCCCGCAATGCTGCACGTGGTTCACCCAGAGCTCTATCCGAGTGGGCTGTGCGGTGTTTATGCAGGGGGTCCGGCGGACCAATGGCACATCATGTGGGACTGTCCCAGGTACCCAAGGGTAGCTACCTCCAGGACTTACCCGCTCGAATTTCAAGGTGCACTGCAGTCTGCAGACAAGGACACACAACTGTGGGCTGTTCAGCAGGCCTGGGGTGCACTCGAAAAGCACAAACATGATGACCGACTACAAACGGGCCCAACTGGGGTAGTGCAGAGTAGGGTATAACCCCGGGTCGACGCTTGGCCAGCGTCACGACGCGTTAAACCGTCGGTTGCCGGCACTTTCTTAAAGTTATTCCTATCCTATCCTAAACGCTAGTTCAAGCCATAAATGTATATAATCTATAAATTTGTATTTAAATAAAGAAGCAAATGTATCTTATTACAAAGGGCAACTGCTTGGCTTCGAATCTAGCAGACAGAGGTCGAGCGTCGAAGTTTTGAGTCATACCCGGATAGGGCTTTTGCCGACAACGGCAAGTGCTTCAGCGGCAAAAGGTTTCTTATGCGTCTGACGTTGAGAAAGATATAATGACGTCAAAGTGCATGTTATATTCTGACAACTGGAATCCAAAACAGACGACAGCAAGCGAGATGAAAGCAGCTTCGGAAAAGGCAGAAATATCGTCGTCAGGTTGGCTGCAACCGCACATGAACTCTAAGAAAGCCCAACGGACAAGACCATGGGAAGGTGGCTGTGTCTCGTTCATTCATCGTACGACTCCATTAGAAGCGTCTAAATACCGCTGCACGTTTGCTTACTAGGTAAGTAAGGGAACATTGGCAATGAATGTCTGCTCTTATTAGTGTTACTAAAAGAATCTTGTAGAAAATTTTATATTTGTTGGCTCGTCTCCATTATGACGCGTGCAATTTTATTAGCTAATAATTATCGCTGCTGTTTTAAAATGTGTTTTTAGTGCATCTTTCACAAAAGAAAACAAAAACAAACGGATGCGAAGCACATATATACCGTCAATAGAAGTATGAAAAGACCATTTGTAATTTGTCAGTGATGCAATGCCATACACAGAATGTTCACCAGTTTGGCTCTCAATAGGAAATGTTTTGTGAACATAATTACTATTCTAGGCCGACACCGTAAGGCCGTTTTATTTGCTTTGCAAAGTTAGCGCCTGGTGAAAATGTGGCTCTTGTGACAAGTGGATCACACGCTGTCTTTAATGTTAGCGGTAGCAAAGATATTTAGCGATTGATGACGGTATGTCTTTTTGAGAAATCGTCGATGGCTCAAGGAGACCATGAAGAACCCGTGATTACTTTTCCAGAGCACGGTTTTCTTCCATTTCGTCCAATCAATAAATGCAACATAAGCTCCTTTGATTTATATAGAGCTTCTCATGGTCTTGTCGACACACCTGGCTTTATTTTTTCTTTCACTCACGTCTCATATTATCAGATATTCGTGTCGTCGAAATTGGGTTGTATCGCCATTTTTGTAGTCACTTTTGGTTGATGTTGTTGATGGTTATTGCATTCGTAGGGTTTGTCATTGCGAATCATAACCGCTCTGTAAATCGACCAAAACGAGCAGTGCCTCGATTGTCTAAACATTTTATCCCATGCTCCACAAGGAGGCTGCCCCCAGTATAATTTACCTGCGGCTTGTATTTGCATGTGACAGCTTATGGGATGATCAGCAAAACAAGAATATTATTAAAGCGGGAGCTAACGTTTCGACAACTGGACTTGTCTTTTTCAAGGCCTTGAAAAAGACAAGTTCACATGGCATTAGTTGGCTCTCACTTCTACCTTGTTCTCGTTTTGGTCATCGTGAATACAATATCGTCAAGGTTGCTATCGTTGCTCATCGTCGGATGAAATTATCGTCAAAAGAAACTAAAAGCAATTCATTTGGCTGGGACGTAGAATGGGCATAATAAGTGACCTGTGGTCGATTTGAGGAACAGCTTCTTTGATGAGAAAACGGAAACGTACCTCCGGTTGGCAGACGATTAAGTCGAGGACTGAAACTAAAAACCAGTCTGCAACGAGGAGCCTATTGCTTTGGTTGATGCGAAAGCACTAATAGCAGATGCTTTTACCTTGTAGGTAGAACAAGTGAGCCACAGGCACGAAAAATATCAGTTTTCCTCAAAACAAAAAAAAAATTCGATTATGCATATGTCACGTGCAAAGAAAGTGATGAAGGATGTCTCAGCTCCTTTATATGTTCTCGTGAACAAACGCATAGTTTGGTTTAAAAAAATATTTCCGCTTCCAAGTCGATTATATGCAGACAAAAGTACTTGTGGTTTAATTTTATGGTCTTAGCCCAGTTATTCAACCATGAAGCATTCTGCTCCTACACACATAAGATTTTTCAGTCATGTTCAAGTTGTACGTCTTCTGCCTGAGGTAATAAAATCCCACACAACGATGTTTATCTCTTGCCCAGAATAGAGGACTCCCTCGACTGCCTGCAAGACGTGTTCTTTCTTTGTTGGATCTTTTATCAAGGTTCTCGCAAGTGCCTAAGATGAAGCTGACTGCCCGAGACTGTATTTGTGACTCGTTATGGGTTATCAGAGTTTATAGCGGTGCCTTTCGGGGTCTGCAATGCGCTGTCACTTTCGAACGGCTTTTGGACAGCATATCTGGAGGCGTCCAAAATGGGGCACGCCTCATTTTACCCATCTGATCTATTCAAGCAATTTAACTTATCTCGCAAGTGTCATCAATTGCCTTACAAATGCTGGGCTGCAGCTCAATTTAAAGAAGTGGCCTTTCTCTATACGCCTGCTCACTATCTTAGGCCATGCTGTTTACAAATGTACGTTTTTCAATTTTATTTCAATGTACGTTTTGGGAGCTCCGGCAAAGGTCGAATGCACGTTTTGCGCCGCATTGGCTCTTTTAGGGCTTTCCTCTTTTAATGAAATACTGCACATAACAAAGTCAACTTCTAGTTTTGATGACCTTGTTATGACGAGTGTTTACTGCACGTGAACATTTCGACCCACATACAGGTAATCCCCGCCTCCTCCACTAAATCCTCCAAGCAGGTCAAGATACGCTATTTGCGATAGGCAAACTACATTACTGTTTTGAACACAGAGAAATATACATTGATGCAAACACTTACTCATTTGGTTTGCGTTAGCGAGGAAATAGCTATTTACCTTGCTATTTACGCTTCTAGCTGAAGCGAGGATAGGTAATCACCTGCAATAGGATGTGCAATTCGGTGAGTCCGTACGGTAACATATTCTTGGTTTGTAACGCCAACGGACGCAGATGAAGACTTGAAGAAGACAGGCACAAGCGCTCGTCCTGTCTAGTCTTCATCTGTGTCCCTTCGCACTACAAACCAAGAAGTAATCACCTGTGCCCGTGTTCTGTCCAACAGACCACTACGTCAGCGGCAATAATCGGTTTTGCTCACTAGACCATGAATATTTATGATTATTTAGCGTAAACAAGGAAGGGCGAAAGGGAACAACAGAAACGCTAACTTTCCACTGTTTATCCTATTTTGTATAACCTTCAGTATATTATCATCATCATCATCAGCCTAGTTACGCCCACTGCAGGGCAAAGGCCTCTCCCATACTTCTCCAACTACCCCGGTCATGTACTAATTGTGGCCATGTTGTCCCTGCAAACGTCTTAATGTCATCCGCCCACCTAACTTTCTGCCGCCCCCTGCTACGCATCCCTTCCCTTGGAATCCAGTCCGTAACCCGTAGTGACCATCGGTTATCTTCCCTCCTCATTACATGTCCGGCCCATGCCCATTTCTTTTTCTTGATTTCAACTAAGATGTCGTTTACCCGTGTTTGTTGCCTCACCCAATCTGCTCTTTTCTTATCCCTTAACGTCACACCCATCATTCTTCTTTCCATAGCTCGTTGCGTGGTCCTCAATTTCAGCAGAACCCGTTTCGTAAGCCTCCAGGTTTCTGCCCCATATGTGAGTACTGGTAACACACAGCTGTTGTACACTTTCCTTTTGAGGGGTAGTGGCAACCTGCTGTTCATGATTTGAGAATGCCTGCCAAACGCACCCCAGCCCATTCTTATTCTTCTGGTTATTTCAGTCTCATGATCCGGATCCGTGGTCACTACCTGCCCTAAGTAGATGTATTCCCTTACCACTTCCAGTGCTTCGCTACCTATCGTAAACTGCTGTTCTCTTCCGAGACTGTTAAACAATACTTTAGTTTTCTGCAGATCAATTTTCAGACCCACCCTTCTGCTTTGCCTCTCCAGGTCAGTGAGCATGCATTGCAGTTGGTCTCCTGAGTTACTGAGCAAGGCAATATCATCAGCGAATCGCAAGTTGCTAAGGTATTCTCCATCAACTTTTATCCCCAATTCTTCCCACTCCAGGCCTCTGAATACCTCCTGTAAACATGCTGTGAATAGCATTGGAGATATCGTATCTCCCTGTCTGACGCCTTTCTTTATAGGGATTTTGTTGCTTTCTTTGTGGAGGACTACGGTGGCTGTGGAGCCGCTATGGATATCTTCCAGTATCTTTACATATGGCTCATCTACATCCTGATTCCGTAATGCCTCCGTGACTGCTGAGGTTTCGACTGAATCAAACGCTTTCTCGTAATCAATGAAAGCTATATATAAGGGTTGGTTATATTCTGCAGATTTCTCTATCACTTGATTGATAGTGTGAATATGGTCTATTGTTGAGTAGCCTTTACGGAATCCTGCCTGGTCCTTTGGTTGACAGAAGTCTAAGGTGTTCCTGATTCTATTTGCGATTACCTTAGTAAATACTTTGTAGGCAACGGACAGTAAGCTGATCGGTCTATAATTTTTCAAGTCTTTGGCGTCCCCTTTCTTATGGATTAGGATTATGTTAGCGTTCTTCCAAGATTCCGGTACGCTCGAGGCATTGCGTATACAGGGTGGCCAGTTTCTCTAGAACAATCTGACCACCATCCTTCAACAAATCTGCTGTTACCTGATCCTCCCCGGCTGTCTTCCCCCTTTGCATAGCTCCTAAGGCTTTCTTTACTTCTTCTGGCGTCACCTGTGGGATATCGAATTCCTCTAGGCTATTCTCTCTTCCACTATCGTCGTGGGTGCCACTGGTACTGTATAAATCTCTATGGAACTCCTCAGCCACTTGAACTATCTCATCCATATTAGTAACGATATTGCCGGCTTTGTCTCTTAACGCACACATCTGATTCTTGCCTATTCCTAGTTTCTTCTTCACTGTTTTTAGGCTTCCTCCGTTCCTGAGAGCCTGTTCAATTCTCTGCATATTATAGTTCCTGATGTCCGCTGTCTTACGCTTGTTGATTAACTTAGAAAGTTCTGCAAGTTCTATTCTAGCTGTAGGGTTAGAGGCTTTCATACATTGGCGTTTCTTGATCAGATCTTTAGTCTCCTGCGATAGCTTACTGGTTTCCTGTCTAACGGCGTTACCACCGACTTATATTGCGCACTCCTTAATGATGCCCATGAGATAGTCGTTCGTTGCTTCAACACTAAGGTCCTCTTCCTGAGTTAAAGCCGAATACCTGTTCTGTAGCTTGATCCGGAATTCCTCTAGTTTCCCTCTTACCGATAACTCATTGATTGGCTTCTTGTGTACCAGTTTCTTCCGTTCCCTCCTCAAGTCTAGGCTAATTCGAGTTCTTACCATCCTATGGTCACTGCAGCGTACCTTGCCGAGCACGTCTACATCTTGTATGATGCCAGGGTTCGCGCAGAGTATGAAGTCGATTTCATTTCTAGTCTCACCATTCGGGCTCCTCCACGTCCACTTTCGACTAACCCGCTTGCGGAAAAAGGTGTTCATTATCCGCATATTATTGTGTTCTGCAAACTCTACTAATAATTCACCTCTGCTATTCCTAGAGCCAATGCCATATTCCCCCACTGACTTGTCTCCAGCCTGCTTCTTGACTACCCTGGCATTGAAGTCGCCCATCAGTATAGTGTATTTTGTTTTGACTTTACTCATTGCCGATTCCACGTCTTCATAAAACCTTTCGACTTCCTGGTCATCATGACTGCATGTAGGGGCATAGACTTTTACCACCTTCAATTTGTACCTCTTATTAAGTTTCACAACAAGACCTGCCACCCTCTCGTTAATGCTATAGAATTCCTGTATGTTACCAGCTATTTCCTTATTAATCAGGAATCCGACTCCTAGTTCTCGTCTCTCCGCTAAGCCCCGGTAACACAGTACATGCCCGCTTTTTAGCACTGTATATGCTTCCTTTGTCCTCCTAACCTCACTGAGCCCTATTATATCCCATTTACTACCCTCTAATTCCTCCAATAACACTGCTAGATTCGCCTCACTAGATAGCGTTCTAACGTTAAACGTTGCCAGGTTCAGATTCCAATGGCGGCCTGTCCGGAGCCAGGTATTCTTAGCACCCTCTGCAGCGTCACAGATCTGACCGCCGCCGTGGTCAGTTGCTTCGCGGCTGCTGGGGACTGAGGGCCGGGGTTTGATTGTTGTATTCATATAGGAGGTTGTGGCCAAGTACTGCACCAGGGTGGCCAATCCTGCTCTGGTGAGAGAGTGCGTTACCGGTTCTGGTCACCGGGATCAGGCCGCACTCCAGGCCTGTTTGTGCAATTTTCTCAACACACGGTTTTTTTTGTATTTTCCGGTGGAGAATTGCGCGGCACCGGGATTTGAATCACGGTCCTTTTGCACTGGAGACGGATACTCTACCGTCCCCGCAGGAGTTAAATTACAATTGAATTATGGGGTTTTGCGTGACAAAACCACTTTCTGATTATGCACGCCGTAGTGGAGGACTCCGAATATTTCGACCACCTGGGGTTCTTTAACGTGCACCTAATTCTAAGTACACGGGTGTTTTCGCATTTGGCCCCCATCGAAATGCGGCCGCCGTGGCCGGGGTCCGATCCCGCGACCTCGCGCTCAGCAGTCTAACACCATCACCACTGAGCAACCACGGCGGGTCCCGCAGGTGTTGTACGCCTCATTTAACCTACAGTGGTGCCCTATTTGATCAGTCAAGCTGGACCAATCTGAGCTCGGTTATACCGCATGGATGGCACTCGGCTAGAGAACCTGGTATTTATGACCTGCACATGTGTGGCCACACATAATTGAGGATATATCATTTTTTTAGGAGGGTTTCGGTACAGTGATAAAATGAGGGAAAATACATTAAAAAGAAAGAAAAAAAGGGGGAAAAAAGGAACATAACATGTGATTTGACCTCGTGAACCTTCAATGTTGCCCGGAAAGGTAGCTCAGTCGGTTGGTTCGTAAAGCCAACGGTTACTTTCAAGCGCCATAGCTCCTGCTCCGTGCCTCATACTTATGTGGAAAGTTATTGATGTTGTCCGTGACAGTCGATTAAAATTATTATTAGGGTTATAATTATATTCGAGTGCTGATTGCCGTGTTATAGTTTGTTAACGAAGCTTCCCCTCAAGTCTAAATATTGTAAGGCAGTTTGTCGTGTGCGTATCATGGACACGCATGCTTATATCGCCTTCCGTTTCCCTACCACGACTGCGCTTTAAAACCACGGCGCTGCAATATTGCTTTCCTCTCCTTCCTTCTTCTCCGCCCTTAAACTGGCTCTTTTAACTACTACACGCAAAGACAAAGCAACAGCGCGCGCATGCGATCCCATAGATGAGATGCATACATATATATAGAAAAGTATCAGTCATAGCTCTCGTATTATAGCCTTCTGAGCCGTTTCCTTTTTTTTTCTTTCTTTTTTCTTTGAAAGAAGTCCTATTAGAGTTATTATAATTAAACGAAGGTATTTCGCCCTCGCCAGCAGCAGTACTTGAGATAGCTATTCCGGCGGCTAGCTTCCCACGCTATGCCTGCCGCCCACGCACCTGTTTAAGCTTTTTCCTATAGACGCTAGAGCTATACAATGTCCGCTCAACCTTGAGCGATCGGAAAGCGCGTCTTCCACTCTTGGTCGGCGGAGAGGGGAGACTTCGTTCCGGCCGCGAAGCTCTCTACATCTCAGTAAGGTGCCTGGTGGTGGTCTCGTGCTGACGATTCCCTCTCGGTGAGCGCATATTTCCCCCCTCATCTTTTAAGAGATTCAATACATACAGGCATTTGTCTCGCAAACCGGATTTATTTCAAGGGAATTTTCCACGTCTCAATAATTTCTCTCGTCGTATTCGAGTGCTGATTGCCGTGTTATAGTTTGTTAACGAAGCTTCCCCTCAAGTCTAAATATTGTAAGGCAGTTTGTCGGGTGCGTATCATGGCCACGCATGCTTATATCGCCTTTCCGTTTCTCTACCACCGTTGCGGTTTAAAACCACGGCGCTGCAAGTTTGCTTCAGAGACTTTCCTTTCCTTCCCTCTTCTCCGCCCTTAAACTGGCTCTCTCAACTACTACACGCACAGACAAAGCAACAGCGCGCGCTTTAGATCCTATAGATGAGATGAATATTTACAATTATTATTAGGGTTATAATTATATTCGAGTGCTGATTGCTGTGTTATAGTTTGTTAACGAAGCTTCCCCTCAAGCCTAAATATTGTAAGGCAGTTTGTCGTGTGCGTATCATGGACACGCATGCTTATATCGCCTTTCCGTTTCTCTACCACCGTTGCGGTTTAAAACCACGGCGCTGCAAGTTTGCTTCAGAGACTTTCCTTTCCTTCCCTCTTCTCCGCCCTTAAACTGGCTCTCTCAACTACTACACGCACAGACAAAGCAACAGCGCGCGCTTTAGATCCTATAGATGAGATGAATATTTACAATTATTATTAGGGTTATAATTATATTCGAGTGCTGATTGCTGTGTTATAGTTTGTTAACGAAGCTTCCCCTCAAGCCTAAATATTGTAAGGCAGTTTGTCGTGTGCGTATCATGGACACGCATGCTTATATCGCCTTTCCGTTTCTCTACCACCGTTGCGGTTTAAAACCACGGCGCTGCAAGTTTGCTTCAGAGACTTTCCTTTCCTTCCCTCTTCTCCGCCCTTAAACTGGCTCTCTCAACTACTACACGCACAGACAAAGCAACAGCGCGCGCTTTAGATCCTATAGATGAGATGAATATTTACAATTATTATTAGGGTTATAATTATATTCGAGTGCTGATTGCTGTGTTATAGTTTGTTAACGAAGCTTCCCCTCAAGCCTAAATATTGTAAGGCAGTTTGTCGTGTGCGTATCATGGACACGCATGCTTATATCGCCTTCCGTTTCTCTACCACGGTTGCGCTTTAAAACCACGGCGCTGCAAGTTTGCTTCAGAGACTTTCCTTTCCTTCCCTCTTCTCCGCCCTTAAACTGGCTCTCTCAACTACTACACGCACAGACAAAGCAACAGCGCGCGCTTTAGATCCTATAGATGAGATGAATATTTACAATTATTATTAGGGTTATAATTATATTCGAGTGCTGATTGCTGTGTTATAGTTTGTTAACGAAGCTTCCCCTCAAGCCTAAATATTGTAAGGCAGTTTGTCGTGTGCGTATCATGGACACGCATGCTTATATCGCCTTCCGTTTCTCTACCACGGTTGCGCTTTAAAACCACGGCGCTGCAAGTTTGCTTCACAGACTTTCCTTTCCTTCCCTCTTCTCCGCCCTTAAACTGGCTCTCTTAACTACTACACGCACAGACAAAGCAACAGCGCGCGCTTTAGATCCTATAGATGAGATGAATATTTACAATTATTATTAGGGTTATAATTATATTCGAGTGCTGATTGCTGTGTTATAGTTTGTTAACGAAGCTTCCCCTTAAGCCTAAATATTGTAAGGCAGTTTGTCGTGTGCGTATCATGGACACGCATGCTTATATCGCCTTCCGTTTCTCTACCACGGTTGCGCTTTAAAACCACGGCGCTGCAAGTTTGCTTCAGAGACTTTCCTTTCCTTCCCTCTTCTCCGCCCTTAAACTGGCTCTCTTAACTACTACACGCACAGACAAAGCAACAGCGCGCGCTTTAGATCCTATAGATGACATGAATATTTACAATTATTATTAGGGTTATAATTATATTCGAGTGCTGATTGCCATGTTATAGTTTGTTAACGAAGCTTCCCCTCAAGCCTAAATATTGTAAGGCAGTTTGTCGTGTGCGTATCATGGACACGCATGCTTATATCGCCTTCCGTTTCTCAACCACGGTTGCGCTTTAAAACCACGGCGCTGCAAGTTTGCTTCAGAGACTTTCCTTTCCTTCCCTCTTCTCCGCCCTTAAACTGGCTCTCTTAACTACTACACGCACAGACAAAGCAACAGCGCGCGCTTTAGATCCTATAGATGACATGAATATTTACAATTATTATTAGGGTTATAATTATATTCGAGTGCTGATTGCCATGTTATAGTTTGTTAACGAAGCTTCCCCTCAAGCCTAAATATTGTAAGGCAGTTTGTCGTGTGCGTATCATGGACACGCATGCTTATATCGCCTTCCGTTTCTCAACCACGGTTGCGCTTTAAAACCACGGCGCTGCAAGTTTGCTTCACAGACTTTCCTTTCCTTCCCTCTTCTCCGCCCTTAAACTGGCTCTCTTAACTACTACACGCACAGACAAAGCAACAGCGCGCGCTTTAGATCCTATAGATGACATGAATATTTACAATTATTATTAGGGTTATAATTATATTCGAGTGCTGATTGCCATGTTATAGTTTGTTAACGAAGCTTCCCCTCAAGCCTAAATATTGTAAGGCAGTTTGTCGTGTGCGTATCATGGACACGCATGCTTATATCGCCTTCCGTTTCTCTACCACGGTTGCGCTTTAAAACCACGACGTTCAGTATATATGCGCAAGCAAATGCGCAACATAGCGCACAGCTTCAATTGAGCAGCCCCCCAATCACAGCCGGCTATCAAAAAAAGCTTATTTCTGCATGCAAGAGCTAAACTAATGTGTCGCTAATACAGGATGAACCTCGATGTTTAATGTGAAACTCCTGTAACAATTCACGTGACGTGGTGTGCTTGCTTTTTCCAGGAATCCGCGTCTTGTCAGTCGTGGCTTACGCAGATGTGACTTGCAGTGCCCTGGCAAATGTGCTCCGTGTTTACCTTTTCGTGACATCTCATGTTCCCACACACGCAATTGCGAATTTCGAGCTCTTCCGAATGATTTCCTGATTTCTTTCGCACCCTTTAACATGCTTCCGCTATGACTTCAGTACACGCCGAAGTACGATTAGAGTTGTGCAGTTCCTGTTTTGTGGTTTGCTGCCCTCGGGGTTTCGCCGAGGGGACGGGTTTTCATCCTACTATGCGCTACTGCTCTGTGGCCTGAAGCACCGGTTTGCCAAATACTCATCGGTGAGCTGTGCTGCACTCTTTAAAGACGCACCTTCCTGCCTGTGCTCAACTCAAAGGCGCACGTTATCCGCCCGGGTCTCGAAAAACTGCTCCAAACAGATTACATCTGACAGTTTGCTGATGGTTTCCGCCCGGCTTCTTTCGCCCACTCTAAAAAATGATCCTTTAGGCTACACGCGAACTCAAAAAAACTTTCATTAGGCTTATTTATTTCCTGTCGAGATCTCCGAAATTCCTCTGTGGAAATCTTGTACTTGGCCAGCAAATTCGACTTCAGTAAGCCGTACACGCCAGACTCGGCTGCGCTCAGTCGGGCCACCACTTCCGAGGCTTCTCCCGGCAGCAACGCAAACAACAGCTCCGGCCATGTGTCTTGGTTAACTGATTACTCCTTAGAAATCCGTCCAAAATCATTCAGGTAGAAATCCCTGTCATCGCCTGTTTTGTACGGCTGAAGCTAGCTTGCCATTTTCAGACTTTCCGTGCATGGCGGCGCCGCATATGAACCACACGCTAATCTCGCTTCCTCCTGTGTTAATTTCCCGAGCTAACTTTCTGCCTGCTTTAGCCTTTCTTTCCTCCTATGATCCTTGTCTTCCGCCCTTTCTTTACTCTCGTGCTCCTTCTCTTTCTTTCTATCTTCTCTCCTGCAACGTATATTTTTCTAGGCTTTGGTGAGTTCGTCCTTCTCCAGACTCCCTTCATCAATCGCAGTGTGAACTTCGGGCTTCGTCAACCTTTGGTTAATCTCCATATCGAGCTCTCCTGCCAACAGCAGCAGCTCTTCTTTTTAAATGCGAAGTATTTGTTGTCGAACATTTGCCACTTCGACAGTATCTATCCAGCCGCCTAGGTCTTGGTGCTTTCATGGTTGCTTCGTTAATTTAGTATATACCAAAATTTGCATAGTATGTCATAAGTGTATGACGAACATAAAGAATCTGTCATGATATTAATATCATGACGTGTGTCATGTAGGCCATGAAATAACCGCCAACGTCTTGGTGCTCTCACAGTCGTTTCGTTAACTTGGTATGTGCCATAATTGGCATTGTATAACAACAGTTTCTCGCGAACCTAAATGAGAGGTCATGACAGGAATGTGATAATATACATGTCATGTAGGTCGTGAAACAATTGCCTACGTCTTGGTGCTCTCATGGTGGTTAACTTCCTAGGCTCCCCGCACACTGCTTCGCGTAATATAGATTCCCACAGGACCTGGGATCTGCCGCGTTTGGCACGATTGTGAAGAACAAAAAACAGCGATTGTAGTCACCGAATAAAAGGCTGCATGTTGTTTATTTTTTAGTGCTAATAAGAATAGTGAAGGAAAATGATTATTCTAGCCTTTGGAGAGCGGGTGTCAGTTGACGCCGACAGTATATATATATATTTTTTTTGCTTTGATAGAAGTGCATGTTTCAATAGAAGCGTGCAGCGAAGGGCGCATCTGTCATAGGTGTGCGCGACACATTACCATCAGCTGGAGATACAGCTGTCTTTCGGCATGCTAAATTATGACTTTCAGGCACGTTTCAACATGGCGTTGTCATACGAAAGATAGTATTGTGCTTGTGGTCGGAAGGTAGGCGTTTGAAATTTTCGTGGTTTTCTTTCTTATTTTATTAGACTGAAGTGCTCTTTCCCTTGCATTTTTATTTAAAAATTTCATTTACCGTTGGCAGGCACCGTGTTTTCTTTTTCTCTCCAGAGCTGCTTTGCGCGCCAGTTGACAACGTCTCCCGGTATGGCGCCCCAGTTCTGTGCTCCAGTATCCAGCGCGATACCGGACCCATTATCGGGCAAGGTATTGGGTACAGGGACCCCATGCCCTTGGTGTCTCTTTTTAGGAAAAGGTCTATTTCAGCACTAAACCTTTTTACTAATATTCAGATAGGGAAGCCGACATTCTCGCTTCAGCACTTGGGCATGCACCTGTGGAAAAGTACTTTTGATCTGTGGAGGGCACAGGTAGCAAGAAGATGAAGGTTATAAAGATACCAATAATGCCAATAATGTCGACAGCCCTAGATCATAAGATAACTTCATCACAAACATATTCACAGTCAATTATCGTATTTTGTATCAGCTTCAGGCAGCATATACTTCCCAGACGTGAGCAATCTTCAATTCCTATGGGGTTGAACTCACGAGTTTGAATATTTCTTATCTTATTGAATTCAACTTTACTGCAACTTAGACATTCATCATCTTCATCAGCTCTGTCGCTTTAAGTTATCAAATGTTCGTAAGGCATCAAAATGCTCTGAAAATGAACGGAAACAGATGTAATGAGAATATTTTTTCCGGCGAAAGATGTTCTTTACAAAAAGTGACGCAAGTTGGTTGTCATGAAATCATACTCATGGCCCTTGGTGTGCTTCTTCAAAAGATTCAAATTTAAGACCACCATGAGTACATTACGCCATCAAAATGAGCGTGTACTAGATGCAGCTCTATTAAATCGAAGCTTTCATTGCCGAAGCACGCGCGGTTCGTCGTGAATGCAGTTCGTGCGGTGCAGCAGGGCGTTTCTTCTTAATCTCTCTCTCTCCGTATATATATATATATATATATATATATATATACATATATATATATATATATATATATATATATATATATATATATATATCATACGAAACGAACAAACACTGACACCAAGGACAATACAGGGGAAAATACTTGTGCTTCACAAAAGAAACAATAAATTAAGGGGAATGAACGGGATGAAACAACTCGCCGCAGGTGGTGAACGATCCCGCAACCTTCTCATTACGCCGCGATGCTCTACCAATTGAGCTACCGCGGAGCCGCTTCCCCATCCACTTTCTTGCGTATTTATGTTTCCTAGTAGAACCCTGGAAGTGTTAGCCAGCGCCACCACCCACAAACCTTGGCGGCGGGTTCTGCTCGGAAACATACAATATGGAAGCCCTCCGACGGTTCTACTACGGAACACAAACATGAGAAACATAAACATGATATGACTAATAAAAATCTGGCCCCACGGTTAACCCTGTTTCTTCTCGTATATATATATATATATATATATATATATATATATATATATATATATATATATATATATATATATCGCCACTAGGTGTTTTTAGTTAGTGCTCCAAAAGATGAAGGTGATAAGGGCAGGATGAGCTTGTACAGGCCAGTTTCAAATAGAATGGCGATGCAAGCCGCAAAATTGGAACTTTACAAGTGCTTGGAGAAAAATGATGTAATAGGGGAACTGTAGAAAGGGTTCAGGCCAAACAAACGCTAGGGGGGTATCATGTTGGTACTAACTCATTGCAGAAAGATTTCAATAGTTCAGAATAGACCTTTATCGATACCATTTCTAGATAATAAAGGAGTCCATGACAACGTAGACAGAAAATTGTTATGGGGTATTTTTAAGCACGAAGGCATAGAGGACAATTCCGTGGAACTGCTGAAGGAGAAATATATATACAACGGAGAACAAGTTTTTAAGGGAAGTTCGAAAAGGTAATGAAGTGGTGGGACGCATCAAGGACGGAAGCAAGAATGTCCTCTGTCACCATCGTTGTTCAAGCTTATGTTAAGGGCATAGAAAGGACACTGGAAAAGAGCGAATCAGGGTTTCGTTTATCATACATACACAGTGGACAAATGGTGCAACAGAAGCTCCCTCGACTGATGTATGCGGACGACATAGTGCTACTAGCGGACAATAAACGAGATTTACAGACACTTGCGAATACTTCTGGCAACGCAGCGACAAATCTAGGCCTCAAGTTTAGCACATAGAAATCGGCAATCATGATCTTTCAATAACAGACGATTAATTACGTAGCGTCAATTGAACACCAAGTTATATCCATAGTCAAGCAATATAGATACCTCGGTATCAGGGGCGTAGCCAGGGGGGGGGGACTATGGGGCTCCAAGCTCCCCCCCCCCCCCCCCCCGCCGGAAATCTTGCTGGATTTTGTCTAGAATGTCGTTTCAGCTCGAATTTCAGACATTTCAGACGCAAAAAGACATTTCAGCGCGAATACTGCGAAATCGGGCTGGATTTCGCGGCAAGGCCTATGCACCAGGAGTCACATATCGTAACGCAAGAAGCCTCAACTGAGCACAAAGTTTTTAGGGTGTTTTATTGGTGAACGGGCGCGTCGCGGCGTCTCGCGAAGGCCACAGACTCCACGGAGAGCAGGGATTTCAATTTTGAAATTTCATGGTTTTAATGTTCTCGTAAACTTTTGATCCGAAAGGTGCATTGACATTTCCAAAGTCGTGCTTTATATTTTCAATTCCGAAACTCTCGCCAGCATCGCTGTGGCGACTCGACGTATTGCAACGCGTTCGCTTGAGCGCAGCCTCACCGGAAAATTTTGTCTCGCCGGCGTAAGATACAGAGCAGTATGAGTATGGTTCTCCGTGACCACGCGTCTCACGTTTTCTTCAATATTCCTTGGATAGCCACATTAGGTGCCCAAAGTAGGTATTCCATTGTGGCCAACATGCTTTCCTTGCGTTTATTTTAATTTCTGTGGGCCCACCCCACAAAAGAAGAAAAAGTCATATTTGCGGCGCAGAACATTGTGGCATTGATTTTGTTACTTCTTCTTTTGCGGTCAGTAATAGGCCACGGGACGTTTCTGTTCCCGGATATTCTGACCATATTATTGCGATAGCAATTATATGAATATACCAGTCGCCTTCCTGCCGTCGCCGTCGTCCTCATGTTCTGTATAAAATCCAAGTGTGATAACATCGTGACCGCGCGCCGCATGCGGTATATGCGAGTGAAAGCGTTGGAGGGGCGTTGCATGGGTGAGCCGACGATAGTGGCTTTGTCTTGTGTGCGCAAGGGAGAAAAGCGGGGTGGAAGGGCGCTGCCTACTGTCGCGCGCCACACATCAGGGGGATAGGAGGGAGGGGGACTGTGATCGGTGAAACTGTGGTTGCGCTGCAAGTTTATTTGCCTTGTTTCACGCATTATACACTGTGACTTTTTTCGTAGATACAAAGATTTATTGGAAACATGTACGTATATTTATTTATTTTGTTGCGAGGTTTTGTATATACGTGCAGTGAAATTTGTTTCCAGTCACACTTTCTTGCCCTTTATCAAGCTGTATCTTCACATTTGTATATTCCACTGTATCTTCGCATTTCTTATGTACGAGGGTGAGTCAAATGAATGTGAGCCATCCCACCCCCCGCAATAATGGTTCGATTCATTGTGTGCGACGTATGCGCATAGCGCACAGGTATATCTTATTTACAGAGGTGACACGCAGGTGTGAGGATAAATGTTCTTAATGCTCTCATACACTGGGTTGAATATGGTTGCGTGACATAATGGACACTCCCAAAGTTGAATAGCTCGGTGTCGTGAGGTTTTTGACAGCTGCAGATATTTCAGAAAAAGAGGTTAGTCGCTGTAAGGCTGCCGTGTACGTTGAACATTGCCTTTCATTGGCCACTGTGAAGCGTTGAAGCAAACTGTTCAAGGAAGGACGTGAAAGTTGCAAATAGAATCCAAGATCGGGCCAGAGCCCGGTCTTGGATTGTCTTGGATTGGATTGAACGGGGGATGAGTATCGATGAACTGGCACAGCTTGTGAACATCTGTCACGGTTCGCTTCACACCATAATTCATGACCATCTCGGTCATCGGCTCTTGTGGGCACAATGGATTCCCAAGATTTTGAACCACCGCTAGAAGGCGGAGAAGTTCGGCGCTGCTTTGACTCATCTGATCCGGTATCACAGTGAGGGGGACGACTTCTTGTCTGCAGTTGTGAACGGCGGCAAGTCATGGTGCCACTACTACGAGCCTGAAACACAGCGGCAAGGTTTACTGTGGGAACATTCGAATTCACGAGCCCCAAAGAAAGAAAGGGCGATCATTTCAGCCGAAAAGGGGTCGTTGTCTTATTTTGTGATCGTCAGGGGCCATCACCGATCCAAGTTGCTAAAGTTGCTGTCAACCGTTTTCGATATTGTGAAACGCCGGATGAAGAACAAACGACGTGGAAAATTTCGGAATGAGATCATCTTGTCCCACGATAATGCCGTTCCAACGTCGTTGATGTGGTTAACACAAAACTGGTAATGTTGAAGTGGGAAACGCTGCAAAATTATTTATACAGCCCATGCCTGTCGCCTTGCGACTTCAAATTTTGGAGCACTTGAAAAAAAAAAACAGCTGAAGTGAACCAGATTCATGTTCGACAATGACGTGAAAGAGTCAGTTATGGACTTTTTGAAGCAGCAGCCCACGGAGTTTTGTGAGACGGAAATCACGCCTCTCGTTAGCCAGTTGCACAAATTCCTAAATAGTCATGTAGACTAATTTTAAATAAGGTACGACGTTTGTCATATATTCGCATTGCTTCACTTTCAATTGACTCGCCCTCGTATATTTTGCAAAACTGCTTTTTATATGAGCTCTTTCTTGCGGCTTCGATTTCGGTGCGATTACTCGAAACACACGACCAGTGACAGCTGCTCCTGCGCAAGTCATTGTAACAAAGGACCGCGGCATTGAGATTTTTCTCTGATCGTTGCATATGTACAAATATTTAAACAAGGTTCGTGAATGACCGCGAGAGAGATGCAAATGAGAGAAATGCAGGGAGGCTAACAAAGTTTCGTTGAAATGTTTATCCTCCACTTGTTCATTTGATGGCCTTTACATTATTGAAATCAGCGCCATGCACTACTTTGCTGATTTCAAACTGATGTAGTACTAAAGTTCTTGTAATACTTTCTTTACTTACCAAATAGTGAGAAAAAATGGAAGCATGGATATCAGTTATTTTGGGGACAATTTTTGACACATACAAGTATATTTTTAATGAAAAAAATACACATTTTACTTGTCTTGACAGAGCGTAGCGTTCGTTTGCAGCGTTTTTGGCTATGGCAATGCAGCTATTATTCATGTATTTGGTCCCTCGAGAAATTTTATAAGGAGGAGGCCGAGCTGCAACGTGAGCTCCTACCGAACGAAATTGCTGCCTACGCCCCTGGTACAGAGTGATCCGTCGCCTGAGCGACGTGAATTGCGTGGTCGTTCCTGACAGTGGCAGCTGCTCCAGTCGGCGCCAGCACCTATCTGTAGTGGTGCATGTAGTACGGATGAAGCCGTATCTGTCAATCTTTTTTGTTGTTTTAGTTTCTTTTTTTTGCGTGTGTTACTCTGTGCCATTGTACACCGCCCTATAAGCTTAAATTGCACATCGGGATGATGCTTCTTTCAGTGGGATGGGAATGCCGCGCGCCTACTCCAATGAACAGGACAATGCGAATGTGCATGAGCGTATTTACAAAGGCGCAGTGAAGAAGAAGTCGCTGTAGCGCTCATTATTAAAACGCGACCCGCCGCTGTGCCTCCTGAATACCTGTCTATGGCCCCTGTTTTTGACGTTGCGAGAACATGCACCAGTTGAAGACGCCGCAATGACGTGTCAATGGCATTTGCTAGCCTCCGACAGTAGAGTGGCATAACCATATTAGAGCCTACAGGGACAACCACCTGTGTCGCTCACTCAGCTTGCTGCTGTCTGTTTTGCCTCTCTCGATATGCAGTTGCATCGCTGCATGACGGCCTCACATGGCTTACGCTACATGGGTCACTAACCTGGGTGCGGGTACCCCCGCTCGAAGTCCAAAACAAAGGTGCATTTTGTAACGCTGCAAAATAGGTATTTCACGTCGGTGAGGTAAACTAAACCGACCAAGTAGTTCTATGTTGCATAAATAGTGTGCAGTAAATATGATTAATCTTGTCTCTAGGTAGAGCCGCTGCCACTGCTTGAGCGTGCCACCGTAATACGGCGTGTCCTCGAAAGTCGACTTTGGCCATCCCACGGCCGGCAGGGTGCCGTTTACGCTGGGCAGCACCACAGGCTTCGCGTACTCATCATTGTTGTAAATACTTCGTCCTGAGAATGAAAGTCTTATTATCAAAAAACTGCAGATTTAGGAGCCTGTATTTGTGAACGCGCAACGAAGCTGTCCCTATTTCTCAGACTACTTGTTTCATTCTCGTGATATTAGCAATTCCGTTGATAAAAGAAGGAACAATTTTTCCTGCTTTTCGCTTCCGCGTTTTGGCATATGGATCTGAAGCGGTGGTGACTTCGGGACGACTTCATGGCGCATGTGCAGAGTTTCCATCCCTGTAGCTTTCCCCTTTTGTGCCAGAAATTATATCGGGAACTATACCCTCTTCGTTCCAATAGTAGCGAATCGGCTACGTTGCTGTTAATCCTGTTCAAGATTAGTCTCTGAGGGATGCGGAACTGTGTGAGAGTGCTTCCGTTGCATTATTGCTTTCAGGTTTTGAAAATTTTCACCGATTTGGTCGAGGTCCTTGTCTAAGCAAAGATGGCGAAAGTCAGCAGTGAAGCACTTTTAGCTTATGGCCAGTTGACATGAGTATGGCGGACGCTGCATGAGCACGCTGTTAGATACGGACGATTAACCAGCATTGGTGAAATTCTTCGCACACAGCTACTCGCCGTCGCACGGCAATTCTAGTGGGCAGGTGTGCGTCAACCATGCTATCGGACACGTCAAGCCGGCTTATTATCGCCCCCTTGCGCGCCGCGCATGGAGCTATTGTCTCCCCGTGCGTGTCGCTTCCTGGAATTTTTAATGGAAGCCGGCACGGTTCTAGGTCGTTGACCCTCGCCTCTGAACACGCCACGTCGCAGCAATGGAATGTCGTTCGAGAACAACCTGTTTCCACCAGCTGAGGCAACGTCGGTAAGAGGCAGCGTCGGTCGGTTGCAGCCATCGGAGAATAAGCGCTCAGAGAGTGCCCCCATTGGCCAGCAATGGATGAACGTTGATGGACACAGGCCGGATGATTGGATGAAAAAGACGACACCTGAACAGGCTCGCCGCCTGGATGAGCATGACGACAACTGCATGGGCTCGACGATTGGCGGAAAACGACGTGACCCCGACGGACTGAAGGGTTTATAAGCCAGAGGAACATCGGGGAGAGAGAGAGAGAGGCGTTTTTCTTGCCGTAGGCAAAAGCATCCGATTTGCTGCCGGCCGTAACAATCGCTTTTTAAGTGTTATCTCACATTTTCTAATCATACAGTTAATTTAAACAAACCTTCATTTTTCAATGTCCTCCTCAAATTCGGCGAATTCTCGCACGCAGTGGCAAGATCCAAATAACGCCCACGCATTACTCGATGTTAGATCTTCGTCCAAATGTACTGGCCAATAAGAACGGTTTTTATAAATTGTTCCGTGATGAGGCGGCTGGTTTCTCCATTTATATCGAGATGCTCTTTTCAAATTCCAGCGGAGGTACTTAAGCAAAAACGTGTATTTCCACGTTCCTAATATGCTAGTCGGGAATAACAACTGGCTTGAAAGCCAAATCTGCCGCTGAGCGGGCTGCGGGTCTGAGGGAGATAGAAAAGAGAATCGTGTACATTTTTCAAAAAGGTCACGCAGAGCCTTGCGCCTTGCTGTCAAACCCGAGCTGCCTTGTGACGCACAGCCTTGAAACAGCTTCATCAATTGACGATGATTCAGAAAGAGGCGAACTTCAACTAAGATAACAAAAAGTTGGCGTTGTATATCGCCTCTTTCAAATACTCAAGTAAATAAACAAATAAGTGAGTAAATAAGTAAACTGTTCAATGCTAGTATACTTTCGTTGTCTTTATTGCCTATGGGTATGAAAGAGATCTTCAACTTCGTGCTCTATTTTGCTTGGCCACATTGACAGGGTTGATGGCTTAGATTTTCTTTAGCCATAAGTCTTATGGAGAATATGAAAAAGCAGAAGTTTGAATTCTTTCCATTTCGATGCTTATGGCAACATTGTGCGTAGAACAGACAAACGGTGGCCTATTAGGGTAAGGGGATGTTGCAGATAATATGAGTGATGTGCAAGAAAAGAGCAACAGGATTAGGCATCCTACTCGCTCAGTTGTTCGAAAGCTTTCTGCAGGTCCTACCGTACTCACGCTCTTGTCATCTAACGCCGCACTTCTATTGTCATCGACTTCTCAATACCAGCTCATATGTGCACCTACACATACCCACAAAGAATGCTACAATGGTAAAGAAAAAGTTGAAACATCTGTAGATTTTAAAAAAATGCCTTGCTATGATATGTCACACATTGCGAATGCAGTGGTTACTTTTTCTTCTTGCTTTTCTGGGTATTCTGCTGTCCAAAACAGCTCAATATTCTCCATTTATTATGGAAACCAGTTTCAGCACACAATATATGATCCGAAAAGGATAGAGAGACGTATTCGGAACAGGCTGTAAGCACTGCTTATTAGCCAATGGGAGAATGAAAGACATACGTACATATGTACACGAACGCAATATGCCTACTTTACATCGTTTCCTATTGATGCATTTCACACCTGGCGAGGCAATATACATCTATTGAATCCCATAAATTGATACTGACATACAACTGAAGGATCTGTCTTTCTGAATTTTTTTTTTCTGGAATACTTCAAGCAACTTACAGATTGTAAATATTCATTTTCCGATCTCCGAAGCCGAGATTAACCTAGAATGATACAAGCTAAAATGTTCACAAACTTTCTTCATAGCGTTAAGTCTACACTGCCTATGGCCGTCCTTATGTGATCTCACGCTTGCCTTACGCAGCTCTTGCTGAACGTCACACATTTTTGAAAGAATTCTCGAGTGTACCACTTGAAAGTACATTGGCATGTTTCTTTTTGAATTTTTCTTCGCTTTCAATACCTCTCACGGCACGTAAGGCATACTTTAAAATGAAAATGCACAATATTGCGAGGCGCAACATCTGTGCTGGAAGTAACATGTGCTTCCTTCTCACAGTTTAAGTTCGCATAATTCCCTTAAGTTACTTCGTGTGAGGCTAAACCCTTTCGCACCGTGCTAGTGTACGCGGTAGTAAAGTTTTTGAAGTTGTGAGTGAAACATGCGACGTAGGACTGGCAGCGGTAGATCGTAGCCACGATTTCTGTAGTAAGTTCCAGGCGTCTAAAACTTAGAAGCAGTTCTCGAAGGGTGGCGCTGCTCATTCATGCTTCGTTAATCTTTTCTTATGATTTCTGCCAGTGGTATATTTAATTTTTACCGCCACGAATTTACTGTAATTTGAATAAATGTTTCTAATTCCTGTATAATTAGAATGTGTCCTAGATATATTAATTGATGCAAGGTGCTTGAGGGACGAAAAATGAAATTTGGACGGAAGGAAGATTAGTCGGAGCATAAATATCTGATGTGCTACCTGCCACCCTGGACGTGACAGGAAGAGATGGAAACAAGGAAAATAAAGCAGTGAAAGGAAGCACAGTCAAAAATATAAAGCAAGGTGAACGTACACTCATATCCACAGTCTATATAAAGCAGGAACGTTGAAATAACGCTTGCGCTTGCGCCGGTGAAACATTTTACTCACCCTGCCAATTAAACGGTATTGCAGCTTAGGAAAGGTAAACTGATTTCACTAACCTTATGAAATATTATATAAAAATAGTCGTAATTACAGAAAATGAAAACAAATTATGCAGTCAAGTGTGAATGGAGAACCCCCACAAAAAACGATTTATGTACGTAAGAAAAGAGTAACGCTAATTAAAAAAAACGCATATATATGCTTTTGAACTAATCTCTAAGTTAGTACACGTGTTTGAAAGAACTCTGGCGCTGCTCTAGTCTAAGGCTGCCAAGTGGCCTATAAGAAGCTGTCTTCACCTCGCGCGTTGTGGCAAATATCCTTCCGCTATTACATTGTCTTTAAAAAATATATACATATTAGAGGGAGTTCAGTTTGATAAAACAGGGTACGTGGGAATTGGCAGACCATCCCTAGGATGTTAGAAATCGCGTCGTTACTAAAGCTATGTGAACTGTGGCGCTGTCGTGATGGTGAAATCAAGTGCCTGCATTAAACGAGCTTGAGCGTTTCCCTAGAACATATTTTCTTAATAACATCAATACCTCCTACTAAATTTTCATGACGGACATTCTTTCTAGCAATAACGAATATGTCCTGCACAACTGCACAAAAACGGTAAAAAAAGCCATGATTTTAGTTTTTGTTGAGTCTAATGTCGTAATTTTTTGCTCTTAGTAAAGAAGTATTCAACTGACAAAAGACTTACTTTGTTTTTGAGGTCATAAGAACAGCAGCAGCTTTCGTAACGCGTGATTATGTACTAAAAGGGTATGAGTGCCATATAATGTATATTTTTTTATTGTGGCAATAAATCAAGCAAAAATGAACACATTTTTTGGCGTTTGAAAACACATCAAAAACAAACATCGCCGCAACGTGTCTGGTGCATATGTGCTACTCGAAATTAAAAAAAAAACGCCTGCTCCTGTCACCAGCTTCTGAAATTACGCGAATTGTGTAGATAGCTCAAGTGTGTTTCTGTAACCTTTGCATACGTATGTTGCCGAGATGTGGATGCCAAATGCGGATTATCTTTAATGCTCATTTCGCATTTTGAATCTGTTGAAACCACTCCAAAACGCACGTAGGGCTCCATGCCTCATCGATGACATTTCTTTGAAGCATTTCCAGTGTTTGTGTTGTGGTTTCACGAGGAGCCATGAAAATCTCAGGGCGATGCATTGTTTGTTTCAAAAAGGCATGCCAATTTCACAAGGTAGCGCTACAACAGTCAGGAAAACTGTCACCATAAAACTCTAAAACATTTAACGGTGGCGCCGGCTCGGGTTCATACTTTTGAACAGTCCATCTGCACCCACCTAGCGGGATAGCAAGAGCAATACATTTGCATAGAGCTTCATTAGGGGAGTCCGTTTATTTTTGCGACGCATATCGTATGCGGTTGAGATAAATATGTGAGAAGTTTTTTTTTTTTTTAGAAATCAAAAAAGGAGAGGTCTAGATCTGCTAGGTCTTCGAGAACGGATACATGTATAAGGGAATACAAATCTCCTCTCACGCGTTATTATTATCTGTCCGTATATTAGAATCGATAAAGATATTGACATTAATTTTTAAACCGTGGACATATAATAGGTCGACACCAGCCTATACAACATGATGATTTTAAGGCTTCATAGAATAAAAAAAATCGCTGCTGAAGAGAGTATAATTCATGTCCTTGAGCTGGATTATTCCAACAGGCTCACATTACTGGCACCGTTATTCTAAACACACATACAACTAATTAACAAAAGTTCACTAGTTAAGTTACCTTCCTAAATAATTACTTTACCGCACATATTGCAATCTACGAATTATAGCCGGTGAGCTTGTAAACTTAAAGACGAAATGAATTTGCAGGATGACATTAGTTTGGAGATATAATTTCCCAAAATGTAGAACGAAATGCAATCCAGTTACTTTTGTGTTTCAGTGCATAAAAAGCCTTTTGTTAAAAACTTAAGTGGAACACATTGCAGCTTTGCGGAAAGCTTGATGGTGCATATCTACGAGCTCTCTTCATTCTGGAAATGCTCTACTGTACACTTGATGTCGTGAGGTATTGCGTATTTACTAGCTTTTAAAGTATAATATCCCCTCTGCTCCTGGTTACTTTAAAACTTTAACCTTTAAACACCGTTACTTCCTGTTTCTCCTGTAGCTTTTACCGGAACATATCTTGAAAAGCCGTTCTATCGCTACCACTACAGTTACACATGTACATTTTCTAGTCTGTTCGTCACCACTTTCAATCAAGAGTGCATGGTAGCTCTAGGCACTATACAAGTCCGCGTAGAAGTCTTCTGTAGCCTTTAATATATTGTCAAAACGGCTGATGACATTGTCCTGCATACATTTCACTGCGCAATGTGGCTATTTTTAGGTCAAGTTACGATCTCAGCGATTCAATGCTGCACACAAGTTTTGCTGCGTCATTAACCTTTCAGACGTTGAGACTTCGGATATTGCTTACTTTCTTTTTGTTTGTAGGCTTTCACAGTTCAACGAACTATGTCTAACATCTTGAGTTAAACGTTTTCATGATGCGATGTCGTTTTATATCTTTATTAGCGGCGTTGTTACCTGGGGGTATTTAGCTGTTTGTCGCCATGTTATCAAGAAGATAAGCTCTCTTAGGTAACAAAGGACTTAATAAATGCATACGTAAAAATGCCTACATATTCACCAACTAGAACGCCTGACATTACGTCACATATCAGTAATAATGCTTCATGCAGGAAAAAAATTGTCAGCCGTTTCACGATAAGATTACTGCATAACATAGTCATGGACATCGGGTACTTCTTTGACTATGATTTACTTTGGAAAAAAAAATGCCTACGAAATGGACTTTCTCAGTAAAATCATAAATGTAATTCTTGAATTCTGTCAACATTGCAAGTCAGCAATAAAATTGATGTTTCACCAACTTTCGCGTTACACTTTTTGGTTCGCCAGAGCTATGTAAATTAACCGGCGTATAAATGTTATAGTATAGCACACTCTAACACCATCTTACTTAGCACCATTTTCATTGTTTGACTGTTATCAAGTACGAGTATCGAGTATCAAGTATCAAGTACGAGTAGATATTTATATAAATTGCCGCAAAAACACTGGAACGGATGGAGAGTGATGGCCCTTCATCAGCTGGTATTATGCTTGCTTATAATCTAACCTGACAATCGCTCATGGAAGCCAGTTACACGATGATATCTCTTTTGTAACATACTGAAGTTCCATTTTCATGCATGGGCTTTTTGCAGGATGTGTATGCTTTCTGGTGTCACAGTCACCAATTTTATTGGTAAGTAAGCGCTAAAGCCTTATCGATGTTGTGACAGGAAGTCATATTTTTAATTGTGCGAACATATTTTAGGATTGCTTATTCGGTATCCGTGCCGTTTAATGCGACTTTAAGGAAACAAGAGGTAACGGAATAGACTATTAGCAAAGGGAAAGGAGGAAAGCGAGTCATGCCTTCTCATGTGTACTGTTACTTCTAATACAAAAGTTACATCGCCCCGCTCTTGCTTTAAATAAAAGATACCGAAACACCAGCATCGATGATATCTGTGTTTTTTAGAACGTCATCGCCACTCTGCTAACTAGCGCCTGTTGTGCTTTGGTAAGATTGTTTTTGTCGTGAAGCTGTATAGGACTAGGTTCTGATGAAAAATGTGTCCGTGGGCAAGAGCCCTGTAATATGGAAAAAAATATATAGTCGTCCAGCTGTTTCTGCGTGATGTTATCAGTCGTGGTGGTCGCTCTGGATGTTATCATCTTATCGACCACGCTATGACGCATGGCATACATGGCCATATATAAAATGTGGGAAGGCGGCGCTTCTTCGCTCCCATTGGAGGATTGAAAAATATAATAGAGCGCAATAGTGCACATACCAATCTACGAATTTAACGTGGACTTAGGGCGCCGGGCCGGCAAGTGGATAGTATTATTCCTGTGGGAACGGTTTGGACTTGAGTACTACGCGGACGTCAATGTGCCGACCCCGTGTCACCGGTCGTGTACAGATTTAACCTCTGGCAGGAACGTGTCTAGTATAGCAGTAGAACCGATCGCGGTGTACTACAGCGACCGCAAGGTTATGGTTACTGTGGTAACGAATGAGACAAGATAAAGACCATAACAACCACGAACCCACGTGCATGTGTATTTATTCAATCAATTTAGCAATAACCATACAAATCAATATAGTGGTCAATATAGTCATCCCAGTACAACAACGCTGGTTATGTTTCACAGAGTGGATAGGCACTAAATTTTTTTATAGCAGCTAGCTTTGGCTTTTTGTGTTAGTGACAGGTTTCACCTGAGACAGACAAGGCATCGCTTCTGCCTGCTATGTATTACTTTCCACTTCTGCGCAGAGTCACTGTTATTTAGCGCGCTTTTCATGAAGTTGGCGCTTCCTGGGGAGTCATATGGGAAGCGGCTTTCTCGCCGTTTCCCACGCGCGATAGAATGCTATTATACATCAGCCCCCCGACGCAACTGCACGTCCCGGACCCTCGCGCATGACGGACACACGCCGCAAGGACCTTGACAACATGAAGTTTCAAGACTCCGCTGCTCAGAACCTCATGCCACCAAAGGACCCAGCGACCAGAACGCCGGGACAGAGAGCCAAAGTCACACAGATGGGGATTGGCAGACGGTCCTCACGCTTCGGCAGAAAAAAAACAATGCGAAAGAGAAGAAGACCAGAGCACTGGAATATTCGGAGACCTTGAAGAATCAACAAGCTTCCACTGGTCAAGCAACCGGAAAATCCAAACACAAACCTGCATACAGGCGGTCCCCTGCCGAAGGACGATTTCAATATAGCGGTGCGACTGCATCAAGGGCTACCGATCAAGAACCTGACTAGTCCACTACTGGAGGATTGCGTGATTGCTGCATGCAACGGGCAAATATCAGGTGAGCAATTTCTGCTCAGGATCAAGCCGGCTCCAACATCTTTATCGCGTCCACGCCGCACCAGATAGTGGTGGACTCCGTTAGACGTATTACGATGCTAACCATCAACGGCCAGCCTCGCTCAGTCGACGTCTACATAGCGAGAAGGGACGGGACAACCAAAGGTGTCATTCACGGCTCGGACCCGCACACGACACCTGATACGCTACAAGCGAATCTACGCATTCGCACGCAAGGGGTTGAACTTCTCCAAGCGCGCGTGTTCCGTAACACTAAAACGGCCGTTATCACCTTTTTTGGAGGTAGTACGCCGCGGTACGTCTACTACAACGGCGGAGAACTTACTTGCTATCCCTACAATATTACCACTCACGTGTGGAAAGTGTGTCATCAAATGGGTCACCGATCGGACGTATGTCCCCAGCCGGACACTCCAGTATGTCGTACATGTGGACAAAGGGACCCTGTAGCCGGACACGAGTGCGCTCCCAAGTGTGCAGCCTGTGGGGAGGGTCACGTGACAGGAGACCGAAGTAGTAAGAAACGTCTCAAACCCCAAAGCAAAAGAACGCCGAAGACGGGCGTTCAACGGACTACTCGGAAGGACAGCTCAACGATGCCACCTCTACGCCTACGTTGGTTCAGTTGCGATGATGGAAAATCCGCATCGGATCCCTCGCCGGAGGTATCAGGGACTCACCGTCGATCCAGGTGAAGATCGCGGACCCGAAAGAACTCTAATACCAAAAACCCACCTCATTTCTATTCACCAAAGTCGCCTAAATCAGGGGCTCTCGGCACTGTGACCAAGCAAGCGCCACAAGATAACACGGTAAGCTGGGCACGAGTCCTTTCTCTTACTGCTCCTGTAACAAAAATCCCGAATATTAGTTGATCATTAACGAAAACAAGCTTCTCTGCGGGAGCTTGGCAGCAAGTAAGCGAGAGTTGGCCTCCCTCAAAGCTAGTCGCTGTACCAAACCGAAGAAAACAAAACAGCCCGTACTAAAGCAGCGGGCACGCCTCTCGAGGTTATAACGATGCCGAATTCCACGGAAGTCACACTCCAACAAGTTGTGCATCAATTACAAGCTATGCAAAATTTTCAGCAGCAGATGTACTCAGAATTTCAAAGCCTAAAAACTTACGTCTATGAATCCGTAGCCAGTGTAAAGATCGCGGTTCGTAAGCAAGCCAGCATTAGCCCCAGTGCTCAATCTAACCGCCGTCCGCGACCCATACCGACCTCGGACAGCGAAAGCACTATTCATGGCGAGTAGAACGCGAGCACATGACTAATATCTCGAAATTTGGCAACGGATAATAATAATATTTGGGGTTTTACGTGCCAAAACCACTTTCTGATTATGAGGCACGCCGTAGTGGAGGACTCCGGAAATTTTGACCACCTGGGGTTCTTTAACGTGCACCTAAATCTAAGCACACGGGTGTTTTCGCATTTCGCCCCCATCGAAATGCGGCCGCCGTGGCCGGGATTCGATCCCGCGACCTCGTGCTCAGCAGCCCAACACCATAGCCACTGAGCAACCCCGGCGGGTATTTGGCAACGGAACTGCCGCACCTTCAACAAACGGGCGGCAGCTCTACAGCAATACATTAACACGGTGCCAGTCAAACCTGATGTTATTTGTTTGCAAGAGATCAGTAACAAGCCTGTCTGGCTTGTTACCGATCTGGCTGCTACACGATATCGCACCCAGACTACCCTAAGGTCGCTACGATGGGGCTCAAGAACATAGCAACCGGTATAGATTATCTGGCGACTAGCAGCATCAACCATCAAATCGTAACAATACTACCGCAGAAGCGTAGCAAGGCAATATCCATAATCATGAACGTATATAGTCCACCTAAAGAAAGGAGGACCAATTTTGAGGCCCTCAATCTGTACGTCATGTGTCACTCCGGCACCCAGGATAGACTACTGCTTCTTGGGGACTTTAATGCCTCTCACACCACCTGGGTTTACCGATCAGACAACCCCCCCAAAGGCCGAGAGCTTGAGGAAGCGGCCGAAGCATATGATCTCCAACTCATTATTCTCCCTCAAAACCCGACGAGGTTAGGTAACAGCGTCAATGCTGACACCATTCCGGATCTCACATTCACAAATAATGTCGACGAGGTATTCTGGACAAATCTAGGAGAGAATCTAGGGAGGGACCATCTCATCATCAGCGTGTCGGTAGGCTCCCTGAAAATTCGGCGACCTTGTGGCTAGGTGGTAATCCCGAAATGGGTAAATTATCGCAAAATCCCCATGCTGGAGATATCACCGGAGAACGCTGAAGAGTGGGCAACGCACATAACAGACGCTCATAAAGCAACATCTAAGCGGCTAGCGCTCATAGCGGAAACGCCTGTAGTTGACAACCATCTTCTACGTATGTGGGAAGCCAGAAGGGGGCTAACTAAACAATGGAAAGAACAGCGACTTAATCACAAACTGCGCCACAGAATTGCTGAAATATCCGAGCGGGCAAACGCTTACGCACAGCAGTTAGAGGCAGCGAGTTGGGCGAGTTTTTGCGGCTCACTTCGCGAAATGTTACGCACCTCCAAGACATGGGCGATACTTCGCAGCATATTGGAGCCACAAAAAAACCAAAACGGCCAATAACCGCACGCTTCAAGAACTTGCCAGAGAACTTTGAGGAACTGATCAGGCACTGCTCGCTAAGCTTAAAGACAAGTACGTAGGAGCAGTAATCGCTCCCCCATGCACCTTGCCATAGCAAGGGCAAGAAAACGCGGTGCCAGACGCCCCGATAACTTAGGCAGAACTCTTCGCGGCAGCGCAAGCTGCGAAGAGAAATGCTGCTCCTGGACGAGATCAGCTCACAAATGCTATGATCCGGAACCTGAGCGACGAGCACCCAGAACAGCTTACTCGGTATTTTAATGAACAGACATGGGAGATGGGCGTAGTTCTACAACATTGGAAGGAGGACAAAATCGTGCTTATTCCGAAAGCAGGAAAACCTCATGATCTAAAAAAATCTCAGACCGATATCACTAACTTGGCAAATTATTTGAGAAGGTGATCCACACACGTCTCACGTCTTATATGGAAGAACGCAACCTATTTCCCACAAACATATTCGACTTTCGCCAACATTTGTCGACACAAGATGTTTTCCTGCTACTTCGCGAAGAAGTTCTTTGCAACACGACGGTTGGTGCAGAACATCTCATCCTAGCTCTTGATTTGAAAATCGTATTCAACACTATTTCACACGAACTTATATGAGCTAAATGACATCGGTTGTGGACAAAGAATATGTGACTACGCCCGCTCTTTCCTGACCTTTCGCTTCGCGATAATAGGCATCGGCACTATGCGCTCAGACCCTTTTCCTATGCCCAACACAGGTACACTGCAATGGCGATACTCTACCCTCATCTTTTGAATATCGGCATGAGACGCTTAGCCAAAACACTCGACGTCATACCTGGGCTGGGGTACGCGTTATATGCAGACGATATTACCTTATGGCAACCAGCCGCTGATTAGGACAAAAAGAACAACTCCTGCAAGAAGCAGGGACCGCTGTTGAAACCTTCGCTCGCAGCAGCGGAATGAGCTGCGCTCCCGATAAAACAGAATTTATCAGGATTCGAGGTCGAGGCCGTCAAACTCACGAGCCAGTTAGCCTCTTTTTTGGAGACAGCCAGACAATGGAGGTCTAGAAAATGGGAGTCCTCGGACTGGGGCTGCAAAGCAAGAAACGAGTAGGCCACACCATTAAAACCCTTAGGGCTATGGTGAAACATCTCCTGTATGATTCGTAAAGTAGCTGTTCTCTGAAGAGGTTTCAAGGAAACAGAGACAATCCGGCTCGTTAAGATTTCGTGCTAAGTTGACTCACATATAGCCTCTCTTTCCAAGACCCAACGAAAACAGAACTAAAGGCCCTAGATGCGTTGATCAGAACGTCGTACAAAGGGGCTCTCGGCCTACAACAGGGAACCTCTACCGAACACCTGCTCGCACTCGGGATTCACAATACCTACGACGAGCTACGGGCAGCGACATTCATATCTCAACGGGAGAGGCTTAGCTTAACCTCCTCTGGCAGAAAATTGCTTTGCCGCGTGGGTTACCCTACTCGTCCACAGTATGCGAGAAAAGAACTCGAATCGCTGCCCAAAGTCCTTCGTGAAAGGTTAATTGTAACCCCAATCCCTAAGAACATGAGTCCAAAATACCACCGGGGTCGTAGAAGTGCTCCAGCTTGAAATTAATGCAGCAATTCGGTGGAAACCAGGCTACAGTCTAGACAGATGTCGCTCGATGTGGTGCTCACAAGTATGCCCTCGCAGTAGTACGAGCGGTCGCAGATCAAGGGCTTGTGAGATGCGCCAAGGCTAGAGTTGCATCTGCGAATACCGCAGAAGCTTCGCCCATCGCGCTAGCTTTTAAAAGTAAGGACGCTCTGGGACAATCGTCGACAACTCTTACAGATTCCCAAGTCACGTGTAGAATATTCCTCACCGGGAAGCTACCACACAGCACCGCTCACCAATTAGGATCCAACCTAACGCAGAAACACATGATCATCTGGTGCCCGGGTCACGCAGGACTCGAGGGCAAGGTGAGGGCGGACGGCGCAGCTCGTGCTTTTGTCAACTGAGCGGCCGACCACTCTGACGAAAACCCCTTCTTACCACGAGATATCCTTGAGCACCAGTGGCGCGAGCGAAGAAAGTACAGTCCACCACACCCTGACCTATCCATGCGGGACTCTTTTACTGGCGCCGAATACAGACACACACATTTCCAAACCTTTATTTGAAACATGCCATTCACCCAACGCTCTACAGCGCTCGCTGTCCCTGGTGCGGAGGTCGGCCAACGCTCGCCCACATTACGTGGGATTGTCAGAACAGGCCACCCAAAATAAATACACCAAAAATAGCCGGCAAGCTTTCCGGAAAGGAGTAGTGGGAGACTTGGCTCGCCAGCGAGGATCGGGAGATGCAACTAGCGCTCCTCAACCAGGCGCGGCGGACCGCTCAACCCAGTGAGGCCCCGGAGTAGGGGCTCCATCCATTCGCTTTCTGCATTTTTTTTAATACACGTTTTTACATATGACGTTTCCTCTTTCTAGTGTGCCCGAGGTTCCCGAATATTTTTGCACAAGTGATGAATAGAGCGTACAAGTAGTATTTTAAACGGAGGTTATACCAAAGTGCGCATAGAACACAGAGCAGTAAATGCAAAATGGAAGCTCGAAATTTGTGTCAAGTGGTGGTTTTCTTATCCATAAGATGAATCTTCACTACTGCTTTTTTGGCATCTTAACCTAATCGGACTGAGGAAGAGTGTCACTTAATTGCATAATGACCAAGGCGAAACAATGACACTGATAACGACTTTACTCTTCTCTTAAAAGGCGTTTTAATTAGCATTTTCATTTCACGAACATGACACAGTGCTACGGAACAGCACGCGAAGGAGTGGTTTTTCTGGTGAACCTGCAGAACGGTTCATTGCACTGAAAAGGCCGCGGATTGCACACAAAGTAGTGTCACGCATGCGTCTCACATTTCTGTGAGAGGCTGGACTGATCGTCTCTTGGTGACATATTGGGCACGAAAAGATATATTATGTTACGAGTTAGGTCTCTCAGGCTACGCCACTGTACAGTACCCATAATGTAACCACCACGACTACACGATCAATTCCGAAAAAAAACTTATTGGATAGGCTAGCTGAAGCGTTTGCTTCATCCTTGCCTCTCGCCGTTAGAACAACACAAGCACAATTACTTTTGCTTTCTCCCGTACTGCGATCAGGAACCACAAGCGGTTTTTCACAATAGCAAAACAGCTAAAGGTGTAATACAACTGCTTTTCTTTCAACCACGTTCTATCCAGTTGCGTGACATATTGGGCTAGTTGTAAAACTTTTCGTGGTGGTTGGGTATAACAACGTAAATCCTGGACGTATAGAAAAGCAACACGTGACGAAGAGAAGCTCCGTCTTGACTGCCTGTGAATTGCTTTTGTGTCCTACATTTGTGTTCCTACACAAGCACCATATCCTCAGAAAGAGTCACTGTACTACTAGTGGTAGCAAGGCCTGTCAGCCAAGGAGGCATGTAGTGAGTTTAGGGTGAGGGCCGTGTAATAAACCTTATTAACGGTAAAAAGATGTCACCGGAATGCTCTTTTACGGATGTGTTTTCTGGGTTCAGAAGGTCAATGTAGCAAGCTGCACAAGGCACACAGTGAATTAAGCAGCACAGACCAGAACTACTCCAACGCTAACGCTGCTATATGAGGACACACACATACTTAAAAAGACGTAGAACAGCCCTCTAGTAGACAAAGCACTTGCCTCTGCAATGCCACAGTTGCCTGTCTACCTTCTCGAAGTGCGAATGGTACCGGTTTCGGTTGAGTGATTACTGAATATTTGTGTCGTTGTCAAAAAAGCGGCAGCAGTGTCCTTTGTCTCATTGCCCGAAACATCATTGATTAGAAAATATTTTCGTCGACACTTCTGAAAAAGTTTCACTTCACGTGTAAGGGGCCAGCACATGATCTGTGAAGCTTTTTAGCCGTCTTCTAGAGCAACTTACACAAAATTCGAGGTGTGTTAGCGTTGACTGAAGGCCAATTCAGGAAACTAGGCTCCTTAAAAGTATTTGATCATATGATAACAATATGCAAAGAAAAAACTAAACGCAAACCACTAAAGGATATAACAAGATTTAGCGTTCCGCTGAAGCACCTCGGACGATTTTCTAAGAATGTGAGGGGCAACATGTCGCGTGAAAGAGCACGAGAGGTGACGTCTACTGCGCCGGAAAATACGGTGCCCAGGTATTCATTTGGCGGCTGACAAGGATTGCGTGCTGAGGACGACCTACATGGCTGTTGCAAGTGTCGAAGCGAGCGGAGGGGAGCGAGAGCAACGACGAGGAACTTGGCGTGACGTCATACCAAGGCGCTGCGCTACGAAGCGGTGGAACACCTGTGGCTCGGGGCTACTAGTGGCGCATGTGCAGTGGTGACTGGGGAGCGAGCGAGAGGGAAATATCCGCGGATACATAGAAGGAAAAATTGGCAGTGGCTTAGCTCGGCTATGCCAGGATATAGATAGCGAAAGCTAAGGCATGGTTAGCCTTGGTTAATCTTGATTGTAAGTCCAGGTTAGTCTGGTTGCCTAGATATGTTGCTGCGTTTAGCCAGTCGTTGGGCTCGCAGTTCGTCTGTTTCCTGGGCGATTCGTTTCCTCTTCATCTCGTTCCGATGTGGGTTCCAGGCTTCCTCCTGCTTATCAGAATTATCGCCGTTCATACTGCCGCCTCAGCTATGGTTGCGGCGCATGCGAGCTCTCCCTTTCAATCCTTCGACATGTCATCAGGCATGTGACGCAGATGGCGAAGCGAGCGCAGGCGAGCGAGCGCAACGACGAGGAACTTGGCGTGACGTCATACCAAGGCGCTGCGCTACGAAGCGGCGGAACACCTGTGGCTCGGTGCTACTAGTGGCGCATGTGCAGTGGTGACTGTAAAGTCCCTTGATAATTTGAAAGTAACGACGCTCTTTAAACTTTGCCGCCGCTGCGCGACCTCCTTGCCTCCTCCTCGCCCCTTGTGCTTTCCCCCCGCGGTAACCAGTTTTGCCCCCGTTTTTCTGCACGCCGATTGGTCTCCCTGCCGTTGCCCTTGGAAACACGCGTATCTTGGATTTTGCTTGTGTTTTTCTTTTTCGTTCGCGCCATTTTCCTCCTGAGCACGGCTGGCTCGGCGCTTTAGCTCGGCGTAGCGAACGTTGTACGCCGTGTTTCCTGCTCTCTGTGATAGCGCTATGTCAGGCTGTTGCGCATATAACTGCAGCAAGAAGCCTCAAGATGGTTATGCCGTTTTTATGATACCCCAAGGAAAGCGTGACGGCTTACGCAGGAAGCCGTGGCTGCGTGACATTGGCCGAAAGAACTTTATTCCGACAATGAACAGCGTTGTTTGCGAGCTCAGGCGTCTTTCTTATAGCTCGTAGCACAGTATCCCGTAATGCTGCATTTTTTTTTCATTCTTCCGGCCTGCTCACCAGCGCTTTTGTTGCGGTTGTCCTCAGTATGCTTAATATTCCCCTCGCACGTCGCTAACTGTTGTTATTCAGTCGGAAGTGCAGCATTATAGATTCTGCTTTGCGCCCTGAAAAAATTAGTGGCAAATATACCCGTATATTGCAGGTGATAAGCGTTAGCTAGTCAACATTGAGTTTTTTTTTAGTTCTAAGCCGAAAACCTTTAGATCTCTATATTTCAAGGTCGCGTTGTAAACTGGAAGTATCACGTGATCCAAGGAAGGCCAGAGGTGACCCAAATCATGTCCACCCCTGTATAAGAGAATGATTACCCGAGTTAACTAATGAATCATTAGTGATTGACATAAGGTGGATTAGAGAGGATTAATGCGATTAGAGTGTATTAAAGAAGATTAAGATGGATTAGAGTGCGTTAAGAAGGATTAAGATGCATGAATAAAGTTTAAGGTGGGTGGAGGAGGATTAAGGCTGATTATGGTGGATTACGGTGAAGAGTTGATGAAAGGGTACTAGGACCGATTAGGATGGATTAGTGTAGATTAAGGTGGATTAGAGACCATGGAGCTGGATTAGGCTTGATAGAGGTGGATTAGGGTGTATTAAGGTAGATTGGGACTATTAGGCAGGATAACGCTGGATTAAGGTGGATGAATAAGGATTAAGTTGGATGGAGCATTAAGTAGGATTATGATGGATGCGAATTGATAAAGAATTAAGACCGTATATAGGCTACGGCGCATTATGGGCGGTGTACGTTGATTAGGTTTTATTAAGGTGGATTGGGAGTACTAAGCTTAATTAAGGTGGAAGGAGTATTAAGGTGGATTAGGGTGGACTAAGGTGAATTAGGGTTCATTGAGCATTAAGACCGATTAGACTACCATGATCCTCCTAATGCACATTAATCCACCGAATCCACATTCATCGACATCAATCCTCCTTAATTCATTCACTTTAATCTACCATAATCCACGAGAGTCCTCCTTAATGCCCCCTAATCCCCCTTGATCGACCTTAATCTACTGTAACCCTCTTTGATGCACTTTAATCCTCCTTAATCAACCCTACTGCTTCCTCATTCACTTTAATCCACCCTAAACCACTAGAATCGTCCTTAATTCACCTTAGTCCACATTCATCTACCTTAGTCCACCCTAATCCTCCTTAATTCACCCTTATCCTCCTTCATTCACTTTAATTCACTTTAGCCCACCATAATCCTCCTTAATGCACCTTAATCCTTCTTAATCCACCCTCATCTTCCTTCATGCACTTGAATCCACCCCAATCCCCTATAATCGTCCTTAATGCAACTTAACGCAGCTTCATCGACCTTAATGCAACCTTGTCTTCCTTTATGCACCTTAATCCACTTTCATCAACTTTAATCCACCTTATCGCTCCTTAATACACCCAAATTCATCTTAACCCAATCACTAATCAATCATTACTTTGCTAATCATTAATCATCTCCTATGCGCGGCTGCACATGCTTCGGTTCGCTTTCCGCCCTCCTTCGGTCACGTGATATTTTCTGTAGCTCACAACGGGACCTTGAAACAGAGGTCTAAGGCTTTCGCTTAATAAACCACGCACAAATGGATGTGTCACAAGCAATACTAGATATGACGCACGAAGTAAAGCATCTGATCATGTGGCAGAAAAATTATCTGGAGTATAGAAGTCGCCCCAATAGCTCCCTTTACATCGGTATACCCCGTCCATACGGCTTTAAGATAAAACCAACCTCCTCATCAACATTGCCTTCAGCATTAACGATGCTGTTATTAGCATTTCTCAAAATTTTGAACCCCAGTGGGGCGCGCAACTGGCCCAAAAGAACACGCCTCCATAGAATCCTGCGGCCCGTCCGCGGGAGCCCAGGAGGAAAAGCGTGCCGTGCGCAGCCGGCGGGGGAGGAGAATCGAGGAGGAAATCGCCGTGAGGAGGAGAGTGTCGCTACTTTCAAATTATCAAGGGGTTTTAGGTGACTGGGGAGCGAGCGAGACGGAAATATCTGCGGCGAGGTATGCGTTGTGGCGTCATGTGACTCCTCGGAGCACCGCCACGGCGAAATCGCAAGTTCACAACCAGTAAAGCTTTCATTTAAAACATTTTGCGTTTGTAGTTTCAAGTGTGCTGCCTGTTGTGCTCAAGGCGTTGATACGCACAACGGCGTGTTAGGCATGCAACTATATATGAGCAACGTTAGCGTTTATGCGTTCAGTGCTTGTGCCAACAGCGGAAGTCCAGACGCTGCTGTGGCGCCACTGCGGAGCCGAATGAGAGAAGGCTTAGCGTGCGTCCACTTGGCTCAGTCGTTGTCGCAACCGAACGCGCTGCTCGTTTCTCGCGTCTGTCAAGATGATCTAACGCTGCACATGTGGGCTGTGCGTGAGCGCCGATAGCGGTGCAGCCCAGCGACGGCGCGAAAGAAGCTCGAGCGTTCATGTTATTGATATCGGAATAAAACAGGTAAGCGGACCCTGTTACCTAAGCATTCGACTGCCAGTTGGTCACAGTGTTGCTATGAATGAATATAAAAACAACAGATGAATTTTACCGGACAAGCATGATGCTGAAGTGAAGTGACAAGTATTTCTTTTTATTTTTGCTGGAGATGACTGCAGAGCAGAGAAATGCTCAGTAAGGGCACGGACACCACTTCCGAAGGATTAATAGAACAGATGACGATTTTATTTAGCTGCAAAAGATGGTATTCTGCGATTTATAAGACCAGAACCTTCCCTGACCACGCAACTGGGCCACCCAATGAGTTTGGAGGGAAGATTGAACAGAGTTTTTATTCGCTTTGCGAAAAAGAAAATAAGATGTATCGCAAAACCTACCATCACCGATAATTTTTACAAGATGTTCAGCAAAGTGTCTACTGTGCTCAAACATGTCAGTGCGACACCTTTGGAATAAATATGATACAAATATACTTCAGGATTACGCGTAATGCAACTGCGCTTGCAATCATTCTTTTAAGTGGTGAGGAACTATGACTCTGATTTTATGCATTCCAGACGATTGTCATAACACGAAGTAAAAGATATTGGCATTCCCTGTGCTATGAAAAAGCAGTACTTTACTTGACAGGGGAGCATATTTGTTAGAAGTATATCACAGAGAGTAATATGTATGATAATAGCAGCCTAGACATCAAAACTATTCACCATCTCACTTTTCACAAACACGCGTGCATACATAAGAAAGAGTAGATAAGATCTACAAATCTCCCTGCAGCAATTCATGGGGAGGATCTTTTTTCGTTGATAAGTCGTGTCAGCTAGGATAAAAGGTCCTTTGTAAATTTATAAATAAGGGGTAAATTTTTTTCGGCTCACAAGGAAAGCACATTAAGCGCTCGTAGCCACAAAATGGTTACCGAACGACTGTATCGGGTGGAGAGAAGCTCTACAACGCGCAATCGTTTTGAACAGTTTTTGGACATGAAAGGCACATTGGTAACCTCTGCTGCTACACAATGAATTCTGATTCCTGTTTTCTAGTAGATAAAGCTCTAATTTTGTGTGCAGTAACGAAAACAAGTACCACAATGGAACCTTACGGAATGTGTCTGTATTTTCAGGGATACACCTACCTGTTGGCATTGTACTTGTGTACATTTCAGGTAAGCATAAAAACTTTTGCCTTTTCTCAGCCCGTATAACTTACTGTGCTTCTTATAGGAAATAGACGCGAACAACAAAAGTTACGATGAAGCTTGCCTACAAATGCATGTGACATGGTATATGCGACTAGTTCGCTTTATTGAACTTGGTTACTCGACTAGTCCTGTGCCTTCAACTAACGAAGTTTCTGAGAGAAGGCCGTGTTGGTATCAAGTAGAATATATCTCCGTGGAACTAGTTTCAGTTCAATCGATTTATCTATGTTACAGGCAGAATAAATTTTGGGCATCTTGTTCCCCACTGAATACGCAATTTCTGCCGACATTATCGTGTTCGTTGGTCGCATACATATTGGCAGAAATGTTATTAGTCACCTAGCGACTGCTTTTAGTAGCGGATTGTGCAGGCCACGCTTATTCTGACGTGCAATTCGTGTCAAACAAAGCAAGCAATGGACGTCAAAGAGGAAAGAGAAAGCGATACATTACGAATAGTGTATATATCTTAGGGTTTTTGCCGATCCGCATGATAGGCTTGAATGGAAAGTGGATGGTCAGTGGTGAAAGTGGCAAGGTCCATGCGTGAAATTTAGCTGGTCAGATATCTAGTTTCCTTCACTCGCGTCAGCTAGACTAGTTCCTCTGACCTCTTTTAATCTTGAGGGGATATGTATACGTCGCTTAAAGCAGCTAGCGCAAATCTACTCTTAGAGCTAGGTCCCTGCCTAAAGTGGGCAGCATCTGCTAGAGACTGAAACAAAATTCGATTGGTTTATTGGGCATAAACGTTTTTAAACAACTCGGGTAAATTTTCCCCATAACACCGTTGCTCCTTACCGGAGAATTGCGGAACACATACATAAAAAGTAGGCCTTGCATCAGAATTTTTCATAAGATAACTTTCTTCGTCATTTAAACAAAGCCTGCGCGAGACGAAAAAAATAATAAACACGTGACCACGTTCATGCGTTATTCCATTGCAGCGCTCTCCGCAGTGTTTCGAGAGAACGAAGCGTGCGATCGCCTGGCTATACGAGAGCTTCTTTCGATAGTGATTGCCCCAGCAGGGGACTCATGCGCGAGTTCCGACAGGGAGATCTGGGGAGCTTTGCTGAAAATGTTTCAAAGATTGGGGACATTCTTGTGGGGACTCATGCGCGAGTTCCGACAGGGAGATCTGGGGAGCTTTGCTGAAAATGTTTCAAAGATTGGGGACATTCTTGTGGGGACTCTTGCTTCTATTGTGCGTTTTCCTCTCTACTACGTAGGACGGTGGCATTGCTCCCATGTAAGCACCGCTTAGATTTCCGTGCAAACGAAATCATAGCGGCTCACACATGCTTTGTAATAGCAATGCGGCTTCTGTTTGTTTTCTGTGGTCGGTCCGTGTCTCAGAGGCGCATGTGGCATTTTCGGTGCTCTGCCAATGTCAGGGTCGTTAGCGGCGGAAATAGTACGTGCCACATAGGCAGCCCCTGCGTATTCGGCACAAACAAACCACAAACAAGACCTTCAGCGAAGGTGAACCGGTTTTGGAATTGAAATATTTGCAGTGGTTTGGAAGGGGTGCTCGTGTCACAGTACGAACCAACTTCTGCAGTTATTTTCTCGGTTGTTTATCGCACCTAATCGCAGTCTAAGTGTTATTTCGAAGCTCCACCCCCGACACCCGCCGAGGGTAGAGGCGTCAAACCAGGTGCGAAGATAACTCAACACAGGGGTCACGTGAGCACTCTATTCGAATCACGCCCCTCGCCGATACCCATGACGAAACCGTGATCGCCTTTGTCATGAGAGCGCGTTTACGAATCCGCGACGTCTCCTGTAAAAGCTGCTGCTCTTTTTTGCCAAATTAAAGTGAACTGCAATGGCTTGTGGCCTGCCAAATTGATTTAACTGACCACACTGATTGAAATTATTTTCATCGTATTGAGGGAGAAGGAGGAAAACACTATATTAATTCGCAGAAAGCCCTGCCTTAGTTCTAAAAAGTCGCAGTTTCGCCCAAAATGCGAAGCATTGATCTCGATAACAAATTCGTAAGCGGAATTAGCAAATTAGTAGACAAATCATTCGACATGGTGTCACGCGCGCACAACCACACATTAACACATTTCACTCGATGACTGCGGGAACTCGCTGTAAGCACGCTAGAGTAAGGAAGCACTGAAGCAAGAGCGACCAAAAGGACCTGCGTGCTGCCTCTCGCTTCAGCACGAGATCAGCCGCAAGAACACCCCGAACAGCATGGTATCGGCCCTCGGTGCGCCTAGACTTCATCCACATGGCAGATCACTTTCAAGATAGGGCCCGCGCGGCCGCGCCATACACAGCAGCTACCACAGCAGAACGCCCCCCCCCCTCCCCTCCCCCGCCTTGGGTACGATGCAAAATGGCACGCTTCCTCCCCGCCTTTCTTCCTTAAGCGCGCAAGATTGAGCTGCCTTCGCGCCTCCACCTCGCGCGATTTCACTCGCACATGTAGTATACCGCACGCGATGACGACGTTTCACCCTTGGACTTTATATTAAACATTTCGGTGATGCGACGGCGATGGCAGAAATGCGCCTTGAGTGTATATACTCCTATAATTGCCATGAGAACAAATGTGCTTGAGCTTCCCTTGAAGTATCACCTGCAACAGAATATATTAAAACAGATTCACAGTAACATGTCATTATACATTGATCGGCAGCCGTTAGGGGACAGATTCCTGCCCTGGCGCTTCGCTCCTCTTGGCACGAACCCTCTGTGTCAGGCCTGGTATTGAAGCATTGGAAAATAGAAATTACTGCACAAGTAAAAGGGGAAACGCTGTGTAATTGGAGATGAAAAAGAAAGAAACACTGGATTTGAGCCGACGATCCTCACCACGTGAGCATAATGATTGGGCGCGGCGCTTTGAAACCTAATGTGATTGCGTATTTATTTATGAGTATTTATCACCTGTCGCGTTGTGCAACTGGGTTAGTGAATAACGACGCAACGCCGTCCTCCTACATGGTACTGCAGTACCTGGCAAAACGGAGATTCCCGAGAAGCGAAAGCCCCCAGGTCTCTCTCTTGCAACTCACGCATGCACACGATGCTCGGGAAAATGGAAGAAAGGTTACCATCCTGGCTATTGCTTATTCGACATGGTGGTGCGTCCTTTCCGCGCGCCACCATTGAAAGTGCTCACGCACTGTAAAGCATATGCTAGGGGTGGTGGCCGTTCACTTCGCCTTAGTGAGCGCGCAAGATCCATTCGCTCGAAATAAAGTTGCGACTGCTGCTATACAACAGCCCATTAGCACACTCACGTATTTTACAGTGTAAGTTGTTATGAGCTCATGCCAATAGCAGTTCCGGTTGACGATGTTGTCCGCACCATCGGTGTCGGTGGCAGCTCCCCCCCCCCCCTCGCCAGGAATTAGAAAAAAAAATAGCCTGTTCCCACCGGGATTTCACGCGAGCCCGCGGCGCGGAAGTCAGCTACGGTACCACTGAGCCACGCCAGCACTTGCTAGCTTGAAGCGAAAAACAACCTCATACACGCGTCCTAGTACGCGAGGAGACATGGATGGATGGATGGATGGATGGAAGTTATGAGCGACCCTTTGGAACGGGGAGGTAAGTTGCGCCACCAAGCTCAAGTTACTTTATTGCCTAATGTCATAGCTATGGCAAAAAAGGGAAAGGAAGAAAGACCCCCGATGAATCCCCATAACCAAAGTTTCTGAACCCCCAATGGAAACTTTCTTTTGTACGACTACATTGTTGGTCGTTTCCCTACTTCCGCCAATCTTGCAATCGCCTCTTACTAATCTCTATTGCGGACATGTTTGCTTTCCCCCAGCTCTCGTTAAACTCAAGGGCTTCGAGGAGGCCAGTGATTCCTAAATCGACCGCTGGGTACATATCTTCATGTTTAGTAAAAGATGCTCCATCGATTCCCTTGATTTGCCGCAGTGAACACATGCCTCTTTTTCCAACTTATATCTCGCTTTATAAACGCGTGTTCTAAGGAAACCTAACCTTGTTTCTAAAAGTAATGAGCTTCCCTTTGAGTTACCATGGGCTGTTTCTCTCCTGACTTCGTTTTATCCTCTTGAGTAGTTACTCATGGCAGGTTTCTTTTCCATTGCCGCCACGCATGAGGGTGTCTCAGCCTCGCTGACTTTCCGCTTGATGTTCTTTGTTGCTGTGTTGCTCACTATACAGGCCTCATACTTGCAGATAAGCTCCCTAGTTCTTTTCCACCACTGTGAATAAATTATATTCCTGTACGAATACCTGAACACTCTCCCAGCCCATTTACTTTTATCCCTACTATTCAGTCATTCTTCTTAATTACTTTTACTGTGAGCTTCCTTCACTTGAAAATTTGCCCAGCCCAAGTCACCCTGCAAAGCTTCGTTTGTAGTCTTTCTGTGAGCGCCCAATGCGAGGCGTCCCTCTGACCATTAGTTGCCATCGAGTCCTCATTGTTCCCATGATTTCAAGCAAACAACCGCATTTCCAAATGTAAGTCCTAGAACTAATACACCCCCTGAGCACCTCGTACCTATCGTAGCCCCATAGCGCTGTTTCATTATGGGCGCAAGTCTCTTCGCCTTTACTGTTGTTGTTTTTTTCCTGTGCTTACATATATCTATTTCCTTCGTTTATGCAAATACCAAAATGTCTATATTCCTTTACGCGAGATATTTCCTGGCCCTGTATTGTCACTGTGTGCTCGCTGTTGTCATTGAATGCTATAACGTCCGATTTTTAACGCTAAATTTGAGACCAACCTTATCGTTTCCTGTTAAAAAATATTGGCCAGATGTCGCTTATCTCTTTGTTAGCTAGCAACGCAATGTTCTACGCATAAAACAAACCTGGTAGTTGCTCCTCCTCTACTATACCCACCTGTTTGTATGAGAGATTAAACCCGATATTTCCTTCTTCTCGCGCCCTTTCCATCCTCACCATGTAAATCATAAACAGCTGTGGGGATAAAGGGAACCCGCGCTTCAGTCCCTTGTTGATATCAACTTTCTCCTCGCTCATCATCCCTTCTGATTCAACGCAAACGGTATTTTCTAGGTAAATATCTCTCAAAAGCTGCAGACAATCGTGGCCTATGCCTTCTCTTTCCAAAATATTCCATCAAATGTTGTGTCCCACGTTGCCATACGCTCCTGTAATGTGTAAAAAGGCCACATATAACGGTATACTTTCTACTGTTAATATTTCAATACACTGAGTAAGGACAAATAGGTTATCATCCGAATGCCTACCTATTCTGAAGCCATTCTGAGGGGCCATTATTCTCTGCCTATGCTTGCAGCTTTAACTTAATTGCCTGCATTGCTAACATGTATATTACCGATTTATTGGTCAACAGTCTATACGAGTGAATTCTATCTTTCTCCCCCTTACCTTTATAAATAAAATTCATTCTACTTTATCGCCAACAGCCTGGTGTTCGTCTATCTTTTTGGCTGTTTTCTACTGCTTTCAACAGAGTTTCCTTGCTTTTTGCTGCTACTTCATTAATCAGCGAAACAGGAACTTCGTCCGGCCCAGTGGCTGCGCGCTTCGGAATTTTCTCTTCAGCTTTCTTCCAGTTGAAACTTGTCAGCACGAGCTCCTTTTCACCTGGATCGCTTTCATGCTCCTTTTTTCTTCAACAACAACCTTGACATTGCCTTTGAAAGATGCGGCTGGTATTTTTCTGATGTAATTTAATGTCGCGACGCATTCCACTTTGTTTCCATCTTCGTCTAGGATATGTTGTATTGTTCCTGACATCCTGGCTAATAATTTTGTGTGGTTCCGAAATATTATGGGTGCGGCCTTCTTTTTCTCCCATATTTCTGACAACCAACGTTCACTTTCACCTTTTATCTTTGCTTGCACGAGTATTTGAACCATAGATTGTTTCTCCAGGTATGTTTCCTATTTTATGGATACGTCATCCTACGGCAACGGCGCTTTTTTTGCCGGATGTGCTCTCGGATTGCTTTCTGTCGTTCAGCAATCACTTCTCGCATCCGCCTGTGCCACCAGTTTTCGGTTTCTTTTTTCCTTTCCAACCAACACCTTGCTTCTCTTTCTGCATTTTGTCGATATTACACATGGGAGCTCACTTTATTCCCACCCTTCGTTCGGCTATTAGTCAAGTTCTTCCTCGACTCGTGCGACTATATTTGTTATTTGTTCAGTGTTCACATTTAATCTGGCCATTTTGCACACATTGCTCTTTCCCAACCACATATGCCATTTTCAAAATGATGCGCTCACGGTCACTCCCTACGTTGCGCTATCCTTCCTCGTCAATGACCATTTCTCTTATCTTATCAGAATTCTGTCATCAGACAGTCTTCAATCGTCGATTGCCAGTTTTCCACTTCCCACGTGGTCTGCCCGTCACACTTGGGCCCTGTATTCACGATAACGAGGTTATGTTTCTCACAAACATCTAGCGTTGACTTCCCGTTGTTGTCGGTGCAGCCATCCAGATCGTGCCTGTGGGTATTCATATAACCTAATAGGATAACTTCGGCATCATTCCCGAAACCATAATATCAGCACTTAGGCGTTGCAATAACTCTTGATTCTTCCCTGTGCAATTATTTCCGGTGCCCAGATACGTTACGCCCGGCCAAGTTTTCTTTCCACTCAATGTATCTAATAACCACAGATGCTCTTGATATTTTGAATTTACTCATTTCCATATGGCTCCCTGACCGGATGAGCAATCTGAATCCCATTCTCTTTCTTTCAGATTTAGATCTGTTACACCCTTCCGAAGCATAATTCTCAGTCACTGGCGGCTGTTCCGAATCTCTAAGGTGCGTTTCTGTAACCGCATACACCCCTACTTGTTTTCTATTTAACTGCTCCTCAATCTCTGCCGATCGTTCCTTTTTTTCTGCCGCCCTGCATGTTTATGTAGCTTATTGCATGGCAAGTTCTCTTTCTTGTTTTTCTCCTTTTTTTGCTATTGACAGTGGTGCTTTTCCTAGATTTCGCTAAGGGACCTTCTTCATTACGACCCACATAGGCCTCCCGAGCGCCCGTGGGCCCCCTAAAAAAGCAACCGCGCGGCCAGCAAGTCGGCAGCCCACTTGTCGTGCAAACTTGTAATTGAAGTTGATCCGTCTCGTTAAAAACCTGCACACCGTTTCACTTTCCTGTTTACTTCGACAACCTTGAAACCATTCTCTTGGCTCATTGTCCATATACCCTCATTAACAACCACTAGTATTTTTTGTACGTTACTGTTACGTACAGGCACCTCCGGCACCGTGCACACCACGATCTGCAACCGAGCGGACAGCTCGTGCAAGTTGTCTACCTCCTTCGCCAAGCACTGGGCTAGTCCTGTTGCTCTTTTGTTCTGGACGTTATTTAGCCAAACTCCTACTGCGACAAGGTTGCGTCCCTGGGTATTTTTTGCGATCTTTGCTTTTGCTCGCTCCATCACCGATGCCAGTGTCCGCCCTTGAAATGTCCCTACCCCCACTCTTGGATCGCCTTTCTCCCTCTCGACACTTGCTTCTGAGCACCTACCCAGTTTTTAGTCTCCGGCGATAATCACTCTTTCGCTCTCTCCTACTGCCGAGGCCTCTCCCTGTTTCCCTTTGTCGTCCTCGTCCATGAGATTCGGACTTGACAAGGGGCATTGAGCCCTACGTTCCTGCTTTTCCAATGTGGCGGCTCCAAGGTAGGTGTACCTCTTTCCAGCTACTCCCTCCCCTCGTTGCACGCATTCCACGTGCTTTGCTTACTCTCTCTGCCCTGTCACGCCGGGAGACTGCGGTCCATTGTTATGACCATTCAAGCTCACGATGGCGGCACTGTTCAGCTTTTCCTGGGCTGTTTGAACTCTTTATACCACCGCCTTCCGTGCATCGCGCTCCTTGTTTACCTAATTTTTGAGCTGTGCGACCTCTTTCACAAGCTTATGTTAGAAATTGTCCCTCTTCTTTAGCCTAGCATTGAAATCGCAGTGTCTACCGATTGACTCGATTTCTTCTGCATTCTCATTTTTCCCCTCGTCTACCTTGAGAGAGCCTACGCACGCGGCACGCTTTCCCGTCTTTCTTGCCATGTGTTGTACTTGCATTTTTCTAATGCAAACACCGAAGCTTTCAGAGCACGTGCCTTCTAGCAAAAGCCAATACGCACAATATCTAAGACGCACGTGTTTGGCACCCTCGACGATAATGGAAGAGAAATTAGTCCAGAGGAATTCGAAATCCCAAAGGTAACGCCGGAAGAAGTAAAGAAAGCCTTGCGAGATATGCAAAGGGGGAATGCAGCTGGGGAGGATCAGGTAACAACAGATTTGTTGAAGGATGGTGGACAGATTGGTCTAGAGAAACTGGCCACCCTGTATACGCAATGCCTCATGACCTCGAGCGTACCGGAACCTTGGAAGAACGCTAACATATTCCTAATCCATAAGAAAGGGGGCGCCAAAGACTTGAAAAATTATAGACTGATCAGCTTACTGTCCGTTGCCAACAAACTATTTACTAAGGTAATCGCAAATAGAATCAGGAACACCTTAGACTTCTGTCAAGCAAAGGACCAGGCAGGATTCCGTAAAGGCTACTCAACAATAGATCATATTCACACTATCAATCAGGTGATAGAGAAATGTGCGGAATATAACCAACCCTTATGTATAGCTTTCATTCATTACGAGAAAGCGTTTGATTCTGTCGAAACCTCAGCAGTCATAGAGGCATTACGGAATCAGGATGTAGACGAGCCGTATGTAAAAATACTGAAAGATATCTATAGCGGCTCCACAGCCACCGTAGTCCTCCATAAAGCAAGCAACAAAATCCGAATAAAGAAAGGCGTCAGGCAGGGAGATACGATATGTCCAATGCTATTCACAGCGTGTTTACAGGAGGTATTCAGAGACCTGGATTGGGAAGAATTGGGGATAAAAGTTAATGGAGAATACCTTAGTAACTTGCGATTCGCTGATGATATTGCCGTGCTTAGTAACTCAGGGGGCCAATTGCAATGCATGCTCACTGACCTGGAGAGGCAAAGCAGAAGAGTGGGTCTAAAAATTTATCTGCAGAAAACTAAAGTAATGCTTAACAGTCTCGAAAGAGAACAGCAATTTACGATAGGTAGTGAGGCACTGGAAGTGGTGAGGGAATACATCTACTTAGTACAGGTGGTGACTGCGGATCCGGATCATGAGACTGAAATAATCAGAAGAATAAGAATGGGCTGGGGCGCGTTTGGCAGGCATTCTCAGATCATGAACAGCAGGTTGCCATTGTCCCTCAAGAGAAAAGTATATAATAGCTGTGTCTTACCAGTTCTCACCTACGGGGCAGAAACCTGGAGGCTTACGAAAAGGGTTCTACTCTAATTGGGGACGACGCAACGAGCTATGGAAAGAAGAATGATAGGTGTAACGTTAAGGGATAAGAAAATAGCAGATTGGGTGAGGGAACAAACGCGAGTTAATGACATCTTAGTTGAAATCAAGAAAAAGAAATGGGCATGGGCAGGACATGTAATGAGGAGGGAAGATAACCGATGGTCATTAAGGGTTACGGACTGGATCCCAAGGGAAGGGAAGCATAGCAGGGGGCGGCAGAAAGTTAGGTGGGCGGATGAGATTAAGAAGTTTGCAGGCATGGCATGGCCACAATTAATACATGACCGGGGTTGTTGGAGAAGTATGGGAGAGGCCTTTGCCCTGCAGTGGACGTAACCAGGCTGATGATGGTGATGATTATGATGATGATGACGTGTTTAACCACGCGGCCACGCTGTCACTGTCCTACCAAAGCGATATTCCCGATACCAATGCACACACAGTAGTACCACAAATAGCTATTAGTCTTGTCACTTCCAGACTACTATATAAAGGCTATCAAGATTTAACGTCCCACACGGTTGCACATGCTCGAGCACATGGCGCGAAAGGATGCTCCGGCTATCCTGCAAAACCAAATATACACGAAATAAACATGCGCACACGAAGAACACGAGAAAGAAGAAAGCTATCCAATTAATATTTAAAGGCTAAAAACATCAGCAAACCAAACACTGAGCCAAGCTCAAAGCATCCACAAAAAGCTGGTTTTCGTCGCCGCAAAGGAGCCCTGGAAAACCACGTCCGTCCACCACAAACGTTACCGCAACTTCGAACATCACGGCAACATCACCGTTACTGCATCACCGAAATGCAAACATCCCCCCAACACACGATATGAGGTGCGCGCCGCGTAGCGTCAATACGTGCACACTTTATATTGCAGTTGCAAATGATTACACCAGGTGGCACACCATTTAGTACTTGCATAGCCATTGATACAAGGTAGATTTAGAAGGTTCGAGGAAGAAAAGGAAGATTAAGGAGAAGTATACAAAAATGCTAGTATGAAATACTTGTACAACATACCTGATTAAATCGAGCAGCCCAGGTAACTGTGTAGAACATGAATTAAGTGCAGAATATAAACATTTTAGATACACCAATCTGTTCATATCTTCTTCTATAAGTTTTCAGTTTTGAGTCCCACTTGTTTTTATGTGTCTGATGAGTGTTTCGACAGGTATGCCTCAAAAAAGGCTGCATTCGAAGTCCCTTACTACTATTTCGCTCAACAAAATATTTTAAGCATGCTCTAATTCCACAGGCTCTGCAGTGCGGGCGATATTGGTTACTTTTATATTATTAGGCCTCTATGGTGCCATATAGTGAGAAAAAAATGGCTAGCTAATTATGCTTGCTAGAAAAGTTGTACGCAATTGTACAAAAATGAATTCAGTGAGTTCAGAAGAACAATAAATTGATATGTAACCATTTGGAAACATCGCACCATAATGTAGGGCAAATGTATGCTCGTCACTGTCACTTGGTAAGCGCTGAACACGTATCGATGGCCGTTTGTAGAAAACTCCGTCATTCACCTATATAGAAACTCATAAAGAACCAATACTGGTCTCTATCGAAGATTGTGTTTAGCATGCTTTCATACGTGTTTATTTTGCCAATATGTGGCACTAGGTGCTATGGGTGGTGTTTTGGGTTTTGTAAGTGGAGTATGATGTTCGGATTATTTATTCATTTCGTTTGCAGACACTGCATGGAGTTTGAAATTGGCCCTTGAGGAAGTGGTGCTTGAAGTAGTACCGGTTGTCTCCCGCGTATGGTGTCTAATTATAGTCTATGTTATGCTGCGTCATCGTCGGGGTCGGCCCACGAAAGCGGTTAGACAGTCACGCTGTGTTGGCATCAGTTCCTCAAGAATGCTAAAGGTAATAAGTAAATCAGGACGGTATTGAGTCAGAGAAGAATGGGTGAAATTGGGACATTTGAGAAAAAGTCTGGCCATTAGAACAACTAGCAGGTGATTTTACTGAGGAGTCACAAACACAAATGTGAGCGCCTAGTGTTCTTGGGAGAACCTGCGCTTTTAAAGAAAGTTCGTGCTATGTATTACTAATTGCTGCCATCTTGTACTTCATGAAAGAATGCCTGCAGCTAAAAGATAGCCAAAAATGCAGAAAGTTAGGAAACTTACTCCCTTTGACGTATGAAGGCAGATTGTGAAATTGAACAGTTATGAAGCTGAAGGCTATGAATGATGGATTAAGGACAATGGACTTTATAAGTCACTTTTGCAATGCCCCTATACGGGCCTGCATGCTTAAATTTATTTTCATACTGACATTATGCCACGTGGCAGCCCCTGATAGTATTAAAAAACAAGACACACAGTATCGCGCCGTGTTAATAAACTCTCACCAAGACGAATTTCAAGTACTCACGGATGCAAAGAATCCCAAGACGTTCAAATGATGATGATGCGTGGTATTTATTGCTTCTTTTTACAAATTCATTAAAATTATGATCATGCATCGGTATCTATTGATTCTTCAGTGTGTAATTTTAGTTTTCACGTAGCTAGGGTTCCTATAAAAATTTAAAAGAAATTGAAATTGCAATATTGAAAAGAATGCGGCGAATGAGCATGCCTTGATGGGAAATTCACACGCACGGCTCCATGAAGGAGAAAGTCTAAACTAGCAACACTGAAAAATATGTACAGTCATGTGCAATAAGACTTGCAACACCGGTTCCCATGGTCGAAGGGGCTTCAAGACTGTACGGCTGCTAAGACGCAGGGTAAGTTCCTGACCTAAACACAGCTTCAATTAGTGGTATTTCGTTTACCGCTGTTTCGCATGTCAGAGTCACCGCACAGCCCTGTAGCCCCTTCGAGCACGAGCAAGGGTATTGTGTACTACGTTACGAAGCGGCCCTTTGGCGCGCTAACAAAAAGGTACCAGCTTGTGAGTCTCGGAGGCTGCATAGAACATGGTATGGATGGATGGATGGATGTTATGAGCGACCCCTTTGGAACGGGGCGGTGGGTTGCGCCGCCAAGCTCTTGCTATTATACTGCCTAATGTCCTACCTAGGTTAAACAATGAAAAAAATAAACACTATGAACTACCACGCCCAAATTTTCTGATCCCCTATGCTTTTGTACGTCTCCGTCATTTGTCGTTTCCCTGCTTTTCTTCCACCAATCCTCCGATCGCCTCCTACTAATGCATATTACGGACACGTTTGCTTTACCACTGCTCCCGCTGAACCCAAGGGCGTCAAAGAGGCCAGTGGTGCCTAAATCGACCACTGGGTAGACGTCTTCACATTCTAATTAAACATGATCCGTCGTTCCCGTAGCTTTAGCGCAGCAAGCACATGCTTCTTCTTTCTTATTATATTTCGCTTTATAGGTGCGTGTTCTAGGGCATCCCGATCTCGCTTCGGAAAGGAATGAGCTTCCCTGTGAGTTATAATAAATGGTTTCTTTCCTGATTTCGTTTTTTCCTCTTAAGTAGTTACTCATGGCAGGTTTATTTTCCATTGCGACCACCCATGAGATTATTTCAGCCTCTCTGACTTTCCGCTTGACCTTCTTTGTTGCTGTGTTGCCTACCACAGAGGCCGCATCCTTGCTGGTAAGCTTCCTAGTTTTTTTCCTCCACTGGGAATCAATGTTTTTCCTGTACAGATACCTGAACACCTTCCCAGCCCATTTACTTTCATATTCCTCAGCCTTTCTTCATATTCAATTTTACTGCGAGCTTCCCTCACTTCAATACTAGTCCAGCACATAGCGCCCTGCACAGCTTCATTTTTAGTCTTCCCGTGAGCGCCCAATGCGAGGCGACCCACTAACCTTTGGTTGCCGTCGAGTCCTGATTGTACCCCTGATTTAAAGCAAACAACCGCATTTCCAAAAGTAAGTCCTGGAACCATCACACCTTTCCACATACCTCGGAGGACCTGGTACCTATTGTATCCCCATAGCGCACTGTGCATCGTTATGGCTGCGTTTCTCTTACCCTTTACTGTTATGGTTTTTTCCTGTGTTTCCATATATCTATTGCCTTCGTTTATCCATATACCAAGGTATTTACATTCTGTTACCCGAGGTATTTCTTCGCCCTGTATCGCCACTGTCTGTTCACTGTTTTCATTGAATACCATAACACCTGATTTTCTAACACTAAATTTCAAACCTAAATTGTTGCCTTCCTGTCCACAGATATTAACCAGATGTTGCAAATCACTTTGCTTATTAGCTAGCAACACAATGTTGTCCGCATAAAATAAACCTGGGAGTTGCTGCTCTACTACTGTACCCGCCTGTTAGTACGAGAGATTAAACCCGATATTACTTCCTTCTAGCGCCCTCTCCATCCCTACCATGTACATCATAAACAGCAGCGGGTATAAAGGACACCCCTGTCTCAGTCCCTTGTTGACATGAACTTTCTCCTCGCTTCTCATTCCTTCCCATTCAACGCAAACGGTATTATTTAAGTAAATCTCTCTCAAAAGTCGTACACAATCCTCACCTAAGCCTTCTCCTTTCAGAATATGCCACAAGATGTTGCGGTCTACGTTGTCGTAGGCTCCTGTAATGTCTAAAAAGGCCACATTTAACGGTCTGATTTCTACTTTTGATATTTCAATACAAGGAGTAAGAACAAATAAGTTACCATCTAAACGCCTACCTATTCTGAAGCCATTCTGAAATTCTCCCAAAATGCCATTATTCTGTGCCCAAGTTTGAAGTTTTAATTTGATTGCCTGCATTGCTAGCCTGTACATTACCGATGCAATGGTCAACGGTCTATACGAGTGAATTCTATCTTTCTCCCTCTTGCCTTTATAAATTAAGTTCATTCTACTTTGTCGCCAACTGTCTGGTATTCGTCTACCTTTTAAAGTTTGTTCCACTGCTTTCACCAGAGCTTGCTTGCTTTTTGGTCCTAGTTCATTAATCAGCCTAACGGGAACCTTGTCTAGCCCCGTAACGGGAATCTCGTCTAGGCCCGTGGCTGTGTGCTTAGGAATTTTCTCTTCCGCTTTCTTCCAGTCGAAATTTGTCAGCAAGAACTCCTTTCCCACTTGGGTATCTTTCATGCTCTTTTTTTTTTCTTCAAATACAACCTCATCATTGCCTGTTATTTTTTGGATGTAATTTATTGCCGCTTCTCCTTCCAGTCTGTTTTCATCTTCGTCTAGGATATGTTGTATTGTTGTTGACTTATTGGCTAATAATTTTATGTGTTTCCAAAATAATCCACGTGGGGCCTTCTTTTTCTTACGTATTTCTGACAACCAACGTTCACTTTCACTTTTTAATTTTGCTGGTATATTACCAAACGTTAAAAAAGCGTTAGATGGTAAAAAAAACATGCACATGGTACGACCATTGGGCCGTTGTAGCATTGTAATATAATGAGGCTGCATTTACTTTCATAGAAACGGCTACCAGAAACTGGGTGATTGCAAGGTTTAGGTAACCTATTGTATCACGTTCGGCCACATGTTACAAAACCAAATTGAACGCTCTCAGTCTTGAAAATTTATTCACGTGTTGAAAGAGGTTCTCTGGCGGAAACTTTCATACCATCCCCCAAAACATGCGATATAATACACGGTATTTAAACATGTGGCTTTAAACACATGTCTCATATGGAAAAAAAGAAGTCTCGGTGAAGTAATATTTGAAACTCCAATCCATATTGGCAGAAATGTTTACAAGTGCCATAAATCTCATGATATTGTAATTATTTATAAAGAGTGGATTACCTTTAACATTCGCCACTATTCAATATTCCTCGGACGATGTTCTTTGGTGCCATCATTAAGATTCTTTAAACACGCATTGAACAATTGTGACTAGATTTGAAAATATTTGTATTTCTTCAAAGAAAAGAAATGCAGAGAAAAAATTGGGCGGCCCGCCACAGGAAATGATTGAAAATTCGGCAGAGTGAACGTCCTCACAGTATTTTGTTGAGCTAGTTGAGGGACATAGAGACGTACGGCCAGCATAACCTTCGCACGAGGACGAGTGATAATAAGGCACGAAAGGCATGCTTTTTCTTCTGTCGTCCTCACGGTAATCTGACGCTGGCCCTACCTGCCGACACTTTGTAATGTTAGATAAGTAACTAGTGGGTCTGATATACCTGTTTTTTCTATTATTTATTCGTGCTACTCTCATGGCTTAATGTTGGTCCATCCCTTAAAATACAAAGGCAGAACTAATTTTACAAGTGTACGACGTGGTTCTTTGTCAGTATGAAGTGAACGTGCGGCTAAAATACCGATATTTTCTCCCCTTAGGAGTTACAGCACACGTGGACAATGGTACGTACTTTTTCAAAGCGCTGTGTTCTGATTTTTCAATGGAAGGCAAAAGAACGAGCAACATTAAAGCGCCCCTCGAACTTATAAACTGAAAATGTCTTACTTCCTGCGCCTATAGTGCTCAATTAACAAAGTGGTGGGCAGCAGAATTGTGAAGTGCAACATTCACAGTGCGGTGCGTATCTGGCGGCTCGGAAGTTTAATTATGATACAGTTTAAAGTACGGCTTTTCTTGAGCGCGCAATCCAGCACACCGTTGCGAATGCTGGAATCGAAAATGCGGCTCTCTTAGCTACTGTATGAGCTGCTTTTATTAAAAGTACAATGGAAGAACAATTCTCAGTTATCAAGCTTTATGTTCTAAGCATGCTACACACGTGTGCTTTTTTAGTCCTGCTAGATTAAGTTTGCCTCCTGAATAAAACGAGACGGGCATGAAATAACGGCTGCCTTACAGCCATCAATGTCTCATGCCAACACGACCAGATAAGCTCCACCACGTGATTGACCACGAGTCATGTTCTCATGTTAACGACTGTTGTATCTCACGCCACCAGTCCGGTTTTAATAAAGCTGTGCTACCTGCAGCTTCTGGGTTTAGGCCGGAACGATGGGCAAGTCTTGTACTTTAAACGTAGCCGAATGCTGCACAAGAGGAAGCGCCTGTGTTCTCGCCCTTTGTCCGTTATATATCCAGGTTAGAAGATATCCCTGTTAGATTTCCCTTTAACACATGAATATGATACACAATTCAAGAACGTGAGATATGCGTCCCACAGGTGCATTACCAGTTGTTGCAAGGAGCTTAGAATGCTTTGCAAATACCTTTTAGCTCGTCGGCATGGGACAGCTCTTCCTTCATTTTGTTTAAGGACTGCGCATACTGGATATGAAATGCCTAAGTGGAAATAATAAAAAAGCCACTTAAAATGAGGACCCCGCTCGGTTGTATTTGTACTAACCGGGTGTTCTTATTTTAAGGACCTTTAGTAAGTAGGTGCGGTGCAAGAAGTTATAACAACGTCACTGTCAGATACCTCTTGATCCGCTGTAACTTAACAAGAGATTGGCAGGGCCAATGCATTACGACGTAGTCTCGTAAAATTATCGGTCATGATCATTTTTACTGTTAGGAGATGGTGATAACCATGTTCGTACTGTTGTGAGAAAGATATTGTTAACACAATGAAAAGAATCAAGGATTTATAATGAGTGTTATAATTCAAGCCTATCGTCACATTCCTGCGTTGTAAACTAATGCGTACTTGCCATTAAATACTTCAGCTATGTGGCCTGAATTACCATATTTTTCATGATCTCAGCGACGGTGTATATTTTTCACGCATCTTTAAGTTTTTCAGCAGAGGGGTTCCACTTTCACAGGCAGAATCAATGTCACTTTGCTCTTACCTTTATATTAGGCAGCAACGGCGTCCAGAACATGCAAAAAAGTGAATGCCCATGCACTTTAGGCGTGGTGACATCTTCGCGTAGAAATGGTTCCCGTTCCAAACCAAACCATAACGAAGGCGACCACCTTATGCTGAACATGGGATTCCCCCTGTAATTATATCGGTCAAGCGTTTTCACATGATATAATTGTTCAAAACGCAGAGCCTTTTCTAAGTGGTTGCGAGATGCAGCGCCAAATTGCAGTTTCATCTGCTCTGCAGTGCCTTATCAAAGCAGCAGTCACATACTAACAAATGCACACTAAATAAAAACGCAAGCGAGTAAAGCTGCGAAGTTAGTATTTTGGTAGAGCGCAGCGAAGAATTGGTAAACATTTCCATTTTATTGCATTTAATATTGGCCGAAACGAATGATCTTATTACAGATATTTCATGTTTACTAAATTTGTGGACGTCGCTGCCACTTGAATGAATTTACCACGTTTTATGAGAAACCTTTCAGAAATAAAAGATGTAACAGTCTGTAGCTCTACTATGCATTTCAGAAAAATAAACGCTTATTTCCCACACTTGCAAACGCGAATTTAATTATTACCTCTTTAAGAAATGAGAAAATGTCTTGACGTTCTTGCCCTCTCATTCAATGCGTCATCAGTGCCATAAGGTGTATAGATACTGCCGAAGAAGTCTTCACACGCTGAATGTTCTTGAAAGTCAGCGAACTATTCAACGAATAACTTTCAGGCACAATTTAATAATTGTTTTAGACTCTTTGAGTTCGATGAACTCTGCTTTTAGGTACATCTCACGAGCGTTTGTTTACTTCGCAAGTGGTTCCGAATGTACGTATAAATACCCAAATAAATCGCTTAAACACGCGAATGCATTTATTATGCAGATGAACAACGTGCTTCATTCTAGCTGCCGCTAAAATTATCGTTGTTTTCTTTTAAGTACATCTTAGACATTCAACAATTCCAGTGACAATCTTTTGTATCCACATGAAAGCGGCAATGAGCGCATTTAAAAAAAGACGGTGCCATAAATGTATTCTCTTCAATGTTGGTCAAACTCCGCCACTTTGATTCTACATGTTCTGGGGCGTCTTTTCGAAACAACTGAGTTATTGCTAACTTATGTATTCCGTTCTAGTCTGTGACAAAGCTCACGGTCGCATAAAAGTATGACTGCAGGCTGGGCCCCTACCTCCACCACCTGCCTTTGCAAGAGACGACACATGCTTTCGAAATCGCAAGCAAAAAAAAATCACTATAGAAAAATCACTATCTTTGCCAACAGCAGTCATCGATGAATAAGTCCAAATGTTCCTCCTGACGAAGACATTTTCGCGGGTCCTTGGGTACACATTCCTGCGATAATAATCATAATGCCGAACACATCCATTTAGGAAGAAGGAGAACGTTTCAGGTGACAGTTAAAATTTGCGAGTCTAACCTTGTGATTTACATTTCAGACTGTACTGTGTGCTACGCGAATTTTGTTACTTGCTAATTTGTGCCGCATTGTGTTTAGCAGATATGTAAGGAAGATGTCTTACGCATGCCACTCCCATTTTTTTTTCTATAAAGCATCGTGATGCAGTAAAGAGCAAAATGCGAGAAACCCATTAAAGTCGTTGCGTCTGAATTTTGCTGCGGTGGTGCTCCTGTTTGTTGTAAAAAAAAGGATGATACAAACAGATAAGCCAGGGAAATACCTATCGTTTACAACGAAATACTGGACAATCATGGCAATGCAGTCGTTACGTTCATAGAACACAAGCAAACACGAAAGGTCTCTTGATTAACTCATCCGTGCTTAAGTAAATTTGCAGCTTATGTACGACATATATTGACATATCGAAGTTTATCCAACACTTCATGTTACGCAAGCTTAGGTTACTTTCATAGCGATATTCAACATGAAACATGCACGTTTATAGAAGTAACGTGATTCGCACACGAGGTAGTCAGCGGGCGAAGTGGTTCCCAGTGACGTCATGCAGAAATGTCTGTGACGTACTGATGAATGCCCACCGCATCACAAAGGATGTCTAAGTCGTTATACACGACAAGCATGTCACAGCGCTGTAGCACACTGACTTAAGAGGATGGGACAGCTCCTTCGGCCATCACTGACATCTTCCCCCCAAAATACCATATTCATTGTCTAAGTGATGAAATGTAGCTGACGACATTGACTAGGTAAACTTAGTTGCAACGGCAAGTGTGGTACATTTGATAGATATTTATTTTTACGCATGGGTATGACTCTGCTTTGAGCGCTTTTTAGACCTAAATACGAGAAATCGACAAAATAAAAGCCTGAAACAGAAGAATAATTCTACATTTTTACAGTTTATTTCTACTGCTTAGTGTACATTGGTGCTCCTTCGTACTTGTAACTTGTGATTCCATGTGAAATTTATTATTCTTCTCTTGTTTTCCTACAGAGCTGGAGGACTGTCACTATCACCCGATCTTGAAGCAATATATACCGGCTGCACACGAAGTGAAACTGAAGGATGTACGCGCTATTGCCCGCCGTCGTGTGAATGGCAGAAACGTGACTTTTCAATTCGACATGAAGCACGGACGACTAAACATAAGGTGCCCCAACGGCACATCGCCAAGCAGCCTTTGCTGCAAGTTTGAGTGCACTGATCACGATAACAACATTGACTGCTCCATGTATGTGAAAGGTTCATCCGTCTGGTACCAAGGGAAAGTCTCTGACTCACAAAATGCCACCCAAAGTTTCAAGATCTATTTCTTTTTTGTCGACTCCAAAGTGAAGAGTTCTGCTGAAATAAGCGTGAATATACAAAGTAGCGCCCTTTCAAGTAAGTATTGGTGAATAAACTATTTACATATCTTATCAAAGCAAATGCAATTTAAAGCTGATAATTTCTCTAGACTGCACACAATTTCCTCTCGGAGTAGCGTTATCACTTATCACCATTGATAATAACATTAAAGTGAGTCGACGTACAATTATTTCAATTCAATTATACTACTAGTACTTATTAGTACTAGTACTTACTAGTACAATTATACTAGTACTTTCAATTATTTTTGCAATACTGACAGGATCATGCTGTGGATCCTTATCGCATGCAACGATCACTGATGATATATATATATATATATATATATATATATATATCATCGAAGCCATGTCAAGGGACGCAACATAATCTTTAAGGGGCTTCCTGGACGTTGTAGCATCCGCGGGAATGACCCCGCCGACGATGCCACCCGATCTGCACATGAAAGTGGTCAACGTGCCGTGATTTCGCTTTCCCGAGCAGACGCTACGGCTGGCCTACGATTGACGTTCCGTACCTTGCCCCTGTGGGACTCGAACGTTTTCACAAAGTGTCGTTTGCGTTTGTTGTCTCCAGACATACGGATGCATTTACCTCCTGGGTTACCACGACGTGAACAGACCATGCTGCACCGTCTGTGGCTCCGCGTTGCATATATGAACTGGTTTGCTTTCCTTATTGGAATGACCCACAGTCCCACGTGTGATCCAACAGCGACGAGCCGCTCGCGCACAGTATCTGTGTCTGCCCGCGATATAATGCCCAGAGACAAGTGATGTGTAGAGTACGGGACTAGATGGACAATCGTCGACCACCAGAACTCAAAGCTTTAGGTCAGTACTCCAGAAGTACACTACAGAGGCCTTACTCGCGTTAGTAATGTTCCTGCGGTCTACGGGTATTCAGGATAGACTTTAAGAGCGCCGCCCGGTACCGCTCTGTAGTGCACGCGGTTTCTTCGTGCTTGTCGCTCTTTCTCTCTATCCCCCTCTTCCACTCTCTTTCTCTTTTTATCCCCTTTAACATTTCCCCCCGTGCAGAGTAGCCAACTGGAACTACCTCTGGTTAACTTCCCTGGCCTTCTAGGCATCTTCTATAACAAACAGCGCTAATAACGGGACCCAAAAAAGAGACACACGACACAGGCGCTGACTATATAGTAATATATAAGCAGAGAAGTAATAATAAAAACATAAATGTGATGAAAACCCGAAAAGAATGACTCGAGAATGCATGTGGGCGGATATCGGTTAAGTTAAGATATGCGACTCCCTTGTCTAATAACTGGATGCATGGTGAACTGATGCATGAAGGAACACGTTAAGTGATGGCAATTGCTTCGATAATTTCTATGCATCCTTCTCTCTCTCTTGGCTACTGGTTGCCTTTGTGCCTCACCTTTTACCTTAACTGCTTTTTTTATGAAATCAGCCTAGTTGCCGTTTCTTTCACTACCTCTATTTTATCTTTAATTTCTTGTTCTAAAGCTGCATATTTATTCGTGAACACCAGCCTCAATTATTATGCTTTTATGAGTGTACATTGGCCTATTTCCTTTTGACAAACCTTGCTGTTTCTTTGTTCAAATTGAGAGTAATATCATAGCTCACTAAACTATGGTCAATGCCTCCCCCCCTCCTTTATCCTTTCTAACAGTGCTACATCCTGCACTATGGTGGCAATGGCAGGGGCTGAAATCTATTTCGATTACTGTTTCCCCGTTAGGGCTTTTCCAGGTGCCCTTCCTCCTACTGCACTTCTTAAAGAAGGTATTCATTATTAGGAGTCTATTCCGTTCCGGGAACCAGCCCAACATTGCTCATCTACTATTCCTAGAATCAAAGACCGCGTTGCCAATTGCTTGTTCCTCAGTTTGCTTTCCCTTTCACTTTTGCACTGATGTCACCAATGACTACAGTATACAGTATACTGCAGTATAGTAGGATCTTTCTCACTGATAATTTACCAAGTTCACAAAACTGTTGTATTTCTTCTAATCATGACTGGAGGTTCTCGTGTAGTAAGGTACGCTCACCGAGTAGCCACCCTCAGTGGTGCCCTGGAATAGGGGCGTCGACCCTGCGCAGATGGGGAATAAGACCGTGAAGACGGCCGAACACATCTGCCACCGCTAATTTCTAATCAATTAGAGCAAATAAAGTTTTTCCTCCTCCTCCTCCTCTCGTCTAGGCTTGTTCTAATTCAATCTATATCTCCTATTCATCTTTATTGCGACGATTGCTTCCCTGTCATTATTGGCGTAGAATTTATCAGCGTTACCCGCAATGTCCTTATGAATTCGAAATCTTAACCCGTACTTTCGCTTATTTGGAAGACCATTGTAACAGGATGCGGCCGTTAGTCACAGCTGTGTAAGCCCCATCTTCTAACTCTACTAAGGCCAATTATCCTGTGAAATGCCTGATAACTTCTCAGAGAACGCAGCTCAGGTAGCCGTACTCAAAAGGGTCTACCTGTTAGACGTTGCCATGTTCAGTTTACAGTGGCGACTGTGCGAATCCAGACATTCTTACCACCCTCTGCAGTGCCGCAGATCTAACCACCACTTTGATGAGGTCCTCCGCAGCACCTAGCGAGCGAGAGTTACGACTTAATTGCAAGAATAATCAGGGAGGTAAATTGTAGAACGCGCAACATTCGCCATCCACCTTTCTGCGGCTCCATACTTGCTACATAAAAGTGTTTTTCCGAGCGTGAAAGAAGCCCGCGAATACTCGCAAAGTACCTCTAGCACCAAGTCGCGCGGAAGCTTTGCGTGTATTGCCGGGCTTTTTCATGGTCGGAAAAGCAATTTTCAATAGCACGTATTGAGTAACAGAAAGCAGTATCGTGATTTCTTCGTGTTCTACAATTTCCGCATTATATCTTTCATCTAATTATATTAACCGAGAAAAATAAGACAGCCTAATTACATAATCAGGTGCAATGAAAAATGAATCCGAGTATCTCCAAGTGACGGCAGACAGGATTACTTTGGTTCTGTCAAGCTACGTAACATTTGTATATCTTTAAATTTTGGCTCAAGTTAACTGAAACACCATGCATATGCTGTCTGTATCCTTCAGTAAATACAATTCACTACAAGGTAGGCGGACATGATAATAGCCTGAACAGGTTGATTTTACACCATCGATAGGTTGTTTTAGAGAGAACGCACATTGAAATTTTTGTGTTTCCTTTTGATGGTTACAGGTAGCATTGACGTCGTCATGAGAAGTTACCTGATGAAAGAGAGACATTTTCCACGGCTCAAATATTTTACCAATTTTACGATTTACAAGAATACCTTACACAGGCTGTGGGGAAGGTTCAGTGAAAAGGTAACGAAAGAACTGGAACCTTATTTTGTTGGATGCATTCAGAAATTTTATAAAGATAGAATAACCTTTCTAGTAGGCGACTAGGGGCATAAGATTCGTCCAAAGCAGACCTATAGCCTGTAACAGAAACTTAATGTTGAACAATGACTAATTGCCATTAAAATCGTCTTACGACCTTTCTTGTCTGGTTTATTGGGAATGTGCACGCTTTAGCATGGTTTTCAGAACTTAGTGGATATTGTGCATATTCCTGTACACGCGTTACCTGCAGATTTGGGGTAAAACAAACAGATGTGTGGAAACAATTTAGGAAGCACAGTTAAAGTTGATTTGCAGTTTTCAACTTATTCGGCACCTCATAGTTGCCTCACAAATACCCGCCGAGAGCGCAATCTTACTTGTTGTGAACGAAATATCGCATATTTGATTTATATCAGGACAAGGAAAGACATCCGTTTTCCAGGTTTTCTTCTTGTTCCTCACTGGACTCCCAATGTGGATAGTAGAGTTCTCAACATTACAAGCTTCCAAAGACATCGTAAATCCAACCTGCCTTCCGTGATATCTTTTTTGCACCCTTTCTTAACTGCTGACGTCATGCATGACCACACCACGCCGTGTTGTGGCTTTTATACGCTTACATCTTTCTATTACCCAGAAACCCAACAGTCTTCCGTCACGCTAGCCCCCCACCACCCACTCCTCCACCACATCTTTTGAAATGATTTGCACTCTTACAAACACCTAACTGTGAGAGGCAATGAAGTTTTCGCCATGTACACCAGGGCCTACATGGATGCATGCGAAGTTTCAGCTAGACAGCTTTATCCGTTTGTTGGAAGATATAGTTCAGAACTCCATAGGAAAACACGTTATATGGGTCCTATCAATAAGCAATTACTATAGACGGAAGCAGAATGTTGGGCACTCTACTTTCTCAAGTGCAAGCCCATTTTAACGTTACGTACACATACATCCCTCGAACGTAGTAATTATTGAGATAAGTATTCTAAGTTCGGAGGGATAAATAGAGCTTTATCGATTGCTTGGTTGATTGATTGACCTAATGGTTTACAGTTGGGGCGTTTGCCTAGCAGCACTTATTGTAGCTTTGCAGTGGTAGGCCTAAAGAAGTCAGTCGGAGCTATGGCGAAGCGGGTGAGCAAGCGTTTTTTGTCGTGTTCTACTTTATCCAGCACCGTGGCCAGTGCCCTGAGTAGAATCGTTCCCCAGTGAAAGAGGAGGTATCTTAGCATCCTAGGAGCAGGAGAAAAGAGGGGGGACGTGGTACTGCTTGAGCCGGGAGACACGCCAATTTCTTGGCCGTGACGACTCTGGTCTGAAGACGCTTCCATCCGCTCGATGAGGTCGTTAACAGCGGATGTTTGTTATAGTATCTGATAGGGACAGATGTACTGAGAGAGGTGCTTGGTGAAAAGGACCGGAGGAGTAGATTGGACCTACAACCAGATCAGCGAGCCGGCAGAAAGCATGTAGCCGAAAGTGGATGCATGGTGGAGATGCTTTGGCGCAAGTGGCCCTGCGATGTCAACGAACGAGCGAGCTGGCGAAATTTTTCAGCATATGCAAGCACTCGGAATACAGTCGTCGACTCGGAAGCATCCGGCCGGTAGGGTTGAATCGTGTCCTTAGTGCTTGAAGGTTCGTCTCTGTAAGGGAGAGAGAAAAATGAGATCCCAGTGGTGCTTTGTGTGGCAGTATTGTAAGCGAATGTGCCGAAGTGCAGAATAGGATCCTAATTCTAGCGGTCAGATGAAACATACAAGGCCAACATGCCGCCAAGGATGCGATTAAAACGCTCTGTCATCCCTTAGTTTGGGGATAATATGCCGTGATAGTGTGGTGAGTGGGGGGACACGCTTTTAGCAATGCTGTAATGACGTCGGAAAGGAAAACGCGACCGCGACTCGCTAAGTCATTGGCGAGGTGTTCGGTGCCGTAATATCAAGTTTGGAAGAAGAAAATTGACATCGTCTTTTTCTGCGGTAGATGACAGCGCTACAGTTTCAGCGTACCGCCTGAAGTGGTCTCTAGTGACAATAGCCCAGCGGTTGCCACTTGGAGTGCTGGGAACCGGATCATACGGTCAATGGCGACGCGCTCAAATGCTCAAGCGGGCATGGTAAAAGTTGAAATAGGCCAGCGGCATGTTGAGGAGGCGTCTTGCTTCGTTGGGCAAGCGTTGGCACATGGGGCTTTACCGTAAATACTGGCGAACGAATGGGTACATACCGCGCCAGTACTACCGGAGCTGGACGCGACAGCATGTCTTCAATACACCAGCGTGGTCACATTGTGGGTCACCCTGAAAAGTGACACAGATGTGGAAATGGAGGCGCCGGGAAATAACAAGCAAACAATTGCGGCCGCTGGAGTTGCAGTTGATGCGGTACAGCAGGTTATCCCAAATGATGAAGTTATCAAAATGATGGCGATGGAGCGTCAGAGAGATCGGAACTGGCAACCAGCTACACAGGATGTTTATAAGCGAAGAGATCCATGGGTCCTTCTGCTTCTCTGATTGCATGTCGGAAATGTTGAGGACGTAGCCACCGCAAGTGGAAATAAACGAGCGGACAGGATCAGAAGGCAGGGATCGGTGTTATAGAGTGTCCGCTTCTGAATACTTTCGTCCTCCACGATAAACAACGCGGATGTCGTATTCTTGCTGACGTAATACCCAATGAACAAGCCGCCCTGTCGGACGTTTTACTGAAGATAACCAGCATAGTGTATGATTGTCCTTCCCGATGTCAAATGGACGCCCATACACGTAAGGTTGAGACTCCCCGACAGCTCAAATAATAGCCAGACATTCGTTTTCACTAACGGAGTAGCTCGACTCGGCATTGACAAAGGTCTGCCTCGCATACGCGACGCGTACTCTTCAAACTCATTCTTGCGTTGTGCAAGAACAGCGCTAAGCCAGACACCACTAGCATCCGTATGGATCTAGGTTGGAGCAGAGAGATTGAAGTGCTGCAGAACTGGAGGCGAGGTGCGAAGGCGGCGCAGTTATTATAATACGCCGTCGCATGCCGGGGCCCAGGGCGATAGGGTAGAGCTGCCGGGAAAAATCTAGGTAAAGGGGGCGATGACGGAGGCAAAACTACGGACGGAGGATCGGAAATATGAGCATAGGCCAATAAATGTGCGAAGCTCTTTCGTTGTAGTTGGCTCGGGGAACGCGGATATCGCACTAAGTTTAGTTGGGTTCGAGAGGATACCGTCGTTTGAAACCCCATGACCGAGAATAGCAAGGTTGTCAGCGCCGAAGTGGTATTTCTTCCAATATAGTTGCAGTCCTGCAGTAGAGAGGCACACAAGGACTTGTTAGAGGCAGCTGAAGTGCGACGCAAAGTCAGTGGAAAAGGCCACAATGTTATCAAAGGAACAAAGTCACGTGTTGTAGTTCAGGTATTGAAGAATAGCTTCTATCTTTCTTTTCGAAAGTGGCCGGCGTGTTGCACAGCCCCAAGGGCATGACGGTGAGTTCAATTAGCCTATCAGGTGTTGTAAAGGCTGTATTTTGGCGATCGGTCTCTGCCGCTGGCACTTGTCCACATCCGAAGCGCAGATCCAACAAGGAAAACAATTATTCTCCTTGTAGGCTGTCCAAGGCACTGTCCCTGTGATGCAAGGGTTATACATCTTTGCGCGTTTTAAGGTTAAGGCGGGGTTAGCCGACGCAGAACTTTATCGAGTCGTTTTTTTTTCTAAAGAGGAGAACCGGAGATGCAAATGGACCATTAGAGGGGCTGGTTGAGCCAGGGTACAGCATGTCGTCAACCTGCTGGTCGATGATCCAGTGTTCAGCTGCCGAGACATAATACGGACACTGGGGCAATACATTATTTGATCAGTGCCGATATGATGAACGACTGCTGAAGCTCAGCCGAAGGACGGTTTGTCAATGTCGAATGAGGGGCCAAAACGCTGGAAGGTCTTAATGATTTCTGCATGCTGGAGAGGTGTGAGTTCTGTGCCGACGGCATGAGTGAAGAAGTTCACAAGTGCACCGGTTGCGGCGGGCGGAGTGACATCAGAAATCATAACTGATACCGTATTACCAAGCATGGTAGCTGGGACAATGCAATCGTCAGATTCTGAGCTCTTCAGGCATTCGCCGCGGAGTAGTAATGATGAGCAAGTGGAGGGATTGCACGCGTACAGGGCAGCAGGACCATTGCAAAACGTGACGACAGCAAAGGGAAGCCTAAAGTCCGGACGTCGCGCACAAGTGACCGACGGCGTAAACAAAACGAATGAGTTCGTGGCAAAGTTACGCGGCATAGGTACCAGAGCGGCTGAGAAAGGCGCAATGTCGATGTCAGAGGCGGCAACAACTTTAGAAGAATGGTGGTCGCCAGGCTCAAAGCATGGCACCGATAACGCAAGTTCGGCGCGAGCGTAGCCAGTAAAAGCTTGATTGACAGATAGGAAATTATTTCCAACAATGACGTCGGGCGAGGAACCAGATAGGACGACAAATATGACAAATAAATAACGCTTTGAATTAATATCCGGGCTGTGTACGATGATTAACGCTCAATGCGATGCTAGGTTGTCGTGCGCAGATATACATAGTTAAGGGGAGTGGTCATTTGTTCAAATTGCGGCAAAGCTTTTAATAATATTAGAAACAGTGTCTCCGGTGTATATGAGTGGGCGTACGGTGACTTCGTCTACGCACGTTTCAATTTCGATCTCAAGAGAAATGTGATGCCTAGGAAGTGTTGAAATGTTCGACAAAAATGCCGTTCTTGCCTCTATAATTGCGACTGTTAGTTTTCCTCTCGGGCTGGGCTCGGTCGGTGAACCATTTATGAAATAGATCGGTGACGTGGGGTAGGCGATAGGCGCGAATCGATGGATTGGGCGACAGGAAGACCAGTGCGGAGGAAAATTAGAAGAGTCATGAAGCGGAAGCCGAACAGGCATATCTGTTTAGGCGCCACACTGTGAGAAAAACGGATACTGCGACGAAGGCACAATCGTCCCACGTGGCCCAGGAAACCACATGACGAGCAAGCACATTGGCTGCTTATCGGCCGTTCCCCGCGGTTTGACGACAGGGGTTCCAACTGCCGAGTAAAGGACGGGAACTGCACGCAAAGGTGGCGACGGCAGATGGAAAGCGCCGGTGTTCCCGTAGGCGTCAGGTGTCCAGCGACTAGCTGCAGAGGAGGGGCAAGTGGCAGCGCCTCGGCAACTTGCGCTTGGATTATGTGACGAAGCGAAGGAGCCGAGAATGTCCCCGTCTCGGGTGCGCTAGTCGCCAGAGAGAGTGGACGAGCCAACTTCCGGCGGATGGACTGCTTTATCTGCGGCAATAAAGCGGAAACGTCGCGTCAGTGACGTCACGGCTGAAATTCAAGGGACAAAGATCCACTGTGTACTGCTGAGCAGCATAACGTATTGAGGCACGCTGTTTGCGCAGCTCGTCCTAATGTTGGCAGAGGTGAATCACCTCGGCTGCCGTCTGCGTACTTTTGGCGAGGAGCATCTGGGATGCATGGTCATCGATACCTTTCATGGCGTGCTTCATCTTGTCCGCTTCGTCCAGGGATGCGTTGGCGCGCTTGCAGAGCACGAGCACGTCGTCGGTCTAGCTTGCAAAGTTCTCGGCCTCGCGTTGAGCTCGACGGCGCAAGCGCTGCTCAGCAGCCCGCGAACGGCGGGAGGGCCGAAGAGCTCTGCCAAAGTTCTCGTGCAAGCCGACCAGGTAGTACGATCCGATTCATTATTTCGAAGCCAGAAGGTCGCAACATCTGTCAAGTAAAATATAATATTAGTGAGCTTGGCTTGGTCGTCCCACTTATTTTAGGCGCTCAAACAGTGATAACCAGGGAGCCTGTCATCCACGTCGTGGCCATTTGTTCCACTAAGTATAGCAGGATTGCGCTGCAGGATGACGCAAGAGAGGACAATGGTCGTAGGTACGGAACCAGCAGCCTTGCAAGGTCCCAGACCAACCATTGCTTTAGCTGGTGCTATAGCAACCGGCTGCGGAGTTCCGGGATGTAGAAGAGAATACCAGCACGTCCTAGCAGCACTGGATGTAGCTTTTCAGCGGTAGGCCTACACATGTGACTGGGAACTATGGCAAAGCTTAGCGAGCAAACGCTTCTTGTCTTATAATTTTACCAGCACCGTTGCCAGGGCCTTCTGTACAGAGTGAGTGATTGATTGATTGATTGATTGATTGATTGATTGATTGATTGATTGATTGAGTGAGTGAGTGAGTGAGTGAGTGAGTGAGTGAGTGAGTGAGTGAGTGAGTGAGTGAGTGAGTGAGTGAGTGAGTGAGTGAGTGAGTGAGTGAGTGAGGTTTAAGGTGGACGACACTGTTAACCCGCCTTAACGCCAATCTCATTCTACAGCACCCACTTGGGCACACCCTGTACGGAATATGCGGATCGAGCTTTTACCGGAATCCAACCTGGCACGTGAAGCGGCGTGTTGCGTTGGGTATCAACGGTCGTTCTGCTGTGCAACCATACACGCAACAGAGTTTTGTTCCATTCACCACTGCGTAGCAGTCGCGAACGCTGTCGCAAGTATTTTGCGAGCATGAAGATTCATGATTTGAAGGGCATCGCGCTTACTTCAACAGCAATTCCACCTCCGTAATTTCTCTAACGGTGCCCACCAAACGAACGGTGCCTGCTCATACGTGTACGTGTAGGGATCAGGCAGATATCGGTTCGCAAAGTCGGCTTGAAGAGCGTAGTAACTAATTTTTGTGGTTGCACAACACTAACGTGGTTTCCCTAAGCATGAACGTGTCAGCGCACGATTTTTAAGCTGTTTAATACGGTACAAAGCATAGGCGCAATAAAGTCAATGTTCTTAACAGCCGTGGACAGCTGTGCCATGTTACAACAGTTAATAACATACTCTTCACACATTTCAATCCTTCGAAAATATGGTGATATAAAGGCGAGTATTTTTCACCTGCGTATTTCGAGAGGTGTTTTCGGCCTATTTTGCTTCTGATAGAGGAGTATAAAAAATGCGCGTAAGTCTTAGAAAATCACCAGAGCTCTTCGTTGAATATTTTGTGTACTAGAAGAAAGGTGATTGAAAATATAAAACAAGAACAGAAGATTTGACCCTTCGGACACGTGATGTCACTACTTCGTTTTCTATTTTTTGTCTTTCTCAACGGGATGCACGCCGTGCATTCATGTAAACTGGTGACAAAATTTACAACAACACCTAAAGAAGTGTTGCAAATGGTAGTCACCACATACATTCAAATTCAAACCAAAATAAAACGCGGCACCCAGCAGCGCACTTAACTACAACTAGTACCGGCGCAAGACACAATAGCTTTAAAGGCAAGCGCCTTTTGGGGAAATGCGTGTACATCAACTGAATTTATCTCGGTGACCGTTTGCCACTAACCGTAATAACGGGAGGATTTCATAATAGTGTACGATGATGCGTGCCTGACTAACATAAGGAATTTTTTTTCTAGCGAAAGTGATTCACGCCCTCCCTCCCTCATTTTGTGTAAATGTAACATAATAGATTACTCAAATGTTTATGATAAAATAGGCACACGCATGCGTATCGCAAGAAAAACCATGGATTTAGAATTGAGCTGCGTACGAAAATTACCAAGGTTTCAAGGCAGACACCCTACAAATTCTTATAACGACATCTTCATTGATGAGAGCTTATCAGATCAGAAGTAATGAGCGTTGCCCCAATTTCAAAGCACAAAAGGACGAGAAAATACTCACTGATGCCTGTCTTTCAATTTCACTTAACATTTTTAACCTAAAGCTACGCCATATATAGGCTTGCTTTTTGTATTTGTCCATTTTATTTCACGCAATATGCCCATTCTTAAAATTTTTTCTTCAGCAACAGTACGACTACAACCGACAGAATATCTTGGTGTGGTAAACCTGACAAAACAAAATGCCAAGTAATATTTGCGTCGGCGTTTGGCAGAAGAAAAGTCCTCGGGTGGGTGGGTAATCGACGGCTTACAAACCTTTCTGCCAACCTGTGAACTTAAAGATGTCTAAAATCTTTTGAGCACGACGCCGAAATTGCGCAGCGGGAAGGAGGGGGGGGGGCTACTTCACGCACTGTTATGGAGGTTTTCGGGAGCTTTGAGTATGTCTCTCTGTTTGCCTGACTGTCTGCCTGTCTTTCGGTGCCTCAACTGTTCCAGCCGACAGTGTTATTCATGGTCTAATAGGGCTGCTTTGTTGATGAAACTGGGTTCGAAAGCAATCGTCAGACGACGGGTATGTGACGCGGGTCCTGGGTATGTGACATTTTGCATGTAAGGTTTATCGTGTTAAGCCGCTTCATTCCAGATTTTATTACTGGGTACGTGCGACTGCTTGTGATCCACTCTTCCAGGAACCCAGTAGACTCCAACTTTGGACAAATGCGTATTTTAAACTATGTATGTGCTACACCTAAATAAATCTCTTCGATGTAAATTTGGGGCCACGGGTATGTGAAACTCGGTACGTGCAAGTCAACGGCCCCCTTTAACACCATCTTGGGTTACTTCCTTGCCCTAAGCAATGGATGTCTCAGAATGACAATTTAAGATGTTAAATAAACGTCACTTCACATATTGCTCGAATTCTAACCGCATTACCAGCGACAGTCACTATGAGATTAGCTCTGTCGTACTTTTTGGTTTCACTTTGGAAACGTGTTCAATTGTACGGGTATTTTAAATTAGCAAGCACCGTGATATGGTGCATAAGCTTGCTTATTTATGTGTTTCGCGAAATCAGCCATGTTCGATTATGTGTGTGGTAAACAGTTGAATTGCGCCTCTCGGATTGGTAAAACTGTTTTGCGAGGAGGCGTACCATATTGCACGTTGCTGTTGCAATATGATACAGATATTGCAAGCCTGTTAAACATAAAAAGGTGCCGCGCGATTTGTAGCGCAGCACTTTTTGCCGACTTTTGCTGGCTTCTTCTTGGCATGGCAGTTTTATGTAGTGCGTATTCAGCAACAGAAAGCAGGGTCTGGAATTGACCACCTGGGCAGAGAGTTAACATGTACTGACGTGGCTGCAGTAACTTCTGTGGGCGTTTTTTTAAACAAAGTGTTCGACGTAAAAGCAAAAGAGTGTATATAGCCTCGCATAAGTAAAAAGCAAGCTAACCACTGCATATTGGTTATCCTTAGCTGCAGCAGTTTCAAAACCTAATAAAGATTGGGCCTAGAGATTTGACGCGGTTTTAATAATCATAACAAATTTAAACATTTGTTTCACATATAGAATCTGTGAAGAAATTATCGTGCCGTATACGGCGGCAGCTTGCAATGTGTAAGGAAAGAAAGCCACTGTTCACGCTAACTTCTTCTGTCGACTTCTGCAGGCAGTAGTGAGGCGAGATTCACTAGTGGAAAACCTAGCGCTGCCGTCGGCGTGACGTGGTATGAGGGATCACGTAGACACAGCGGCCGCGTTGGCAGCTTCGGAAGCACCAAAGCAAACTGAAAACGAAAGTTTAAGGTGCCGGCTACGCTGCGGTTCTGATTAAGTGAGGATGTCTGCTTGACAACACTTGAGACCAATATAACAGGTAGTGGCTGGCTTTGAAGGCGTCCAACATTCTAGGCTACTGGTCGGTGGCGCAGTGCCGCGCGTACGCAACGCCAGCCCGGTGTTGCCCATCACACGTACCCACATCACAACATGCGGCGTGCAGCTTGGAACGCGAAACTTTGAACCACCAAGCAGCTATTGGCTACCACCCGGGTTTGCAGGAAGCACTTTCACAAGGAAGACTTCTGCCACGGCGTCGGGGCTGCGACGTTCGGTGCATAAGTAGCAGAAAGCGCGCACTGAGACACACGCCCGCGCGCTGCCCGCCTAATGTCATGAAGCTCTGGTCTGGGAACTTGTTGATGCTAGACACTGGCAAACTCATTAGAATGGAAAGGGAATGGTAAGAAGCACATTAAGAAAACGCATAGCGTATGCTCATGTTTGTGTTAGCACCAAACAATGAACGTACTCGATTAACAAGAGAAAAGAAAAGCATCGGAAAATCGCTTCCTAAGGTAAACATGCAGCGTAATACAACGTTAAAAATAATGATATTGAAACGCCAAAGAATTTGGAAAATAAAAAAATAAATAAAGATTTATTCGTCCCAACGCCATATCAAATGTCACCCTAGGCGTCGAAGTCCCTAGTTAAGAAGAAATTATTTTGGAACAGCTCTGATAGCATTCACACAATAATGATTGCTTATGTACGGTCAAAGATATGCTGCGGCCTAAAGCTCACGGCACGGTTGGAAACAGTGCTCGCAGCGAAAGCTAAACGTTGTGTGGGCACATGCATGCAGATGCTCTGTCGGTCACTGCGAATCCGTGTGGTCTCTCCATTGGGGCTTTCTTCTGTTATGCTCTGTTTCGTTGCAAAAACAACCCACTACAACAACATAACTCAAATAGTTTGCTCTCAGCGACTGCCTACCTTTCACGCAAGAAACGGTTGCGGCGGACTCAATCGTGGCCACCACGCCACCACCGTGGGCGCACACTGTACGTGTTCGGTCTGTAAACCATTCTGTGCTTTGTTTGCCCAGAATTATTATATTCACAATAAAAGCTTGTGTCGTTTCGAGAATATGTACAAAAATCTCCGAGAGGGCTCCCATGTGGTGTTCCTATTGATCGCTGATAGCCAAGCCCATGAGGAGCGCACCGAGTTATCCCTCGTACTACGCAATCGAGGCGCTTCCGACGGGTGGAGGCGCCGTAAGTCCTCGCCGCTAATATGTTTGTTGATAGAAAGAACGGTAAGGGAAACTCTTGTTAGAAGGCGGAGTCATAAAGGAGCTATAGAGTCTGTGAAATTGGCCCACTGGCACAGCTATAAATGTGACAAGTATGAAATTGGGGTGCCGCATACTGCGCGGCTCTTAGACAATGCGAAGACATATAAAAAGGGTATTTTCAGTCCTTGAAGACATTCTTGTTTTTGGTATGCTTCTTTCGCCTTGCCGGCTGCCATAAACGAAGTCGTTTGGTCCTCGCCGGTAGTTCATAAAGCCGAGAAATGGACGCGCACGGGCAATGGCAAAAGCTCGCGGACACTGAAGCTGATGTTAGTTCAGGCTTGATAATATGGCACACCCTTGAAACGAGACCAAATTACATGGACGGAGTAAGACAGCAACATGCAACAAAAAGGGAAAAAAAGATATATATGTATAGTTACCAGCGTGTCAAATTCTTCGAGTCCAGTTTTTTTTTTGCAGACTGCAGTTTTCACGCTTTTATGTAGAGTGACCAACGCTTTACGGCCCGTAACGGAGCACCAGGGCTTCCATACGGTGCAAACAAAATTGGATTTCACTGCAATGCTACCAATCTGTGCTCGAGGTTGTGGATCCGGAGCATTGGTGGAGATTTTGTGTATGCGAGCTGCTTGAGTACCGTGGGTGAGCTTCATTATTTCCTCAGGTATTATAAACGCATCGTTTCCCCTTAAGACACGTGCTGAGTCATAACAGCACCTCTCGGATAGGAAAAATATGGAAATCATCGAAAGCACGCAACAGATAAAAAGAAATGAAGAGATTTAACATTAGTGAACGTATTACCACGGTAGGCACATTTTTGTGGTTGGGAGAATGGTGCTAGTCCATGGAAGATGGTTCGTGGGCAGCAGCAGCGAGTGATCATCTGCCTGGTAATGAATAGTGTATGAAGGCCGTAAAACTGCATAAGGAAACAGCAACGTTAATATTACTATGGTGTGTGAAACAAAAGAAATAGACCGTCACCTTCTTGGACAAGTATAGTAAATGAATTTGCATGCTATTAATGCGGCTGTGAAACAATTATCATCCTGTACTGCTGCGGCTCTTTGTCCTCTGCCACATTCATTCCTAACTAGTGTCACTCATCACACCTCCCGCGCGTTAGTCGCTGTCTAGGATGAGAGAGTGAGGCTTCACTCTTGATGTGTTTTATTGTCATAACCTCACCGCTGGGACTAGCTCCTTTTGGAATGGCGAAAAAGAAAAAAAGAACGATGTGAGCCTGGTCAAAAAAAAATAAACATATCCTTTTTTTATTCTTTTATGTTTTGCAACGCTTTCATTTCAAGAAACCTCGGTCTATATCTCGCATGCATGCAGTTATGAGGTTTTAATGAATAATATTGAGAAACAAATAATTCCTACGCAATCTGCGCAGTAACGCATAGGAATAACTTCCTGAGTAGGCTTATGCAGCGCGACCAACGTAGCACCAAAACCCGCCGACTCTACATTGAAAGCTTCGCTTGGGTATAATGGTGATTCTAAATGTGCCCTCACGCAGGCATCAACTGTGTACCGCCGCGAACATGTGGGATGTCGTATAATATCACAATTTCCATTCGCTCCGCGCTGTAATGCAACAACAGCCTGCGGAGCCGATACAACCCTCTTCCTGAAACCTCTGCTTTACCGAGCTACCTTGGTGCAAAGAAGCGCGAAGTAACGTCGCCTTTCTATAAACTTTTGCTTATTTTATTCGCGCTGCCTCTCCCCATACGGTCGTACGCTATGCTCACCATACTCCCTCTGTACTAAGGAGCCTCCGTGCTCCCTGCTGCCCAATTTCTTTTTGCCTGCGAGAATAAACAACACAACAAACTAAATAATAGGTTGATGCGCATTTAGCCGTAAATAATTGTGGTGCTTAATGCAATGTTAAGAGGCAAGTTTCGTGCGATTTACTTGCGATAAAAAGAATCGAAATTAATTATTTGCTTTAAAGCGTCTATCTTCTAATGATCCGCAATTTGTACCACTAAGAGATTTTCACAATATCAACCGTTACTTATAAACCTTTACCAGAGCGGTATGCTCCATCGAGCCGAAGGTACGGCAACATCAAACTGCTCGCTCGACAAAGAGGCTAGACGCGAGCTGCTTTCTTTCACATTACATCGTGGCGTCCTCCCACTGCGGTTCCCTGTTATACGATGTGATACATGAAAAAGTCGCTCGCAAGCAAGGCTTGTTTCTTCTTTTTTTTTTGAAATAGGCATCACGAGACCAGTGAATACAATTAAATCAGCACGTTAGAGAATGGCCAAGGCAAACGACGTTTTCCATCTCGTTATCTGGCGTCTGTTGGTTTACTGCGACATGTACGAGAAAGAGCTATCTCCCGCCCCCTCCCCTTAAATGAAAGAAAAAAAAATACCCGGGTGTGTATTTACCACCACATAAGCTTCATTTAAATTAGCGTCCAAAGGCACCTTTCTCTTCCGTGAAAAAATATTTGGGAGCATGAACGCTTATTTACCCTATATGAGGGCAACTCTATTTTGATTTTCTGTAAAGCCACTGTTGTTCAGTATTGCACAACGCAAATAAATATTTATAACCATTTTGAGCGGTCTTGCGGCTAAGTAGTAGTTTCTTAAACGCATTGAAAAGCGCCTGAAGAGTTGTTGCGGCACATATATTGTTCTAAATATTTTTCAGACGGAATAAATATGAAGCAAACATCTGCGAAGAAAGCGCGAAATTCACACAATTGTGTTATGACTTCTATCAAAAATGAAATAAAATGTGCTCCGGCACTTTGGTGCGAGCGTGGGCTACGTGACTTTATATATGCTAATTTTTCACTTGATGATCTACAGAGAGCCGCAAAGTCCATCAAAGCAGGTTTTATCACACTAGGGAAAAAATTAAAGAAAGTGCGTGCGACGTCGGTGCAAATCACTCTGCAGATCTTCGCAGCAGCTCACCAACGACATAGCGACTATAAACAAAGACCGCGCGCTTTATCCACAACCTGTCATTGCTGGACATCGCAGGAAGTGGTTTAAGTCCATGTGCCTTTATTTTCCTTAGTTTTGTAGTTTCTTAGTTTTCGGCTGTTGTATTGAGGCGCTGCTCTATATTGTACACCTAACCGCGTGTTTGCAGGGTTGCTCACGTTTTCGCAGCGTGGTAAAAGCCGGAGCCTTTGTAAACAACAAAATCATTACTGTACGTACAAGCGCCGGAAGCAATAAAGCAGTTCACGGAACATTAGTGAGAAAGAACGCGCGCAACACCTTATCAGGTGAAAACACTTCACATTTGCAACGCCGAACAGCAGAAAACAGTGCACGGAACTATTTGAGTCCTGATTCTGATCTTGCCGATCACGTTTATCCTCCGCAATGAGGGAACTTAGATGTGCCACTTGAATAGCACAATTCTGTGCACGGTCGAAGCGCGGAATCCAACGCGAACGGAGCAATCACACTACACAATATTTGCGTGTTTGCAGCTTTCACAGCTTGCACAACTATCACAAGTACCAGATATTCCATTTTTCTTGTGCGACTTGTTTTCTTGCAGACGATCGAAAGCTGGAGCATTGTATTGCAAATAAAGTTTGCCTTAGAGGTTCTGAATTGAAAATGAATGAGCAAATGACCAATATTCTTCAGGGCACTTAAATAACTCAAGTTTGAAGCACACGTTGCCGCAAAGAGATGTTCGACATTCACTCTTACAAGAAAGGTTAGTGAAAAGGTAGTAGTGAATGTAGTTACTGAACTTATCACTCATCACTACCGCTTTACTTTCTGAGTAAAGCACTTATGAGTAAGGGTAGCCCTTACTCAGCAGATAGTATCTTTGAAAGATAATTTAGTGAAGATTTACACGACCGTCTCCGGTGATCTATTATGCTGTTTATAGTGCCCGTCCTAATTAGTTGTTTTGATTAGATGCAGATTGTATCATTATGTCTAATTATTTATTATATTTAATTATTCATCTGCCTTCTGGCGTACAAGTGCGCATATTGTACTACTAAATACGTAACACCTGCTCCGGAAAGTCGTGCATTTGTATTCATAAATTGTGCAGTTGTATCAAGATAAAAAATACGTAAATGCCATGTAGCTGCACACAACGAAGTTAATGTTGCGTGCCGTCGCGTATAAATACACATATTATTTTTCGCATTCCGTATAATTACATAATTAGTGTTTATTATTTATTCGACTTCTCAAATATGAACAATAAATGAAAAGCATAAATGATAAAATTGCACATCAACGTGAAAAAAACTTCCGGTAAAGGTTGCTGTTGCCCAACACGTGCTATACAAAAGGGCTTTTCCAGGGGTGAAAGCGGTTCGCAATACTAAATTCTCTCGAAAGCCAAAATTGTGTATTCGTAGTGGTATTAGAACCGCGTAATAAGATGATGTTTGGGCACATTTAAGTCTGGTCAGGTAACCATTAGGCAAAGGTTATGCGATAATGAGCGATTCCAGTGTTTATATAGCATGCGTGTTTAAGACAGTCTTTTTTTTTTCTCGTTAGGACTGATTTTTCCCCCGCCTCGTATTTTGCAGTATCACAAACACTACAAAATCACGAACATATTGAGAAAAAAGTGCCTAATGCGCTGCGGTGCCACCATGCAGTGAACATTTGATTTGTTGAGAACGACGCCAAATGGTTTTCCTCATGTGCTCAAAATACAAAGTTGTCACGAAATTGAACTGACTGTCGCTAACAGAGGACGTTACCATCGCATATCGCACGCTGAGCAGGTCACTGATCTTATTACAGCTTTAAAAAAAAAGATTCACCCGCAGCTTCCTATTCGAGCAACGACCACTGGCTCTTTGGTCGTCCCAGATGTCATCAACGCAGATCACAAGCTATTGAAACTCCACTTCGGTGTCACGGCGATTCACTGCACACACATTCATCACTTCCTTCCTCTATTCTTCTTTCTATTCCCCCTTTCCCTCACCCCCAGTGTAGAGTAGCAAACCGGACGCTCGTCTAGTTGACCTCCCTGCCTTTCCTCTCTTTGGCATCTCTCTCTCTCAAAGAATAAAGTGCAAGCCCAAGTACATCTCTACATCGTGAAAAAAACGCATACGGTCATATATAACGGTGTTATACAAACATGAAACAAACAGTCTTTGGATAATATGCACGCTAGACGCGCATGGGAACGCGTAATGGCTAGCTAACGACGTGGTGCCCCATCCACACTATACGTGGTTCAGCCAGTGCCCGCCAGGTGTAGACTGCACTCGATAGCCTGCTGAATGAGCTCAGTAGGGGGTTGTCTTTCATCTCACACCACGCACAAAACATATGGTGCGTAGCGGGCCCGTTGATTCCCAAGCGCGGTGGCGGAGCATTCATCGTACGCAGAAATCTTATCTTTATAGAAAACTTTACAGTAGGGTCTATTATGAGTTACCGGGATGGTTCAAGCAGCTGTGGTATTACAGGGATACATCCATACCGAAATCATAACAGCTTACACAAGGTCATTCCTCCTTCATAGTTGGACTTAAATGCATTCGGTATGCGTTTGCCACAAAATATTATTCCTAGCTTTTCGTCGTTCTTTACTAAAAAAACTCATGGTGGTTCGGTACCTATAGAGTTATGCTGCTGATTACCGGGTCATAATTTTCATTCCCAGCAGCCGTCATTCTCTTATGTTCGACGCAGTTAGTGCGGGGAAAAGGTAGAAAAAAGCCAAACAAGCCCGCAGCCATGTTTTTAGGTGCAGTCGTGCTATTCCCCCGGTTTAAAACAGCGGCGGGACACGGTTTTTTTTTTCTGGCTCTTTTATTTTTCTGCGCAGCATGTTCTATAATTTCGAACAACATCGCACTCCATTCCTGTGTCTGGAGCGTTTTGTACACTCGACCTGTGTAAGCTGCACTATGGATATCTTTTTTTGTGTGTGCGTGAGTAATGATTCAAGCCTACATAGTGCCAGTTAGAGATATGCCGCGCAAGCTGTGATGCTGCACAGCGTTTCCTCGCGACGACCACAGCTGCGAATTCAGCCTGGTACGTCTATTTCCTGCGGAAAGTTGCAGTAATGCATTTGTTGCCATGGTGTTTTATAGGGATTGCGTAGAGCGCCGACATTCTATCGAAAGAGGCACAGGTCTTGAAAAATATCTGAGCAAAGGCGATATTGAATTCTAAGTAAATTGAAACCAATGAATTTGCCATAATGTATACAAATGCAATGAAAAAAAATTCTTGTTCTCACTAGCTTTACTAAAAGCGCTTGTGCGCAGTGGATAATAAGTGTTCCTCTGCAGTTTTGCTCTTGAGACGGCATTTAGGTTTTCTTTAATTACAAATAAACTTAGCAGGGCTGCCTCTCATTAGTGTGCTTATTCAATGCAGTGTCCGTCATAACAGCTCATAAACAGTGCTTTTTCTTCCACAAAAGAAAGATATTTATTGATTGTCGTCATGTGTTTTTGCTTATTTAGATTCGGACCGGCAATTGAAGCGACCTCTTTTGTTTCACTGACACCTGCAACAACACAGGTTTTAAAAGCCCTTGCCCCGAGCAGATAAACTTATTAGTAAATACAGGCATAGACAACTGATCATGATGCTAAAAGGTTTGTGGAGTCAAACGCGTCCAGCGAAGGTACAGCTGTGTCATGGTTTGGCACCGTAATGCTTGTGCAGCAAAGCTGAAGCATAATATGTAGGTGAATGGTAAATCTAGAAGTTGCTGGAACTATAGATGGTGGATAGCTCGAGCAATCTCAGCAAAACTTGACCGCAGCAAAAGATAATCAGAAAAGGGCGTTGACGACGCCTGAAAACGGCTAGGAAGAAGCAAACAAACACTGACACCAAGGGCAACATAGGGGAAATGGTTGTGTTTGCTAAAAAAATAAAGAAACGATAAATTAATTTTGTTTATTAAACACAAGTAATTTTGCCTATGTTGTCCTTGGTGTCAGTGTTTGTTGGGATTTTATGATATGACTGATACCGCACTGTACCTTGTTGTTCTCTTTATGATTGTATTTTTCCCGCTCCCCTCTGTAATGCCATTGACCTTGAGGGTAAATAAATAAATGAATAAAAATCGGGCCCCTTCGTTAACTCTATTTCTTCTAGGAAGAAGAAGGGCACTGTAAAATGGTACATGTTTTCTAACACTACTACCAACTATAGCCGAGAGAGCGACGGTGTGCTGCTTAGCTGGGTTCCCCCACAACCAGTTCCAACCGGTTAGACCGCGCTCTGACCTACAGTCGGGTCACATTAAATTCACTGACATTAGCACAATGGGTTGGCGGGCTAGTTGGTACGAATCCATGAATACTTTGTTTAGCGCAAAACGACAGGCACAAGAAAGACGTCCAGGACAAGGCGCTGCTCTCAACTGACATCATTTTAATTGCGTCACTCCTTTATAGACCGCTAAAACCAGAGGAACATGCGCAGTGAGCACCACGCGGTGGAGCCACAAACATCCGATCCCAAGAGTGCACTCATGCGACAGAATCCAAAAAACCAAATTCAGCGCTGTACAAGCTTAAGGAAGGCAAACTAATGCACTGTGACCCCAATGACTGAATGAAAAATGCTTCCGATAACTCTCGGGCGGTGGTGTCACGGCTCTTTTTCAAAATCGTGGTATCACGAAACATGGGTTTGCACTTGCATGTTTTACAATGCTGAGCCAAATGGGAACCTGTGCCTGTTGGTATGGATCGCTCATTTTCTCTAAAGCGCCTTGTCCTGGTCGTCTTTCTTGTGCCTGTCGTTTTGCGCTAAACAAAGTATTCACTGACATTACTTTCAGGACAGACCCTGTAAACAAAATGTCTAAATGGGTACAAGAAGACGAATTTAAACTTAACCGCCCCCAAAATTTATGTGTTGTTTTCCCAAAAACCCAGGACTAGTTTCAGATCGCAGTATAGAAGTATCGCAGTATAGAGGCGTGTGGTGCAACGAATACCTGTAAACAAGAAGCACAAGTTTTAGGTAACCTTCTTGGCTGGAAATTTACCTTCACTCCACATATAAGATATCTCAAGGGAAAATGCCCAAGGACGATAAACTTATTGAAATTCTGCCTCATAAGACATGGGGAAGTGACAGCAAGCGCTTATTGAACCTCTACCGGAGCCTTGCTAACTCATGTTTGGATTACAGTTCCATGGTATATCACTCTGTCACGCACAGCGGGCTTGAGGCGCTGGATCACGTCCGCCATCTGGATAACTGCCCCGCCACAGGTGCCTTCAGAACAAGACTTATGGAGAACCAATATGTGGAATCAAACGAATATTCCCTTCACCTACAAAGAACATGCAGCAGCTTCACATATTTCCTCAAAGTACAGTCTAATACTTGACATTCTTGCTACACAATGCGTTAACAATGTGACATGTGCTGCACTATTCTGTAATCGGCCATCAGTGAGAGAGCCTTTTTCAATTCGGGTCAGATAACTTAGTGATGGAATGCGTGTCCTAATCCTCGAACGTTGCCTAATCACGCCAATAAAGCTATTACCGCCGTGGCAATGGCAAATCGTTGAATGCGCCACATCATTTGTAGGTGTTACAAAACACACTACCGATGTGCACATGCATATGCACTTTAGAGAGCTCCTTTAGAAGTAAACCTGGCCAGTGTTTTACACAGATGCGTCAAAATCACAAACCTCTTTCGCGGCTGTCGGATCATCGTTTTCGGAATCTGACGTTCTGCATCCTTTAACCGGTATCTTCATGGCAGAGGTTTATGCTACTAAACACTAAACCCATTAAGAAAGTAAAACTCCCAAAGGGCATTATATTCATAGATTCCATGACTGTCGTCAAATCTTTACAATCGTTACGAAAACAGAAAAATCCGGTCATAAACGACCTCTATTCACTGCTCTCCAAAACATATCCAAGTAACCAACAGGTTTGAATATGTTGGCTGCCTGGTCACCAGATGTGGCACCCAACATATTCAGGAACGTATCCCCGTTCCTGCCAACATAGTGGCAGGAACGGGGATACAACTTCCTACGCAAAGAACTTTGGAGCTAATGGCAAGACTTGTAGGATGAGTAAACATTAAATGGGCTCCATGTATTTAGGCCACTTTTAGAGAACTGGCCATCATGAACAAAGTCACGACGATCTCAAGTTTTCTTTTGCTGCCTCGCAATAAAGCAGCCATATTGTGCACATTCCTACCTTTTAACTGGCATGGTTTAACTGTGGCAGGTGTGGCGAAAGAAAGATCATAATCCACGTCTTCCTGGAATGCGGGAAAGCAGAAGCAGAGCAAAAAAGGCACTTTGCTTTGGCATACAAACAAATTCTTTTAAATCTGACACTGTTTCTTGGCTCAGAACTACTGTTTGAAACGAATGCAGTGCTTTACTTCTTACATGATGTTGCACTGCATGTAATTAACCCGACAGACTCGTCGCTCTCGGTCTCTTTAGAAGGTAGGGCTGCGAGAGTATTATTTTGTAGAGCACGTGCTTCCAGACCCTTGTGCTCAAGGGTCTTAGTGAGGCGGTAGTGATAGTGCGATTGACTCATTTTTTTTCGTGTTACTTCATTTTAGTGTATATTTTATGTTAATCGCCCACATGACTAATCCTTGACATTATTTTATTACTTGCATATTTTACGTGCATAACAATAATATTTTCAGCCCCTATACAGCCTCACTACATCTGACAATTGCCATTCTCGGCATCACTCAGTTCCGCACACCATTTCTTGGCGCGGTTTGGCCATCTCTGGCCGTTGAGCCAAAGAACTCTACAAATCATCATCAATACGAACTGAAAAGAATATCTTTTTGACCTTTCAGGGGTTTTAGACGAAGTGCGTAGAAAGTTGCCCGCTGCTCTGAAGACAATTGAAGCCGGTAATTGAATATTTATTGAAAAAGGGGACATGACGTTGCCAATGTGCACCGAAAGTGTGGAGTATGTCGGTTAATTATTATCTTAGGAAATGATTACTTTCGCAATTTCTATGTGGTACACGAGCCACGTAGTTGGTTTTTGCTTTGTCCGTGGTGAAATATGCAAGGCACGTTGTTTATATTTCATTGAATTGGAAAATAATTTATGGTTAAGACAAAATAAATCTCAATAATACCACAATAATAAACCATTGTTGCTAGTCTGCACTTGTCCGTCTCTTATACCCTGTCCCCGTTCGGTTGGGCCATTCTTTGAGTAAAGATCACCAGCACGGCCAACAGTTAGTACTTTCGAAGAAATGTTTAACCTGTGTAGATTAATTACGGCCTTCGTAGAAATTAATTTATTTAAGTGTTATAGAGTATCATTGCACAGTTTCTGCAAATTTATCTCAAAGTCTTAAAGCAACTGTGCATGGGACCGCGTTTAAGTTTGTTGGAAATGGACATTATATTAATTCCGTTTAGCGTCGAAACATGATGCATTTTTTTTTACTATGAAGATTTGCCTTAAGGCATAATCTTTGGCGACAGTTACATGTGTACTGCAAGACCTGCGTCATGTATGAATTGAACCAGTGTTCTGGGGTATATGCTGTTACGCACTCACCAGCCATAGTCGTCGTGGCACTGTAGCTGAAGCCAGCTTACAGTAGCGAACGCGAGTGTTCCGCTTCCAGGCATAGAAAAGTCCGTACTAAGTTGTGGGTATCCGCTTCTTTCACTGGAAGGGGACAGTATGAACAATTTTCCCGCGGTTTTGAAGTAGGCTGAGCTCTATTTACACGAGATAACTAGTGTAAGGATCACCACTTCCTGGAACCTCCTAAGCGCAACTTCATCCGCGCAACCAATTTGACGCGTGAAGGAGCAGTCACAGGATGAAATAAGAGCGCGTATGTCATGCCAGAGGTGATTTTCGTTCGTATGGAGTGAGGTTACGGGTGCGGTGGGAAGAGCGTTGACAGTGGATCTCGGTTGAGAGGGCCGCGTCCCTGGTGGACAACAGAAATGTTGTTAGAGTTCGTAGCATGGCCAGGAATGTGGTGTGATCATCATCATCAGTCTGGTTACGCCCACTGCAGGACAAAGGCCTCTCCCATACTTCTCCAACTACCCCGCTCATATACTAATTGTGGCCATGTCGTCCCTGCAAACTTTTTAATCTCGTCCCGCCACCTAACTTTCTGCCGCCCCCTGCTACGCTTCCCTTCCATTGGAATCCAGTCCGCCGTAACCCTTAATGACCATCGGTTATCATCCCTTCTCATTACATGTCCTGCCCATGCCCATTTCTTTTCTTTGATTTCAACTAATATGTCATTAACTCCCGTTTGTTCTCTCACCCAATCTGCACTTTTCTTATCCCTTAACGTTACACCCATCATTCTTATTTCCATAGCTCGTTGCGTCGTCCTCAATTTAAGCAGAACTGTTTTCGTGAGCCTCCAGGTTTCTGCCCCGTACGTCAGTGCTGGTAAAACACAGCTGTTACACAGTACTGCCAAACGCACCCCAGCCCATTCTTATTCTTCTGATTATTTCAGTCTCATGATCCGGATCCGCGGTCACTACCTGCCCTAAGTAAATGTATTCTCTTACCACTTCCAGCGCCTCGCTACCTATCGTAAACTTCTGTTCTCTTCTGGGACTGTTAAACATAACGTTAGTTTTCTGCAGATTAATTTTTATACCCACCCTTCTGCTTTGCCTCCCCAGGTCAGTGAGCATGCATTGCAGTTGGTCCCCTGAGTTACTAAGCAAGGCAATATTATCAGCGAATCGCAAGTTACTAAGCTTTTTCCATAACTCTTATCCCCAATTCTTCCCAATCCAGGTCACTGAATACCTCCTGTAAATACGCTGTAAATAGCATTGGAGAGATCGTATCTCGCTGCCTGACGCCTTTCTTTATTGGGATTTTGTTGCTTTCTTTAGGGAGTACTACGGTGGCTGTGCAGACGCTATAGATATCTTTCAGTATTTTTACATACGGCTCATCTGCACCCTGATTCCGTAATGCCTCCATGACTGCTGAGGTTTCGACTGAATCAAACGCTTTCTCGTAATCAATGAAAGCTATATATAAGGGTTGGTTATATTTCGCACATTTCTCTATCACCTGATTGATAGTGTGAATATGGTCTATTGTTGAGTGTCTGTTACGGAATCCTGCCTGGTCCTATGGTAAACAGAAGTCTAAAGTGTTCCTGATTCTATTTTCGATTACCTTAGTAAATACTTTGTAGGTTACGGAAAGTAAGCTGATCGGTCTATAATTTTTCAAGTCTTTGGCGTCCCCTTTCTTAAAATTAGGATTACGTTAGTGCTCTTCCAAGATTCCGGTACGCTTGAGGTCATGAGGCATTGCGGATACAGGGTGGCCATTTTTTCTAAAGTAATGTGCCGACCATCCTTCAACAAATATGCTGTTACCTGATCCTCCCCAGCTGCCTTCCCCCTTTGCATAGCTCCCAAGGCTTTCTTTACTTCTTCCGGCTTTACTTGTGGGATTTCAAATTCCTCTATACTATTCTCTTTTCCATTATCTTCGTGGGTGCCACGGGTGCTGTATAACTCCCTATAGAACTCCTCAGCCACTTGAACTATCTCATCCATATTAGTAATGATATTGTAGGCTTTGTCTCTTTAGTGTATGTACTGTAACTCGATGCAAATGCATGTATTGCAATTCAGAATGTGGATGACCTGGCCGATTTTGATTGCCTTGTGAACATTCTCAATTTCCTAGACACCAGCTCAGGAATCAGTCAAGATGTATGTGTCTGAAGGTAGGCCGCTTAACGGCAGCATATTACATAGCTTACTTAACTTTTCTGGCTTATTCAGAACTTGGCAAACAATTTTTGAAATCTCTTTTTACTTTATTGTATGCATTCTGCGAGGTTCCCAGTGGTTGTTTCCGGTGTTCTCGTTGAACAATGCGTGGCACGTTGCTTATATCAACTTAAAATAAGGGTCCAGGTATGTGTAACGCGCACGTAAATTTTAAGGGTAGTTGTTTGATTGAGCCTTTCAATAAATTACGTGTGCGAGTGAGCTAAAGTCTAGTGGACAGTGTCTCAGGAGCATCGGAATATCGAGCCAGCTGCCTGGAATTTGTATTTGTATCTGTAACGGCTTTTCTATATGAGTGTGACATAGTGGAGCTCATAGACTGACGTTTGGTTACTAGTTGAAATTTGGGCAGCTGTGCACGTCGCTTGCAAGTGGAGCAGTTAGATAGTCTAGGAAGTTTGAGAACCTCAATTTTGCCGTTTACTCCTTTGCTATTCGGAAGCGATCACTGGACGTCTGAAGCTCATCAGCGCAACAGTTGCATACAGTTCTAATCCACCAATGAACGGAGTCATTGCATTACTATTTCTGAAAAGGGTACGATGCTGCACCTTAGTCAATGTGTTACTGTGAAGCAGCTAAAATTACATCGATTCCGTACAGCATTGCGGCCCTATTTGCTCTTAGAATCCCATGAGCGAATCTCGCATGCCATGTGGCATTACCGATTGGACATCTTTATACTACGCATCTCTTATTGGAATCAAACGGATAAGGTTGCCCCATTGCCTTGCATACGTAATTCAGAAAAATTTATGTTATGTTAGTTATGTTAGAAAGAAGAGCCCTAATGGCCACAGTCCACTGTCATCAAATGCGTTGATTGCTTGAGCTAAGACCAAGTCCGTGGCCCAAAGACTGACGCTACCTGTGGGTCTCGCGGTGAGAAGGCGCTTTAGTTTTCCTTAGACACACTGGTGTGAATAAGGCATGCATATTGTGTTCTACACGTGGTGTTTTGCTGGGTGGTGTCTTGAAACTGCAAAAGTGCACAAAGGCCAGTACGAAAACAGCGCTTAGTGCGCTTTTACAGCTGCATGTGGCAAATAAACCTACTAGCCCAAATGTCAATTCTGTCGAGTGTTGTGTTTTGAGCACGCTGTGTATTTGTGTTGTGAACTCAGAGATATTGTTTCATTTTAAATCCTAACCATCTAGACTAGCATGGTAAGGGTCGCGCTAGCAAATCCTTTCCATGATTCATTAAGGAAAGCCTCTGTACCTCCCTCTCACTGAACTGCATGTGGTTTAACATCTGTTTAGAAGAATGGGACATCAAAGTGACTCTGAAAGGCAGAATGTTTGACGTTCTTGAAAAGAAAGCCTTTCTTTTTTCACAGATTAAGGAGTTTCAGTTATTACTGAATATCGTTGTATTGTCCTGGTCACTAAAGCAGCGGCATGGCTTCGTCTATGCATTGGTCACTCTAAGTAAGTACGAGCTAGTGTACTCCGGTTCTCAACACACAGCCATGTATACACACATACATATATTAAAAAATAATGAGTGGTAGGTTTTCGTCGGCAAAAGTTATTATTTTTTTGGCGTCAGTGTGACGTTGGAAAATGTGTCAGACCCTCTGGAAACAAAGTAATATGTGTTACCGACGAGGCTCATTTTGAAATGCGAGCGCTCCTGCGGTCACAACCGAAACAACCGGCCTAAATGACTGGATGAGACATTAGTCCATTTAAAATATGGCTGTGAAGCACGTCATTGACACACCTAAGAAAGCCAAGTGTGTTAGTAGTCACTTCCTGCTCTGCGGGCCAATATCGAAATGGCCAATTTTTTCTTTTGGTTGGCGACTGTCCCGGCACACATTTGGAGGCACCTCAGATGGCCTCGATTGCTAATGTCAGGTGCAGTCCTATTGTGTGCGTTGAAATGCATATGTTAAGGAGGAGCTTGCACCGGAAACAGTTATTGGTGATTAACATTTGCCATAAGAGTGTGACGGAAGTTTGAAGCTCATTCTGAGCGGACCACTTTTCCGACAGCTGCTTGGTTCACTTTACAGGATAGAGCATAGTCAACGGCTTCGGTGTTTATTTCTTTTTCGACGCAGCATGCCATACATCTGCACTCCCACTGCAGATGTGGATACGTTGTGCAGGAATTATCGGCAGAAATACCCGTCTCGGCCACGTGCATACCCCCACAGCGCATTTTCTTGGTACGTTTTTTATTACTTTTTTACGCTAGCAAGGAACAAGTTCATTTCGTCTATTCGTCAGCAAATGCGCATTCAGACTGTGCAGTACCTGCCGGACACAAATATCCACAGGGTTATTTGAGGTCCCTTTTTTGATCAGCTTGTGACTACGTATGCCTTGCGGCAAATGCCAGGGTATGCAAAATAAATGGCGTTGAACGCTTTACCAGAGAACGTAGAAATCTGGTCTCAATATTCTGGTGTCGGATGACTGTTGTTCATAAGCTCCTTAAGAGTGGAACCACCAAAGCATATATACATAAGGTTTGAAATGATACTCATTGTTCGCTTTAAGAGGCCTTTTCTTTTACGTAGTTGCAGTAGCGCGATAACGTGGACATTCATCCACTATAATAGTGTATACAGTGTGCCAGAAATAGTCTACTCAAACTAGGGCTTCTGCTGACTCTATTCTTCCCCTGAAGGTAGCTCAACAGTACCTTACTCTAGGCGTGAATGTACCTGACACTCAAAATATTGCTTTGCAAGGTTAATGTATTTGCTAAAACAACAAAGTACATTATTTTTTAAGGGAAAGAATTTGTGGTAAAACAAAATTTCCTTATAATAAACCAGGCACTGAACGTTCAGAGACCGTTTAATTATTACTGGAAGCAAATGTTTTTATTAGCACGTCTGTGTATCATGATTTTAATGAATAAGTTCAGAAGACCGCAATGTGCAGTTGCTAGATCATCACGCTGCCCTAAATTATATAATTCCACTTCCACGCTAGCCACTTTATGGAAGCTTTTTTTGCTTTATATTTCCTCTGACCTTTTCCTTCGTGAGTTCACTTCTGCAGAAAAAAATATTCGGCGTGCATATTTGTGTGCCTTACTAGTTAGGCAAATTTTTACGGTAGCTACTATTACTAAGGAGTTCACGACATAGCCAAGGTAAAATTAGCGTCAACGAAGAGGTTTGAAAAACGCAATTGTAGTTCGCGAATAGTTTCACGGGTTTATAGTCTTAAAATACTTACAGCTGTACGAGGAAGAACGCTGACGTATGAGAACGAGCAAATATAAATCTATGATAAAAACCATTTTCCTGCGGAGAGCTGCAGTACGCTACAATTGTCGGCAATACTGGGGAAAACTTATTGACCACGCTATTGCTGCTTTTTAAAGAAAAGAGAATATAAGTGATGGCAAGTATAAAGGCATTCCTTGAAAAACCCGTAACGGTGATCACGGTGCCAATGTTTATAATACATTATTCGGTGCATGCTGAATTGGGTTCGCTGATTCATAGAATAATACAACGCAGAAAGATGGGAAATAAGAAGGGAAGCTTCTTCAGACGGCAGCTGTTATATTGAGGAAACAAGCCGATTGTATAATGATCGCCTGAGAGTACGTGCGAGCGTGCTCAGATAACGGCTCAGTTGCCAGTAATTATACAGATTAATGTAACAATAAAAAATGTGGCTGTGAACTTTATCTTGAAAATCGTACATTCTCAGGACGCTATATACAGACAGCAACGTGCCCGCGAGATTCACATTCGCCAACACAGTGAATCTTCAGTTACCGCGCCGTCTCTATCTCTACATGTTATTAGACACGCTATCCGTTGAATGTGCGATAGCGTGCTGACAACCAGTAATGAACTAGTGTTTTTATAGAATCGGCGTGGATTCTCTTTTTCTGTGTGCTGTGGCTGGCGGGCAATAAACTGTTGCCAGTCAGCGCTCTGTCTGTCGCCATCGCGGCGCCCCGCCTTTTTTTTTCTAACGATGCACTGTTTGTAAATGCGAGTTGCGGTTAAAGTTGGAGGAAGCGAAGCGCTCGTTTCGTGTTAGCCACAAATATACGACGTGTCTGACAATGAAGCCTTACAAAATAAGTTAGCTGTTATTTGAACATTTTATGATTGTTTCTTTTTGAGGCTTACGAGGTATCGCCTAGCAGTTGAGATGTTGAAACAAAGGTTCGTAGGTTTAGACCTGTTGCTGTTGTTACGACCACTGAGGCACTTTCAAACGTATGACCTGCTTAAGGAGATTCTTTATATATGCTAAGCGAGGCGCTTTGCTGCGGTCTGAAGAGTGCCATCTAATCATCGCCTGCCTCACCGTCCCCTTTTTCTTTTAAATGCCACCTCAGTCGGCGTTACATCCCGTTTCAAAAAACCGGCAGTTTACATGACGCCATCATTTCAGAAAGTGTTTAGTTTTATATTATTTGCATTGGTGCAACATTGACGTTTAATGACACCTAAGACAGAAAAAAAGTGGTTGCTTTGGCAGCTTTTGAAATTCACAGAAATGGAAGCCCACACACCGGTGTTCTGCAATCAAGGTAATTAATACATTTTCCCGCAAGGTGCATGATTAAAAACCATAAAAGCCACTGTTTCAAAACAAGTGCCTTACAGGCCGTACATTAAAGTTAAGGCTAACTTTTTTTATCTTTCGTAACTTTTCAAAATTCGGCCATTTCTCTAGTTTGAAACACTATCTTCCTCAGAATTTCATTATTTTGCAATATTTATATCTGTTCTGAATCCTAAAAAGAAACTATTTCCTACAGGTCCTGTATTTCCTGGTTAATCTCAAATGTTTGTCATTCGCATGCTATTCAATTGACTTAAGTTCAAATTACCGAGAAACCTATATTTCGTTGGCCTAAGAGGTAACCTTTGTGCCAAACATCCGAGGATGTACGCAAAAGCAGAGTTTTTAACAATATGCATTTCTTTCTTCTGGCAAGATAATGGAACTCTCAGACCCGACAAGTGCTCTGAAGGTTGCCGGGATTCTGTGCACGCTTTTTGCTGCCTTCGAATTCTTCAACCTGAGGTTACTACCTTCACGAAAACTGAAACAGTGTACCATCATAGACATAGCGTATTTGGTAAGTATACACAAACGTGGCGAAGAACGGCGATGTTGCGAAAGACACGCATACTTGTGTTGTGTTTTTGAAAATGAGCGTACGTATAAAATTTACCGATGCCAATCAATAGCCAAATGTGACAGCAGCTACATATTTAGGAAAATAGAGGGGACATGTTATGATGGCACTGCGTCGGCAGCCTAACAACAGTTGATGGAACTGAAGCCGTAGAACTAAATTCTATGTAGTTCTTTTTTTTTCGGTAGCCAAGCGCGTACTTTCTTCACCGGCATCCTGACGAAACTAGACGAAGCGGCGATGTAGAAGCTTCAAGTTTCCTGTGATGGAAAGCATCATATTGGTGAAAGGCGCTGAATGTTGGAACCGTGCACACAAGTTAACGCATTTGTATAGAACTGTTTATGCAAGCGATGGAGGGCCTTATGCAGCCCTCATACGAAATACGCAATGACTGCAAGTGCAATGGAAGTGTACAATGCGGCACCGACTAAACATTTTGAGGAATCAGAGGGCACGTTAAATCGTATGCGCAATCTAGATTTCCACGTTGTGATTTTATTAATGGGTTTGGATATAATTACTCAAAACATTTCGCTATTTTCTCTCTTTGTACGAAGCCCGGAATACTACGAACCTTTGGGGTACGTGTAATAGGTCAACCCCCCCCCCCCCAAGTATGTATTTGTAAAGTGTTTTGGACATGTGATGGCACATATATGAGGAGGCAGATTGGGAACCAGGTAATTGTGGCGTTCGTCGCAGATCACGCATTGAAGTTATCGAGAGTTCTATAAACGAATTTAAAAAATTGGGAAGGTTTGCCAACTCTTCCAGGACAACCATATCTGTCCTTGAATTAAAAATTTGTGAAAGTAGAGGGGAAGTGTCGGATGAGGTGCTTCAATATTTTTAAGTTGGTGCTTAAATTAGGGTGTTTAGCGGCAAATTTCACGTTCAAGCTCTCTAAAGTGTTAAAGAGATTTTACACGCAAGATTCTACAGGAATGTCCCTGGAGTGCTTAATGTGACGCAAACTTCACATTTATCAAAGATGAACCCGTGCTTCGTTTGATGTGTGGCTAATGTTGGTGGGTTAATTAAAGGCTTGAGAGACAATTGATATTGCCATTTTTTCTATCTCTAACCATAACCCTAACCGCATGGAATGCGTTCTATTTGTTTGTAGTGAGCAGTATCTCATAGATAGTTCACCTTTATTGGACATAGAACAGAAGGTCCGGATGACGTGCCCGCGAAGCCTAAATCGTGTTCCTGGTTAACAATAGTGACAGGAAATTTATATTCATATGCTGAAATGCTTATAAACACAGCGTACTTCTCATCACTTTGCCGGATCGGAGCTGAATTTCTAACAAAGCTGTTTTAGTCAAGCAGTTGCATACAGGCATTTAATTCCTGTGAATAATCGACTCGCTTTAGAGAGAGTGAGAGAGAGAGAGAGAGCGTAAGCTTTATTTTGAAATCAATAAGATTTGAGTCCGGCGTCCATTTAGGGGGTATGGGCACCCACCGCGGATGCGGTTTCGAGACCTTGTCTCGAAGCGGCTTCCTCGGCTCGCTGGACGGCCCAGAGTTGTGCTGTCAGGTTCGAGCTGAGCATTGCGGTATTTCAGTGCTACCGGAGGCTGGCGGTGGAAGAGACGGAGGGGTCGGCACTGCCCCACTTGTTTGTTAAATCCCGACAATTGCATAACACGTGATTTAGTGTGGCAACCTCGCCACACGATGTGCATCTGTTTGTAGTGTACATGTCTGGATATATCGCGCGCATGAGTCTGGGGTTTCTGTAAGAATCTGTAATTGTCTGAAGTGTACTGCTTGCATCCTGTCTAACCTAGCGTGAGGGAATGGGTATACGCGTCTTTGTAACTGGTATTGTGTCGTGATGTCGTGCAACCTGGTCAAACAATCCTCCCACGCCCAGACGTTTGCAGTACCCCGCGGGGGGTCTTACTCCGATGATGCTCGGTGAGTGAGGCATTGAGCAACGCGGTGAGCCGCTTCGTTAGGGGTGCTCAGTCCAGTGTGTACCGGGATCCATAGCAAGTGCCTTCGGGTATCGAAGTCAGCCTCTCCCTGTTGTATGGGATGTCGCTGGAGTATGTGATGTCGCTGGAGATGCGCCCATTTGCGAAATTGCAAATTGCCGTTTGCGAATCGCAGATCACGTATGTTGCTTTGGCTTGTGTGAGGGCTAGTGCTATGGCCGCTCTCTCTGCCGCTTCGGCATGTGCCGTGCTCACGGTGACGCCCGTGAGGTGGTTGCCTCGGTGGCTAGTAACTGCCGCCACGAAGCTCTTCCTGTCTCGGTAACTGGCTGCGTAGGTGAAGACCGCTTCCGTGTTGTTGGAGTAACTTTGGTTCATGTGTTGCGTTCTGGCTTTACGTCTCCCTGTGTGGTGTTGAGGGTGCATGCTGCGAGGCAATGGGCACATTGTGATGAGGCGCTTTAGATCTTTCAGCATTTATGACACTACGGCCGCCTATCAACCGTGAAATTGGCTTAAATTTTAACATCTTAAACGTGCTGTCATATTTCAGCCTTCTAGAACACAAAGAAAGGACCCGAGAAACACAGAAATTACATTTTACTTTCACTAATCAACTCGCATTGTAGACTTTGCCTCCATATATGACATACCAAGTCTACCATTTTTGTGAAATAATAACTTTGTACCGCTCTCTGGATTCTTGGGTGCGCTGGGAATCATTGCGTATAATGGCTGGTAAGGCTTTGGAGCACACAAATAAGTACTGTGCTAAGTAAAGCCGATAATAGCCAACTGAGAGCACATTTTAGCACACCATCAGGAATCTGGAAAAGCAGCGGAATAATTCTATACTGACCTGCACAGTACCCAGAGGAGTCAGGATACATCAATTTAAAACCGTAATGAACATGATACAGAAACTCCTCCTATATTTAGTGATGTGTTCACAAGGGCCTTCCAAGACATGAAACGAGGAAGAGCGGCAGGAGAAGATGGAATAAGAGTCGATTTAATCACAGATGGAGGAGACATATTGACACGCGTACATAGAGACATTGACACGTACTTCTTTATCTTTATCGGGCGACCACTTCACACCCCCTAACAAATGTTATCGCAGAGCGCAGGACGCGCCTGCATGTAAGAGAAGTTTCTGGAAGGTTATCGATGGTTCCATCCGCTGTCTTTCCGCGCAACTTGAGTAATCTGATTGCATGTATGCCCGATGCGAATAGTGTAGAACTGTGTCGAAAACATGCGCGGGTCCCAGCGGTTTCTCTGGAACATTCGACGACTGACCTATAAAAGCCGACGCGCTTGACCCGCTGATCAGATTTTCGACGATTGCCGACTGTGTTCGCCGCTATCGTTGTCTTTAAGTGTAGCCTGCCTTTGTGGGCACAGGTTCGCCCAATAAAAGCTAGTTTTGTCTTTCACAGTATGGATACTGTGTTTTTTAACGTCACTACCACATGAGATCTGGTGGAGGTGCTTTTCGTCCATGTAATGGACGCCCCCGACAAGCCGTGATCCAAGTCCGGACCGCAAAGGGAGCACCAACGTAGTCCTGGACCATCGAGCAAGCCGTAGTCTACAAGAGCTGCCCCCGGGGCACGGACTTCTACTTGAGAAGACCAAAAAGATTGTTGCCAAGACAACCACAATGGCAGCCCCAGTGCCACCCGTCGTACTTCAACAACCCAGATAGCCCCCTACCTTCCATGGAGCTACGTCGGAGGATCCGGAAACCTGGCTCGAAACCTTCGAAAGGATCTCGACCTTTATCAACTGGACATCTAAAGATGAGCTACGACATGTATACTTCTCCTTGAAAGATGCCGCGAGGACTTGGTTCGAGAACCGGGAGTCCACCCTAGCAGCATGGGAGCTGTTCAGCAATAACTTCCTGATGACGTTCACGAGCGTTGACCGGAAAGAAAGGGCCGAAGTTCTGCTGGAAACCCGAAGCCAACTACCCAATGAGACCATCGCCATCTTCACCGAAGAGATGACCCCTCTTTTCCGGCACGCCGACCCGGAAATGTCCGAAGTGAAAGAAGTACATTTCTTGATGCGAGGCGTAAAACAAGAACTTTTCGCCAGACTAATTCGAAACCCACTGAAGACCGTAGCTGACTTCCTGACAGAGGCTACGATGAGTGAGAAAACAATATAAATGCGCACTAGGCAATATAACCGCGAAGTGCTCAGGCCTAAGTGCGCCATCCAAGCGCTGGGCTCCGTTGATCTCGAAGAGACCATCAGGGCCATTGTGGGCGAAGAACTGCGCAATGTCTTGCCTTCGTCGCAGCCTCACGTAGCTTCGATCGCTGACATCGTGAAAGATGAGGTTCAGCGATCGCTGGGAGTTCCTGAGGTGCACCCTCAATTACCGCATCCCCAGCTAGAAGCGCTGGCCTACGCCTCCGTCGCATGCCGTCAAGGTCCCCCTCCGCGACCGCGCCAGGGCCCTTTAACGCCGCAATTCCGTAGTCTGCCGCCGCCGCCGCCAGCACGGCCACCCGTCGCCCAGAGCACCTACGCGAGGAAGACGGACATTCGGCTCGCCCCCAACCACCGCCCGCTGTGGTACAACTGCGGCGAAGCTGGCCATGTGTACCGCCGATGCGCATGCCGCGACCGGGGATTGCGAGGCTTCGCCGTCAACGCACAGCGCCCGAGGGAAGGTGAACGCCCTCGTGACATCGCCGGCTACCTCGCCGCTACTCAGTGGAGCCCTTGACAACCGTTCCGTTCGCCGTAACAGGCCGCTACCTGTCGCCGCAGCACAGCCCATACACTGGCCCAGCCAGGGGCTGGTCACCAAGCCCATATCCGGAAAACTAAAAGCAGCAACCGATGGAGGTGCGGTTGCTGTTCGTCGAACTGACGAAGATCCTCTGCCGCCGACGAAGACGACGAAGAGACCATCTCGGCGACCTAATAACGACACGCCGCCGACCCGACGAAGTCAGGAAGCCAAGACTACACCCACAAAAGACGACTTCACGACGCGACGTTCGAGCTTCAGTTCAACATGACGCAGCCGCGATCCGACGCCAAGACCCAACTGCAACGCCAGACAAAGAACCACCGACCTCGAGGTGCTTCTCGACGGCCACGCAGTCGCCGCCTTAGTAGACACAGGAAGCGATTACTCCATTATGAGTGGAGCCATCGCCGGGCAGTTGAAGAAAGTTAAACCTGCATGGGAAGGCCCTCAAACTCGGACCGCTGGAGGACACCTCATTACGCCGACTGGAATCTGCACGGCAAGAATTGCCGTTCATGACCGGACTTACCCTGCCACCTTCGTTATCCTCCAACAGCGTCCGTGAGACGTCATTCTTAGCATGGACTTCCTGAACCAACACGGCGCAATCATTGACCTGAACTCGAAGTCGATAACGCTGTCGGAAGAACGAGCGATTCCGCCGGAGAGCTCTCGTATAGTCACCATGCCTTAAGCGTGCTCGAAAGTCAAGTCAGCATCCCGCCACGCTCCAGCATTGTCATTTCCCTCGGCACCAAAACACCTGCCGGCGTATAAGGCGTCATCGAGGGTGACCAACGTCTACTGCTAGACCATGAAATTTGCGTCGCAAGAGTGTTCGTTCAACTGCACGAAGGAAAAACTAAAGTGTTGCTGACAAATTTCAGCCAGAAGTTCAAACACATCAATAAGGGCACTACGACCGCGTACATCGAGGAAATTCTCGAAACCAGTAATGAGTTTGTTCCCTCCGGTTCTGCCGCATCTACCCTTACGACCATAGTTCCCGAACCGGACTTCGACGTAAATCCAAGTCTTCCGATGGGCAAGCAGCAACAGCTCAGAAGTCTTCTCCGACGAAACAAGGACTGCTTTTCGTCGTCATCGAGGATTCGACAAACACCATTTGCAAAGCATCGCATAATAACCGAAGATTGCGCTCAACCACTCCGCCAACCCTTACCGAGTTTCTACGCGAGAACGTGAAGCTATTAGGTAACAAGTCGACGAAATGCTCCGCGACGACATCATCCAGCCGTCGAAAAGCCTGTGGGCATCTCCTGTTGTCCCGGTGAAGAAAAAGGACGGAACCCTACATTTCTGCGTCGATTATCCTCGACTGAGCAAGATCACGAACAAAGACGTATACCCCCTTCCACGGATAGACGACGCATTGGATCGGCTCTGCAACGTTAATTATTTCTCGTCGATGGACCTCAAGCCTACCTACTGGCAAATAGAAGTCGACGAGAGAGATTGCGAAAAGGCTGCCTTCATCACGCTAGACGGCCTCTACGAGTTCAAGGTCATGCCATTCGGACTGTGCTCGGCAGCTGCAAAGTTCCAGCGCGTCATGGACACGGTGTTAGCAGGATTGAAGTGGCAGACCTGTCTTGTTTACTTGGATGATGTCATCGTCTTCGCCGGAAATTTCGACGACCACCTTAGGCGGCTTGCGACAGTACTAGAGGCCATCAAATCATCAGGGCTCATTCTGAAGCCAGAAAAGCGCCGCTTCGCTTACGATGAGCTACAGTTCCAGGACCACGTCATCAGCAAATCCGCAGTACGCCCCAACCCGCAGAAAACAGCTGCCATCGCAAAGTTCCCGCAGCCCATCGACAAGAAGGCAGAGCGTAGATTCCTTGGAATGTGTGCCTACTACAGGCGCTTTGTCAAGGACTTTTCACGCATCGCTGAGCCGCTAATGCACCTAACCAAATCTGATATCGAGTTCAAGTGGAAAACAGCGCAGGCCGACGCATTTCAAGAACTAGAACGACGCATGCAGTCACCGCCGGTACTTGCACATTTCGACGAAGATGCCGAAACCAAAATCCGCACTGACGCCAGTAGCCTAGAGATCGGTGTCGTCCTAGTCCAGAAGAAAGACGGACATGAACGGGCGATACCATACGCCAGCCGGTCGCTGTCAAAAGCGGAAGGCAATTATTCTACGACTGAAAAGGAATGCCTCGCCATCATTTGGGCTACAGCGAAATTCCGCCGTTACCTCTATGACAGGCCATTCAAAGCCGTCAGCGACCATCACGCGTAGTGTTGGCTAGCTAACTTAATGTATCCTTAAGTACGGCTGGCGAGGTGGAGTCTCAGACTGCAAGAATATGACGTCACGGCAATCTACAAGTCCGGACGAAAACACTCAGACGACGACTGCCTATCACGCGCCCCCATCGATCCCCCGTCAGAAGACGATGAGGATGACGACGCCTTCCTCGGAATAATAAGCGCAGAAGACTTCACTAAACAGCAACGGGCAGACCTGGAGCTAAAAGGCCTCGTCGAGTATTTGGAAGGGAACACCGATGTAGTACCTAGGGCATTTCAGCGCGGAATGTCTTCGTTCACATTGCAAAACAACCTGCTCGCAAGGACGAACTTCTCACCAGTCCGGGCCAATTACCTTCTTATTGTTCCGTCAGCGCTGCGTCCATAAGTACTGTACGCCCTAAATGACGATCCAACCACTGGACCCCTCGGATTCTCCCGAACGCTATCGAGAATACAGGAAAGGTATTACTGGCCGCGTCTGACCGCCGACGTCGTCCGTTACGTCAAGACATGCCGAGACTGTCAGCGATGCAAGAAACCACCGACAAGGCCAGCAGGATTACTAAAGCCGATCAAACAGACCATTTCAGCAGATCGGGATGGATTCGTTGGGACCGTTTCCAGCATCTACATCCGGAAATAAGTGGATCGTTGTGGCGACGGACTATCTCACCCGCTTCGCTGAAACTAAAGCTCTACCGAAAGGCAGTGCAGCTGAAGTGGCGAAATTTTTCGTCGACAACATTCTACAGAGACATGGTGCCCCAGAAATCCTCATCACCGACAGATGAACGGCTTTTACAGCATAGCTCACCCAAGCCATGCTGCAGTACAGCCGTACAAGCCACAGGAGGACAACTGCCTACCACCCGCAGACGAATGGTCTAACGGAGCGCCTGAACAAGACCCTCGCCGACATGCTAGCAATGTACGTCGACGTCGAGCACAAGACGTGGGAAGCGGTCCTGCCGTACGTAACCTTTGCTTCCAACACGGTGGTGCAAGAAACAGCAGAGATCACGCCGCTTAAGCTGGTTTACAGCAGGAACCAGACGACGACGCTCGACGCCATGCTGCCGCACGTCACCGACGAAGAGCATCTTGACGTCGCGACGTATCTCCAGCCCGCCTAAGAAGCCCGACAGCTCGCCCACCTACGGATCAAGAACCAGGAGCGTACCGACAGCCGACACTACCACCTCTGACGACGCTTCGTCGAGTAGCAGCCCGGTGACCGTGTTTGTGTTTGGACCCCCATACGCCGACGAGGACTGAGCGACAAGCTTTTGCGTCGCTATTTCGGACCGTACATGATCATCCGACGTATTGGCGCACGGCACTATGAGATTGTGCCAGACGGCCTTTCGCTATCACAGAGGCGCCGCTCACGACCTGAAATAGTCCGCGTTGTGCGACTCAAGCTGTACTACCAGCGATAATGAACTTTGGTACTTCGCGTAACTGACCTTTGGACTTTGTTTCTTTTCGTTGTTTTGTCACTTTTGTTTAAAACGTGTCCTTTTGTGTTTCGCTCTATTATATTTGCAGCATCGAGACGATGCTTATTAAGAGGAGTGTAATGACACGTGTACTTCTTTATCTTTATCGGGCGACCACTTCTCTCCACCTAACAAATGTTATCGCACAGCGCAGGACGCGCCTGCATGCAAAAGAAGTTTCTGGAAAGTTATCAATGGTTTCATCCGCTGTCTTTCCTCGTCCTTTGTGTAATCTGATTGCATGTATGCGCAACGGGAATAGTGTAGAACTTTGTGGAAGACACGCGGGTCCCAGCGTTTACTCTGGAACATTCGACGACTGATCTATAAAAGCCGACGCGCTTGACCCACTGATCAGATTTTCGACGATCACCGACTGTGTTAGCCGCTATCGTTGTAGCCTGTCTTTCTGGGCACAGGTTCGCCCAATAAAGGCTAGTTTTATCGTTCACAGTATTGCTACTGTGTTCTTTAACGTCACTACCCCGTGACAATATTGCTTGGAAAACTGGCGACTCTCTGTACGAAGTGTCTATCGACTTCAAGAGTCCCAGAAAACTGGAAGAATGCAAACACTATGCTAATCCACAAAAGGGAGACGTTAAAGAATTGAAAAATTATATGCCCGTTAGCTTACTCCCAGTATTATATAAAATATAATGATACGTAACCAAGGAGTACAGACCGCTTACGTAAAAAGCTCGGAAAATTTCTAAAGAGAATTCACAGCTACCTTAATTCTACACAAGAAAAGCAGGAAAATACCTATAAAGAAAGGGGTCAGACAGGGAGACACAATAACTTCAATGGTATTCACTGCGCGCTTGGAAGAAATATTCAAGCTATTAAACTGGGAAGGCTTAGGAGTAAGGATCAACGGCAAATATCTCTGCAACCTTCGGTTTGCCGATGGCATTGTTCTATTCACCAACAATGCAGAGAAATTACAACAAATGATGGAGGGCCTCTACAGAGAGAGTGTAAGAGTGGGGCTCCAGATTAATATGCAGAAGACAAAGATAATGATAAATAGCCAGGCAAAGGAACAAGAGTTCAGGATCGCCAGTCAGCCTTTAGTGTAGGTGAAGGAGTAGGTTTACTTAGTACAAATCATCACAGACAACGCTTATCATGAGAAGGAAATTCATAAAACAATAAAAATGGCTTGCATCACATACGGCAGGCATTGTCAGATCCTGACTGGAAGCTTACGATTATCATTGAAAAGGAAGGTGTAGAATCAGTGCATTTTACCAGTGCTGACATGTGGGGCAGAGACTTGGAGACTGACAAAGAAGCTTAAGAACAACTTAAGGACCGCGCAAACAGCGATGGAACGAAGATTGCTATGCATAATGTTAAAAAGACAGAAAGAGAGCGGTTTGGATCAGAGAGCAACGGGTATAGCCGATATGGTATTTGACATTATGAGAAAGAAATGGAGCTGATCAGGTAATGTAATGCACCGGTTAGATAACCGTTGGACCATTAGGGTTACAGAATGGGTACCAAGAGAAGAGAAACGGAGTCGAAGACGGCAGGAAGACAAGGTGGAGCGATGAGATTAGGAATTCCCGCAGCGCTAGTTGGAATCATTAGGCGCAGGGCAGGGGTAACTGGAGATCCCTGGGAGAGGCCTTCGCCTTGCAGGGGACATAAACAGGCTGATGATGATGATGATGATGACGACGACGACGACGACGACAATGCTGCTGCTGCTGCTGCTGCTGCTGCTGCTGCTGCTGCTGCTGCTGCTGCTGCTGCTGCTGCTGCTGCTGCTGCTGCTGCTGCTGATGATGATGATGACGATGGTAATTACGAAACCGAAGCGAGTTTCGCTTCAGAAGATGCCAGTGGTGACTTGGAGTAAGTGTTCCGATCATGCGGTCTTGTTTCTACGGCTACTAACTTTGCTCCACACTGCACAACAATGAAGTTCTGCAAATGCCGTGCGGGGCACCGATTGGGTGATGAAGTGAGCTCGTTGTCCTGCTAACCCTTGGTAGATGTGGAGGCCGGCATCACAACCATCGCATGCAAACAAGAGAAACCTACTTTGCAATGTCAAAAGCGAATTCACGGACAACCATGGAAAGAGTGCACTCAAGCTAGGCTTTCGATTTTTTGATGAAGCATATTTATTCTGCTGCTATCGTGACTTTACATGTACGTCATTTTTTTAATGCGAAGGTAAATGCCTCAGGGCATACAGGGGTATGGGATGGAGGTGAATAAGAATTATTAAATGAATGAAAAAAGATTTGCTGACCTAATGAAGTCCAAGAGGGATCCATAATGCGGTCCCTGTGTCCAAGCATGTAAGGAAATATTTTGAGCACAACTTAGTATTACGTAGTGTCTCGTTAAAATTGAGGCGAGCAAGTTAATAAATCTATATTGGAATGAAATTATTATTTATTAATGGCATGAGTATAAAATGAGGCTCCTCTGAGATAATAGTTGCTTACTAGTGAGGACGGCAACTTTGCAAGTGCATGTTGTGCTCGCATTGCACAGGGCACGAGAACATGGAGATCTCTGGGAACGGACTTCGTCTTCAAGTAGATGTACTTTTGCGCAAGAGAATGACTTGAGAAGTTCGGCCGACTTTTTCAGCAGCCGCAGAACTGCGGCAGCAGTTTCCTGCTGACATGTGTGCTGATGTGTGCAGCGACGCTTTGGAGAAATCTAACAGAATAGACATTGTGTACATGCATACGTAAAATGTTTAACACAATACGTGATCATCACAAAGCTAAATATAAGCAACTTTCATATTAGAGTCACTTCTGGACTTACAACTTTGTCCTCTTCAATGAATTATTCGACAATACTTTGCACCAGATTGCAAACCTAGTTATTTTTTTACAGGTTGTCTGCAGTGGGACAATTGTATTCTTGTTACTGCGTGGCTATGAGCGCCTGAACATTGATTTTTGCTGTCTGGCTGCCGCACACTGGTGGGAGGAAGCCATCTTGTTTATCATCTCTATCATTACAACGGTGAGTAATGATATGGTGTATTCCCGCATAATTATTTTCGCGGCAGCAGCTGCTAAGAGTACTTAAAACAAATAGGCCATGCTCTGTCGCCCTCTTTTTTCGTCCAACTTCGCTGTAACCTGCGGACCTACGGCTCGTGCGTTCACGCTCTCGTGGCACAGGTGGCGTGGTGGCCATCGGTTAACCATCGGAACGTGTGACACGAATGAGGATAGGCGCCGCGTAGCACTTGCCGTGCATGTGGTCCGTAATTACGCTTCCCGGCTCTGTGAGATTGCAAGCCAGGACAGAAACAAAATTGTTATAACGCATTTTGTAAAACAGCTCTGTACTTATCAATTGCTTAAGATTGCATTGAGGCTCCTGTTCGAAGTAAAAAAAGTTGTTGTGAGGGCTGTAGTGGGGCAAAATAATTGATGCTGACTCCCATGCTGTAGTATCGTTTACAGATGTAGGCCATTGCGCTTACATGGAAGTTTGACCACTTTCTCGCGAGTACGCCGAGTTCATTCTTCACAACATCATGTGAGATTGTTGCTTATTACTAATACAACAACAACACCAACAACAACGATGCTACTACTACTATTACTACTACTCTTACTACTACTACTATTACTAGTACTACTACTACTACTACAACTACTACTGCTACCAATTACCAATATTACAGTTACTAATGAGTACTTATTAGCACGGCTACTACCGCTACCACTACTATTACTCATACTACTAATACTAATTCTACTGCGACTACTAGTATCTACTACTACAATGACTACTGATACTACTACTACGGTGATGACGACCACGACGACCACTTATGAGCAAACGATGTTCACAAGCAGAGAAGCGAAATAAACCATTTTGCATTGCATGAATCGGCCAAGTGGAGAAAGATAAACCGACTGCAAAGGCTAGTTATGTGAGAACGTTTTACTTATGACAGTATAGTTACAAGGTACCTTCCGTGCTTATGCGCATGGTGTTGCTGGAATGGAAGTTGCAAACGAAGCTGCTTTTGTGATTATCAAAGCTACCATATTTCTCTCGCTCGCGAAGAAAAGCCGAACACGTTGAGGCGAAAGCGAGCATGAAATGCAAAAAAAAAGAAACCCTACACATCGGTTGAAAAACTGTGATGCTTCAACAAAAGCGCGATAACCTGCATTATCACTCCAAGCATTGCGCGCAAAGGGTCTGAACTTGCCTTTGCTTGTATGGCTTGTTGAGGAATAACGGCGCGAGAAAGGAACGAGAGACAGACGACAGGACTAAATGCTGACTTCTTATAAATGTGATTCTTTTACAACAACATGTCAGTGCTTTGCGCCACGCAATGCCGAAATCCTGTAAGAGATTTCCGCGTTCTACCACGCTTTCCTCTTGGGCGAACCTGTTGGTTTATGAATGACGAACTTTGACAGCATGAGGACGACAAGAATTCGCACTATTTCCGCTATTTGCTTGCGCTATGTCCTATATTGCCCAACGGGGCAGCATTATTTTCGTATATAGCCAATAATTGTTAGGACAATATCTTGCGGCTTTTTATCTACAATATCTCAGGTTTCAGTAATAATTTGTTGCAGAAAAAACTGGCCCATACTCGCACTTGAACTGGCTCATAGATTGACTTCGAATAGCAAAAGAAATGCTTCGCATTTTAAATTACCTGCCGGGTGGTCCGAATCAACATCGGTCTCCCAACACAAAAGTCCAATGCTCAGCCCATTATAGGCCCCACAAGCCTGCATACTTCTCTCGTGCGGAAGCCCACTGACGCTTAGAGACGATGCGCAGGTGCGTCATGTCGCATAGCAACAATTTTCTGTGGAAAGCGAAAGCCCGCGAGAGTGAAAGCTTTTATTAGATGTATCTGACGCAATAGCACGCGCAAACAATTGTGAATCTGACCATTGCTCTTCTGCGTAGTTCACTTCACACCCCGACAAGTTGAATATCAACCTGAAGAAAACGAGTAACAGAGCAGGACAACGGGATGTGACTGAGACAGACGTCTCTGTGTCTCAGTCAAGTCCCGTTGCCCAGCGCTGTTACTCGTTTTCTTCATACTTGTAACAACCAGCCCAGTGTAGCACGTTACTGCGTATAGAAGCGCACGTCTTCGCTAATGGCAACTAGCCATTTGATAGGCTATATGACGTTTTACAGCGTTTGTTTCAATTTAGATACGGGAATAAATTATGCGCTGAATAAAGAATACTGCCCTGCGCTTGCTAAGTGTAATCAGAATTCTTGGAAGTTAGTGATACGCGCTTATGTGTTTTGCAGTTCGTTTTCAAATTAATAAAGAAGCGATAGTAGCTACACCAGTGGAGAATTTTGGCCACACTGGCTTTGTTTCGCAGTGACTCGCAAAACACTAATAATAATCGCGCCTTAAGATATCGCTTTACAGATAGTCCGCGAAGTCCGCATGCCTTCGCTCCATACGTGCGCATATTGATATTTTTCTCTTCCGGTGACGGTGGCGAATAGAATAGTCGGTAACGCTTAATAAAGATTGAACTCCTTATTGAGCGTACTTGGCCCCAGCCAATAATAGAACGCGCAAGAACACAGCGATGTCGTCGAAAATTTTATCGGCGGCTCAAAATCACCGGTTATTTATACATGACGCGCAACACAACCTAGCCTAATGGCTGGTGCTCCCGCTTGCTCCGGAATGTACACCGCTGTTCGCTTCAAGCCCGCAATTTGGTTAAACAAAGTTGTTTTGCTATAGAGTCAAGGGTCATATTTAGGAAATTTCCAATGCATGTTGGCGCGTCTTGCGCCAAGCGATAACTTTGTAGCAATGGTTAGCAGGTGAAACCCGGCCACCGGAAATACATAAGCAATGCTCTTGTGCCAATGCTTCCTCTTTATAAGCATTGTCCCAATGTTGTTGTGTAATCTTAAACGGAGGAACTGGACAGCACAAAAAAGGACGTAAACACCAACAGTGCGCGCCACGCCGTTGCGTACTTTGACCCGGCAGGCAGCCCGAGGAACGGCGAGCAGAAGGGCGCCGCCCCCGGGAGGCAGCGTTGAAGCCAAGCCGCCGGCAATAAAAGCCCTCACTCAACGGTGCTCCATAGAAGAGTGCAATGCCACGAATACCTGATTAACCTAGATCGAAGAAACCCTGGTAATTCCTTGTTTGATGAAGGCTTATATATTTATTTCCGTGTACATTAGCCACGTCATCGGAGCAGACTTTTAGCACACCAGTACTACCGCATCAATATAAAAGGTTCATTGTATTTACCCCAGGGACGCTAGCTAAATGGAAATAAAACAATTTTCAATTGATAAGTAGCATTGAAGTTTAGTTGAAAGCGCAACTAAAATTTTACGTATACTTGCCTTGGTGACATACAACAAGCTCCTCGCCTCAATATTTCGTTCACACTAGAGGATACGCACCACGGCAGCTGCACAAAGGCTGAGTTGAAGTATAATCATTGATGCCGTAGCACACACAGACGCCAATACAGCAAAACATAAGCTCGTCAGGATACAACCTCGAGATATGGTATCTTTAAAGTGATAATAAGAGCAACACACGCTGTTCAGACTATTCATGGTCAAAAAAGTCAAGACACAAGATGAAAATACTGATGAAACCACATGAAAGCACACCTTCAAGTTTGGAATTATACAACTAACGCACAAACAAATTTGCAAAATGACAAGCCAGAAGACGTTGTGGAAGGTGTTACGTTTGACTACGAAAGAATGGCATGAGTATCATGACTCAGTAGAAATCAAGTTGTTCAAACTGTAATTGAGGCGATGAGCAAAGCTCACAGTTGAGCGTGGTTGTGGGTTGTGGAAAACAAGAGTGTTCATACTTGAAAATGGCAGAGAAAGATTATTGGCTGAGCTTTGTTTAGTTAGTACTGCTACTAAGTCTTTCGTTACCAACTGTAGTTATACATGGTAGCACATGGCTTACACTAGGTAGTAACTACCGCGTCCTTTTTAATCGTTTGCACTCTGCTGCTGTGTGTGCAGAAACAGAAGCTGCAGAAATGAGCTTCATTAGCAGCACAGAACGATGTGAAGAGAGATGTGCCTTAAAGGCGTGAACTTAATGCAGAACCATTAAAACATGCATGCGCATTAGACCCAAGTTGTGGGTAGTACTAGTCTGGAATATGTACTACAGATTTGATGTTGCGTTAGTGGCAGTTTGTGAAGTCCTTAGAAAAATGCAATTTAATATATTTCGTCAAAATGAGACTTTAAATTACGCAAGCGATTTTTTAACCTGTCGTTGAGGGCTAAAAACTAAAGTTTATACGGCGCAAAACAGTAATATCTGGAAGATTACCAGAATCCAATGTTCTGGACTATAAAAAAAGAGTAACCTACTACTTTCCTTTGGGTATGCTCACAGATTTAGTTCAGCAGGCTAAATATAAAACGCTGTTTACCAAATAAAAAACAGATAATTGCAAGAACAGCAAGTACTACTGCTAGGATGGGCTTTTGCTGGTGGCTTTCTCTAGTTTGGGCCGAATAGGATATTGGTGAACTGAACTTTCACATATTGTCGTTAGATTGACAACCGGTTAGATTTTGCAACTGTAAAATAATGGGTGCCATAGGCCGATAAGTTGACCTGCGACACTGTCAATCACGTTTATGTTTTATCAAGTGTTTGTTCAAGAGACGTCTTATTTCTTCCTTAGGTGGTCCCATGCATTCTATTTTTTCTGCGGCGACATCACGACGGGGGTGCTCCAGCCATCGTTTGTGTTGTTCATGGCATCATGTTCACTGCTGACATAAGCGACGTTTTACATGCTGTGGAAAAGTATGATGAGGTAACTATTGCAAAATTATCAATTGCTTATAATACCCATTGATCGCATAAATGCCCATTCTGGTTCCTAATTATCGGGGAATGCTCCTGAAATAATACAAATTGCTCCGCTGTAATAGTCTTTGTCTGCTCCTTTCGCAGCGCATGTATAGGTTAGAGATGCGTTCTATGCGGAATAATTACCTTAGATATTACATTTATAATTTGTGGGTGTAAGGTCGCGTAAATAATGTAATATTTTTGCATCATTCTGTTTTAATTGTGGGATGTAGAATATTTTCCTCGAGAGGGCAAACAATGGGATGTGGCTGCCAGCCGCAAAAATTTGTCGCTTCCCCTGTTTCACGGTAAAGAAGTTTAGATCTGCAGCTCCTGGTAGGTAATTATCGCGTACTAATTGGCGGCAAAAAATCTGAACCCAATTGTTATATGGAATAGCATGGCTCATATCTATTTGAGGCATACAAGTGACTTGCTGTTTTTTGATGGAAATACGACCAGTAAGTAAAACAACTGTAGGTTTCGTAACGTTGCCTGGTATGCTTGAAACTGAACAAAGGCGCCACAGCAAATTAGTCCGTGCGTGCGTGGATTCTTACCGCAATTATGATAACCCAAAATTCATCAAGCTTACCAGCTAGGAATATTTTCTGGAGCTGCTCTTTTACAATATCACTGTAGAGATAGGTAAATTTATGGAAAATATTTATTGGCTAAAGAGACCTTTTTGCTACCTGAGATCAAGGGATATATCATTTGCGCGAAAATATTTTCCTTCCCACATAAATATATGAAGTACTCATAACAAATGTCAGGCTTCTATTTTTAATTTTTACATGTTGCATCTTGATCTCATCTCGTCCATGTAATTAAAATTATCTCACTGGCTGACCTGCAGAACCTTGTCATATGTAGCCAGCTTTCGCAAAAAAAAGGAAATATCGGGGCCAACCATTAATATGGTGGCAGATTAGCTAGCGAAGCTATCGATCGCAGGCCAAGCAACTATGGCGAAACTCCGCTTTCAGACATATTCTATTGAATTTGGAATTTGCCCCAGTGAAACTCCAAGGAGGTGGCAACTAACGCGTCTGCCGCATGGACGCAGACTCGAACAACCCTTGACCCTTACGAGCGGCCTCCAGTGCGGAATCTTCAACAGTAGCTTGCGCTTGACGCCGAAAATTAGACTCTCACATATGCTCCCGCTGACGTTCTTCGGGGGCAAAGGCATTGGCAGTCTTCTCCGCTGGCCGTTGGTTATAGTTGCGCCCTTACTGCGGACACCTCTCCTCGTGCGAGGCTTGTTCTTCAGCCGTGCTCACAATGCGTGGTATTCTCACTTTTCTCATTTTTGTTGGAGTTGCAACTGTTGCAATGGCAATGCAATGCGCAATCTGATTCTTACACAACGCGGCGGCTACCGCGGCATCAGTCCCCGTGTTTTCCCGCCTCAGCTGCTTCGTCCATGTACTGAGGGCGCACAGGCAGACGCAGGCGGCAGCAACGGCGGCAAGCGCGGGCGCACTCCCCCACTGCGTAGCTGCGGGGCGCCGAGAAATCCCGTGTCGTTTTTTTCTTGTGCAACTTGCTAAAGTTCCTTATCTTTTTTGTTTACTTTATGGACGTTAGTCAGCCCAGATATCCCACTAAGAGACCACGCAGCGCAGTCGTCTTTTTCGTTCCCCTTACGAACGTTAGCCAGTCCGAATAGCCTCCCGCCTCCGCTCACCCTTAGAGATGACGCATACGACTCATTCATCCAGTTTCGTCATGTCCGCAGCTTCGCTGTAAAAACAAAAGAATACAGAGCTTGTGGTAAATTGAATGACTGAGGTGCCCATAAGCACCAATAAGACTACCCCTAGGCTCAGATATACTCTGTAATTGTGGGTCCAGTTTAATTTCGACCCCTAGGGCATTTAACGTTGAAACCACAAAAGTTAAAGGACTCAATCTGCTGTCCAGTCAAATCCTGCGGCCGCAATCTACGCGAAACGAACACGTATGCTTCTCCTCGGCAGTAGAACGCTACAACCACTCAGCCACGACGACGGGTATAAGTACAATCAAGCAACCGAGTATGTCTGTAGCAGCCATTGCCATCTTCCTCGGGCGCCTTTCTTATCTGGCGCGCTCCGCCGAGTGTGTTTTGTGCCTGGAGATGCGAGGTTAGAATAAAATGGAAGAATAAAAAAGAGTTTCGTCGTCTCCTTTCGTCAGTCCGAACGGTTCTCAGGTCTTTCGCGTGCTCACACACACGTTGTTGTAGCCTATCTCTTATGTCATATCGTCGCCTAATTATGGAATGAAGCTGTAATCTCTAAGCCTCTTTTGCAAATTGAAGGCTGAAGACGCAGCACGAAGAGCATGAGTGCAAAAGCACTCTAGAGTAATTTTGAACCGATAGCGAGAACTTGGCTTTGAATGACTGCCAAGAATGGCTCCGTACGCGCCAGTTTATAGCGGCCCATCGTAAAGCATTTTCCAAACTGAATTACAAAAGCTAGTTGTTTCATCTGACTGAGAGCACAATTATATTTCTTTTCATGAGAAGCATTCTGTGCACATCACTCTAATATGCCTGTGTGTCTCTATTCATGTGTTCCTGTATTAGGTTGTGCAAACTAACATCCGTTGGCAACAAACTGTCCCTCGGCATTACAAAGCCTTAAAGCAAGAAAGTTAACGCAGCAAGCAAATTTGTAATACATGTCTTGAAAGAAATACGAAATTCAGTTCAAATATAAATTCCTCGTTTGAAGAAATGATTGTTTACAGAAAATTTCATCCTTTCTTCTTTTGTGTAAAAATTGCATGTAATCCGAATTACAAATAACGGTATCAATGCATTCGTCTGTTTTTAATCGCAGCAATTTGAGGGCCTCGTTCGCACTTACCCAACTAAAGAGCAAACACTCTTGGCCGTTTGCAGTTTTCTGAGCTTCGGGATTTTTCTTATATCTGCAATGGCCTACAACCCAATTCATATACAAAGAAAAGGAAAGGTAGGAATCTTTCATTTCTTTCATTACAACGCTACACTAACCTGTAGAACTTGAGTATTTCTTTCTTTATTGTAACACACTCGTATGTGGCTCTACCAGCTTCTTAGATAATTCGATGAACAGGCAAAATAACAACATTATCAGGGTAAGAGTTACAGAAATTATATTATAGTTAACATGGAATCTTTAGCACATAATACATTGGCATTTTCTATCGTTCATTTCGCTTCCCCTTCATAAGGTATATAAATGCTCCTTGGTTACTTTGTACAAAATTAGCCTTTTGTTTATTGCGTATATCTTACTTTTTAGGGGTCTGTGTGTTGCATTCGCGCTGTTTTTTCTGCTGCCAGCACACATTTCTTTTCTCAAACCGAAGCAGGTAACCTGCAATATTTCTTAGAGCCTTCAGGGACCCAGTAATTGGAGGTATGAAACAAACATGTAGCAGTTGGTTGTCCAGCCACAAGGTGAAATGACTTCACTGTGTCTCATTGCCAAAGAAGAAGGCGCAATGCTCTGCAGTTTCTTGCAAGTATATTCTCGTTCAATCTGCCCACATAATCTGACATCACACGCAACTTAGGGAACCGCACTTAGCGCCATGAGTAAGATTTCGGCGTACAATTATTTCAAGTATAATAAGTAATATTTACCAAAGTGGGTCTTCTTTATCTGTATTGCTAATAATAAACTTTTATGAGACCAAAAAATTTGTGCTTAATTGAACTTGAGACAAATAAAAAACTTACAGTGCTCTTGAACCTCAAAAATCCAACAATGTTTAGTTCTTAGCGCCAAAGAATGGACGTGATACAACTGAACATCTGTGATATTCATCTGTGAACATCTGTGTGTTCCGAATAAATATTTATTTGAGGTGTTTATTTCTTATTTCAGATTAAAAGACGTCATAACATCGATGACTCCTCGGTTTTTGGGAAAGTGCTAGTGACGGTTCTGTGGCGGTAAGGAAATCATAGCAGCTACTTTTTATTCCTGCATGAAGTGCGCGAAAACATGATTATGTGCATTCATTGTGGGATGCTTGCTAAGGTAATATTTGTGCGAGCATGTAAGCAGCGTCTTTTACATGACGCACAAAACAATTTTTCGGCTATTTTAAAGAATCAAGCTGCCCTCTTCTAGCATGGAGGTCCAAACGACAGGTAGTTCGTGCTTTAGTGGCGACTACTAAGTGGTACAGGAACTAAAAGTGACGCGTGAACGAACAATCACTTGTGCAGTGTAAAACCGAAATTATATTACGTTGCCTCGCACGTCTGGCTATCTAGTCTACAGAGGTGACGTCATTAGTAAGAATTCCATCACGCGAATGAACGCAATGTCTTACGCAAGTAAATACTCTGAGTGATTACCAGGAGGGAGAGGCCGACTACGTCAATGGAAAGATGAACCAATTGACGGCTTTTGCTGGATAAAAACGGTTGCGTTGCAAATGGAGCCTTGACGAAGGTTCACGAGCAGTTCAAAGTTGTTGGGAAAACCTTCACCGACGATCATTCTCGATGGCGTAGACGACGAAAGACCAGAGCATTATTTTGGACGAAGTTCTAACGCTGCTGGTGTCAATGCTGCAGCAGTTGACCACTTTGATTTGGGATGTCTGCAGACGTCGACGATTTGCAGGTACTGCCGTTATAACAATTACTTCTGCAGCCACATTACAAAAAAAAGAATTTTTGACCGATTAAACTGTAGTTGACGTCTGCATAATAGGACGCATTTATTATTTGTAGAGAACGGTCGTATGAACGAAGACTGCGGATTCCACGTGCTGTGAGAATCGGCTTGAGCGAACCTTACGTTGGTGTTTGGGAAGAACGCTGTTTCTGCTTAGCGATCGTTTGCATGCAGAGACCTAATGACCCAGATGGATATGTTGCCGCTGGGTACCGCCTCGCTCAGCATACACCCTTTGCACTCCACCATGCAGACGACACGAAAAGCGACTAAGAAGGGACGACTAAAGAAAGACCAATATGACATGAAGATGACTGTGCGACAATGGCGCCACGAAAGCAACTTGAAAGTGAAGACGGCGTGACGAAAATGACATGACGACACTGAAATACCAATAGAAAATGTAGACGATCGAACGACCAGAGCTGCATAAAAACGACGGCTTGATAACGATGCGACGATGACAGTAGCATTACGATGAGGAATGACAACGTCGATGTGATGACGACTCTGTCATGACGAGCATGACATTACAATGCCGGCATGACGATAATTTGACGGCATTGCTAAAATAATTGCAAAGGTATGACGGCAGCGGCAGGACAAAATGGCATGATAATACTGGAGTGACGAGGACAGCATGACAACAGTGTTATAATGACGATCATATAATTAAAAAGGTATGACACAATGGCCTGACGATAATGATATTAGTACACTGGTATGACGATTACTTTATGACCACAACGGAATGACAACTGACATCACTTTGGCAGAATGACGACAATGGAACGACCACGATGGCATAACCACAGTGAAATTACGGCGATGGCGTGACAGCGACGACGTGTGGGTATTTTAGCTCAAATTCCTGCTTCACCTGTTGCCGCAGGCAGCCTCGATTCACTTCATATCCGGTTTGCACTATGTCCAGTACCGACCGATCGACCAAGACTGTAACAAGGAGCCATCAGGGCTCACAATGATACGAAGATGGCAGCTTGACGGCTCAAATTTGAATATGGCGCTTGCATTCGCGAATAACCACAGCCATGATTCTCAGTGCATCCGGTGCTTGATTGCACCATGTGCGATACCGACCAGTCGTCCAATTTCCAGTCCCCCCTGTGGCAAATAATTTTAGCCTACGCTATCAGCGGAATCAGTTCATAAAAACGGCGAGGTAACCTGCACTAACATCAGGGTCACGCGTCCAAAAATTTGCAGGACCTTTAAGCTTCGCCTTTGAGAGTGGAGCGCGATAGCATTCATAGATACCTGAGTGCTCCTCACGCTTGCCGGCCACTGGACATTATGTAACCGTAATGTTCAGTGGGAAACGCTGGCAGCGAACGCAATGCACGAAGACGGGCTTTGTGTTCTTTTTTTAATGTGTGCAACGAACCGAGGAGGCCGCGACGCTCCTTGTAAGACAGACCTCAAACGGCAGGTGTAACATGCTATCGCGTTAAATGGGGTTTGTGTTTGAGTTTCCACATAACACAATTGTTTTCTCTTATATCCAAATTGCACTACGACGCTATCATGTCTGTAGGTTGTGGGTAAGTTGTACTTTACAATATTTCTACATAATTACCTTGAGAAATCTAGTTGGTTCAGTGATTTCCTTGCGCCACATGGAGAACCCATGCGTGGGTCGGTATTCTTTTTGCCGAAGCGACGTCCGACGCCGCGCACGGGTGCAGGACGCCGATGCCGGATTTTCTGCGGCACGGGGCCCTTAATGCTATCGCGTTAAAACAGCGAGCCTCAAAAAAGTGACTGCACTCAGACAAGCATGCTTTGCAGTAAATATTTGGGCAGGACACACCAATGATGTCTGTCCATATACGTGAAGCTTTAGTAGCTTTGAAGAATGCTCATTGAAACACAACACAGAGTATGGACAACGTGTATGTCTTTATTTACAGTTTTGACGTGCATAAGGTTTCAGATTACTGCATAATTGCGCATAATATTTGCCTTTGGAGGGTAAAGTAAGGCGCTTAGTTGACGGTTTCCTTGCTGTGAACTCATTTAGTGGAAAAGAATCGATGCTTGTATCGAATTTCGCCGCAGATATTGCGCAGTTTCGTAGCAGCCAACGCTTTACAAAACCTAGCATGCTCTTGCTACAGCCGAAAGACGGAGTGCACAAAATTTTCTCGTGCCAAGCTCACTTGCTACTATGCACCTGCGTCATAAATTGCGCTAGCGAACTATAAACCCATGTATTGCATAACATGTCATAAAACGCCACAGTCGACCGGGTCTGATTACACATTTAGAAGAGTTAAGGGTAACAAAATGGTGCACAATGTGCGGACCGAATGGAATGCGCTAGCAAGAAGTATAACGCTATTAGAAGACGATAGAAATGGGCACCAAAAAGCACACTGGGGGAATTCTCCAAGAAGGCTTAATTCGAAAAACATTCTTCCACAATGCAGAGAAAAATGTCACAGTTTCACTCGAAAGGCAAAGCGTTGATTGCGATAGGAAATTACTAGACAGCTATACCAAGTAAGGATAGTAGTTCGATCAGTCGTATAAATATGTAAGCATTCGCTTACCAACTCAGTTAAAAAAGCATAATGACACGCGCACACAGGCAAAAAAAAAAAAAAGCCATCTCACTTGGGCATATATCCACTCGCTATCAAAACGCTGGCGTGAGAAAAAGCGGCAGCAGCAGCAAGCGACTTGACCTTCGTGCTGCTTCTCGCGTCTACGCGAAGCAAGTGGCGAGAATAGACCGCACAGGAAGCTACAGATCCTGGGCGCATCTAGACTCCGTACTCATCTTACATCGCTTTCAAGACAGGGTGAGCACGACCGCGCTGAGCGGCGTCATACGCAGTCGCCGCCGCAGGTCAACGACCCTCCCCTCTCTCCCCAGTGTCTTCCTAGAAATCTAAGCCGTAAGCATCCTCCATTCCAGGTCTGCTAAAATGAACATACAGACCAGTATTTTTTTTCACTCCCATATGCACCCGGATATTTGTCGCCTGCTGGCACTGGGGCGATCTTCGCCAGTTGCTTCGTCCCTATAGAGTACTCATTATGTGAGTGCCATGACATTGGTGCGGAGTGATGTGGTGCGTCGGGCAGCTGTCACCACATTCACAGGGGGGGGGGAAGTGGAGGGGCACCTTTAGACAAGGCTCCGCCGCATTATGAAGGGGGATGAAACGTTGACAGGGCCAATATAAGCCGCAGCGGGCTCCAGAATGTTGTCATTCCCCTTTCTCTGGCGGCTGCAGTGACTATAGGGATGATCACTTGTACATGCTGAAAGAAAATCTCACGCAGAGCAGACACCAGCAGTGGATAGACCTGGTGACCGAGTTGGTGCGACATGTTGCGGAGCAGTTATATTGGCATAAATTAGCGCAGCAGAGTACCTAGGGTGGCCCTATATATTTTTTCTTTTAGCGCTTTATTCTTATTGTTCAGTAATTGGTATCGTCGGACGAATAATGAAGGGGCGGTAAAGCGACGTAAAACCCTCTGTCATGCTCGCTAAGGATCTCACGTAAGCAGTAGTTGCATATTGTGAACGTGTCCCTTCATATGCCGTGTTTCGCTTCTTGAAGTGGCGAATGTTGTCTAATACAAGCCTATATTATTTTTGTGCAGGCACTTCGGTAACGTAATTCTCAAATCAAAACTTTTATTAGATGACATCCCAAGGCTTACTAGTCGCCTAGTGTGCTGCTCTAAAAGCCAGAACGACTCCGAGAAATTCATCAGAAAGACGTAAGTATTTTTGAGCGTTAAGCAAGTGCGTGCTCGCGTTGACTGTTTTAAATGCAGCCTGAAATTCCCTTACTACTCAGTTCGATTGATACTAGCAGAGAACTCACAGCGTTGAACGAAAGGTATAGTTAGGTCGCACTGAATGTGTACCTTCACATTGGTTCAACATGTGGAAAGCATACATAGAAACGATGTACATACTGTCAGTTCACCTTGCACTTTTTTGAAGAGATTTTGCGTTGTCTTTTACAAGAACTCGTAATTAGCTGTAAAATGTGGCCACTTGCCTTAAGCCTACTCCAAATTTCGTATAATACTGATGAGTTGTTGTGGTTATCAGTAGGAACAGATTATACCAAAGCGTGTGAAATGTAGGTACGAGATATGGCCATTTCTGCACGTAAAGTAACACACGAAGATATTTTTTGTATTTGTAGGATACGCATGCGGAGTGCACTCAGATTTTACGTAGGCGTTATACGATACTGTTGGTGGGAACAATTGTGGTCAAGTGCGGCGACACTGTTCTACTATTCAACATTGATGCTCCGAATCCCTCTGTTTGGGTAAGTTCATTCCATGTTCCACGTTAGTTTCACATTGAATACACCGGTACGGCAAATTGAACTTCGCAGTTGGCGATAAGTATTAGGAAATGTTCGAAGTGTCACTTGTAGTAATTATCTACTTGATAAACTGTATAAAAAAAGAGCTGCTTGCTTTATCCCGATTGAGCACCTTCCTACGTTCGTTTAATGCTGTTGATGAAGTGCATTTTCTAATGAATAATGATGGTGCTGGTGCTTTTTGCAATGAGCAACAATCTTTCAATTTCCTCTCTTTATAGAGGTAAAGAATAAAGCAATGTACGAAAGTGAGCAGAGCAGGTTAGAGCTGTATTCGGATTGCTCGAAAACTGAGGTGACCCGTGATGGAATATGCGCACAAATGAATAAAATAGGCAGATTTATATAATACGCAAGGAGACACAGCTGCTGCGGGCGGGTTTCATGACACAAGGCGCACGAATGTGATTATGACACAATGAACAGACAAACACAGCATATAAATGGAAAACGTTGGAACCATGGAGCACTTACACAAGAGTTACTGTATATGGTGCCTGCGGCAACGAATACACTAACGCGCCGTGGTTGTTCAGTGGCTATGGTGTTGGGCTGCTGAGCATGAGGTCGCGGAATTGAACCCCGGCCACGGAGGCCGCATTTAGATAGGGGCGAAATGCGAAAACCCCCATGTACTTAGATTTCGGTGCACGTTTAAGAACGCCAGGTGGTCGAAATTTCTGGAGTCGTCCACTCATAATCAGAAAGCGGTTTCGGCACGTAAAACCCCATGACTTAATTGAACAAGTACACTAATTCTAACATAAGTCTAACACGGCGCGGCACCTACATTCATTCAGTATGCTTGGTTGCTTTACACAAACGTTAGGGTGCGTGCTTTGTATTCATTGTACTATTTCGCATATCCACAAAGCGGCGCACCTTTGATCTTAGAAACGTCGATGCAGACCAATATATCGTGGTTACGGCTCTAGCTGCTATCAATATGTAGTATCACAGAGGCTATCAAGGAATGTATGTAGCGAAAATCTTCATCGTCATTGACGCACGAGCAAGCCTAGAAGACACATATTTCATTCGGCAAAGGAAATGTTTTCTATAGCTTTGACAAGACGCTCTCTATCAGTTAGTATTTCGGTACTTCAAGAAACGCATAGAGGAAAGAAGTACTCCTGAAGAGGGTCCACTTCACGCTTGTTGTGCACTTGTTTACCAAGGTTCACGCGAGCTTTTGCCAATACGAAACGTGTGCTTGGTACCTGATTTCGCTTCAAACGCGTGACATCATTAGCCACCAATGAGATATTTAGGTATGTGAAAGTACATTCATGGGCAGCCATTATATTTTGTGTGCTTCCCTCGGGAACTGGAGTTCCTACGACTGATTAAATAGCCACGTTCTCCTGACCATCACCAGAAAACTTCAGAGAAGGCCTTAGTTTGAAATTATACTTGGACTAGATTGCCGAACATCATTATTTGCAGTGGCACATATCCTTTAGAATGCTGTGTATTCTGACAGACATGACCAATGTAAACAGATAAATATGTAACAATGTATTGTTACGTTGGTGTTATGTTGGTGTCATTGGTACCTTTCCTGCAGATAAAAAAGTGCAGTGCAACCGGCGGCCTTGAGCTACAATTGTCAATGCATGCCCTCATACCTCGCTCCCATTTTTAGAAGTAGAAAACGTACGTATTGAAAATCACTTTGATTAATTGTTATGCTGACGAGTTTTTGCATTGATGTAGGTGTTCACTTGTAATGGTTTCGGAAGAAATGATTTTACAGCGAAGCTCTACATGACTAGGATTCCTGATTATAATGGCGCCTGCTGCCTAAAACTCAACCGATCACAGCGGGAGGCGCGCGCGGCGTGCACCGCTGGCTTCCTTGGAGCACCACCAGCTGGCGCTCGCCTCCGCACATTCGCGGCAGCGGTGGTGCCGGGCACGTGGGGGAAAGAAATAGAAAAAACCAGACGACTCGCCTTCGCCCATAGCGTTCGCTGAATACGTTTCCTGGTAAAGATTATGGTTTCACAAGCTGCGTTTGTCGGGGAGCGGCAAATGTGGCATAGGAAGCAGGGAGGGACGCAACTACACCTTCTTACGTAAAAGCAGAACCGGTCTAACCAGTGATTTAGTTTGTGCTCTCATAGCGCTATGGAACGACCACGCGTAGTTAGGACGCCTAAAGAGCAGCGCGAATACGATGAGTGACGAAAGGAATAACATCGTCAATATGCACAGCGGCGCCTAGCTCAGGCTTGGCAGGACCCAGCTCACGGCTATGTCCCACTGATCTGTCGGATCAGGTGATTCCACAGCTTCGCTAGCCAACAACCTGCACAGCGTCTCTTAGAGCCCTCTTTTTATGTCGTTTTATGGGTTTATTACACATGCAAGCAGAAATATGGCAGTAAGCTATTTTTAGGTTATTTGCCTGTTCGCCGTTTTTTAACAGCGTGCTGAGCAATGCTTCCCAAGAATTTTTTTTTTCAAATTTTGCTTTGCAGCAGCAGCCACTCTTTCTGCCATATTTCTCGTGCAATTCCGTGTGCCTTAGTAGTTTTTGACCATATATTTATGGAGCATCTACCATGTATTACTAACCTTTCCCCCTTTAACGTTGACTGCACTCTGGAGGGGGATAAATTGTGAATTTTTGTTCAAAAAGTTTCATCGCTATTGAATTCATGACCACCATGACTACCACCGCATTGGCAAGAGCCAGTGATTACTGCAAGTTCCGCAGCTTTCAAGTCATTCCAGCGTTCACTGTTCGAGCACATCAATAGTATAGCCTAAACATTTTCATATCACGTATGCAGTAAATATCTCAAGGACTACGTAATAGTCCTCGTTAGCAATCGTATACATCATAGAAGTCACGCCCACAGCTAGTCCTACTTTTTTTACTGCAATAAGATGCGCTTGATAGGCTTGTGTACGGTAAGACTTCTGCCTCCTGCGTTGAGTAGTTACTGCAGCTCAGAAACAGCAAGAAATACGATTTACTAGTCAAATTGACACTTTTTATGCGCTTCATGAAACATCAGAGGAAATTAAGCCTGCCTTCAGGAACTTGAGTATGCTTGCAATCTGTGCAAGCTTAATTGGTGAAGAGCACTTGATCGTGTTACCAACGATTGCATGAATGAACCTTTAAAAATTTGCTTCGATATGCCGCTTGATCTTTTTTTTTTCCACAGAGGCCTAATGGGTGTACACAGTACGGGCTCTTTCAACCAGGCTTTGCTGCTCCTGTCTGCAGCATGTATCTCGGAGTGTCTCATCTGTAGCATGCAATCTTACTTTTTCATTAGAACCCAGTTAAAGGCGCAACTGCTTCTTCAAACGGCAGCGTTTAAAAAGGTAAGCATTATTTAGTTGTCAAGCGTAGCGCTGACATATCTATCATTTCGCTGTTGTGCATTGTGTTATCAGATAACGAAATATATTTCTGAATGTTACGCTGCGCAGATTTGAGGAGTACGATTTCAGGAGAATGCCCTCAGCTTTGGAGTAGCAGCCCGTTTAGACATTGTTTCCTAACGGCCGCTTTTCTAACCATATTCATTTAAAGAGGAAGCTTTCAGAAAGCCCAAACAGCAGGATTAACACAGGAAGTGGCCGCGACAAATAAGTAGTTCTTTTTTAATTGATCATTTAAAATAGCTGCAGAGATTTTAATAAACTTAAGCGGCATTCTTATGAGGTGAAGACGCCCGCGGTTTCGGTGTTTCGTTAAGAAATTATCCACGCTTGTGCAAAAGTGACCTATGCATTCCAGATGACTAAATAAATGAAGTACATCAGAACGACCGGTTTGTGCTTGAGGAAGTCCCTGTTTAAACAACCTATGGCTTTAAATATTCCTATGTACGGACTAGTACCCATATTGTTGACTTGTTCCAACGTGAAGTTTAGCTCGCACTGGTGGTAAGTGATATCGCAAGGTAGGCAGAAGCCAGAAAAAAGGAATTAGGCTTAGTTGTAGCCTTGCAGGTGGCGGCCGGTGAACCTGAAAGCGCATCAAATTATACAGGTAGATTGCGTCGTTATTTCTTTGTTGCACTCTGGCAGACAATTTTGTATGCCAAAGCATGAAGAACCTTGACAAAATCTGTATTGACGCTATGACTAAACAAAAAAGCGGGTGTTTTGAGCGAAGTACGTACATTGCTAATATTGGGAGCTGTTTTCCTGGCCATCGAACGGGTATTAGAAATGTTGTCAAGTATTCGAAAAGCATTATTGAAAATGAAAGAGGGATCTTCAGCGTACACGCATCTGATTTTCTTGAGGTATATTTCAAAAATAGTTGTTGCCACTTGACGCATATGGCCTGTACACGGCACCATAATTCACCAACGTGAATTATGGTATGGCAACTTGTGATGTTTTGCGGCCTAAAACGTAATAACAAATATACTGTCAATAATTTTATGGCAAATGTGACATGTACATGTTGATGCTCAATGCTTTGAATTTATGAAACTTTCAAATGAACAGTTGCTTGCACATTACCGCGCTTATATATATTACACGTTTTCTTTTGGTACTCGCGGAAACATAATGCTGTTCATCTATTATTCATATTGCTCTTCATGGAAGCGAAGTTCTAAACGATCGGTCATGCGACGGTAGTGCGTGACTTTAGCAACTTGACCTGAAAACATTCAAAGTCGATTACTTCAAGAGCATCACCAGATAGTCAACTTCTGGAAGTAAAAAACGCCAAAAGAAACACACCTCAAGAGGAGACAACGGTGTGATTTCCATAATCATAATCATACATACCATAATCATACAGTGGAATTCATTTTTAAATAACTAATGCCCAGGAATTTTGTTAACATTTTGCTCCCATACGATTGCTCAAATATGTACTGAGTGATGGTTCGGGTTGTCGGAGAGAAGGTGAACCGTGTAGTTTCCTTGTAGCTGAGATGAGTGAGTCAAGAACTGCTCCTCCTAAAACGTACAGCTCAACAATGAAACAATTAGGCAATATTATGATGACCATGGATTCTTGAACGAAGACTTCGTCTGGAAAGCATGCATACGGTGTGCGTACGCTTGAGGTATGCGGAAGGTAGGAGGTCAGAATGTTGACCACCTACTATATGTCCGTGTAGATCTCATAAGTTGCGCAATTGGTTAATACTTTTTGCACACTTTGGTTTATAGCGCAGCACATCAGCTCATGTTGGAAAACATTTCCGGTAATATTTCAATCGAAAAAACGTTTTCGTATTCTGACACCTCAAAGGTTCGACCTGTTTCGTAGCATTAAAAGGTAATATTGCAACGCAACTTCTTTTCTTCGAGTAATGCAATAAAATGTTGGAGAACTACCATCAGAAACTTATCAGTTCGGGCCTAACTAATCTGAAATAAGAAGAACAATTTTCGGTATCTTTAGGTAAATATGTAGTGTATAAGCAACTGATCACAATGAGCAAATGCAGTAAGGATTCAATTTTATGTGTGAAGCGCTTTGCCTAATCGGCCTCACCGATCTGGCATTCACACAATTTTGGCCAATGTATGACTGGATGGAAGAAGATGACGAAGCCCCACTATTCACTTTCTGATCTGTTCCTGTATGTTTATGGTGTATAACATATTTTACCACAACTAATATGGGGAAACAGGGGGAAGTCGGGAGATGGAAATTCAAGGCGATGAGCAAAACGGGAACAAGGTGAAAGCCTGAACTAACGTTCGGCAGATTGACTTGTCTTCTTCAAGTTGATATATGCTTCCCTCGCCACAGCATGTATAGGTAGGGCTCTTCTTCCTCGACACGGCGACACGACACAACTTCCTAGACACGATGGTCTACATAGAAAACTGAAAGCTGAGAACGACACTTTAACGGAAGCCCACGGATAGCCAGCAATATTTAAAATACAACAGTCATCACCCGCGACACCGCAAACAAGGCATTATTTTCGGACAAGCGAAACGACCAAGAAGAATGTGCAGTAAAGATAACGATTATATTTACTACATAGATGACCTTAAAACAACCCTAGCAGAAATAAACTATCCCCAAGTTGCTCTCGATATAGAGCTTATGATTTCGCGTCAAGATTCAGAGACAGTCGGAATTAGTGAAGAAAAAGCCTACACGAGAATCTGGCAGACCACAAGCCTTGATAACAAAATATTCTAATGCACTCCCAAACATAAACAACCTCCTACGAAAATACCACCCAACATTATTAAGTAAGGAGCGTCTGAGAAAAACGTTCCCGGATGCACCAAGGGTTACCTATCGCCGCAACAGAAACTTCAAACGCATGTTAGTGCACGAAAAAGTCAGCCAACATCACTCCCACGTAATAAAAGCATGTTGTAGCATATAACCCCAGGTGCAAATCGCGGAGGCACCTTCAAAGCGACATTAAAATTAAAAGCATCGCAAATGGTTAGGCGCACGAAATCAAAACTAGCTTTACTTTTACAAGTTCGGATGTAATTTTTATGGTTGTATGTTCCTTCTGTAAGAAACAGTATATCGGTGAAACGGGACAATCAATGAACGTCAGAATAAACGGACATCGCGCGGACAAAGCTAAAAACTTCCCAAAGCCGTCGCCGAGCATTTCAACCAACCAAGTCATAACTTCGATGAACTTAAACTCTACATCTTACAGTCAAATTTCCGTCATGAACGAGAAAGAAAAGACAGCGAATGACACCTTATCCATAAGTTCAAGACATTGCAACCAATAGGTATAAACGTTTCAAAAAGAGCTTTAGAATTTATTCACTATGCTAAAGTTCAAGCTCATGGCAACAACACTTAGTTTGGTTGCTTAGAGTCTTTTTGTTTTTCATGCTTTCTTTCCTACCTTTCCTTTTATTTACTTATTTATTCCAACTTATTATTTTTTTATATATTTTCTTTTCAAGAGCACTCGTTTCTACCGCTCCTTGTATTGTCTCTAACAGAGACACGATAGCCCAGAACCACGAGCAAAACAGGTTATAGAGGGGTGCTGTGCACGCGGTTTACTCGCCGGCTGACACACGGCCGTTGACAAGTGGCTGGACGAAGTTATGGTTTAAGCAAAACTAATGCACGTAAATTTGCACATTGCAATTATATTGCATGGTAATGATGTTAACAAAAGAACAATATTTATTAAGGGCGAACTTGTGCCCACAAGTAAAAGTCACTGTGGTCGTGAAGAAACCCCCGTCAGTCGAGTTCTCAAACTGTCCGCGAACCTACTTCCTCCTTCTCGCGTGACACCTCATGTGCCTGGCGCATGCGAGCCGGGTCCAACCGGCTGCCTGTGCCACGAAGATCGCTGCCTGTTGAACAACACCACGGTACGGCGTGCACAGTGTCCAATGCGAATGGCGCGCAACTTCAATGTGAGACCAAGTTGTCGCGGCAATATAGTTAAGATGATAGTTACCAGATAGCTGTTATGCGTTGATGTGACTAGTCATCCTGATGTCTCTCGCTATGCTCGCGGCGTCCGACTCTGGAATATCAAAGTGATTTGAAATTTCATAATAAATTGGGAAACAATTGCGCCGTGCTCCGAGCGAATCGGAATCCTGCTATCAAAGAGTAGCGGACTTTACTTTTACTGCTAAGTTTCTTTTTTTTTCATATGGAAAATAACGCCTTTGCGTCCGTAGAATGCCACCGTGTCACTGAAGTCACGCTGTACGCAACGCGTATAAACCGGCACCGGCGTGAAAGACCTTGAAAGAATACAGCTGTAAGCTTCGAAAACCAGGATATGGAAGAGAAGAAAAAAATACAACCAGTGCAAATTTATCTACAAAATAAATGTGGTTTACTTCATCTTTCCAACAAAGAACTAGTCCGCACAAATCAGCGAAATTTTGCTCCGACCAACAATTCAGCAAGAAACTGTGCGAAATTTACTGGCCATACTATTGCGCATTTGTGTCGATGCTACAACACAACAGAATAGTACGTGTGGTGCGTCATAGCGCTGGCATCAAATTACCTCCAGCTGATCTTTAATTCACGACATAGTTTGGAGAAGTTAAACGATGACAATGGTAAGAAGCAAGATGCAGCATAAGAAATAGAAGGATGAAGTCGTGCCTCTAAACTTGTTAGAAACCGAGAAGCGCCGGCATCCACGATAGAAGGCGGCAGAAAATGGAGTTGACGTTGGGGAATTTCTTTCAGGAAAGCAGATTGGTCTTGCACATCTTTGATTGTCTACTCAAACCGATACCCGAGGAAACAGTGCAAGATATAGTGCGTAAAATATTCAGCCAACTATCGTGCCACTGAGCCGCGCAATGGGCCAAAAAATTTTTTCCTGATGCCTTGATCAGTCTGCATGGGACCATCTAGACGTCTGCTATTGCTAATGCATGAACGAAAAGTGTTATGTCTGGGATGTGAGTTTTTACAGCGACACGTTTTTATTGAGAAGCAAGTACTCATTGTGCAGCATCAATTTCTCTACTTAATGTACCAAAATGTGGCAGGATTATGCAAGTGATTATGCGATTTACGAGCGAGGTTATGCATCAATGTATTACTGTGCACTAATTAGAAATGGTTTGCGTCGGGATTTGTAAAGCTCAGACTTGGTGAGCACTGTCGTATAATGTGCGTGTGGAAGGCGGAGGCAATTCTAGTAAATCATGACCGTGTAGCGTCCTCGACAACTCTTGATAGAAAGGGTTGCCCTCTCTCAATAAGCAAATGCTGAGGAGCGTCGTAATTTATCACGGAATTAATGTGCTCAAAGAAGAATATATCTTTTTTGAAATTGACCGAGCTCATACCAAGTGAACGCTGTCGTTATGTCTTTCCGGTCGCGTCGTAATAAAAAATTCATTTATTATTGCATGGAAAATATCGATAAACAAGATCAACGTATAATTGCGTGATCAATGTCATATTTTTGCACAGGTTACCAGCCTTTCTGCAGCTGCCATTGCCGATTACCCTTGTGGCAACGTCTGCTCGCTTCTGGTGGGTGATGCCTGGATTATATCCTTGTCCACATCCTACCTTGCAACAGCCTTTATGGGCATGGTGTGCATGGCAATCGCACTGGCTATGCTCGCTCAACAGATGGGATACGCTCCGGCATGCGCCTGTCTGGCATGGTTGGCTCTCGTTGCAATTGCCGCCTTCTCTGTAGGTCCTCTACTTGACCGGTGCTACGTGAGTGTGCTCTTCCTCAAATGCATTGCCAACGGATGCTTATTGCGGACGCAACGAGAATCCGCGAGGTTACACAGAATGTAAAATGAACATTTTCTTGTATAGCCAAAAAAGTCAGTCGCCGTCAGCTAATTTCACTAGGAAATAGCTAATTAAAAATTGAGCGAAATGAGGCGCACTTGATAGCCTAGCCAGCGCATCAATCTTTCTTACCTTTTGAATAGCGAACATTAGAGAACCTGTTGAAATTGTAAAATTGTGCATAGGCGGTAATGAGGTCATGTTGGCAAGCACCAATTCTTAGACTAACATGACTTCCAGCACAATTATCGGGGAAAAGTTACACACAATAAATATACACTTCATCTAGCACACGCCCTCCCCCCCAATCTTCCTATTATTCTTCAACAAAGAAATCATACAGATCTTCAAATATACAATAAACGTAGATTTTTCAAAACGTTCATTTAACCTTTCAGTGCCTAGCGTATCACGCATGCTTCGCTGTGTTTGATACTTCAGCATTACGATTTAAACATGGCAGCCTATAGTAGCGTTTTTCATTCACTTGAGAGAGCTTTCAAGTGGGAATAGTTCATTAAGCCAATAAAAATTTTTACTGTGTTATTAAGATATCCTGAAAATAGAATTCGATTATCTTACAGCGAAGCTGTATATAGCTAGGGTTCCGTGCATTTTTGTTCTCGGTGAACAAAAACTATGTTCAATGGCTCATACCTTCGAAGCATTCATACTCCCGTAAGCGAGTAGATAATGCAGTGGCTCATAGTCCCGTAAGGCATAGGGCTACAAGCACTCAGCAAAGTGAAGCAAACAGTGATGAAATTCTTTGTAATCACGCACACAACATACAGGACAGCATGTCGAAACTCTCAACATGAATGGCTTATACGCCCGTAAGCTATGGCTCAAACCCCCGTAAGCAAGCAAAAAAATACAGACTCATAGTTCCGCAAGGTTCATGGCTACTCACTTTACGTGAATTTGCTGCGATGACACTACCCCTGTTGTCGCTGTCGGTGATTTCAACGTGGAAATGTCGGTACCAAACGGGGAGCGGTTTACGAGTTCCGTGCTGCAGACATATCCTTTGCTATGCAACACCGATCCGGCCCAATGGACCAGCTAGTGGCGTACGTGCATCGATTTGACAATATAAAGAACGTGATTGCAATTGCGAGTGAAATAATGACCACCTATCAAGATAATAAATGAGAGTGCGTACCTTTTCTCAAGATGATCACCTGCCAAGACAATAAATGAGTTCGTACATTTGTTCAAAATTATGTTTCACCTCCGTGTTGTGTGCTCAACAGATGCGGTGGTCAAGCACCTTAACAGAGTGAAATGACTCACCAATTTTTTCTAAAAATGTACTCATTATGGCAAGAACTAAAGATCAACAAATGACTCTAACTTCGGTTAGTGTATAACTGCGCTTGACCAATAGAGGGTGAACATGAAGCACAGGATGCGTTTGAGTGTCGTTTGTTTGAATGGGTATCTTTTCTCATATTTATTTACACAATCGTGCGCACGTTGTGCCGTTATGTAAATGATGTGTGCCTGCAAAATCATTAATGAATTTAGCAATTGTCCCTTGGTAACAGCCGGAAGTTCATAAGGGTAGATTATCTGTGACCAATACGCGACAAAGCCTCCTAGATGCATGCAGTGAATTTCCTGTTGTTCGAGAAGCGCAGAAAGGATCGTCCGCAAAGGAGTGAGCACGGACACGTACTGAATACGCAATTGCTCCTTATGTATTTTTACCCTCGCTTGTACTTTCTCTCTGATGAACGTTCGAAAGAGAGAGAGAGAGCGAAACAGATTGCGTAGATAAAAAAAAGTTCTCTTTCTGCTTGGATACAGGGATCAGACGCAGTTACTGCTAGAGTGCATTTGCGACGGTTATATCATAAGAAGCCTACAAACACTGACACCAAGGACAACATAGACGTAACGACAAAGAGATATCGAGTCGCTGATGGGAAGAAATTTTTGTTATGCAAGACTTTGCTGCGAGGCCAATACAAAGATGGTGAGCGTGCAAACGTCTGTGCAGCATGCGAACATTGGCCTTCAAGCTAGTCGATAAATTGCCCATGTTCTAAATTGTCCCGCTATTGCGGAGCCAAGTCAGATATATTCACCGCGCAAAGCGAAGGAATGTCATCATCGGCATCACCTGACACCGTTGCAAGTCGGGCGCGCGAAACACAGTCAGCGTCAGTGTGCCTCCCGCCAGACTTGTAGACGATTGTTACATCAAATTCTTGAAGACGAAGACTCCCCCTCGCAAGACGCCCTGAGGGGTCTTTAAGATTGGTCATCCAACAAAGGGCATGATGTTCGGTAACCACTACGAACGGACGACCGTATAAATATGGCCGAAACTTAGCTCAAGTAGTTCATTTCTACAGAAGTTAAAGTGCGGCTAGTGTAAGCAATAGCATAGTTAATGCCACCTTGCCACTGCACGAGCACCACACCAAGGCCGACCCACCAAGGCCATCGGTGTGTAGTTCAATATCGGCGTCTTTATCAAAGTATCGAAGAGCGGTGTCTGGAGGACCCACTGAAGCTAAATAAAAGTGTCTTTCTGCTCTGCATCCCAAGTAAGGGGATATCCTCTTCTGTCAAAAGAGTCAGAGGTACTGCATTTTTCAAAAAAAAAATCGAGAAGTGTCTGCAGTATGTGTAGAGGCCCAAGAAGCGCCAAAGTTACGTTTGTTGGCTGGTGGTGGAAACGTGGCGACAGCCACACTCTTGTCTGGGTCTGGCCGGACACCATCGTGACTAACAACGTGGCCGAAGATCATCAGCTCCTTATAACCGAAATGACATTACTCAGGTTTAATAAACGAAACAAAGAAACGATAAATTATTGCAAATTAAAGTGGATGAAAATTCAACTTGCCGCAGGCAGGAACCCCCTTTCTTCTCGTTTATTACCTAACCAGCGTCTCGAACCCGGCAACATTGATGCCTTCAGGTAGCATGTGTGTTTATTGACCAGTTGCCTTCACCCAAAAAGATCACATTCTCGTGTCGCCTGCGGCAAAAACGACGTTCCACGTCCGCCGCCAAGGTCTGTGAGTGGTGGCGCTGGTAAAGACTCCCAGGGTTCTACTAGGACACATAAATACCCAAGAAAGTGGATGGGAAACGGCGCCACGGTAGCTCAATCGGTAGAGCATCGCACGCGAAATGCGAAGGTTGTAGGTTCGGTTCCCACCTGCGGCAAGTTGTTTTTTCATCCACTTTAATTTCCATTCATTTAAGGTTTCTTTGTTTCATTTATTAAGCACAAGTAATTTCCCCTATGTTGTACTTGGTGTGAGTGTTTGTTGGCTTCCTATGATGTGAGAAATAAAAAATCGGACCCCTCGGTTAACCCCCTTTCTTCTCGCTTACTACTCAGGCTTGTATGATAGGCCTGCAGAGCAATTGCAAGAAACACGGACTGAAGTCACTGCAAGTGTTGCTCAAATGTCCGAGAAGAAACCCACGACGTCGCTAAATAGACCAGACATGGTTCCCACTTAAGACCTTACAGCACGGTGTCCATCATCCTTAGAAAGGTCGTGGGAGATGAGGATAATTCGAAGGGCAGCACCTTAAATTCGTACAGGCCGTCAGGAGTTATGAACGAAGTCTTTTTACGATTACGTTCATCAATTTCAATATGCCAGTATCTGCTTTGTAAATCCATTCAACAGAAGTATCGGACATTTCGAAGGCGGTCTAGAGAGTCTCCAATGCGGGGAAAAGGGTAGACATCTTTCTTCGTCACCTTCTTCAGTTTGAGGTAATCGACACAAAACCGAAGAGTGCCGTACTCCTTTTTGACATGTACAACGCGGGACGCCCACGGGCGGGTGGCGGGATCTATGAAGTCGTCGGCGAGCATCTGCTCTACTTGACGACGAATCGCCTCTTGCTCCTTTTGTGACAACCGGTAGGCATGCTGACGCACGGGGTTTTCGGTCGTGTCTCTTATAACACAGTGCATCGCGATGGGGTCTGTTTGACTTCAACGTGGGAGCAATACAGTTACTTAACATGCATACAAGACCTTCGTATAGGCTCTTTCTGTGGGGCTGAGCGCTCAGGATTTATGTCGACTGTACTGACCAACCCAGTGTCACTCTACGCCTGCGTTTACCTTATTGAATACCCGATATCTTCAAGGTGAACAATGCTCGTTCAGTTTTCCAGCTGTTGGTAGTCACCACTGAAGATCGTAACTGAAAGCTTAGCCATCCTGCCATTACATTTAATAATGCCCTCAGCGATGGAGACCAGCCGAACCAAGAGCACCGACAGGTTTCCTTAAGCGACGTCGCTACATTTATGGTCACAACCGCTTTCAACAGTTAGGTATATACTAGTTCGCGGCCGGAGTGTCAGAGTGTCGCCAACAACACGCAGTGCTGTCTTGCACGTGCCACTATCTTGCAGTATGGGGGCGTAGTTGTCAGAAAACGTTATAATGAGCACCCGGAGATCGATAACAGCTCCGTGCTCGCGAAGAAAATCCGTCCCAAGGATGACATCCTGGGAGCACTCGCGCAACACAATGAAAGCATCAATGCACATGGACAGAGAAATTTGGAGCCGTGCTTTGCAGCTCCCAGCTGGCGTCAAGAAATGACCACCTGCTGTCCGGAGGTTTGGCCTAAGCCATGGCGTCACGGCGTTTATCAGTTGAGCGGGTAGTTTAGCGCTCACAACAAAATAATCAACGGCAGTGTCCGCTAGGGCTGTGACCAGGTACTTGACCTAAATAGGAATGTCAGCGGAAACACTTTTGTTGTTGACGGCATGCGGCAGTGAAAGGGAATTGTCGGCGGTAGGCTTGTGTATCTTAGGAGGTGCATATTCTATAGATCGGTCAAGAGCGGCCCCACTCCCGCAGGTCTCGGCTCGCAGTTCGCCCGGCGTGTGGTTGGGGACTTAGTGCACCTGCCCCAACGCCATGAGTGAACGCCGAGTGTTGGCAAGGCGACGCAGAACGTCGAGCAGATGGAGGGCGGGACTGGTGTTGCGCAGGAGTCGGGGACTGGTGGCTCACCAAGTACTCGGCTATAGCTCGGAGATGCTCACCATACCGGGGTCGACGTGCATCTGGGCGAAACCCAGCAAAGCCCATCTGTCGGTATATGCACTCTCAGTACAGGGGACCTGCTTCACCACACTGGTAGCTCAGAGGTAGATTGTCGGAAGCACACCACAGGCTGGATTCTCGCACGTCTATACTGTGTCTTGCAGAAGGCAGATGATTCGAAAAGTACTGCATCGTCTATTGCGCAGATGAACGGAAGGATAGCTGACTGCCTGAACGAGAAATTTTAAGGCTTCAGCACATGCCAAAAGAGGGACTATGGCGGGGGGTGCGGGCAGTGGTTGTACCAGTTACCTGACCTCACCGCGAACCATATCACTTGGAGCAGTCATATGAGCTTGAAGAGACACTGCATAAACATTTTGCAGCTCCTCATATAGAATATTGTGCACGAGTTTACTGAGGGTCGTGAAATCAGAGGTTGTCATGAACGAAGAGATAGATGAAAAAGTTGCTTAGGTGCTCGAACTTCGACGACCGCTGTCGTAGCATACGCTCCCTCATTGTTGCTTCATGAAGGAATTCGGCTACGGTAGCCGGCGAGTTGAGCACTACACTTGCGAACAACTGCTCTTTCAGCCCCCGCATCAACAAGCGTACCTTCTTTTCTTCTGTCATTCCAGGATCAGCTCGCCAGAACAGCCGCCGCATGTCTTCAATGAACATGGCGACACTCATTTTGTTTTCTGACGCCTAGAACTGAGGACACGTTCTGCTTCCTCTTTCATAGCTGGCCACAAAATTCTTGCCAAGTGAACAAACGTGGCTTAGTGGTTTTCAAACGAGGTGCGTGCCAATTGGTCGAGTCCGAAGTAGACATACCGGAGCATCCGGTGAGCATCCCATTCGTTGACGCTGGCTACTCGATAGTAGTGATCGAGGCAGTCCTCAACATCCTCAAAAGCGCCACTGTGAAACGGCCTTGGAGTTCGCGGCGTGTTGAAGATCAACAGAGCAGGCGTCATTCCAATCTGGCTGGCAGTTGAATTGGTTGTTATCTTTGTCAATTGGACTAAGAGAGGCTCCAGTTCTGGTGGTAGTCCTAGGTGTCACTGGCCTCGCCGAAGGTCGCCGTCGAAGGTGTCGCGATCGATGTTCAGAGCTTCCTGTTAGTCGAAGTGCACGGAACAGAGAACTCCGCACCTCCACTAGTCGCGTTAGTATACACGGCAATAGTAACTATTGACTTTAAGGTAAGTTATCACAGGTTCAGTCCAACAACTTCACTGAGAATTGACTTTGTCTTCGTGGTCATCGACACCCAGCTCCCTTCGTCGTCCTTAGCTTCCACAGAAGCGGCAAACCCAAAACACAGCCACCAGTTATGCCCGTGGCTTAACTGGTGAATATATATATATATATATATATATATATATATATATATATATATATATATATATATATATATATATATATACTTACAAGAATAGCTTTACAAACTCAGTAGTACCTCTCTCTTGGGTTAAGCTGAGCGCCCTGCAGTCCTTCAGGCTGCTTCTTCCAGAATTCATGAATTAGCCTCTCTCTCAATAAGCTCTCCTGAAATCGACGGTAGTGTGTCGTGCTTTTCTAATATGACAACCTCTTTCTTTTTTTCATGTAAACATTTTAACATATTTAGTTTTGGCCCCTAGTGTCGTCGTACGGCCCAGTAATTTCTATAGTGATACCTTGTCTTTTCTGCGAATGTCGAACAAAACCTCCCAATAACTGGCATACTTAATTTATTGTTTATGTTCAGTCAGTTGCATTGGCTTTTTCCCAGTAATGGTTCAATTTGAACCATGCATCTACAGTTTTAAAGCATGTGAAGTATAAAATTGTTAGAAGGCAAAATTCTGATCTACAAGAAAGTAGCGCAAAGGTACACTTGAGTGGATGACCATTTTGCCTTTCATGAGCCTTCCTCCACCTTGTTTGATACCGCAGGGAGGGTTTGACGAGAACACTTATATGAAAGTACGTATTAAACCTTAAGCTATGTATAGAATATATGTGTAGTTGTCATTTATTAGGTTATTCTATTTTAGTGCAGACCTGTGTTCTCTGGAACAGTTCGATTACTTTCTGTAGTATCCTATCAAAAAGAGATTAAAAACCGTTGGACGTCCTTCAGCTGTAAGTGTGCCTAATAGAAATGTTTACTTTCAATTACACACAATTTCATTTTTCAGGCAAAATTTTACGGTCACCGGGATGCAAGATACAAGAAATTGAGTGACTTCCTTTCGTCAGTGCGAATGATCAAGATGTCCGCACTGGAAAATGTGTTTCAGTGCAAACTTCTTCAACTGAGATCCAAAGAAATCAACCAAGCTCTCCACATCAACGCTTTGGAGAGCATCATTGAGACCATGTTTAGCATATCAAGCTCTGTGGTACGAGCCTGTTCACTAAGCTGTTTTTCTTTTTTTTTAAGTATGAGATTTTCTGTGAGCAAGCATAGCAACTTTTGGTGCCTCATTGATTTCCCGTCAAACGCTCTGATTAGATTTTATATTTTTTTGTGGATCAAGGCATGCGAGTGTATTCGTATGTCGATATATGTCGATATTATGACATATTATTATGATAATATGTCGATATTTATGATTTTTATTTTTTCTAAAGAAGTCTCTGTAAGAAAGTAAGATAGTGAGCTACACCTAAGTTTATTATCCTGGAGCATAAGAATCGAGTCACCATGCGGTGATACATATGCGTTTGTGATCAATCTTCGATCAAACACAAACAGAAGAACTTAGTAGGTGAACACATACGTGACAAGGGAGCAGTCTAAAGCAAATTGTAATGATAATCAGCGTTTAAGTGGTATGCAGTGGGTAGGATGGACAGCATCTCCCCGGAGCCAACGCTTTGAGAATGCAGCTTTATTTCTTTAGAAAAGGAGCAGCTTTTCTTTCCGAAATTTATATAGTTTTGTCTCTATTATTGCGCAATCGGGTACGAAAGACAATGTACGGTATGTATGCCGGAAATAGAATTGTTGAAAGCACATAAAAGTTGACCATATCGAATTTAAATCCTACACTTATTTGGAGTGAGTAACCAAAGCGGTCATCGCAATTGGAAGACAAAAAAAAGACGCTAATTTTTTACAAGGCTATCAAACTTGCTGCTTTAGTTTTGCTTGGAAAGTGTGATGAAACCCACATAGCTATTTGATTGATGAAAAGCGGAATAATGTTTCCGAAAGGTGCAGAAGTTATGGAGAGAATTGAAGTGTGATGTGAAAAGCAGCGATAAAAATAGTTCGCATGGAATGTTTTGCTGGAGCTTTATGTGCTATAACCACAGTTTTTATCGTGACGCACGCCCGTAGAAGCGGACTCCGAATTAATTTTGAGCAACTGTAGTCCTTAAAGTGCACCTAACGCATGGTGCGCCCTAGTCCTTGGATTTCGTCCCTATCGAAATGCGGCCGCCATGAAGGAGATTTAATCCGGCGACCTCGTGCATAGCAGCGCAACGCCTTATCCACTAATCTGCCATTGCGGGTTAAAGCAAAAAATAACGACACATGCCTCGTTATAAAAAAATTCAAATAAACTGGTGAAGTTTATAAATTGAGACAAAAAGGCATTTGGAGAAGAGAATAAGAAAATAAGATGGCTCACAATTACCTAAGACCTATATTTAGCTTCGCCCACCAGGTAACGAAGCGAAAGGTAAGCGCTGCTAGTTACAGTATTTGATATTACAGCAAATATAATCTACATTCATATTTTGAAACACTGGAATGGTTGCTGGTTGTAAGCTGTGCAGCTCGCAGGCAGTGAAACGAGCACACTCGCAATGGGTAGTTTTAAATAGAAGCCCTATTGTAAAAAAATATCATGGATCTCTTGTCAGAACCTCATAAAACAACTTTACAGTACGCAAAGCTAATAACTGACCTTAGATACAGACTGAGGTAAATGACATGTTCTCAAAACAACACATTTGTGCCAAAGGAGCAAAGGCTAGAACATCAACTGTAACAAAGGTAGTGCAAGAACGTAATATTCATAATTAGTAGATTGATGAAACGAAGCAGTTTTCCATGACAAACGTAAGCTTTTAACGGCGTATTTAAATTGCTTAAGCATTAAATATAATTTTGCGCTGATTGACGGCACATATAGGAGGCCAACACGTTAAGCTACTTTGTTAGTTGGTTCCTAGCCTAAATCCATTTCATAGGTGTTTATTCAACTAGTCATTCTTCGCTAATATACATTTTACAAGGGAAGCAATGTTCCAACTCATAAAATGGCCTTAGCACTCGTGAACTTGGACTGCATTAAATTAGTACCTGCAAACTATGATGGTATCTTGATTGGGCCTAACATATAAAGTGTTTCGTAGGATTAACCATGTTTCGAGGACAAGCGTTTCATTACCAGTGCATAGATAATTATTTATGCATGAAAAATGGGATCAGAGTTCTTTCTTTGTGTGTGTAATGTGTTTTCTAACTGGCTTATTTTTCGTTTCCACAATATTTCTAAAATATTGCCGCGAAACTTCGTACCGTATTCTAGTGTTTTGTTGTGATGCCTAAGAGCTACTTTAATATTATAAAGCGAAATTTTCTTCGCCTCTTCCTTCGACTTTCTCACTGCTGCTTCTGCTGCTGCTGTGGTCTGCTGTCGCGCACACCCCCTCAGGGGGTGGTTGAGAGAGTGTAAATTGATGACAAGCTCGAGTAAGACAGGAAAGGCGACGGGAGAAACTCGTTTTCACCCCAACGTGTCCAATGGAGCTCCCCGGCCGTTGCCACCTTAGCCTCTTGTCAGCTGTAATTATCCGTGACACCCCTCAGAGCATTGCAGAAACTGCAGCACTTCCTTTTATATTAATGTACGACGCCAGGGGAGACGTAGAACTGTAGAGGGGACAAGAAGGAGAGGGAGGAGAAGAGGCGGTTCCCATATGAGGGAGTGGGGAGGTGACGTAAGAAGGGAAGCAAACCCCATTAGTATACGACAGCAGTTGCGGGAAAACATCATCATCATCATCATCATCATCATCCTCATCAGTCTGATTACGCCCACTGCAGGGCAAAGGCCTCTCCCACACTTCTCCAACTACCCCGGTCATGTACTAATTGTGGCCATGATGTCCCTGCAAACTTCTTAATTTCATCCGCCCACCTAACTTTCTGCAGCCCTCTGCTACGCTTCCTTTCCCTTGGAATCCAGTCCGTAACCCTTAATGACCATCGGTTATCTTCCCTCCTCATTACATGTCCAGCCCATGCCCCCTCCCCCATTTCTTTTTCTTGATTTCAAATAAGATATAAGAAACTCGCGTTTGTTCCCTCACCCAACCTGCTCTTTTCTTATCCCTTAACGTTACACCTATCATTCTTCTTTCCATAGCTCGTTTTCCCATAGGGGGAAAACAGGATAAGCTTAAATTAAAGGTACCGTACATTACATTGCTGCTATTTGTGAAAAATAAAGGCTATCCAAATATGTCAAGGAAGCAGCTTATGCAGGGCGTGCAGAAGGAGAGCCGCATTAATTAAAGCGCACCGCAGCGTCCAAGAGGCACTACCGAAGCGGTCGACAGTCAAATCAACACTTCTGTGCCCGCCGCGTTAGATTTGCGGATATGGTATTGCTAGAGGTCGCGGATTTGATCCCGATTGCGGCAGCCGCATTTAGACGGGGGCGAAATAGAAAACTTACGTGCACTTAGGTTTTGGGACACGTTAAAGAACATCACGGTGTCAACATAATTGCGGAGTCCGCCACCATGGCTGGCCTCATAATTTGAGTGTGTTTTTGGCACGTACAGCCCTATAATCTAATTGCAGTTGACTACTTCTGCCACAATGCGATGTGCCATGTGAGGAAGTGACAACGCTCAAGCCTCTCAGAGGTTATAAAATATGGCGCACAACACCTCAAGTAAACACCTCTTCCTGTGTGTTCTGTGTACTACGCATGCAAACAGCAGTGGTGCACGCAAGGTAACGTTTAACGCCAACTCACCACTTTTGTGTTAACCTAAACGTTGAAGAAATGAAGCTTTAGCCGCCAATATCACCGCTAATTATTGCCAATCAAAGCATCCAGCACGGAATGCTTTGCTTACATCGATTCCCACAGTGCGTGAGATCTGCACAGTTTTATTTTATTTTTATTTTTATTCATTATAGACCTCTCTCTGTTTTATAATTTCGTTTAAATAATGTCTCGCTGATACAGTTAATTTCTTCCGTCCGACGTCTTCACCTCGTTAATCCAGCACTGAGGAAGCCATTCCTCTGTCGAAGCGTTGGCTTCGCTCTCAGTCGTCTCTTTCTAGGCTGCTGTCGATGGATTTCTCGCCTGCTTGTGGCTAGACTTTGTCTTTTAATCTTCATCCAGTTTTTGGAATTTATTTAACCTCTTACACATTCTCAGCGACCGAAGTTGTTTAATAGCTTGGACGACTACTAAGTGTGGGCTGCTGCCTTATTGAACATAAAGGTGGGGTGCTGCGTATCTTCCCTATTACGCAACTTGCTCATGTCTAATGCTGATGTCTATTGCTGTTGACAACTCGCTTCATTGGGTATGTGCCTCTGTGCTTGTGCGCGACCAGCCAACGCCTTCACTACACATTTGATATTGCTGTGCACCCATTCCTGGCAAATCCATAAGGAAATATGTACCAAGGGGACACAAGGAGTGTATAGCCTGAAATATAGTACAGCGATAGTGCCCTATCCACAATAGACACACCCGCGCCGAACGTGGCTACTTGACTGAGAACCATTGCAATGTAGTTGCGATGAAACCAGTCAGAAAAAAACTTAACATAGTGCCAAAGAAGATGTTTGCAGTGAATGATAAGCGAGGTAAAGTCATAATCAATTTTGATGAAATAGTAAAGGTAGCAGAATAATTCTGTACTGACCTGCAAAGTACTCATAGCAGCCATGCAATCTTCATTTGAAGTAGTGATGAACAGATATAGAGACTCCTTCTGTTAGTAGCGATTAAGTTAGGAGGGTCTTACAGGACATGTCCCGTGGAATAGCTGCAGGAGAAGTTCGAATAACAGTCGATTCAATTAAAGATGAAGGAAATATTTTACATGAAAAGCCTGCGGCCTTTTATATGCAATGTTCCACCACTTCAAGGGTACCAGAGGTGTCGGCGAATGCCAACATTCTACTAATCCATAAGAAGAGAGATGCGAAAGAATTGGAGTATTAAGGAGCCTTAGCTTGCTTTCAGTTTTGCAAAAAAACATTTACCAGGATAATTTTCAATAGCATCGTGGCAACACTTAACGTCATTCAACCAGGAGAACAGGCTGGCTTGGGGAAGCGTATTCTACAATGAATCACGTCTATCTCATCAATCCGGCAATAGAAAAATATTCGGAGTGGCATTAACCCTTCTGTATAGCTTTCATAGAATATGAAAATACATTTGATTTGAAGGTCGAATAATAATACGCAAAACACAAAGGTAATGTTTAGTAGCCTGGCAAGGGAACCAGAATTCATGATCTCCAGTGAGTCTATAGTCCGTGCTAGAGTACGTTTATATAAGCTAATTACTCACAGAGAACATTAATCAGAGAAGGACACTTACAGAAGATCTAAAATGCATTCAATTGCATAAAGTAGGCATTGCCAAATCCTGACTGGGAGCTCGCCACTTGTTGAACAGACACGTGAACAGTCGTTGCATTTCATTATTGCTAACTTAAGGAGCAGATATTAGAGCTTACCAAAATAGGCCGAAAACAAGTTGACGCCAGCGGAAAAAATGATAGAAAGAAAATTGCTTGGTGTAATCTTAAGAGACAGGAACAGCGCGGTGTGGACAAGAGAGTAAAAGGGCTAGTTGACATTCTATATGACTTAGGAGAAAAATGGGGCTGGGCAGGCCCAGTAATGCGCAGGACGATAACCGGTGGAGCATCAGTGTTACAGAATGGGCACCAAGGGAACGGAAGAGCAATCGAAGACAGCAGAAAATGAAGTGGGATGACGAAATGAGGTAATTTTTAGGTGCAAGTGGCAATAAGCTGTCGCAAGACAGGGGTAATTAGAAAACGCTGGGAGAGGCCTTCGTCCGTAGAGGACAGAAAGATAAGCTAATGATGATGACAGCGACAGCGCTCTATGCTCAAAAGACACCTCCGTGCAGAACCTGGCCACTTGATTGAGAACCATTGCAACGTATAGTTGCAGCCAAGATACTTGGGATAGTGCAGAGTTTCTAGTGAGATCTAGTAATTGCAAGTTATACTGTGGGGCAGTATCACGTGGCATTGTGGTACGCAACGAGTTTGTTGCTGCGTACGTGTGGGGTTGCAAAACGTTATGTTGGCACAGTGCTCTAATACTAATCGCATTAACTTCGATTTCCTGTAGCTTCGCAAAGCACAGCCTATTCGCATTTATTTCGCGCCTCTTGATGATTTTTTGTACATATACTATTGTGAAGAGTCCGCTGAAATAAATATTTGTGTCACAATGTTTATTCACAAATGTCACTGACTCCCTTTGTAAGGTAACCGGTTTCAGAATATAAGGTGTGTGGAAGAAGTCACTCGAACAACTTTAATTTAATGGCAAATAATTGCTTAAAAGGCATGTTACCTTATCTCGGGTGAAGGGATTCGGGAAACTGTGCGACATAACTAAACAATCAGGCTTTACACGTATAGCAAATCAATAATATTAATAATAATATTTGGGGTTTTACGTGCCAAAACCACTTTCTGATTATGAGGCACGCCGTGGTGCAGGACTCCGGAAATTTTGACCACCTGGGGTTCTTTAACGTGCAACTATATCTAAGCACACTGGTGTTTTTGCATTTCGCCCCCATCGAAATGCGACCGCCGTGGCCGGGATTCGATCCCGCGACCTCGTGCTCAGCAGCCCAACACCATAGCCACTGAGGAACCATGGCGGGTTAGCAAATCAATAAGATAGATCCTTCTTAAGCTACGTCTTAGTAGACAAATGTTGGAACAATCATGGCATGTAAAGCTCTATATGAAGTTATCTTGAGGCCATAAAGCTGAACCTAAGTCTCTCCAGACATAGTGCAGGTCGATCCATACAAACATAAAAAAAATTTCAATAATTATTTAAATTAGGCACAGATGTGATTGGTACTTGCACAGATATTACTTAGTAATTAAATTTTCTTTCCACGGGTATCAATTTGTACTGCTTGATTTTCACACACACCCGGGTCTCAGGAATCTATAGAATTTACTCAGGGCGACCGGGGCCGAAAAAAGGAACACGCAAGTTTGACTGTAGTATGTAAACAGCCAATTGCAAAATTTGCACGATGTTGTTTTCATCATTCTCGTTAACCATTTACAGATGATATTGCTTGCCTTCACGGCTGTCACGTTCCGACACGATGAGAACGCCATCGACGCTGCTGCAATGTTCTCTTCCGTGTACCTTCTCACGTTAACGGACATCTTCACAAATACGACACCGCATCTAGTAAGACTGAAGAGTCCGGTGAGAACGTTATTACTTCTCTTTTTGTGCAGCGTAAAGAAAGATGAGCGAAGGAAATATGTACACGCAATGGAAGCAAAGCATTTCCTTTGCTACAGTTTCCCTAGATGAGAGGAGAGACGTAAGGAGAAAATAGTGTAATTATTCTGTCACTGCAAAGGTTAAACAATGTAAAACAATGATCTGTAAGTATAGCTAATAAATCATTGACTTCTTAAGAGGAATTTTCAGCTATGCCTTGTACCATGGCTTGTAAACCGTGTGCTATCTGCAGCTTTGAAATGAATATTGAAGAAGTCGCGTATTACGTTATTGGAAGGACAATCCGAGGGACGTTTGAGGGGCAGCTTAATTGCACTGAAATGAATAGTAACGCAGACTACCTCAAAAACATTCATAAACGTTTTAAAGCGCTGAAGTCTAACTGCAATTTCTTAGCTTTTATTTTGCTAACACTTTAGGTGTTTTCTTTATAAGGATTCTTTACAGCTTCGATAGGAAAGCTCAGTTAGGCGCCTGTTTATAAAGGCCTTATATATTTTTGTTTTCATTCAGCCTTACGATAATCGCAGTGCGCTCAGTATTACCGAGTATGGTTCTCATAACTGCAAAAGGGCCATTTTTGAGATAAGAGTATTTGCTCACTTACATTTGTAAGACAATTCTTCGCTTTATACTCACGTAAATAGTCGACATAGTACGCTGAATATGGCTAAATGCGTGACTGTACGCATACACACACACACACACACGCATATATATATATATATATATATATATATATATATATACATATACATATATATATATATATATATATATATATATATATATATATATATATATATATATATATATATATATATATATATATATATATATATATATATATATATATCAGTACACGGGCGAACGTTTAAAACAAGCAACACATGAGCACGCTAGCTGGGCACCACCTGGTGCCTGCTGATAAAAGCGGCCGCTATGACGAATAAGCGTTTCTTTTCGTGCATCTCCTCTTCTTACAGCTTATTGACAGCCTGCTTTAAAGAATATATATATATATATATATATATATATATATATATATAAAATGTGTGTGAATGAGTGTGTGTGGTGGGGGTGCGTATTAGGAATACACTTAGGGTGGTCCCGAATCTTTATCACAATGCGTTACCTAGGTATTCAACCTGCCACACTCATATTTATCTCTTTTCTCCTCATCACAAGGCATTTCGCAGCTGTCGGAGGCTAATGTCTTATTTTGCTGCAGAAGAGCACTCTGCTAACATCGCTGAGCGCCAGGATTACCCACAAGCTTCAAGTAAGACTAGTTAGAATTCCATTTCCTTCTATCTTATGACAGAAATTACTGTGAAAAAACTGATGTAATATTGCAGGAGCCATACACGAGTGGTAGCAGGTGTTCTTGTGTAATGAAAAAGAAGTGAGCAGTACAACCAGAAAAAAACAATAAACAAAGCAGAATCACCACATCCCTAACTAACACATGATAAGCGCTTAGGTCACCGCGTCTATCGCTCAAGCCGTGGTGCGGCAGCCCGAGTTCAAATATCAGCGGCAGTCCTTTTTCACACAATGACAATGTTGAAGCATGAAATAAAGACGTGGCAGTGAGAATGATCTGAGAAAGAAAACCCAAAATAACATGATTGGGACGAGCACGGAAGCCGTCGCTGCCCTTCCAGAACAGACGCAGGTTCGCACATAAAGAACTTCTTTTGGATCTCTTGAGTCCTGAATGCAACAGGAGCAACCATAGTTTATAACAATATGTGTTATATGCAAGACAAAAACAATTTGTGCGTTTGTTACTCATGTTTCTTGATTGTTTCCGGTCTCGCTGACACCCCATGTTTCCTATTACACACAGAGTTTTTCTTGGTACAAGGAACAGTTTTTTTTTTCTCCCGCGCAGATAGTGAAATCATCATGAAAAACGGTTCCTTTGCTTGGGCTAAAAGATGTTGCGACGTACAAGCTCCTACACTGAAAGGCATCAACCTACATATAAAGAGCGGCTCTATGGTCGGTGTCGTTGGTGCTGTGGGCAGTGGCAAGACTTCTCTTCTCTCGGCCATTGCCGGGGATATGAGGTGCTTGGAAGGTACTCGAGCTACTAAGGTGGGTATCAAAACGGAATACACTTGAGACGGCTTTTATGGCGGCAAATATCTGCCTATGTATTAAAGAGGGATAAAAGGAAACAACATTGCTTGTCAACATTTAACATGTGTCAGTATGCAGCGGTGCTCTTCGGAACTGCTCTGACATAACTCATACTTCTTCTCATACGCACGTATCGCCAACCTGGTATCAGCACACGCTTCCTTATGCGTTTATTTGTATACCTCACTTACATGGTGCCCAAGTACGCTGGTTTAGCTGTAGAAAAATGTAGTCTATGGGCACCTCCGTGTCTACATGGCAAAATTGTAATTTGCCTTTCCCCGATCCAGTGAACCGATCGTGGACCAATATTTTGCAGCAGCGAAGCGCACAATGGGCACTCGTTTCACATAGTTTGAATAAAGCAAAAGCCTTTATTACAATTGTTCATCAACCCAGAGCTAAAGTTAATGTTTATGAGGCAACCTCATTATCGAAACATATTCTCTGTTGCGCCTATTTTGTACGTACTTCTCGTTATCTTAGTTTCGATAAATGCCTTATGTGTAGGGAAGTCAGCGCAAAGCTTGTAATTTTGTAAAAGTGCCGGTTTAGCTTAACCGAGTGTCTTAGAAATGGAATGTTTACTTGAACCTGTGTTTGACACAAGCGCGGTACATCAACCCACGAGACTGAACTCCAAGAAAAATAAATAGTATTTCTTCCTTAGCCTTTCCACCAGTGTTATTTATTGTGTAGCATTGTTACAATAAATATTGCTACTTCCTGTGTTTTGCCTTGTTTAAAGCCTTTTAGAATTTGTCCTGTATTCTCTCCTGCAAAATTTGGAGAATTAACATGCTGAAGGCTCTCTTAAGATGCCGCCCTACTAGTTGGAGCATTAAGAAATGTTCATTTTTCAGCTATAAGCGTCCTGTGCTTCCTTGAGCCCTTACAGCTGTTCCTGTAGGATACTCTTTGTTAGCGTTTAGGTATGCAACTGACCTAAAGAAAACGTAATCTTCTTTTAAATTGGTCGCAGTTTCGGCCGAAAGGTAATAGCATCAATTGCGATAAAGAATTAGCAGAGAGCGGTACAAAGAAAGGATAGTGCTTTTATTGACCGTATCAACTTGTAAACATTCGCTTGCTAACTAGACTGACAAGCATGGTGTCAGTGAGCTGAACACATCACACTCGTTGACCGAGGTCACCCGCTGTCAAAACGCTGCCGAGACGAAACGTAGCAGCAGCAGCGAGCGAAGTAATATTGGTGCTGTCTACCGCTTCAATGCAAAGTGAGCATCGAGAACGCACAGCACGCACAAAGCTAGGAGCCGAGGAAGCTATCAAGATACTCCCGCGTGACCACGCGCAGCCGCCACATGCGCAGTTCTAGCCGAAGTAGCGCGCCTACTTCCTCTCTCTCCACCCTCCTCCGGAGCCTCGAAACGTACAGTTCCCCGCGCGTCCCGGAAGATGGCGCGCTTCCTCTTCTCTTCTACCACTTTCGTGCGGGCGAGATTGAGCCGCGATTGTCATCTCCCCTCGCAACCTTTCACTCGAACATAGAGCCTAGGGCGCGTGGCAACGCTGTTATCGGCCTTGGGCTTTATGCGGAATCTCTCGGCGACGGCGACACCGACGGGAGAAATGCTCTCAGAGTGTCCATACAATGCTATCGCAATAAAAGCCAGTGGAAACTACGGAGCTTGTATTATACTTGATATCGTGTTTATTTCTTTGACCGCAATGAACACATTCTATTTTTTCACCTATCGAACGACTACGAAGGCCAAAGAAACACTGACCAAGAAATGTAAACTGCCTACAAACTTAAACAACCTAACCACAAACTAGGTAGCACTCAAGGCTACCACCAATAATAAAAAAATTGCCGTGGTAGCGGAAACATTATATTTACTACGCATTTTCGAAAAGAGAACCTTTCAGTTATGATTAATAAAGGGAAGAATGAGAAATGTACCCAATAGCAGCAATTGCTACATAGGAAGCCCATAGGGGTTCCTCAAAAGAAAATGCTCGCATCTTTTTTTTTTTTTTTGTTCTTCAACTGCGAGGTTTTTATTTAGAGGAACCCGTGTGGGATTCTTTCGGGTAGATGTCGCATTTTGCCGTTTATTAATTACTTCTCTCCACCATGCGAGCTTCCGCACAACTATTACGTCAAACTCGAAGGTATGATATGCTTTGCACTAAAAATAACAGAAGAAGTTGTCATCGAATGCATATGATAGAATTTACAGGAAGCGAAACCCTAATTTGAATGCCTTACAACTAATGGTGATGGGCACACTTTTCATTAATTTCAGCCTAAGCATCGTGTAATGTCGTCCAAAGTTATATATATATATTTCACACAGATCAGAATCTTATTATTATGCAAGTGTTTTCAAAGGCGGGGCAGTTTGGGCGAGTTGGCATGTCATGACTTTTTTAGGCTTGTGGCGCAGCTCAGAACCAGCAAAAAAAAAGAAAAGGTGAAAGAGAAGGTGGAAGGAAGGTGGAAGCACTCACCCTGTTCACCGTTGCTTTTCATTACGCCTTCCACCTTCATTTTCTGCTCTTTCTGAGCTGCGCTACAGGCCTAAAAAGGTAATTTTCGTGTTCATTGATCACACCATTTAGAAGCTATGCCGAAAATTCAAACTCCACATCAGGCGAATGCACATTATCAAACTGCTACTTAGCGTCGTAAGGAGGAGGAACGTGATGCGTGTAGAGGGAGGCATGGTGATTACATGTTGATGCATAGATAAGTACAACACATATTAGAGAATGTTTCAAGGATTCTGTGCCTCTTGTGTCAGAGTGGCACCTAACCATCCTGGGGGATTGACCAAGAACGGGTAAACAGAGTGGCATGCACCGAATAGCTAAGTAAAAATATTAAGTAATCCGAAACTCACTAATGTATAATTTGAAAGGCTATACACAGGTCACATTGCTCTGGAGATGCCTGCAAGACCGCACGTATTGTTAAGACGTTGTCTAAGGCTTTTGCATTGTTTTTACGCAGGACAAAGGTGTGCTTAGTTGCACTACTGGTGAAACTATGTCGGTCAACAGGCACTACGTAATCAAGGAGTACAGACCGGTTAGGTAAATATCTTGCAACACATGTACGAAAATTCCACAGCTACCCTAATTCTCCGCAAGAAAAGCAGGAAGATGCCTATAAAGAAAAGAGTCAGACAAGGAGACAGAATATCTACAATGTTATTAACTGCGTGCTTGGATGCAGTATTGAAGCTATTAAGTCATGACGGTTTACGTTTAAGTATCAATATTGAATATCTCAGCAAACTCCGCTTTGCAGATGACATTTTCCTATTCAGCAACACTGGGGACGAGTTCCAACAAACGATTGATGACCTTAGCAGAGAGAGTGTAGGAGCGGGGTTAAATATTATTATACGGAAAACAAAAGTAATTATCAACAGCCTCGCAAGTCAACAAGAATTCCGGATCCCCAGTCAGCCTCCAGAGTATGCGATGGAACACGCATAGCCAGGACAATTACTCACAGGGGACCCTGATCACGAGAAGAAAATTAACAGAAGAATAAAATTGGCTTGGAGCGCATACGGCAGATCCTTACTCAGATCCTTACGGGAAGCTTACCATTATCACTGAAAAGAAAGGTGTACAGTCAATTCATGCTAGCAATGCTAACATGTGGGGCATAAACTTGAAGACTGACAAAAAAGCACGAAAACAAGTTCACGAGTGCAGAGTGAGCGATGGAATGAAGAATGATAAGCGTAACGTTAAGAGACGGGAAGAGAGTGGTGTGGATCATAGAGCAAACGGGCATAGCCGATATTCTAATGGACATTAAGAGAAAGAAATGGAGCTGGGCAGGTCATGTGATCCATAGGTTGGATAACCGGTGGATCGTTAGGGTTGCAGAATGGGTACCGAGAGAAGGGAAACGCAGTCGAGGACGGCAAAAGACTAGGTGGGGTGATGAAATTAAGAAATTCGTACGCGCAAGTTGAAATCTGCTGGCGCAGCACAGGGGTAATTGGAGATCGGAGGGAAGAGCCTTAGTCCTGCAGTTGACCTAAAGTAGCTTGATGATACAATGGTTATATAAGCAGGTGCCGAAGTACTTTCACTCTGGGAAAATATAATCTTCGTATATATATATATATATATATATATATATATATATATATATGCCGAGATACTGACCGACAGTGAAGCAACGTTAAATGTCTTCCGTTTGCAACCCGTGTTGCAAAATGTGGAACAACTGATAAAATCATCCCATGTGCTTTGTTTTTACAACGTGCTCACGCATTTCGAGCAAGCTATTGCATAGTAGCGTTACTGTCGCTGTCTCTACCAGATTTGGCGACTGTACAGATGTGATGGGCCCCATGAGGCCCCCCACTGTACCTTTTTCAGCTTCCCAAAAGTGTACAAGAATGCATGTTAACAGAGTTCATAACGTCTACTTCTCTTCGTAGGTTATTGTTTTGATGCTTGAATACCTTCTTGCTAACATTTATCCGCAGGGATCCATGGCAATCGTGCCGCAGACGCCTCAAGTATTAAACATTTCCATAAGGGACAACATTACCTTTGGAAGAAAGTATGACGGAATGCTTTACAGAACCGTACTGCAAGCTTGTCAGTTACTTCCGGATATAGAGAGATTACCGGCGGGCGATTTAACCGAAGCAGGAGACAAGGTAAGCTACGCACAGATACCCTGTTTAGCCGTTTCCAGGAAAATGTCAGAACATAACGCAATTGGGGAGTCTTATTTCGTGTACTTTCATAATAACACCAAGTAAATTAAAAATCCAGCAATAAAACTTTAAACACAGAACAAGGAAGCGCAATTAATGTCGTACAATATTGGAAATTATTTATTGAGCTCTCACGCAGAAACGTGCGGCATAGCCAGCTTATCAAAAATAGTTGGTAGTTGATCGCTACATGCCCGCAATTTACATTTTTATTGCGTGACTCTTTGGTGCGCTAACGTAGCGAACAACTGATCCAATGCATAATTTCAGTACGCGGAATGACGGCGGGTATATTAGAAGGAACTACAACATTAGAGACGTGGACTCTATGCAACAGTAAATTTAACTGCCTGATCTATTATGGAAGTGTAGACAGCCACGATAATAGAAATTAGGCTGTGGAAATAAATTGGCTCTGAACTCCTTCCTTACTCAGACGTTACAATATAGCTAATGTATACTTTCAATTAGGCAATTAAACTGAATGCCACATTTTGACCGGTATTTTTTGTATTATGCAACAAGCACAAGAAAAACCACGAGGCGTCTACGAAATCTGCAATTTATATTCTACCAGAGGGCGAACTAATAGATGCAGTTATCGGACGAGGTCATAAGTTGTCCCCCCCCCCGCCAAATATATATACTATTTGAAGTACTCGCACAAGATTGGATCAAATTAAACTTGAAACTATTTGTATAGTACATTGACGAATTTTGGTTAACTAAGTTGCCACCTGGAGCATTATATATGATACCCTTAGAACAGCTTCTTATAAATCGATAAAATGAACACAAAGGAAATGAGCCCCAATTTACCTAAAATCTCTGCCACATCTAAATAGGAAATTCACGGTGTCTGAAACTCTCGAAGTAATTTACAAGTTCTTTTTTGTCGAAAAGTATGGCCGGCGCCTGCTCAAAGAATTAGGAGAAAGTTGAAAAAGGGGGTTGATTTTCCTAAATATTGACATTGAATGCAGCGGCACAAATTGGGGACTTTGTTTCCTTGCCCCCCGTTTGCTGTGGACTTTTGAGCGAAAACTACAATCTGGGCATCTTGTAAAGCAGTCATTGTTTATTAATTAAAACTATAGAGCATGCCATTATTCGTTGTTCTGTGGCCGACAGCAGAGACTTGTTTGGTTTTGAGGAAGCAAATTTGGTGCTAAAGATGCCACTTTGCTCTTAAACATCGATTAGCCTCATTATTGCGGAGAATATGTCAGTAAATAAAAATAAGGGCGGTTTTGCGATAAATGCAGCGTGCTGTTGACTATTTTGCCAGAGATAACGACAATAGCGTCCAAGAAAGAAGATACTGTAAGAGGAATAACGTAAGCTTTCCGCTTGCGTTGAGCTCCAAAGATTACGAAACGTGAAAATCCACCTTAAAAGAAGAACACTAGCGATAAGCTTTCATAATGAAGCCAGAAATTGGTTAGTAAATATGAATTCGTACAATATTTACTCAATTTATAATATATTGAGCTTTGAGCGATATACTTTACCTAGTAAAGCAAAGTGTCAAGTTATTTCAAATGTGATATTTGTCGCAGCTTTCATCACATGCAAATGCCTTTATAATGGTCGTCAAATATAACCCTAGCTGTATAATGTACCATAAATTAGACACCACAATATGAGTTCATAGAACCCCAATCATAAGTTTTCTTTTAAGAAATCAGGTTTGTTTGGGCATTGCTAGCATAAACGAATATTTCTCTTATTTTTTCACAAGAACAGAAATTCATACAGTAAAAATAAAGGTGGCTTCGCTCACTCCCTAATGAAGCTTTTATGACAGCTACAGTCTGCCAGATCTCAACTATAAAAGATCATTGCATGCAAGCTCAGCCATTCTTCATAATACCTGCGGATAACAGAAGAGTACGTCTATCCGATTTATTTGCGAAACTATCCAACTGTTACGAAGATCATTTGCAAATTTCTTCATACTCAACACCAGTCATCCTGAGAAACTAGTTTCCCGGGAACCGAACATCCGTATTTTAATGCATAAAGGCTTCTGTCACTTCGTCGGTTTTGATTAATGTACGAATTCTTTGATTAGGAGCTGTAAGAAATATCACGTTGTTCCTGTAGACTATAATCAATGGGTCTAATGAAAAGATGCATGTGTTTAACTTTAAATTCTCGCTTAGAGAGTAAATTCAAGTGATGAGACTAACAAAGGCGTCAGGACAGAATTTAGCGCGAAATATCTGTTACCTTAATATGTAAAATACTACAGGCTTATTTGTCTAGTGCCTTCAACCATGAAATTCTGCAGGGTGAAATGCTGAGTGGCGGGCAGAAGCAACGCGTGTGCATTGCACGTGCATTGTACAGCAGGAGCGACATCTATCTCTTGGATGATCCCACGAGTTCCCAAGATGCACATGTAAAGCAAAAGATTCTTGAGCACATCTTAGGACAAGATGGAGTTCTTTGGGGCAAGGTAGGAGCCATAATCTCAATGGGTTCTCATTTACAATGTTACTTAGACGAGAACACTAATACGACATACTGATCCGTAAAATTTCCTTGCGTGCTAGTTTTGAGCGGAAGTGAATTGCTGCTAATAAATATAAACCAACACAAACCTACAGCACCTGACTGTAGAAATGGTCAGTTAGTATGCACTAGTACAAGCCTGAAGCTACTTAATGCCACAAGCAAGAAATTCGCAATAAAAATGAATGTCCTTGAGTGTATATTCATTTCGAAATAAATATACTAGAGCAAGGTCCTAAGCTCGCAATGCAAAATAAATTTCTTAACGAAGTGCAGACTAGATGGCCCTCTGCCTACTTAGATTTGTAAATAATAATTATAAGTGTCTTCGAAGCTATCAATGAGCATCAATATGCCTAAGTGATTTGGTTGAAAGCAAATTTTTAAGCATTACCGACTACATTATAGGTGGCAAAATTTGGTGTCATAACGGCCGATACAAATATGAACTCTGCAGAACACTAGCAAACTCACAGTTCTATTTTACAAAGGCAAAATAGAAAAACATATCATTTTTCTGTTGCACTCCACAGCGCCCTCTAATGTGCCCTCTTGAATAGCTTTGATTTCAACAGGTATGACCTTTCAACAGCGTAAACACCGAGGTAATAGCGCATTCAAAATTTCACACACGTTTCTTGTGCCTGTACGCGGTACGAGACAGAGCAATTGCTAGGAAACATTTGAGTACAACCAAAGGAACCACCCACTTACCGCCAGTCAGTTTACCAAATGGCACATTTTGGTGCTTCACGCAGAGTAATCAAACTTGGCGCCTGATTTCGGCCAGTACTTTAGAAAAGAAGCAAAATGCACTCTAACATTAGCATTTTCTTTCACGCAAAGTTTAATTACAAGCGCAATGAGCATTTAAAGAAAAAGAGAAATCCTGTGGGCTTTATCCCAGCCTCTGTAGTTTGAAACGTTCTACTCCCGTTAAGATAACTATAGAAATAAGTTTTCCAAATAAGTTTATTTTATCTGTGGCAGTTGTTGTTGCGATGCAGATTTGTGCACCTTTCTTAATGCATTTGAACGCAACCTTGCGAAAACTTAGATACAAATTGCAATCACTTATTCATGACAAAGAGGACTCCGGATTGCTACATTGCTGGCTTCATACAGGAGGCAATATTGGAGGAATGATGGCTAATTTTCCAGAGTTCCTTCTTCTTCTGATAGCACATCAGCAATGAGTGTTGGTGTCAATAGTGTTTGTTTCGAATTTCTCACGAACGACGTATTGTATGTATGTATGTATGTATGTATGTATGTATGTATGTATGTATGTATGTATGTATGTATGTATGTATGTATGTATGTATGTATGTATGTATGTATGTATGTATGTATGTATGTATGCAATAAACTTTTCTCAAGAGAAAAGTGTACAACAGCTGTGTCTTACCAGTACTCACGTACGGGGCAGGAACCTGGAGGCTTACGAAAAGGGTTCTACATAAATTGAGGACAACGGAAGGAACTATGGAAAGAGGAATGATAAGTGTAACGTTAAGGGATAAGAAAACAGCAGATTGGGTGAGGGAACAAACGCGAATTAATGACATCTTAGGTGAAATAAAAAAAAAGAAATAGGCATGGGCAGGACATGAAATGAGGATGGAAGATAACCGATGGTAATTAAGGGTTACGGACTAGATTCCATGGGAAGGGAAGCGTATCAGGGGACGGTAGAAAGTTAGGTGGGCGGATGAGATTAAGAGGTTTGCAGGGACAACATGGCCACAATTAGTGCATGACCGGGATAGTTGGAGAAGTATCGGGGAGGCCTTTGCCCTGCAGTGGGCGTAAACAGGCTGATGTATGTATGTATGTATGTATGTATGTATGTATGTATGTATGTATGTATGTATGTATGTATGTATGTATGTATGTATGTATGTATGTATGTATGTATGTATGTATGTATGTATGTATGTATGTATGTATGTATGTATGTATGTATGTTTACCTAAAAGGCATGAACTAATTTTGTGTGTGGTGAAATATCAATTGCTTTTCTTGCGAAATTCGGTTGATTCTAAACTCCCCTGAATGACGAAATGAAAGCTTTGATGGAAGTATTGCGGCGACGTGCAACAACTTTGGTTTGCCACCGTACCCTGAAATGTAATTGGCTGCGCCCACAGCTTTCATAAGGCTCACATTTAAGCACGTGGGAGCTAAGAATAACACGTAGGAGGAATATTAACCAGAATTTTTCAAAAAACTACGTCCTAAAGTCCCTTAATGAAGTTATCACTGTGCAAAGCCAAGCTTTCTTCCTTCTCTTCCGTTAGATTAGGCCAGCGCTGCCTATCCCCTGCTGTTTTGGCACATGACGTAGAACATTTCTCCTTTATTCCGGGCGCATTTGCGGTCATAGTGCTGGAGACGCTGTGCAGTGCAGTGAGCGACGCCGGATACCCAATCAATGACCTAATGAGCGCGTTCCTACGCGCCAGGAATGCACCAGGTGGGCGGCAGATGCAGTTCTGGCGCGTTCAAAAGAGTGGTGCTTCGGAGTTTGTTACGGGTGACGTGGCCTTGGTGCCCAGAGGACCCAAGGCCCCCCAAATTTTCATACGTTCACGTGACTAACCCTAAGTAAGCCTTCACTAAATGGATAATGCATATTGGTTATATTGAACCTCCTAAGTTAGCTAATTACTTCATGCTGCTCATAAAATCAAGATTTGGTCCATTACTTGAGTTATAGTATTTAAAATTTCAATAAGTGACAACTGCATATATTCTCGTGAGTTTTGAATATTATACACATTACTATATTTACTTTGAAATTGCCCCATATTTTCTCACTAATTTTTAAGCGGAAGCGTATTTCTTTTTCTGCTGTACTAAAAAAAGCTTAAAATGACCTTGCCTTACCTGGCTATAGAGATTTCTATATAATCCTTGGCATTAGAATGCGCAGTTCTTCTTAATATCCTAGCTAGATCTGTATGGTTTACTATCCTGTATTTCTTATTCGTATGATAAATATGACTTGCGTAAAATCTGCCTAAGGCAGAAAAGGGGTCCTACTGATCCCTTCTGATGAAAATCTGAAAAAAATAATTTCCTGAGACACCAATCCTTTAACAGAGGCAGTGCGGCACAAAAGAGGCACCATTTAACGCCACTTGAGCCGTTGTGCAAAACTGCTACCCGCTCTCTAGACATAATGCAGAAAATTTTGCTTCATGGGAACAAAATTTCAGGCATATGTACCACTTCCAACAGGTACTTTTGCGGAGCTTCACCACACTGTAACATAATACCGAGTTGTCTTCGTGCATTTACTTGTATTAGTTTCTCTCAGCTATTTGCAGGGCTTGTATGAGCTGCTCTGTCATTCGTACTTATCACAAACATTATTCTGAAATTAAATAAGTTTAGTAATCAAGCAAATATACTCTTGTATCAAAATTTAATGAACTAAGCTTTTGTTACTAATTCCAAGATTAATTATTTGGCACAACTCATCCCAGTGAATTGCTAAATTAATTTTCCATTCTAATCCGCAATTTTCGAGGTAAATAAAAACAGGTCAAACTGAAGATCGATTAGCGTGCCTAAGCCACCAAATTCTCACTTAGAAAGGAGTATTGTGGTCGTGTCAACTATCCAAAAAACAGGGCACAAAATTTGTCTATTTTTTGCACAATATGGATGCCGGAAAATGCAGATTGTTATGAGTTGAGTTTCGGGAACAAACGCCGATGTAACATTTCAGTTTCCTTGTTCTCTTACACGGCGCAAAATTTCCACTTTCGTGGTTTTCAGACGTGTGTCTTGGTGACACAAACTGCGCGACTTCCATTTTCTATACGCCGGTGGCTGCTGATGCATGACAACAGAGCCGTGTTCATCGACGACGTCAAGAATGCGAAGAATTTGCATAATGCAGCGCCTTTACATTACTTGGAAGAAAGAAAATTTCCAGCCCTGCAATGCCAAACCGAAGATTCGAGGTGGGCTAATTTTTATACACTAAAGCAAGGTCGACGCAGCTTCGCTGCAAGGAAACATCTTTTACTATTAAAATGCTGAATGCAAACGATGCCTCTTCTGACGAATAATGAGCCGCCAGCTAAACATGGACCCCTTGAAAGACGTTTTTAAATCTGTGGAAAAGTTTAGACGATAGAAAAACCTGCCAGGGCCAATACGGGATGTTATTCAGACAACAGGTTTTTATAAAGCAGCTATGGAGCGTGTTGTAGCGGCCCTTTTAAAAGTATTTGTAAGTCCAGGTTGGCATACTTGGCTGCTAGAAACCTGAGTTTCAGGATATTAATTGCCAGAAAATGTGCTCATTTGCCTAACAATTGGAACATTGCGAATAATCGTTTGAAGCATTTGCAGGCAAATATATTTCAAGCCCACAGCATTTTTTTAATATCTTGAAAATTCGAAATATTCCACGTTTCATTACAATGCTCTGTACGGGTAATACAGAAATCGAACTCGTTGGGAGATCCAGAAAGGAAGTTCGCCCCTTACCTCAGACAGGAACGCCTCGTGACGAAGTGCGTGACGGAGCTTTAGTAATTGCACGTAATGGTAGAAAGTGATTCCGCACGTCGGAGCATGCTTGTCAGCAGAATGTTGTGTTGAGTATCAGTATCTGCTGTGACGTAATTACAACTGCTGCACGCGTTTTGTCAAGGGCCCTTCTTTTCTGACGTTATAACAAGGCTGCCTGTCTGGCGCTAAAACATTGCTTGTATCGGGCACTGAAACTCTACAAGGACAATTTTGAATTAGGTGTGATTTGCAAAATTTCAAAATGCGGGGGCACTAAAATGTGACTGGCTACATGTTTTCCACAAATACAATTGAAGGTCAGTTCTAATAAAAAAACAAATAAAGTTTCGATTCTTAATTAACCGTTTTGTATTTACGTTAATGGTAAAAATGTATGTCCGCCTCGGCTATCAACTTCTCTGCAACCCTTTCACGTTTTCTACACTCCTAGCATTCTTTATAATTTTATCCTCGTCACAAATATTGTAAATATGAATTTAAGAGGAAGCGTTCGCTCCGGGCCAAGTCTGATGCCGCCTATTCAAATACATATAAAAGAGAGAAACGTTCTTGTGAGGAAACCGCTTGACCAAAGTGGATGAAATTTGTTAGATTTGAGAGAAATTTGTATTCTAGTTAGTACTAGACGCGGAATTTTGATTTCCAGTTCGGAATTTTTTGCAAGAGTTTTTTGTATTGGCAATTTTAAGAATTTTCACCTCGAGGTTTACAAATAAGTAACTCTGCAACAAAAACAGATACCGGCGGTCTGGAAACTGCATTTATAAGAGAACTTAAAGCGGAGGGATTGAGCTTATTAGCCTACAGCTTACAGAAATTCGTTTCCTGACAAAAAATTGCAAATTCCTGCTCGCGCCTAAGTTGTGTATTTGCGAGCCAAGTGGTTATACATAATATTTTTTCTTCAGATGTAGTAGTAAAAGCATTTCATAAATATATGATACTATTTTTCTATTGCAGAGTAACAAAATCGTAAACCTTATAATTCAGCTTATTGATCATGTCTAATTGTCAATAACTCTTTTATAAAAATCACTGCCCTAAATAAAATTTCGATTCCAACAGCCACTACACATTTTTTTTTCTTTTAACTGCAACCAAATCATATGCATAGTCATGATCCTAATATAGCGATGACGACTCTCCTAACCAAAAAGATGTCGAGGATTCGAGCAATCACAGACTGACCGCCAGAAATACATGGCTCTGAGGTGAGGGCGACGTAGGTGTGTTCTAGAGGGAGTAAACGGAAAATACGGAAAGAGCATGGGCGGACCAAAGTGACCGCAGGAGCATCGCTGAATCGAGTAAACGGCAACAAAAGAACGCTGGTACCTCATGCAGCCAATGCATACGTGTTAAATTATTTCACACAACAAAATGAAATATTACTTCCGTCATGGAGGCCACTGTTGATGACAGCAAAGAGGAGAGGCCTACGGTAACCGGCAGTGACTGCAGGGCAGCTTACATGCAAGAACAGCAGGTGTATCTCGACCTGCAACGGAGAAAACTGCTACGGAAAATTTTATTGCGTTAGCATTAGAACTGTAAAAGTGAAAAAATGCATATATATATGCATGCTCTTAAAGTTAGAAGCCAAAAAACATGTGACTTACCAAAATAGTGCTCTCGGTGTCTTTGTTGATGTTCGTATATATATATATATATATATATATATATATATATATATATATATATATATATATATATGTATATATGATTGTTGTGGGCAACGGGGCCTCAAGTGGGTGCGTCGTAATGCTAACGAATTTTTGTGGCATTTACCGACAAATTGCCCTTGACTTTTTATTGCACGCAGTTTTTCACGCAGTTCTTTGGTTCGTTGCTAGGTCATACCAAGCCACGACCGCAAGAGATGCAGCGATTCTTCCGAAAGATACAGTGCTATCTCACAAAGTGAGCAATGTTCAGTTTGCTTATTTCTGGTGAATGGTATGTTTGAAATTTTTGTGAACACATTTTTGTGTTTTAAAAGAGAAAGAGGTGTGGTAGACGAACAAGCAACCTAATGGGCATCAAGCATTGTTTCAGTGTGAGAATATGGGATACTAAACTGGAAAGTAAACCTGAAACCACCGTACAAGAACAGTGAATGTGACGGGTCGGTGCTGAGCTCAAGGTCGATCTTGCGTTCACGGCCGCCGGGGACAGCGTTAAGAACGGGGCATGCGCGAAATGCATGTGTACTTATAAATAGGTATGTGTTAGAGAGCGTCATATAGTGAAAAGTATTTTGGAGACAACCCCTACAGCGTGCGCCAGAAACAAACCAAGGTTTAGGAGAGGAAAGCCAATGTATTTCGAACTGAATCTTGTTCTTACAATAAAAATGTAATATGAGCCTTTTCAGCATGCCTTCCGTGTACCTTATTGTGTTCTTTCAAGAAAATTTTTTGCAGAGCTGACAACAATAAAGCAGTAAAACTAGCTCGTTTTAGGCGGTATATACAGACACCCTCCACACGTGTCTATTGCCCTGTCTACTTTTATTTTGATGTTGCTGGTTTTCTTTTCTCTCTGCACATATTGAGCACTAACACGCTTTTTTTCCTACGCAAGTAGTGCTCACGTTTTAAACATTGTGGGGTTTTACGTGCCAAAACACCTTTCTGATTATGAGGCCCGCCATAGTGAAGGACTCCGGAAATTTCGACCACCTGGGGTTCTTGAACGTGCACATAAATCTAAGTACAGGGGTGTTTTCGCATTTCGCCCCCATCGAAATGCGGCCGCCATGGCCGGGATTCGATCCCGCGGCCTCGTGCTAAGCAGCCCAACACCATAGCCACTGAGCAACCACGGCGGGTACGCTCACGTTTTTCTATGCTTGCTGGCTGGTGTGTACGTTATTTGAGGGTGATCTTTTGAAAAGTTAGGCGAAGAAATCACCGAGACGAGAACAAAAATGACAACACCAACGGCAAGTTCTGGATTGTTCTGTGGCGGAATACAAGGAAGGAAGAAAATAAATAATTGGCGTGCTGTGGGGACGGGAAAGCTAACCCATAAGCCACATACACGTGTGCATTCTCTAGGGAAATAGATTCAGGTACGAAAATTATTTATGCAGAATAATCGAAACCTGGCATAGGGACGTGCTAGCGCAGTTTGTGATATGACATGCGTCAACTGTAGTAAGCACTTCTACGTTCCTGCATATGAAAAGAGTATCACTGCACGTTTGCATACGGCAAAAGCTACGTGAGGAGACATTGCCTTCGACCAGTCAACAACATTTTATATTTATTCAAGCAATGATTGTGGCAATGGCGTAGCTAAGATACAAAGGCATGATCAAGAATAAGGACATTTTTATAATGTTTTACTTGTCTTGGATTTCTGTTTTATTCACCTTACTTTTTAAACCACGAATTCCTTCCAGCTAGGTCAGCTTCTTGTCATTCTAGGCTTCATAATGGAGTGAAGAGCCCATTCTGACTGGACAAACACGTTGCTTGCACGACAGTACTAAGTTGTCCCAACAAGTGGAGCATCCACCCGATTGCATGTGAAGCATTCTAAGTGAAGCCAATTTTAAATATTTCGATTTTTTTACAACACCTACCCAAGCTCGCCACGGTGAAAGTGAACGAGAAGTACGGACCCGGTAAACTTCAGTTTGTTTAGCAGAAGTTAGCTGCAAGTGAGGTATTTATTGAAAGTTACTTCGCGTGCATGTGTACGGGCTATAGCAGCCCAGTACGTTACTTACATGTACCGAAGCGTTCATTTTACTACCATTAGGAAATTGAGTTCTTGCTCGAATTCTTCCAAAAAAAAATCGACGATGCAAACTTCGTGCTACTCTCGGCAATAGCGAATGTCCGCAGTGTAAAGCTTGAGATAGGAGCCATTTAAGAAAGTTCGGGTGTGGGCAACACAACGAAATATCCTACATGCTTCTTACAACATGGGAATATAATGACAGCAGATTCTAAGTATATTATATGAAATAGACAACCACAGTAATGAGGAGTAGAATGAGAAAGCACTTCTCTCTGCTTCTGTATACAAAATGGCAGTATGGTTACACAGAGTCGTAAACGCCGTCGCTTACAAGGAAGGATTAGCACACTACCAACTACAATTTCCCTGCTTAAATCTATGTGAAACGCTGTAATACATTCATGAAACAACTGCTGGACTAATTTTAATAAACTTTGTAGCGGTTGAGAGAAAAATTAAATTATAGCAACTATAGGAAGCAGAACTTCAATTTTGCATATTAAGCAAAAAGAAATATGCCAAAAATTGGTAATTGTAAGAAATTCAACCACGTTGTTTACAACGCCCAAATCCACCAACAACAGATATCGTAGTAATGTAAGCCTTATCCTTTAGAATATGCACATTCACAGCTACCGTAACATGCCTACCATGGCTGCGAGGTTTTTCTAGAACTCCTACTCAGAAATTTCTGGTATCTGCCACCGCGGTCGGTATATAACACACGAACTGTGTCGCCTATAGATACATTATTTCGTGCAGCTTAGAGAATTGCAACATAATTTTTGTTGCTAACCCAAGTGTTGCAAAATTAATGCTTAAGTTTGCTCGCCGTTTTCTAAATGCTCCTTTATTTAAATAGATGGCATAAATTTAAAATGAACTCGCTGAAATTACTAGACTGCCATACTGTTCCCTAAAATAAAAAAAATAATAAATCACTGCAGTGAACCAAGAAAGATATTTCTCAATTTAATTCTGGGGTGTAATGTGCCAAAACCACGATTTGATTATGCGGCACGCCGTAGTGATGTACTCTGGTCTAATTTTGACCACCAGGGAATATTTAACGTGCACGGGACATTGCGTTTTCGCATTTCGCCCCCATTTAAATGCTGCTGGCCCGGCACGGATTTGATCCCGCAACCTCGTACTTAGCAGTGCAACGCCATCACCGCTAAGCCGCTGAAAAATTATTTCTCGGTTCCATTGAATTTATAAGAGCGCACCTGAGTTAAAGCTTTTTTTGGGTGGCGAATATTACCAGCACGCATCAAACATTCAATAATTTCCAACTGAATAGTGTCATTTGTTACGTAGCATCAGTATCGTTATTTATTTTCTTTTGCTGCGCCAAGAATGCGAAGAGCGGTGAAGTTTTATTTAGTGCAACTTGCTGCTGCGCGAGTTTGAATTTTATTTTTGTGATTTCACGTTTTTGTTTAGTATCTTATCGTGCACCATAACTTGCATTCTATCCAGGGCTTTCTCGATGTCTGCGTGGCTTACTTCAAATACTCTGGGATATGCGCAGTGCTCGCCTTGATTTCCTTCGCGGCTAGTGGAGCGTTCATAGCCTGCCAGCTGTTGTGCATCAAGGAATGGTCAACCCTCAAGATAAGCGAAACCGTCGACAACCACCTTTCTAGCCGATTTATCCTCCAGAGGCTAGCAGCCTTCTGCCTTGGAGATGGTAAAATAACTTTGCTGTATTCAACATAACCCGTGTTTGAGCAAATTGTTGCAATCTTAACATTTTGTTTCTTGAAATTAATTCCGTTAGAAATACGCTCCGGTAAATTCATTGAACATGACATGTGTCACATTTGTTTGGCAGTTGACCACAAGTATGCAACTTTATATAGAAACCATTTTTCACAGTGCCAAAAATGCATTTTAGAAGGGCCAGGAATACGAGTCTTAAAATTTAAGGACGTAGCACAGACGTGTGGGGATTATAGAACAACGTTCCTTAACCAACTTCTCAATAATAAAAGTAAGACTCTATTGACTTAGACAGTAAAATATTGCAGCCTTGCTTCAGTGGATTCTAGTGCATTCGCGATATTTGCCTATGTCATGACTACCTAGCAGAAAGAAAACCCTGTGTACCTAAACCGATAGGAACGAGAAAGTGAAATTAAAGAATTTCCGCCCTAGGTTGAGATTGGAAATTTCGTTCAAGATGCGTTCGTGAGCCACCCTATGAAAGGCCTTAGCGAGGTCGAGTGCAATGATACCTCGTACGCCCCGCGTCTCGTTATCGAATATAGATCTTTTCAGGAGCAGCGTAGCGTCCTGTGTGGAGAGTCCCTTTCTAAAACCTACTAGATTATGCCTAAATAGTTCGTGGTTTTCTACGTGTTCGACGATTCGATAGTGTACTGCATGTTCTGCCACTTTGCACATGCGCGATGTTAGAGAGATGGGACGCAGGTTATTTATGTGCGGAGGTTTCCCCGGTTTGGGGATGAGCAGCACGTTGGCGGTGCGCCATTCCGACGGGACCTGCCCCGGGCTCCACACCTCGTTTATCTCTGCCGTTAGGATTTCGATGGCCTCGTCGTCCAGGTTCCGGAGGAGCTTGTTGGGGACTCCGTTTGGCCCCGGGGCTGATCTTCCATATTTAGGTTGAAGAGTACGGCTCTGATTTCGGAAATCGTAAAAGGTTCGTCTAATTCTGGCCTGTCTAGCCCCGTGTAAACCGCTCTCGCGCTTATGCCTTGCGAATCTCCTTCCTTGACGGGTAGGTAAGTTCGCGCCAGGTCGTTGACAATTACATCGTTTGTGAGGCCCGAGGTGACTTGCTTATGTATGAGCCTATCGACGGCGAGATTTAGCGCATTCCGGGACTGTTTGTCGTTTAGGAGGCTTTTAAGCAGATTCCACTTACTACCTCTTCTCATGCGACCATCCGTTTCGTTGCACGTTTCGTCCCACTGTTGCAGGGCCAGTTGCTTGGAATAGCACTATATTTCCTTGTTTAGTGACGTTAGTTTCGCTCGTAGTCGGCGATTTAATTTCTGTATTTTCCACCTCTCTCTAAGAACGTGTTTAGCCTCCAGGAGATGCGCTAACCGCGAGACCATTTTGGGGGCTTTAAGTTCTGTGCTAATTTCGTTGGTCGCGTTTTTGACGGCCTGTTTAAGATTGGTAATTAGTTCTTTGTAGGATTCACTTGAGGGGGCCGTTTCGGTTCGAATTTTCCGGAAAACATCCCAATCGACGTATTCGTATTTGACCGGAAGTTTGGGTTTGACCTGCACCGCGATATCAAGAACGTAGTGGTCGCTACCCAAGTCCTCTTGGAGATTATCCCACGTGCGCTCGATATTTCGGAAGAATGTGAGGTCTGGCGTTGCGTCTCGACTGACAGAATTACCCCTTCTAGTGGGAAACCTAGGATCTGTAACAAGTGTGAGGTTAAAATAGGCTGCACATCCGGCTAAGTTAGTGCCCATCTTGCTGTTAAACCCGTATCCCCATTCCGTGTTCGGAGCGTTGAAGTCCCCCGCAATTAAGAGGGGCGCGTCTCTGGCTGCCCTGATTGCGGAATGGAATAATGCATTAAAGTCCATGTTCTTATCTGCAGGTGAACTGTAGACGTTAAGAATAAAGACATTCGTGTTGCTCGATCTACTGGGCACGAGCTCCATCAGTTGTGCTTCTAGTTCGTTACGATATTTTTGGAACGGTGCGCTCCACATAAGAGACGCTTTTTTTTAACTAAGGCGGCGATGCCTTTCCCGTTTCGCCTTTGTACGCTACTGCGCGATACCGCGACAGAGTAATCTACTTCTCCGCGAGCGTCTCCTGCAGTAAAATGACTTGTGGCTTGTCTGTCACCGATCTGACGAGCTGACCTAACGGAGCTTTGCGCCTCTGGAAGCTAGCGCAGTTCCACTGCCAAGTTTTAACGGTATTGTTATTTGTGATAGCCATCTTGTTTACTGGGAAATTTTACAAACCTATTGCGCCCCCGTCGCGATTTGATCCCGTCGGAAGCGGTTCAGTATGTGTTGCCTGTCTACGTTTGGGCTGAGCCCTAGGTCTTTCTAATAGCGTTACTCTCTACTCTATGGCGGATAACATTTCCATAATCCTACTCAGGGACTTTTCAAGTTTACCCTCGTTTTTGACGGGCGAAGCCGAGGCGGTGGACGGGGTCTCGTTGACCTCGGTTATGTCGCCCTCTTCTTCCTCCTCTGTGTCGCTAAAAGGTTCCGGGCTGAGCGCCTTGCTTTTCGACTGCCGGCTAACGCGCCTGGGTTACTGTTGCTAACCTCATGCAGGTTTATAAGTTTTCCTTTCATGCTGTTAAAGGATTCCTTAAGCTCTGCGAGCTCGCGTCTAAGCTCCCTTTTTTCCGCTTCGAGCGCTTGGACACGGGGATCGATGCTATGCTCTGGCTGTGCCTCACCTGTCGTTTCTTTGCTTAATGCGTTCTTCTTCCCAGGCGGCTGCGTCGCTCCCTTGACCTTGTCGGCCCACGTGATACCGCTTGACGGACTGGGAGCGAGACCGGGATCTCGATCTGGAGGAGCGTTCTCCTTGTCTCGGTTTGGGTTCTCTCCTCGAGCGTGAGCGCCCTCCGGATAGAGATCGGGTACCTAGGATGGAACCGCTCGGCGCATCTGGTGCAGCCTATGAGATGTCGCCAATTGCGTCGGTGACGTCACATTCTTCGTCCAGTTGTGCCTTCCTTGCTCTTTGTCGGCGTCTTCGGCGTCGGCGTCGTGCGGTGTCTGGGATTTGATGGCGCTTTTTGCACGTTAGGTCCCCGGCGACGTGGCGCCCGCACGCCTCGCACTTGGGGGTGCATTGATGTTCTTCTTCCTTGTCCGATTTTGCTTTTCCGCAACCGCGACATTTACTTCTCTCTTCCTCGCTGCTGATGCAAACGTAGGCACGGTGGCCTACGTGGCCCCAAGCATGGCAAACGTCGACTTGGCGTCGGTATAAAGAACATGGCAACAAGGCCATGGCGCAGATCACGTGGTTGGCCACACGCATGCCTCTGAATAAAATCACGACTATGTGCGAGTCCTTAATTCGTCTAGCTTCTAGTGCCGTGGGATTTCTTTCGTTCATAATGATGTTTCTAAGCGTGCCTTCATCGTGACAGGGGTCGATGTGCCTTATTACGCCTTTGCACGTATCTTCGGGGGCGGCGACGTACGCCGAGACTTCGGAGGCGCCGTAGTTAGTATGGATTTTATTTAGTCTTTCATAAGCACTCGCATTAGAGGCGTGCGGAGTGGCGATGGTTAAAATATTCTGTACGTTGTTTGGGCACACGGTGTCTTCTTTCGTTTGATGCTCAGGCAGGGCCGCCGCCATGGCCAGTGCTTGAGCGAGCAGTACTACGTCGGCTTTTGATACGTCGAAGCCTTCCTTGGGGCGCACGATAACCTTGCTATGTTCCTTCGGGAGCTTCGGAAGTCGCGAAGCTGCCGTTACTTGCGACAACAGACTTTTAGCCGGTCCCTTGGCAGTGCGGTAGCCAGCCGTCTTGTTCACAGTACCACGTTGGCCATCTCGCAATGGCGGCCTCTTCGTCTCCTGCTTTTTACGGTTGCTGAGGGCAGTGATCCACCCCGCACCGTTGAGATCTTCCTGGGTGACGTCCATACCTTCCACAGTTACGACTTCGGGCATGGCGTCGCTTTCGATGAACGCACGTGTCGTCGCTTCAGCCGCGCACAGAGACGGGAAAACGCAAGCGTGGGACTGCTTCTACAGGCAGGCCTGCCCGCACCGCCGTGCCGAGAGCAGGCTGTGCCCGTTCGGGCTAGCTCCCTCATCATCGTGATCGTAGAGCAAAAGCCTCAGAATATGACGAAAAATCCACCCACCGATAAACCTCTAGCATCGGCGGATTCCTTGAAACTTGGCAGTTCCGATGAGGTATATATATCTAGGGTTCCTTCTTGGAAAGACGCCCAAAAATATTTAAGAACGCGGGAGCCGACGGGGATACGTCTGCACTGCTCGGCGCCTCTTCTTCCCTGACGCGCAGAGTGCAAAAATGTATTCGGCGCCTGCGATCTTGGAATTATTGTTCAACAAAAACAAATATAAAGATATATATCCACCTTACAGTAGCGAAGGCTCATCTACGCTGAGATAAAAAGTGAAGTATATCTTATAATATCAAGAACATCACCTCTTCTAAACATCTAGTACGAAGAGAACCAAGAATGTGCGAACAATGTCCTCATATTGTCCGTGACGCACTAGACCATTCAGATATGTATTCGAGTAAGCGAGACCACGCACGTACACTTAGTACCGAGGAGCTACGCAGTAAAACTAGGCCGTGACGCTGTTCTTGATGTATAGTGGAACTGGTCACAAAACTGCTTTCGATCTTGTGCGGTTTTGAGGGTCGTCGCAGTGTCTCAGTGTTTGTACGATCGGTCGATGAAGACTAAAAAGTTGCAGGACGATTGTTCGGTTCACTTTGTTGAATGCTGTACAATGGGGACCATTCTGGGGTGAAGCAGCCACCGGTATACCGGGTGCAACACGTAATTTGAGCCAAGATATTCAAAATGAAAGGCAAGTCGGAAGCGAATTTAACCGAACGCTTACTATTCAAAATAGCCTATAGTAACTTAGGCAATTTTCTTGTTTTCGCCATCGTTCACTCTTTACTTAAGTTTTCTTACCTAACTGTTTAAATATTCGCGCGGAACCCCAAGTATAATACGTAGATTTGTAGAATACCTTCAGAAATCACCCACCGAGTCCTTTCACATAGACCTTTCTTCCCGGTTGGAAAGCCGGCGAAACATGAAAAGAAAGAAAGCACGCGACGGAGCGCTCGCGCATTGGTATCACGCTGCCCTCAAGCATTGGGTTGGTGAACAAGGGCGACGGCATTGTGACTGGCGACGGAGAAGCGCCACGGCGTTATGAAGGTTGTAGGCGACTGCGCTGGCGGCTCTCGTCGACTGACGGCGCAAATGCGTGCTGCCGACGCTGTTCCCCGAACGCACGCTTGAGAGCAGTGCAATACCAATGCGCAAGAGCTCCGTGACGTAGCTTTTTCAGATTTCTCGGGCTTTCTTTGCAACCCAGAAAGAAAGGACTTCGTGAAACGCATCTTACAGGAAACAACTCAATGCGTGCTCTCTTAAGGTGCACTACAAATCTACGTATCATACTTGTTCTCCTTTGCCAGTAATTAAAAAGTAGGGTAATTAAGCTTAATTAATGAGTGAGGTATGGGGGGGAAAGTGTCTGAGTTACTATAGGCGAATGCAAACAGTATGTGCTCGGTGCAATCCGCTTCCGACCCGCCTTTTATGTTTAAAATCTTGGCTCAAGCTACGTGGGGCAGCCTGCATATTCGTGGTATCGCTTGCGGGCGGTATGCTCGGCAGTGGAATTTCGGTGTCTAAATCAGATAAGAGCAGTGGCGTTATTTGTTCTTGTTTTCCAGCACTGTGCAAGCTCGCCGGCGGTCTTCTGCTGTCCCAGGCAACATGGCACTGGTCCACCAAACTTCACATCGACATGCTGGAGAAGATAGTGAGGAGTCCTATTTCTTTTTTCGATTCGACAGCTCGTGGGAAGATCCTGAACCGTTTCACAGCTGATCTGGAAACTAACGATGTCCGCATCTTCGTGGCTTACAAGCAGCTGCTCCAAAACATCTTCTGCTTTCTGGGAAGACAGGTCGTCATCGGATCCCAGGCACCCATCGTCTTTGGCATCGCTTGTGTCACTGAGATTTTTCTCGTGTTTGTGGTGGTACGTACAGCGTGTTTTTTCCGCGAATTCTCTGTGCTAAGAATGCAGTGCGCTCTGAGAAGTACGGACGCGGCCACGTAAAAACATAGAAGCAGCATGAAAAAGTACATGGCATTGTTTATAACAGGATAATTTTGCATTCTCCTGAAATTCACACAAAGCACCATTGCGAACCCATAAATGTTGCTGAGAGGAAAAGAATGTGTATTACAGAAACAAATTCTCCCTAGTCGGTCAATAGAAAAATGCTCGAATGCTTTTTCACACAATACAATAATTACTAGATAAATATTCGCCCTACAATACAAAGCACAGCTTTTTACTCCTAATAATATTTCAATGCTAGGCCCTCGAGTACCTGCTTTTCAAGTTCTGTTTCAGTTGCCGTTGCATTCGACGTTGCACTTGTCTGATTGCACTAGACGTAGGGTTCTTACGTTTGCGTGAGCTGCTTTCTTTTCTTTTTTTACGCTGGGCACATTTCCTGTAATACAAACAGCAAAGTAAGCTTTTAGTAGTAGAATTATACTTTCTAATTACCCAAATAACCGCTTTTTTGCACTTTTACCTCGAATATCTTGGCACCTTGCACCTGCTGTGGATTGTTTTAGTGTACTTGATGCTCTACGCCAGAAACATGGTATTCTCTTCCTTAGCTTCTCTTCAGGGTTGAGGTGAAGGATAAATAATTGGGTAAGTTGTCAATGGGGATGTAATTAATACGCTGAGTTAGCAGTTGTCTTTTTCCTAAGATAGCGACCAGAATAACATTGGGTGAAGAGCTGCGTAATGCAACTTTGACAGCACACATCTGCACCAGTTTGGCTGTTCGGGCTTGCATCTGGCTATTGCTGACGACACCATCGAAACAAAAAGAAAGCTATGCCTTAGTTTTTAAAGAAATCAATGAATCTGCAAAAAAGTGATGTTCCAAATGTACATTTATGAGGAATTGTAGCAATCACTGAGAAATACAAATGAGCGTTTTTTGTGCGCAAGTATTCCCAATCTACAGGGCAATGCAACTCTCCGCGTAGAACATCCGTTTATGAGGTGCTCACACAGCTTAACCTTTTGTTCTATTTTTCTATGGGCTTCGAGGACACTACTACTCCTGAATACTTGTTTAGAGCTGCATTGAGAGCTGCGTGTGAAATTGAGGAATATGTTTCTGTGGTAATTGTTACGAGGCGCAAGCCTTATTTTTGCGAAGAGACTGTTGCGTTCGAAAATCTGTCAACACCAGCGTTTGTGTCCAGCACGTGACATTATTTCAGCAAAGATGAATTTGCACGCCGTAAACCCAATTGATTCATCGGGGGCAAGTTTTCCCAAGCGGCGCACATGTTCTCTTTCATCTCCGTCCTTCATCGAAGGAAAAGTTGGGCACATATCTCATTCCTCTTCTTTGTGACGGTAGTTTACAAATTTCAGATCCCAACTCCGCAGCTAGTGCAGTGATACACATAAGAAAGTCAGTTATGCAAGACGTGAGAGATGCCTGATATGGGGCAAAGGCCTTCGTATACGACATGCTGCATTTATCGTGCCTGCACGCATACTCGGCAAGAAGGAATGAACTGCCTAAAACGTACCGCACATGCATTCATGTACTATCTACCTGCATGAGCAGCAGGAAAGAGCGCCTTTCTTATTAATCCTTCTGAAGAGCTCTTAGCCATTACAAGCAAAATTGTTTATAGTTACCCTCCTACATACTAGTCAACAGACGAAAGAAGGCAGCACATACAGATAAGTGTAGTAGAAATAAGTATTTCTCGTGTTCTCGTTATTCATTCCTAACATAAAATATTAGCTAAGGCGTCAACATTAGGCTCCCCGCAAGTTTATCTTTCATGAAAAAGAGTTTGGCGAGGGCTATTGTGAAAATTTATTTATACACAGGGCAAGAAATGACGGCTGAATTTGTATTTATCAACACGAAGCTGGTTTCCGATGTCGTTTTTTTGTTTATTGCCTTTTGCTGAATTAGGGCTGCTAATGAAACTGATTCTTAGATGGGCTTTTTGGGGTGTTTGCGAAATCCTTTCATTCTAACGGGTGCTTCGATTGTTCTCAGAAGTGTCCGTAAGACCGGTACTAATGTCCGATTTCTCATATTCATTTGCAGCGTTACTGCTTACAGGTCACAGTCCTAGGACGTTTTTACGAGAGCACAAGGTTGTCCAGAGTCCTGCAGCATGTAACCGAAACATTGGAAAACTTGAGCTCAATACGAGTTTTCGGAGTTGTAGAAAACTTCCTCGGCCTTTTTAGGCGACTCATGAATGAATACGTACGCGCATTTCACTTGTTCATCATTTGCTACGCGTTCACCCGCTTTGTTGTTACGCTCAGCGCCCAGATTGTCCCACTCGTCACTGCATTCGTTGTCGCTGTTCCGGCTCAGGGCGACGTTGCATCTGCAGCCACCGTGGGTCTCTCTCTGCTGTCGTCATTGACGGTAGGTTGCAAGAGTTTCAGAGCATGACATCAGTAAGGGTAATACCGCACTTCGGTTAAAAAAAATGGAGGTGCAGTAGATAAACCTTATATACCTCAGTTTTAGATAGTTGTCCAAACTTCAGGAAAAAAAAGCACACGCGAGATTTTTTTTCTTGGCCCAAGTAATTCAGCATTTAAGGGACGCCATAATCAAGAGCTTGCCACATAATTACGTAAGCTTAGAAGTAAAAGCTACCTTACAGTACGGCTCCATTGTGCGCATCTTTAGCGTCTCGTGCAGTAAAGTTAAGATTTCATATTCGCAGACTTTAGAAAGCCGATATTAACCTATTAACTTCAAGTTCTGTATAAGATGAGGGTGCCACAGAAACTCAGAGCTAATTATCAAAAACTAGTTGCACATTAACCACAGCTGATGCCTTGCCTAGTAAATGAGACCTTTGTTTCGTGCTTATTTCACTAAGGCGTGTTGTTAAATATTTCTCTCAACTAGCACAGACTCAATTTTCCTTCAATATTCCTGAATTCATTTTTCCTTTCAGGCGCCTTTCGCTATAACAGGAGTTTTTTTGGTCGTATTTTGGATGACCCAGGGTGATGTAGCCTTCAAACGGGCACTCGAATACACGGAGCTACCAGAAGAAGAAGTGAGCATTGAATTATTTTATATGTGGTTAAATGCAAATAAACACTTGTCCGTTTTATATGCATGTGAAATACAAAGTAAAATCATTGGTGTTCAATCAATCAATTTTTTCTACAATATTAGTGAGATATGAAGACTAATTCTGAAGCATTCCACAGTTTTCTCGTAGGCTCTTACACAGAATGCCTGCAGGTAGGCATCGAAAACTATTTATTGCTTTTGCTGTGAAAACATGGATGCAGATGTCGGTCGCTGCGAATGCCTGTTCAAAAGACATTCTCCTGTTCAGACTTGGAGATGTTATTGTTTCTATCTTCTGTCTGCTAGTACGTCAACTAATATAATTTATCAGATTACTAGATTTTGAGCTCAGACATAAAATACAGTTCTAAAATTCTTCAATATTCACGGCCTCAGGCAACAAACAGAAGGAACGCTAGCTGTTTAAATTAGTGAGGCTTGACTAAATGCGTGTTCTTGTCCCCTATAAGAAGAGTATCACTGAAATAACTTGGCTCGTAACTAAGTAAAAACACAGCAAACTTCGAAATGGAAACGCCAGCAAATTAAAGCGATAGATATGCCTTTAGCTATTTGCCATAATTTTCCAAAATATTTTGTCTGCGCAATCGTCACACCTTAAACGTTGTGCCTCACATTTCTCTAAAAACAGGATGGGGCCTGCAACCAAAAATACTTAATAGGACAATGTTGAACATCTTTGTGGCTGCCAATATTCGACACTTATATTGGAGCTGAAAAACGCATAGTTCGAACATCTCACTCCCTTAGGCCCCAACCAAAAGTTAAAACGTTATTTTTTAATTTCCCGTGAGGATTTATAGTTTTCAGTCCCTACTCTTAAGCCGAAAGAAGCAGCTTTGAAGGATCCTTCACCATGAAGATAACAGTTAAAATCATCTGGTTGTGCTGAATACGGTCAATTTCACTTTAAGCGTTTAATAAATAGAGTAATTCAATAAATTTTATGTTGTGCGCATTCTGTTTGGCTGGTCTACAGTGTAAAGTATGTGGAACTAGTGCACGAGTCTCTATAGTCCACACATGCTTGCAATAAATCTGGAGCTCAAGAAGAAAACCATTTGCGCCCATTTACATTCGCAGGCAATGGTATCTAATGACAACTGTTTGAGTGGGGACAAAGATTTCGGGTGTGGTGGTGTCTTCACCAAGACGAATTTTGAGCGTTGGCCTTGCCATGGTGCAGTGGAGTTTCATCATTACAACGCTTCGTACCGACCGGGCACAACCGAAGATGCCATAAAGGATCTTTCATTCAGTGTCCAGCCCGGAGAGAAGGTAGTTTTTATTTGTGTGTGCTCGAATTATCATACAATTTCTTTAATATAAACGCTGTTCGGGTTCTGAAGTGGTGCAAGTTTCTTTGTCTCCTGAAAACTTGCCGACAGGTTTAAAAAGAATGCAACAATTTGGAGACACACATTTCTCTCTGCAGTTCGGTTCTGAAATTTGTCGAATAATCTGCCAACACTGCTGGATTTGAGCAGTCTACTCTTCATGGGTGATTCTACAAAAATGTATCTGCAGAAATTAGTAAGCGAAACTCTGCTTTACTAAACAGAAATGCGACTTGAAACATTGAAAAAAATGTATGAGCTTTATATTCAGGTTCGGTCCTTTTGGTCTTTTCGTGAACCAAATGAATTCTTGGTTTTCCAAAAGAGGCTTAAAGAGGACACGCACTGGTTCATATGCAACGATGACCCTTTAGCTCGTGTTTTAGAGCGTAAAATAATATTTTCGAACAGCCGCCGACAGGTTCTGTTATGGGTCAAAGAAACGATAAAAACAAATATAGAACACGAACTCTAACAATATTATTTTTTATTAAATATTTCATTAATAGCTCATAGAAGAAAGTTTTAAAGAACTGTAGAGCGCATGGAATATTAGGGCAAATGGATTTCTTTTAACGTCCACGGACATAAACGTACATTGAGATGTCTTCTTTATTGCATACGGGGGAAAGACCGCGTCGTGGGCTGTTGCACGAGCCATAGGATTCGATTGAAGTGCAAACCATAGAACACAGTATTTTGCAAACAAAAATATTAAGGTAATTGAAGCACGTCGAGGACGGTTGTTAATGTCTTAAAACTACACAGTGCTCAAGAGACATAACAAATTTAGTTCGTATGGTTCTTAAATAATGAACACATAAAACGCGCTTCGGACTGATTGTGTCAAATAAGATGGCTCATTAAATGAGGCTTTTATATCTATTCATTTGATTCTGTACTTCCAATTACATATTTCGTGACGCGCCTAATGCCGCGGTTCGTGTATTTCGTATACCACGTGGTGCTATGTTATTGTGACATCTCCTCTGCATTGGTTTGAATTCCAGGTAGCTATCGTGGGCAGAACGGGTGCAGGAAAGTCTTCCATTATACTCGCGTTGCTGCGTATGATTCCATGCACATCGGGCTCTGTCACCATTGACGGAATCGACATTTCTTGCGTGCCGCTGAAGACACTTCGCTCTGCTATCAGCGTCATTCACCAAGTAGGTCAAACTGCTTGCTTCTATTTATTGTAGAATTTCTTTTGTAGCCCACCGGGTTTACGTTAAAAAATTGGTTGCCCTATAAATATAATGTTCGTTATTTAGGTTATTTTCGTGTCCCGATGTTTTCCGATACTACCCCAGAAGCACTTATTGTAAAAGCATGGTTGAAGCACTTGACGAGAGTCAAAGCTGCAAAGGATCTATTGAAGGTTTCTTGACGTACAAGCAAGGCGCGACATACTATTTTTGCCGTTACTCTCTGACAGACAAAGAGCGAGCAGTCATATAAGTACGGGCATTTTTTCGTGGTGCATTCACTCGGTGGCACTGCGTCAGGAGAGCTGAGTTCAACTTGGACGTACGCTTGCATTTGATGATATTTGGAAAAACAAGCGACGAAGCCCTCTACTTTGATGAAAGAAATATCTAAAGCTATCTTGCCCGCTGTCTAGTGCTAAAGTTCACGTTCTGCGCGACGTCCGTGGCTGAGGAGTTGCTCAACATCCAACGTCACAGCGCTGATTTGGCATGGCTAATGCTGCCAGGGCAAGCTGTTGTACATATACACAAGCATACAAGTGTTATGAGAAACACGTTATGCGAAAAATGTGGGTTGCCCCCCCCAGCAAGTTGCTTATTCGTCTACTAATATTTTCATTATTTGTGCTATTTCACAATTTTATATAAAAGCAAATTCACGTGCCCTATTGTTTCCTTGAATTCTCTTTCTGTTGGGCCTGTTTGTTGTAATCAACAAAGATGCTGTGTCTCAATTTCTAGTACTCCTTGTTCTTATTACTAGAAATTTGTTGTTTCAGCCAAGGTGTACGAGATGCATGTTATTTTTTTTTTGTAATTGGTGCAGAAAGTGGCAATGGGCCACCGTCTGCATCCGAGCTGATTACAGCTATATAAAGTTGCCTTAAAACACACTTTTACTACTCCATACAGGACCCATCGCTGTGGTCCGGAACGCTGCGAGAAAATTTGGACCCCGAATGCTGCAGGTCAGATAGAGAGATATGGACAGTTCTTCAACGCGTCGATTTGAGTACACTTGTCGAAAAAACCGTCGGTGGCCTCTCTTTGGTCATAGGAGAAAAGGGTGAAAACTTGAGGTAGGTATTGTGCACTTCACTATACTGCAATAATGAGGGCATGCCGACATGTATAGCAGCACGGAACCTTGAAAGCAAATTCACCTTTCAGCCTATCAAAGAAAATCTTCTCAAATACGGAGACCACATTTAAATAAGATCGATTAAAACATGTGGAGACTCTTGCTGGCAAGACGCACTGTAATGGATATAGTATGTTGCTGTACAATATTTCTGCCTTCTGGATTTTACTACATTTATGCAACTGAGGTGCCAGCACTTCAAAGTGGGCCTGGATTTCCGGCCCATTGCAGGTAATTTCACGCTTCACAAGTACAGCGTAGTACCAACACGACAGGCTTATTCATGCTTGCTTTTGCATGTACCACTTTAGTTTTAATTATTTTCTTCATATCTGCAAAGTGAGCTCTATTGCACCTAGCAAGAAAAGAAAGAAAGCAACGAGACGATGTGATTCAAAATGAGGAGTGCGGGAGCTCTCTGCATGCAATTATCAGTGAAAACGTGCGATTATATAACTTTCAGGATGATTCGATTCTGCTGTAGGTGTCCTCAATCCTCCGTTATTTTCTTGGATCACGAAAAGTGAAGTGACCCTTGTGTAAGCTTCGAGTTCTATCTCCCGGCAGTGAGCTATATCAGTTCTGTACTAACAGGCGCCTTCAGTTTCTTCAGTGCCATTCCCGCCCTGCCTTTTTACCTATAAGGGCGCGTGCTGTTCCTGTAGTTGTGTGCATGAAGGAATACTAGAGCCCTTAAAGGAGTGATTAAAACAGTACCACACGCATCTCATACGAAGACAGCTGACAATTAGCAAGCATGAAAGTGGTGGAACATAGGTTAATTTAATTGCGTGATAAAGATAGTCTCGAAATACCGCTTAGGCGTCACCGACAGTGTCACGACGTCACAAAACAGAGCGAAATGTCCCGTCCATTTTAAACAATGAGGATAGGTGTGATGAATTTGCTGATAAAATACATAACGGTGGAACGCGCGTGTCGTACGGCCGAAATCGCGAGTGGCAACTGCTGCAGTCACAGATATGAGATGAGGTAATGAATGAGGGCGTCATGGTGCATGCCTCTCCTTGGAACAAATATGTGTCCGAATCCACATATATATTACTAGTAACCGTTGTTTTTCAGTGTCTTACTAGATCCACTGAGCATTGGTACCACATTATGATTGTCTAGCATGAACAGTCCTACCGTGAGAATGCTTTACAGCGTTGCTGTATATGGCTAGGGTTCCATGCATATTTGTTGTCCGTGAACAAAAACTATGATCATCATTGGCTCATACAGCTTCGCTTATCAACCACCTTCACAGAGTGGAATGGCTCATGGTTTTTTTCTAAAAGGGATCCTCGTTTGTAGGAAAAGTATGACAGCAAATAATTATTGTTGCTCTGAAACTTGGCAATAGGTTCTTATGTGCGTTTTACAGCGCTTGACCTTGAGTTGACGTAAGGAATGACAAAAAATATCATCTCCCTACTCTAATGTTGTTCTGCTGTTCGCCCTCCAGTGAGTGACGCTACCTTCACCATTATAGTCTTATTCTGCAAGCTATTGCCATGAACTTTTTTAAGAGCTATCCAATGAGTCATGGAAGGCGTCCACACTCCAAGAACCATTGATGTGACTCTGGGTGTGATCCGTAATTCAAGGTTCTTTTGAAAACAAGATATACTTCATTGACGTTGCCCACATTCCCTTTGTGCGAAGATTACCTATTACGCGTGTGTTGTGCTTTCATGATGCAACTGGCGTTCTCGTTGAATGTGGAGGAGCGCTTTTAACTTTAACGTATATCCAGCACACGTATGCATATTTTCAACTACTGGAAACTGGGAATAAAAAAGCAACCAGCTGCTATTTATGCAAGTAGCTTATTTTACAGTGCGATCGTTGAGGCACATACGCCAAAAAACAAGACACATTTTTGGTCGCCTTCGAGTGCGTCGAGAACAGAAAAAGCGGGTAGCTCCCCTGCGGTATATAGCTGTGGCTTCACAAAAAATAAATTTTTTGCGTAACCATTTAGTTCCTTATCACATTCAGCCATAAACACAAGTGCTCACAATCACTAGGTGCTAAGTTTGCTGGATTTACGGTGCTGTAAATATAGCCTAATAAATTGGCTCCCGAATATCTATTGTGACTGGAAATAAAATAAATGAAATAATATATCGTTTCGGGTATTTTACCATGGTTTTCCTAAAAAAGCAAGGAGGCTCGGTGATGCAGTAATTGAAGAAATTGAGGGAGACTATCCGTAATTGAAATACTTCATGAGATTCTTGGTGCTCCCTGAAGTTTAATGTGAAACCATGTTTATGTTCTTTTTTGTGACACCGCGAATGTGACCTTCGGCAGTGTCGGCCAACGTCAACTGGTGTCGCTGGCCCGCGCACTGCTGAGAGGGACCAAAATTCTTGTTCTCGACGAAGCCACATCCCAAATAGACCTCGAGACGGATCGCAGGATGCAGGAAACACTGCGAGTGAGCTTTGCTCAATGCGCAGTTATTACAGTTGCGCATCGCATTGATACCATACTGGATTACGACAGGTGCGTATTCCTAAATAATAAACTTGTAGCTTGGTTGCCAGAAACAACTATGCGCATTAGTAAAACAGCAGTTATTGTAATTTAGAATACAGGAGGGCAACCGTATTCGCAATATTAGAATAATGTCAAACAATCGCCGGTACAAAGTTACTGCGTGGTTCGTTAGGTAGATTCTTTCTGAACATAGCCAGACTATACATAATTTTCAAAATTGCCTACGGAAGATAGCCCGCATCTAATCTCCGAACTGTATTGTTCGAAGAGGCGAACAATAGGTACGCAATGAATCTGGATGGAGAAGAAGTTGATAAAAGGTTCCTCATGATATGTTGAACTAATGACCTTATGGCACGACTTGCGAGTTACCCAGCGACATTGCACGACATACACGCTTGGCAAGAGTTAGGAGGCACTGGTTTTGAGATAAGCGCCATCAAGCATAAGCTGAAATGCGGTGTTGCGCATTTTCTAAACAAAACACCGTCTTGTACATTGACGTGTCAAAGTAAGTGGCACACCCAGGTATTTGGCGCATATATTGTCACTGAATATCCCGAAAACTTATATAATTCATAGAAGTTGGTCTAAGTAAACTCACCGGTTGCATTTCGTAAAACGCAATATATGCTCAAAATAAAAGGCCAAAGGTTAGTGAGCTTTTATAATTATTCAATTAAGCATTTAAATGTTTCATGAAACTACTGTCCAGTTGTTGATTAACCCAGCTTAAGCATAAAGACATCGCTATCTGCCTTGGGCGATTTCTGATAACACAGGCTTTGCATGGTAAATGAAACAAAAACTACCCACTGCGTAGTGGACTTTCTGCGTCTTGTATGGCAGCTATTCTGAACACAGGCCGTGATTTCGCGATCCTAGAGAAGTACACCTAAAAGGAGCCTGGAAATGACTAGATATTTGTACCTTTTATTGCTTTGACATTCGGTTACCCGATATTTTAACAATGTCGTGACCTTACTTGCGTTCCATTCCGCCAGATAAGTGACAACAATGTCCACAAATGTAATATCCTTGCACGACTATAACCTGTGCCCACTAATGCAAATTATCGTTCACAGAATATGGCAGCACCAAAACTGAGGTATTTTTTTGTTTGCAGAATAAAATTGTGCTGCCGACACTAAAACGGCTCCTTAAAATGCGTCAGTAGACGGGTTCTGAAGCAACGTGTGATAATCGCAACACACGGGGGATCGAGTCTCTGCGCTGCGTATATTGGCATTTTCCGAAAAATTCGTTCAACAACTCTTGAAGAAGCAATATACACGATATGTAAGCAATTTCTACTGGATTACTTTCATCACAGGTAATTGTAACTCGAGCTATTAAATTGACAAGTATTTATGCAAATCGGATAACTTCCTGTAACCTCGGAGACCAGACGATTGATCCCAATACAAAACTTGAAGTCCGTCAACCAAGGACTGTAACCGTTGCCCGAATTATTGCAAGTTGAAGGGGCTGATTTCAACAGTGTAACTAATTCTGGCCACATTAACCCTGGCACCCCAAATTTAAGCGTTGAAATGTGTGCCTTGCACGCCATTAGCAGATGCCAATGCATGACGTGATAGCAATCTCGATCACTGCATGCTCGCCCGATACTGATATGTATAGAGCGGCATCAACATTATGTGCCCACATAGTTTAAATACACAAATATAAGTACCTCAGAAAGTGCGTGGGAAAATGGCGCTATGATAAGTCAATTGGTAAGAGCATAGCACGCGTAATGCGTAGACGCGTGTTCATATCTCCACCTGCGGCCAGTTGTTTTTTCATTCGTTTTCATTTCCATTCATTTATCATTGCTATTTTTCAATGGCGAGCGATATATGATTGCCCCTGATTTCGTTGGTGTCATTGTCGGACATACATACATACATACATACATATATACATACATACATACATACATGCATGAATGCATGCATACATACATACATACATACATACATACATACATACATACATACATACATACATACATACATACATACATACATCATTATCATCATCATCAGCAGCAGCAGCCTGGTTACGCCCACTGCAGGGCAAAGGCCTCTCCCATACTCCTCCAACAACCCCGATCATACATACATACATACATACATACATACATACATACATACATACATACATACATACATACATACATACATACATACATACATACATACATACATACATACATACATACATACACACATACATACATACACTTAGCCCCTGTAGATTAGCAATTGCGAGCTAGAGCTGGATGTGTGTCATGAAAACTATAGTAATGCATTATTATATTGGTTGCCACAATCAGCTAACAATACATGCAATTTCTTGCGTATTCATAATTTCCCTGCATATCAGCGCGCATACACCAATACCTTGTTTCTTTTCAGGGTGGTCGTGATGGGCGAAGGACGAGTTTTGGAATATGGACCGGTTCGGCAACTGCTCACCGACCAAAGTTCTACCTTTCGTAGCTTGGTGCAATGTTCCGGCATAGACCCGGATATGAAAGTGCAGGATTCACAGATGAAATAAGTCAACACTTAGATTCACAAAACTATGTTCACTGCCTCAATTTATTACCCAAAATTTAGTTCCTGCAGGTCGCTCATTGTAATAAAATTACCAGATGTTCTTTAAGAGTGTACCTACTTGCCTGCACTGATGGACTTTAAAAGTACAGTCGTATAAAAATGCCTAATATCGTATGTTAAAATTTATTAGCCATTTTATTGGCCCTTATTATGTTGAAAGCTCAAAACACCATTTTCCGGTTATACTCATGGCATTGGTGCTGATTACTTGTCCTGAACGAAAATTCCACCAGTTGTATTCGTTGTGAACGAACACAACTGGTGGAATTTTCACATGACATTACTAGAAATCATGATATTGGCAATCAAATTGACGCATTATTTGTAGACTTTTCCAAAGCTTTTGGCACGGTTATACACAACAAGCTACTAAGTAAACTAAACCTAATTTTAAGTAATCCTCGACTGATCGACTGGATAGCTAGCTTTCTTAACTCTCGCTCTCAATTGGTTTAATTCCACTTCGTTCTCCACTGTAAATGTAACATCAGGTGTTCCACAAGGCTCTGTTCTTGGACCTTTGTTATTTTTAATCTTTATAAATGACCTTCCGAACAATATTACGTCAAAAATCCATCTTTATGCTTACGACTGTGTCCTATACCAGGTAATTTCATCTCCGAGTGATCACGTCTTTCTTCAAGATTCCTTCAACCGACTTTGCACTTGGTGTACGGACTGGCAGATACGCATCAACTTTCAAGAAACCGTAGTAGTGTCATCCACAAGCAGCCATTTTCCATCACAGCATGTGTACGCTTTCAATAACAGAATAGTTCCACGGGCACGGGTGTACAAATACCTTGAAGTTACTTTCAGGCACAACATGCAGTGGTCCCAGCATATTGATCACATCACATCTACAGCACAAAGAAAATTAGGTTCCTTGAGACGAACATTATCTAAATCGCAAAAAGACACCAAATTACTAATGTATAAAACGCTCATTCGTCCTGTATTAGAGTACGCTTCATGCGTTTGGAACCCGTATAATGTGTGCGACATCAACAAAGTCTAATCGGTACAAAGGAAGGCTGTTCGCTTCATTTGTCATCGCTATGATTGTAATTTTTCAGGCTCATCTGCAATGAATTCCTTGAATTTATCTCTTTTATGCACAAGATGACATATAGATTCCATGAAGCTGTTACATTCGATAATTCATTCATGCTATCAACTATCTGCTGATGATTACATCAGATATGCCAGTGCTCTTCTAACCAGACGTTGCCACTCCCTCAACCTAAAGCCTTTCTTTGCAAATACTAATATGTTCCAACACAGTTATTTCGCGAGAGTTGTCGAGTGCTGGAATAAATTACCCCGTTCTGTTCGTGAATTGCCACTACGTGATTTTGTAGAAGCACTAGTGCGATAAGATTGCTTCCCCTTGTTGTTTTTTTCCCATTATCTATTATGTTCAACTGCCTTTGTTTCTGTTTCTTATGTTTACTGTACTCCACTCCTGCAAAGCCCTAAATAGGGATGCAGTATTTGGAAATAAATAAATAAATAAATAAATAAATAAATAAATAAATAAATAAATAAATAAATAAATATAAAAGCTACAAGGACAGCCTTTTTCTTGCTGACAATTTTACTTCTAACGCCCCCTAAAAAAACTGTTTCCGTTATATGCCCAAGAATAATGCAACAAGGTTGTTTGGGAAAGGTGCGTTTGGCAATGTGATTGCGTTAATTAGGTTTTATAGAATGACTTCAATGAATATTTTGTTTTCTTTACGCTAAGCAGTGATCGTCTCTTGAGAAATATTTTAGCTCTTTCTGGTACAAGTGTTCATCTAGGAAGCCTAATATATTACATAGGATATAGAGAATGCAAAAAAACGAACAAAATATCTTTTTCATAAGTAGAATTATCCACAACGCTAATATACGTAACTAATAAAATTTTCACTTCAAATAATCGTGACTTTTCCTGAAATTTAACAAATGACAATATTACTTACTAATATTACTAAAAGTCTTACTAATATTAAATTTCAGCGCCTATATTGTTTTTTACCTTACTGTGTAATCCTTATATTCTACTTTGGGATGCGCACATATTGGTCTCTAAATAATATTTCATCATATATCATTCTTAAATAATTGCTAAGTAGTAATGTTAGCATACACGGAATGCTTACAACACATTTAGATTTTGACAGTTCATCAGAAAAACGTGAAATATGCAGTGGGAATGTCTTTGCCTCAGGTTATTTTGATTCTGACGAATGCAGTCTAAAATTCTCACCTAATTTGTAAAGCTTGGACCAGAGAACGTTAAAAAACGTTAATTAATATTCTTGAGCATAAAAGACGTTCATGATTGTTGACGTGTGTCAAGTGATCACATAAAATTCCCAGTATATTCTATAGCACTACTGCGCGAGATATGTAAAATTTTTAGGTTAGGAGCTTCAGGAAGAAGTTAGATTTAATTGTACTTATCAATATCAGCGGTTAACGAACCAGTAGGTTTCCTATTAAGCCGAAACGGGAGCTCGAGTGGATTCCTTGCATCCAATCAAACACGCGATATCTTCCCGCTCAAAACACCAAGTTGCAGAAATCGGCAAAAAGCCCATTTATCTTTCGTTTGTGTGTGTTGGACATCATATCAAGATCAAGCAATCTATATCAGCCAGAACGTAACGTAGAAAGCAGGTTTATTCGTTGCTGCTTTGTACTGCACGTATTATGGCGCATAATGTCTGACTTCGAAGTGCGGCTGCGCTCATTAATTTCCGTTGTGTCGTTGAAGGACGGTTATTATAGCCTTGGTCTCAAAGAAAACTGCCCTAACGGATATTGTAGTCTAACTTGCTTTGTCGGAGCCTTGCTGTGAGCCCAACCGGTCATGCATTCGTTAACACAATGCGTAGCAGAAAAATCCTAAATATAGGCAAAATGTGCGCAGCATTGTAGCCATAAGAACTCATTATTATACAGAAGAATTGTTCTTACTGGCCAATGTTTGTTTCCACGTGCAGTTCTTGTAGGACGAGTTCTATGAAAAAGCGGTCGTATCAACGAAATCGAGAAGTTAAGGCGATCGACTCCACTAACATATACTTCTCTGAATATACTAGTTGGCAAAGCGGGAGAAAAACAGACTTTTTTTTCTTACGATAACTGTTTGTGCACAAACTGCTTAAAAATAGTTGGGCATGCATTGTGGCCGTATGGTCGCCTATCAGAAAAAAACTCCCGTTAGATTCAGTACGCGGACAGAAAATTATACACAAATCCCTTTAGTGCAATCATTTAACGAAACCAATGTGTCCCTAAGGAACCACTTTATGTTCTACAGAGATACAAGAAATTAAGTAGTACTACGATTGCGATAAACGAAATCCGACAGGAATGGTTTCGGAGAGGTTATGTTGCGTTTCATACATACCAGGTAGCGCTACAAAGCATATAGTCACCTCCGTCACTACTCGTCACATGAAAAAAAAGGGCGTAGGTACGTGTCATGTCATTTGGCTTACCAGTAGCTCTCGTTCTTTCGTGTCGCGATCCATGACGTAGGTATTACACGACAGTTGCCGCATAGACAAACTAAATTACCACACAAGGAGTGGAATGAAAACTTTCTGACGCCGCCTGCAATGACATCGCCTGTAATCGCGACAGAAATACAGGACGCAGCTTACAGGAAGCGCAACTGCGCATAAATAATTATTCGATTTGAGATACCTTGACGCCCACACATTGTGGTTATAATAAATAGACTATTTTTTCTGCACAATACGTCACAGCTCAAAAGAATTTCCTCTGCGATACTCAGATAGTGAGATTTGCATAGGTTCCGCAGAGTTCCTTGCTAAGCATGAAACGGAGTACGATGAAGAAAAAGAATAACTCAAAAAGATTTACTTAATTGCGACCATATATATTTTCACTAAATATATATGACCGAGTAACTTGATTGCCGAAGACGGTAGGTACAGTATAGCAGCAACCGAGTAATGATTCATTCCTAAGGTTCGGAGGACACGTACATACATGGCACATTTAGGATACGAATTGCTACGACGGCATTAAAAACAAAGAAGAGATCATAAATGCACACAATTCCATCGTAAGAAAGTTCAGGTAGGTGTTCAATGTCGCCAGTTCGTTTTAAAGAATCAGCGCTTGGCCAGATAAAGTATAGAAGCCAAGCACATTTCACCTGGAAGACAAAGTAGCTTAGGTCACTGGATTGTTCTCGGCAACGACTGCCTCACCTGAAAGAAGGGATAAAAAAGGTTGATTAAAGTGAACCACAAAATGTGCGCTAAAAGCAGGAATTGGCAGTTTTGTACAATAAGTTCAACATTATTTACTGCACCCAACGCTCAACTTAACAAACCTAACAGCAGGCTAGCATTCCTATTCGCAGAGGTGTACCATGATATTCAGCACCCTTGTTTCAAAACAAAGACAGCGCTCACTCTACATTCAACAAAGGACGCTAATCCAACCATGCTATGACCAAATATTCACATCAGATAATTTTTCGACTACACGCAACTGTCATTTAGGGACATTGAGCACATCAGTCACTATTAGAAAGTAATACTTGTTTTTTTTACATTGACACTTTACGAAATGAATCATTTGCCACGGGGCCTGGCTGTACTAATTCATTGCATTGACATCCGTCAATGTTTAACAAAATGAATGAACACAAATGCTCAGTTGTGAAGTGGCTAGTCGGAATGTGGTTAAATGATTCTTGTTGAAGGGCACCCATTGAAGTCTACGACTTCATTTTGTACATCTGTTTCATGAATTTTGTGTGTGGGGGGGAGGGGTGCTGCTCATTGAGATCATGCCACCTTGAGAAAGAAATCTAACTATACAAACTTCCAAATAATCGGTAATAGCTTACGTAATGTGATTTATGTATACTGCTTTTGTTATTAGAGAGCTCTAGAATTGGGAACCGAACACTTTGGGTCCCAAAGATGCTTTGGGTAGGGTGCTCCTGGGTTCAGCGTAGCATCAGAAATTGAAAACTAGGTCCAGCGCCGACAGGGTTGGGTCGGGTACTCAGGAGGCCACAATGGGAAAAATAAAAAAAGCACTTCAAAGTACCAAAAGATGAAAAGCTTTTTTAAGAGTGAAAAATAACCGAGTGCTTTTTTATAGCAAGAAGGGCAAATAAAACACAATAAACGGAATCACTATGTTAATACTACGAATTAAGTTTGCTGTATTAAGGAAAATTTTTCGTTGCCAGTACATCACGCAATATGCAAATGCCATTTCTACACTGTAGTGTAAGCGCACGTACGAAGCTGTCGGGGCAGCCATGCTTACCGCCTGAGAGATATTGGCTTTGAATGGCTGCGGCTCGTACGGCTCTCTTGGTGATCTGGCAATTTCGCCTAGACCGTCAGGGCGACCCAAGACCGCTTGGGTACCCACGCTAGTTCTCAATTTTGGGGTCTTGTGTCTGCGCGAATGCACTAAATCAAGACTACCTTGCGTTCTGCAAATGCGTGCTTTCCGGCCACAATTTTCTTGGGTCCCCAAATCGCTTTAGTCCCCAATTCTGAACCTCTCTAATAAATGCACCATTCTTGTGTCCACATTTCTGTGTACTTCGTCGAAATTTATGCCTGTTTGTTTGTATTCCTGGTAAAAAATACGTACGGTGTCTTTGCAAACCGGAGTTCATAATGAAATAACCTTACGTGTTGTGATTCCAGGAGTAATGAAACAACAGTTCCGATTAGTCAGTTGCGAATAGCATTCTTTGCCTACTGCAGCCCCGTTGAGCCTATCTATATAACCTCTTACGCCCTAGGAGTTGTTTCGTAGTAACATTACTAACCAAGTGTGCTTTTCAATCTATACTGTTTTTCTAAATGCTGTTTTCTCGATGTTTCTTCAGTGCATTAACCTGCTACTAACAAGTTTACTGGCAATTACATATGTGTAATTGGCCTCACTACTAGCCTTTGGCTAAGAGGCCATACAGTGTTTCTTTCTTGAAATAAACTTGAAAACTTGAAACCCAGTGACCTAAGTTGCCTACCCGCTTGGGCCTCCAGGTATGTGCTCCTGGTCGAGATGCCGTCATGGTTGTTCTTTTATCATCATTCTATGCTCATTATCTTAATCTCGTCATGTTGTCGTCATCAAGGCATGTAAACCGTCCCAGTTGCTGAAATTGTCGAATCGTTTGCTCCAACAGGTATGGGCCGATGGCCGGATGCGATCGTGGTCGCTGCATCGCGCTCATTGAAGCTTTGCCATCTGACACTGGTCATGCCGCCGTTGTTTCGCCATCGTCGTAATAGACTCTTCATGCGTTCGTTGGCACACCGCCACAGTGTTGCTGTTGATGTCCTTCTATCTTTCTCGTTCCAGCTTCGTGATCTGATTTCGTGATTCTGTTGTCGTCACGCCTTCTAACCCGACCAAGTGGTCCAAAACCTTTGCGCCGTTAGATATGTGTTTGCGGTCGTAATGCCGTCGTGGTGATTGCATCATCATCATACTGGCTTGTCATCCGACTCTTGTCATGCTGTCGTCACCACGCCATCGTTGTCATACAGTCGTCGTGATGTTGTCGTTTTATCATTGTCCTCACTACAGTAACGTCATCCCATCGTCCTCATACCGCCTTCGCCGTTGGAGCGACATTTCTTTTTTTTTCTTCAACGTATTGCTAGTAAGGAGTAGTTCACGGTTCATTAAAACAAATAATGTATATAAAAAGTGTTTTGTTTACTCGCGCATATGCGATAGTATTTGTTAACAACAATCTGGCAGTGAGGGAAGAACGAGCAATTTCTCTTCCGCTTCTATGTCTGCAGGTCGTGCGACTTCCTTGTACTAGCACAAGCAGCAAATGGTAGGCGCCATGTTCCTCAATGTATGCCTTTCTTGCTCTCCAATGTCCAAAGCATAGCCAATAAGCGATTCACTTTAATGGCTGTCGTTGACTTATGCTAAGCTGACGCTGTGGCTCTTAATGTAGACGTGGCTTTCTCCCGAACCAGCCAGTAGCAAACTATTTCACTGCAATAATAAAGATGCTATCTCTCGTTGTGATTCTCGCACCGGAAAAGGCGGTGGTGTACTTACAGCAGTAGCCAGTAGCCTAGCGTCGCAAATGATACCTGTGAATTTTTCCTTAGAGCGTGTTTGTGCGAACATCGTTTTACGTCACCAAAGAGATCCTTTTACGTGTGCTAGAGGCCGCCCTACATGACACCTGATTTATGCAACGGATTAACTCAATTGGTCACCGAACCAGCTTTACGTCTGCTAACGTGCTTGACTTCATCCTTACCATGACACCAAACTGCGTGCACTCACTGACTTACTTTCCTTCTATTAGCGACCACTCCTGCCTTGCATTTGCTTTAAACGTGCGCATTTCAAATCGACTACTGCTACAAGGACAATAAGAAACTAAAAGAAAGGGGACCATGCAGCATTATTTAAATAACTTGAAAAGTTTATTGATAACTATATGTCTGGCTTTATTGACAGGTCAATCGAGAAGAATTGGGGCCTTCCTAGAGACAAAGTAACTTTATTGAACGACAGGCGCCTTATATAAAAAACGAAGCTTTCGTTACGGTTTACAAGAAATCTAAGAAGTCTTTGAAATAAGAAGAAAACACGCGTACATGGGCGCTATAACGTAAAACTATTCCAAACTTTTCTATTCTAATTCTGCTATCAGCCCTCCACGATAGGTCAAAAACTTTTTTCGACCACCCCCACTTCACCTGTCTGTCACGCGACGTCACGAAGACCGCGATACCTCCCCATCTGATATGATGTGCACACACTTATTATGAATGATTTGACAGAAAAAAGAAAAACAATTATTTTTGGTTCGACGCCTTTCGCCATTAGCCTCCGGCTATTGGTCAAAAGTTTTCGGGCTGCACCCACTTCACCTGCCTGTCACGCGACGTCACAAAACCGCGAAAACTGACTACGTCAAAGTGACATGTACGCAATAAAAATGCATTAATATGCCGAACAAAACTGAATTTTCTTCTGAATAGCCGCAGGCTGCCCCGTTCTGAAAGGAATAAAAGATGGCTGCCGCCGATCGCTCAGGCGCTGGTTACTCGCACCTGCCTTAGAGCTTGGGTATATTTGCGCATAATAACACTTCTTGCATGGCCTTGTAACGTTTTCGAGCACTTTCGGCAAGTTTACCACCTCATTCTGCCAACTCTTCTTTGCTGAGTGTCCCTTTTAGCGTCATTCTTAAGCTTCCGTTGATTGCAGCCACGATTTTCGGCCATCCACCGCAAGCTAAGTAAGGGAAAGCCGACCAATCGCAGACGCCGGCACCACCCTCTTTATGTGATTATCGATTTTCAGTGCACTGGCTCTGCCGCATCGAATCCCTCTCCACTTGAGCGTTCTCCTCGCCTCTTGTGGGCCAATTAGATATGACAAGCTGCTCAGTGTAGGCAATGTTATTCGTTTTTCAAGAAAACAAAAGTCACTTCCTATGAAGGAGGAGAGCGTTTTATTGGTGTGTTCAGACAACCCTGCGGGTGACCACCGCCCGGTGCTTGCGTATGTGGTTATGCAAATTTGACGTCAGGAGATTGGAATAGAAACCTATTGGAATAGTTTTACGTTATAGGGCTCCATGTTACTTTGACGCTGTGAGTCTTTGCGGTTTTGTGACGTATCGCAACAGGCATGTGAAGTGAGTGCAGCCCGAAACCTTTTGACCAATTGCAGAGGGCTAACGGCGTAAATGCGTCGAATCAGCAATAACTATTTTTCTTTTGTTCAGTCAAATCATGCATAGCCATTGTGTATATGTCATATGAGATGGGGAGCTATCGCGGTTTTCGTGACGTTGCGTGACAGACAGGTGAAGTGGGGGAGGTCTAAAAAAAGCTCTTGACTGATAGCGGAGGGCTGATTGCAGAAATGGAATAGAAAAGTTTGGAATAGTTTTACGTTATAGCGTCCTTAGCTTCAGCCTTTTGCTCATGATGTTGTCCTAGCACTACATAATAGGATACCACTTCATTTTATGTTTGTAGACTTTGCAAGAGCCTTTGATAGTGTCTCGCATCGCCTATTACTACTTAAGATCAGCACACTGAACATCGGCCCCAATATTGAAAAATGGATAGAACGCTTTCTGACTAACCGCACTAAGTACATAAACGCTAATAATTGCTCCTCACATCCCTGTGCAGTTAAATCTGGTGCTCAGCAAGGCTCAGTTCCAGGTCCTTTACTCTTTCTATTCTATAATATATCAATGACCTTCGACGTAACCTTCAGACATAAAACTGTTTGCAGATGACGGTGCCCTGTACCGCAGATTATCCAACCCAAAGGATAATTGTCTTCTTCAAGCCGACCTTTATCGCATCTCTGACTTGCGTAGTAAGCCATAACGGAACCTAATGCAATAGTCTGACAATCTCGTGTTTTTCAAGCAATTCTGAAATTTTAACTACATATTCAATTAAGCAAAATTAGAGCAGGTTAGTATCTACAAATACCTTTGTGATCACATATCGAATGATTTTATCATGACACTCTCACATTGCCTGCGTTACTGACAACGCTAGTCGTACTCTTGGTTCCCTTCGCCAAATTTTTTGCCAAGTGCCAGTAGAACTTAAACTACTGCGGCCTCAGTGCTATCTTCGCCCTTACACCCGTAATTTGTGCCTTTTGAGCATTATGGTATAATATACCTAAATGGTGCTGAGGGTCAAAAGACGTGCGTTGTAACATCATCGTAAGGAATACGGAGAATATGGCGGAAAGTGCTCTTCTGAATTGGCTTTATTGGCCTGATGTAAGTAAATGTGGGATTAAGAGGCAGTATGTAATACCCAACGTAGACACGTCATTATATAGAAGGTTTTTATAGTATTGAGGCAGGAAGCTTTGCCATATTCATTGTACAAAAGAAGACGGAACGTGTCAATACACTCACCTATTTACTTCGCGTAGTTAAGCTCGTGTATACGCTTAAGGCGGTGTGCAACGCCTCCGCAGCTCTCCGGGCTGATACTTTTCGACAAGTAAATAACAGCCCAGGCCACCGACAAATCGGTGCGCGCTGCAAGCACTTCTCGTGTTCTGTTCATCTGGCGAAAAGGAAAATAAAAGAACAACCGATCAATTGTTTATAGGTCTCGCGAAACAGTAAACATTTGTTTTTTCATCAGTGCAAAAGGAACAAAAGCGAAACGAGAATGTTTCTATGCGATTTGCACTGCGTTAAACACTGCAAAGAACTAATATAGCCCCAGTCCAGCCCAGTGGGTATGTTAATATAACGCCAAGTCGGAGTATTGACAAGTGCGCTTCGCAAAGTAAAAAAAGAAATGTAGCTTTACCCGATATGCAGTAATATTACGTTTATTTAAACACGTCTTGTTCTGTTGGTAATTCTAGCAATTTCTTAGTAACGCTCGAGGGAAATATGCAAAATGGGAGCCAGTAATTCATTGTTTGGTTATTGACTTACCGAAAATTCAGGGATGCAGCAATGAACGAAACATATCCTGAGAAACGAAGGGCTTGTTTCTTCTTTTTTTTTCTATTTACAACCATATGAAGCAAACAGACAGTAAAGCCGCAGACAGCATAGTGTATATACACTACTGCATTTCTATTGAAATGTGCGAAAAATCAGAAAATGGAATTGAAAGTAGACAAACAGAAAACTTGGAGCATGTGGCAGTCGTACCCGCACCTTCTCCATTGCACATGCTGTGCTTTACTAGTTAAGGCGCCATGGTGGCCATCGGCCGGTCCACTTTTTCGATATTTATATATGCTAACGAAGCTTAGCGCCGATGATTATTTATTGGCATTCCTTTGGAAAGGAGCGTTAACAAATAGCCACCTAACTTGCTTGACTTAATCAGGTATGCTACACATGTCTTTCATTCTAGCATTTTATAAAAATCTCCTTCTTCTTTCTCTGTACTTAAAGCGGTCCTAAATCCCAGTCCGCGGATTGCATACGCTGCTGTGAAGATTTCCGCAAAGTTTTGCAGTAGTGCGCCGTTCGTGGAACTCGCAAGCGGAACGCCAAGTCGCATTTTTCTGATGCACTTTCGTTCCTACGGAAGCCTACTGCTCACCTTCTCCAGGACGTTTTATTTAGTAAAACAGCAGATATCAATATGCGACTCCTCTTGGCCAATAGCCGACATCAATCAAAACGGGTGTTTGTATCAGTGCGTTTGTTACTACTGTTGCTGTGTACACATACTGACGCAATTTAAACAGCAGGCTGATGAAGTAAGCGAAAATCTGCTTTCGAATTTCGATAATAATCACGTACTTCCGGGAGAAGCCGACTATCGTCTGCTCACGCTCATCCTTGGCCACCCGCACAGGAGAACTAAACTTTGGCCACCCTACTCACTGGTGTCATAACCGTCGGGTGTCGGTAATTTCGACCAGATTTGAACGCTCGACAACCCTCGAACCACGCTAAAGTTAAGGTCAGACCACAGACACGTTTGGCAGCGAGCGCTCGCCCCTGGCCGCTGCTGATTGGACACCCTGGCAGACTTCGCTTCGTATGGAGCTATTGCGCAGCAATGCGCAAGTTGGTTGCGTCTACTACGCGTCGGTCAAGCTGGTGCAGCACAAAGCTGGTCCGCACCACGTATAGCAGGGCCAGAGTGGGGCATACGAGCGCGAGCGCGCATTCAGGCGTTGTCGTGCACAAAGGCAACGCTGCGCGCCCGCGCTACGGTTACACGCAGTTGTCGTTTGCTAGGTAGTGTGGATGCCACGGCCACCGCGTAAGTGCCAAAATCAGACGTAGTGGCGTCTACTCGAAGATCCAAAATCAAGTCTCAACTATGCGCCACGGTGAAGTTGAGGAGGCGGAGCGTTGTCAGCATTCTGCGCTCGGCCGTAGCCTTCGCAGTGTAAGTGACTGAAGAAGAAGAGGAAGCATCGCGAATGGGCTTTTTGGTTGCCAAAAACTCCGCTTCAGCTGAACGCATATAAATACTTTTTGTGGCAAAGTATATCTCAAATAAAGTATTTTGACTTCGGATGCATTTCTCAACTTCAATAAAAAGTGATTGAAGGCTCTTTAATCTTTCTTTCTCGTAATGTGTTTTTCTCTTCCGTTAAACTTCTATATGTACATCGCGCCGCTACCTATGCCTGTAACAGATCTGGTCCTATCAATCTCCTCGCCATTTCTTTTCCACCAATACTCTAAACGTCTCTTGTTTATCTCACCTGCTAACCGTTTGATGCTTCCATCCACTTCAAGTTCGAGCGCTACTGGAACGTGTGGGTTACCTGCGGGTTTCACTGAGTGAATTCCTTCGCATACCATTAGTAAATGTTGTGTGGCCTCCGGATTTTCGCTACAGGACGCATATGCTTTCCCTTGTTGGGAATATTTGCTCCTGTATGTTTTTGTCCTTAGGTAGCCAGTTCGAGCCTCAAATAGCACGGCTCGAACTGGCTACCTAAGGCTACCCTTTGTCTTATTGTGCAGATTTTACGACATAATTCGTTTCTTGCCATTCCTTGTAAATCTTCATGTTATTTTCTGTTTGCGTTCTCTGCATCCAATTTACTGTGCCTGTTTTGTAGTTTTCTTTTTTACCCTCCCCGGTTGTATATATACACTTTCCATTACGCTCTACTTGTTTGTCAACTTTCTTGATCTCCTCCTTCATTCGGTGTCGACGTTTTACAACTACAGATACATGCGCGTCATAGTCGCCCATTTGTTTTTATCCATGTCCATGAGTCATTCTTCAAACTAATATGAAGCGGATTCGACATGGATGGATGCATGGGTGCTGTGAGCGTCGCCTTTGAAATGGGGCGGTTTGCTGTGCCGTTCCACCAAGGTCGTGTTCTTATTACACACACACACACACACACACACACACACACACACACACACACACACACACACACACACACACACACACACACACGCGCGCGCGCGCGCGCACACGCACACGCAAACACACACACACACACACAGGCGCGCACACACACACACACACACGCGCGCGCGCGCGCGTGCGCGCGGCCACGGCGTGGTATGTGAGGGGGGGAGTTGGCAAACACTCCCAGGGCATATCCGCGTCTTCATTTGAATGCAACGGTGGGCTAAAGCGACGCGAATAACAAGTTAGCAATGCTTAGACGGTAAGCTGACGCGTGACCTTGACCCCGTAAAGGTTCTTGCGTTGGAGCACAGGTAGACAACCCCTCTGAGACGCTGCATGCACAATAGTGCACGCCTTCGAACGCAAAAAGCGCGGCAAAAAAATAAAGATATGTAGGATGTCGCTCCTGCGACTTCAATATTGTTGAACCTTAATTGCAGATTACAATATTATGCGCAAGGTGCTTTAGTAAAACCAGTTGCAAGGTTGCCGCCTCATTATAACTCTCAGTATCATTACGCTGTCATGTAGCTAGTTAACTTGCTCCGTTGTTTTTCAGAATATATGAATCGGGCACATTTTTGAGTGACTAGATCTCTGATTTACACACGCGACACGAATAACACAGTTCATGCTGTCATATCTGCTGTTCTTCGGAAGTTATATTCCACGTAAAACGCTTTTCGTAAATACGGCAAAACTGTGTCGCGAACTGAAAGTGTTTAATTCACTTTGTAGTAGTACGATATTGATGATTATGAAGATTCAGCAAAAGCCGTGGTATAATTATATATCAATGAAAATAAATAATTGGTGCGTGAAAGTGGTCGCGGCTGCGTACCTGTCGCACATTTAGCTCATGATACTTGGATGTTTTGACCCTTTTCGGCTAAAACCGAAATTTGAGAAAAATAACCTCGTTTTTTCTTCGTTTTCCCAGCTTCCTTCTTTTTCTTTTTTTAATGAAGACAGGCAACAGTGATCCCTACGTATGCTGACCAGGAAGAAAACGTTCGGAACGTGTAAACACTAGAGTGACAGCGACGAAAAATTTCCGACCAGCAGCGCTCTTCGCTGTTTGCTTGTCACACGCAATAAAGTTTGCGCAAAATTATGACGCCAATAACTTCGTGACTTCTACCTAAGCTCCATCGTGGGATACGGCAGATGTCGCAGTGAGCGTGTTTTGGAATAGAGTATAGAACCAACCGTTCCTAAAACATGTGAACGTGTATAAAGGAAAGAAGCATTTTTACTTTCCTCATAACTTATCATGTGCGGCCACCGCAGTCTTGGTTTGACACGGCCGCGTCAGGCTTAGCAACGAAGCACCACAGTCAGGGCACCCCTGCTCATACTTTTGCATTGGCAACCTATCAGTAAAAGCTGCTAGCCATTCTTTTTTATTTCGTTCTTACGAACGTGGGCCCATACTGATAAAAACACCATAGGCAATATGTGCTCGTAAGGACGAGTTTGTGCCAATCCTCATGATGAAAATATGAGAAAATGTGGCCGGTGAAGGGAACAACGCGGTGACTAATAAAATTATTTGTGAAATCAGCCCCATCACTCCATCGGCACGTCGCCTTCGAGAATTCACACGTATGTGCTATGAAAAGATGCACGATATTTTATGGGGACAAATATATATCTAAGAACGAATTCTCAGCGCTGCAGAGCCTACTACGCGTGTCTTGATCACTAAAATGGACAATAAGATAGAATGGGTGGCGAGGACACTTCAGTGACAGCAGGAATACTACTGTCTTAAGAGCTTGTGTTCTTTCTCAAGAGTGTATTTTTGACGCAAGGAACGTGATAGTCATGGCTACGCTGAAGGATCTCCGTTTTACTCCGATATGACGTGCGCTCGTCATATATGTGGCGACACACTCCGCGCATATTTCTGCGCACCCTCCGTCTTCCTATCATCCAGCCCAGCATAACACAGCTGCACGCTTGAGTGCGCGGCAGATAAACGATAGCGCCACCGCCGCGTCACCCGAGGTATACGTCACCGACGGTGGCTACAAAACCAGGCTGCCTGGCTGAGAAAGACGGCTTTTCTACCTTCCGCTGCTGGGACGAACGTAGCGTTGGTATGCCCGTCCGCTGCTATCGTTAGTCGATTCAAGAGTCGTTACGTTTTTATGTTGGGATTCGTCCTTCGGCAGACACGACATCCCACATCTGGTGACCTGGACAACGAACAAGAACGCATCGCCATGGACGAACAAGACGCCCTTCAACGACAGCTGGAACTTCTCAACAGACAGCTTCACGCGCAGTAAGAGGTGATCCAGAAGAAAAGCAACAGCTTCAGGAACGTCACGACCAACCCAATAGTTCCATGCAGCAGCATCCTGCCTGCTCCGCCGAGGACGTCAGAACCCCGGCAGATGGCATCCCGGACGCTGCCCCGCACGGCGTCGGGCGTGTCGCTCTCAAGCTTCCGCCGTTTTGGGCCGACTCTCCCGAGGTATGGTTCGCCCAAGTCGAGGCCCAGTTCTCCCTAGCGCACATCACGCAAGACCGGACCTGCTACGATTATGTCGTCGCCCACCTCAATGCCCGCTACGCCAACGAGGTCCGGGTTTCCTTGCCAACCCACCAACCACCAACCTTTACGAGCACCTCAAGACGGAACTCATTCGCCGCCTGTCACTCTCGGAAGGCCAGAAGGTGCGACAGCTTCAGTCCGCAGTAATTGCCGAGCGCAAGCCTTCGCAGCTCCTCCGCCACATGCATGCTCTCGCGGGCAACATGGAAGTCCGGGATTCCTTACTGCGAGCACTTTGGCTTCAACGACTTCCACCGCACGTCCAGGCAATTCTGCAGGCTCCAGCTTACGCTACCTCTCGACCAACTCGACGAGATCGCTGATCGCGTCATTGAGGTGCCTTCGCCGCCGTTGTCGCCCACCGTCCAGGCTGTCGCCGCACCACTGAACACCATAGAGCTTGCGCGCCGTGTCGACGATATCAACTGACAGCTCAGCTTCATTCAACGACGCCTGTATGAACACTTGCCGACGGGCCACTCACAAAGCCGTGGCCAGAGCACTACCCCGTCGCAGCAGTCTGGTGACTACGACCGGTGCTACTACCATCGACGCTTCGGGGACAGAGCACGGCAATGTCGACCACCCTGCTCCACTAGAAATCAGGGAAACGCGAACGGCAGCTCGTAGCCACGGCTCCGAGCTGCCAACCTGGAGACCGTCGCATCTTCGTCACCGACCAAATTACAAAGCAGCGGTTCCTTGTCGACAGCGGTTCCGACATTTCCTGCTACCCACGAGACCACCTTCAAGGTCCCCGTCCTTCTACGTCTTTCGAGCTCAGCGCGGCAAACTGGTCCACTATCAAAACTTGCGGATCGCTCTGCCTGCACGTCCAGCTTAAAAACCTACGCCGTGACCTTCATTGGAATTTTGCCATCGCCGACGTCACAGAGCCAATCATCGGCTCAGACCTCTTGGCGCACTACAACCTCCTTCCAGACTGCCGCCACGACCGTCTCATCGACGCGACAACGGGACATTCTGCGCCAGGACAGCGAGCAACTACCCACCAGCCAAGCATCAAAGTACTCAGTGTCGAACATAACTCACCGTACCACGCCATCCTCGCCGAATTTCCCGGTTTGACGCGCCCTAGCGGGTTGCCACGTGACGTGCAGCACACCACTTTGCACTACATCCGTACCACCCCAGGCCCCCCGGTTTTCTGCCGCGCCCGTCGCCTTGCCCCGGACCGCATGCGCATAGCCAAAGCAGAGTTCGAAGCAATGCTCCGGGAGGGAATCGCCCGTCTCTTCGACGGCCCATGGGCCTCGCCACTTCACCTCGTCCCTCAGAAGACCGAAGGCTGGCGGCCCTGTGGGGACTACCGTGCCCTCAACGCCCGCACCATTCCGGACAGGTACCCCGTTAACCACATACAGGACTTCGCTCATTGCATTTCCGTCTGCCACGTTTTTTGCGTGCTAGACTTGGTCAAGGCCTGCACGCATATACCTGTCAATCCGGACGACGTCCCGAAAACTGCAATTATTATTCCTTTCGGTTGTTCGAGTTTCCCTTCATGAGCTTTGGCCTGGGAAACGGTGGACTAACCTTTCAACGCTTCATCGACGAATTCGTCCGCGGCCTCGACTTCTTCTTCGTCTATCTTGACGACATATTGGTATTTTCCCGCAACACCGACGAACACCACAGGCACCTTCGTCTGCTTTTCCAACGCCTCGATGACCAAGGCCTATTCGTCAATGTCTCAAAGAGCACACTCGGCGCTTCAGTCGTCAAATTCCTCGGCCATGAAGTCTGATAAGAGTGAACTCGATCCATACCTCAACGCATCTCAGACATGCAAAATTACACTCAACCAACCACCGCTAAAGACCTTCGCCGTTTCCTCGGCATGCTGAACTTTTACAGGCGTTTCTTGTCACACGCAGCCGACTAGCAGGCTCCCCTCCATGATGCCTGATACGAGGAAACCAACCCGTCCCGTGGACACCGACTTTAACGGAACTTTTCGAAAAATGCAAAGCTGCTCTCTGCACTACCACACTTCTCTCCAATCCTGCGCCAGACGCTCCCTTGGGGCTTTTCACGGACGCCTCTAGCATCGCCGTACGCGCCACCCTTATGCAGAGCATAGACAACACCTGGCATCCCTTGGCCTTCTTCTGCAAGAAACGCTCAGCTCGCAAAACGACCCCTTCTGCGGCCAGTCCCACCGACGAAACCACGACCCCTGCCCCGTCGAGTTCGCCAGCTTACTGCAGAGAACTTCTGGCAATATAATAATAATAATAATAATAATAATAATAACACTTTATTCCACAAAGTCGTTCACGAAGCAGTTCAGCACTTTCGCCACATTCTCGAATCACAGCACTGCACTATCTACACCAACCATAAGCCTGTGACCTACGCCTTCTCTCAACGCCGCGACAAACTCCCACCAGTCCAGCGAAACCAGCTCTCGTTCATTGCCCAGTTTACCAACGACATGAAACATGTCAGCGAGAAGGAGAACGTGGTCGCCGACGCGCTTTCACGTGTGGCAGCTGTTAGCCCTTCGCAGATAACAGCTGATGTCCTCGCCGAGGCTCAGACCACAGACGCCGAACTGCAGGAGCTTCTTAAGGGTGGGTCCTCACTACAGCTGCAGCAAGTCCCCATACCTGAATCGACAACGACTATCTACTGCGGCATATCAACAGCACGAAGCAGGCCTTACGTGCCCCTTTCCCATTTTGAAACAACACATGTTTCAAAATGATAAGAGATCCTTCAGTGACGGGCCCCAACGAACCAACCCCAGCGTGCAGTTGCATTGTGTTCGCCCGTCCGCAGCCGGCCGGCAAAGCATATTCGATCTTGACGCGGCACGTCGGCGCGGCAATGGATAACGCATTGCGCGCCATAACCAGTGGCGCACTAGGATTACTCGGATCGTGCATGTGTGGTCGCGAGTTGCCGGGATTGATTTACGTATGGAGTTTCATAATCTTCGAGGTAACACAGTGGTTATGTAAGAGGCCCTAGAGTGGAGGACTCAGAGTTATTTTTGAACATGTAAGTTTATTATACGTGTGCCCAAATGTCATGTACTCAGCCTCCGCGGACGCGAATCGAACCCTTGACCTCGTGTTCAGCAGCATAATGCTGTTAGCCATTGCGTTATCGCGGCGCTGGTATGGGAAGAGGGAGTGAAATGGCTGTGTTTGCGCTCGACGTGTTTCCTGGGAACAGCTCGATCAATGCACAAAATGTAGTTGGTTGTAGCATGCGCACAATTTACCATGCGTAGAATTTCATCACCATCATTATCAGCAGCAGAAGCAGCCTGGTTAAGCCAACTGCAGGGCCTCTCCCATACTTCTCTAACGACCCCGGTCTTGTACTAATTGTGGCCATGTCATCCCTGAAAACTTCTTAATCTCATCCGCCCACCTAACTTTCTGCCGCCCCCTGCTACGCTTCCCTTCCCTTGGAATCCAGTCCGTAACACTTAATGACCATCGGTTATCTTCCCTCCTCATTACATGTCCTGCCCATGCCCATTTCTTTTTCTTGATTTCAACTAAGATGTCGTTTACCCGCGTTTGTTGCCTCACCCAATCTGCTCTTTTCTTATCCCTTAACGTTACACCCATCATTCTTCTTTCCATAGCTCGTTGCGTCGTCCTCAATTTCAGCAGAACCCTTTTCGTAAGCCTCCAGGTTTCTGCCCCATATGTGAGTACTGGTAACACACAGCTGTTATACACTTTCCTTTTGAGGGATAGTGGCAACCTGCTGTTCATGATTTGAGAATGCCTGCCAAACGCACCCCAGCCCATTCTTATTCTTCTGGTTATTTCAGTCTCATGATCCGGATCCGTGGTCACTACCTGCCCTAAGTAGATGTATTCCCTTACCACTTCCAGTGCTTCGCTACCTATCGTAAACTGCTGTTCTCTTCCGAGACTGTTAAACAATACTTCAGTTTTCTGCAAATTAATTTTCAGACCCACCCTTCTGCTTTGCCTCTCCAGGTCAGTGAGCATGCATTGCAATTGGTCTCCTGAGTTACTAAGCAAGGCAATATCATCAGCGAATCGCAAGTTGCTAAGGTATTCTCCATTCACATTTATCCCCAATTGCTCCCAATCCATACTGTGAATAGCATTGAAGAGATCGTATCTCCCTGCCTGTCGCCTTTCTTTATTGGAATTTTCTAGCTTTATTTATGGAAGACTAGAGTGGTTGTGGAGCCGCTATAGATATCTTTCGGTATTTTTACATACGGTTCCTCTACACCCTGATTCCGTAATGCCTCCATGACTGATGAGGTTTCGACAGCATCAAACGCTTTCTCGTAATCAAAGAAAGCTATATATAAGGGTTGGTTATGTTCCGCACATTTCTCTATCACCTGATTCATAGTGTGAATAGAGTCCACTGTTGAGTGGCCTTTACGGAATCCTGCATGGTCCTTTGCTTGACAGAAGTCTAAGGTATTCCTGAGTCTATTCGCGATTACCTTACTTAATAGTTTGTAAGCAACTGACAGTAAGCTGATCGGTTTATAATTTTTCTAGTCTTTGGCGTCCCCGTTCTTATGGATTAGGATTATGTTATCGTTCTTCCAAGATTCCGGTACGCTCGAGATCATGAGGCATTGCGTATACAGGGTGGGCAGTTTCTCTAGAACAGTCTGCCCATCATCCTTCAACAAATCTGCTGTTACCTGATCCTCCCCAGCTGCCTTCCCCCTTTGCATAGCTCCCAAAGCTTTCTTTATTTCTTCCGGCGTTACCTGTGCGATTTCGAATTCCTCTAGACTATTCTCTTCCATTATGGTCGTGGATGCCACTGGTACTGTATAAATCTCTATAGAACTCCTCAACCACTTGAACTATCTCATCCATATTAGTAATGATATTGCCGGCTTTGTCTCTTAACGCATACATCTGATTCTTGCCAATTCCTAGTTTCTTCACTGCTTTTAGGCTTCCTCCATTGCTGAGAGCATGCTCAATTCTGTGCATACTATACTTCCTTATGTCAGCTTTCTTACGCATGTTGATTACCTTCGAAAGTTCTGCCAGTCCTATTCTAGCTGAAGGGTTAGAGGCTTTCATAGATTGGCGTTTCTTTATCAGATGTTTCTTCTTCGATAGCTTACTAGTATCATGTATAACCGACTTACCAGCGACTTCTATTGCTGACTCCTTAATGATGCCCATAAGATTGTCTATCGTTCATTGCTTCAACACTAAGGTCCTCTTCCTGAGTTAAAACCGAATACCTGTTCTGTAGCTTCATCCGTAATTCCTCTATTTTCCCTCTTACTGCTAACTCATTTATCGGTTTCTTATGTACCAGTTTCCTCAATTCCCTCCTCAGGTCTAGGCTAATTTGAGTTCTTGCCATCCTATATGATCACTGCAGCACACCTTGATGAGCACGTCCACATCTTGTATGATGCCAGGGTTAGCGCAGAGTATGAAGTCTATTTCATTTCTAGTCTCGCCGTTCGGGCTCCTCCCCGTCCACTTTCGGCTATTCCGCTGTCAGAAGAAGGTATTCATTATCCGCATATTATCTGTTCCGCAAACTCTACTAATAACTCTCCGCTGCTATTCCTAGTGCCTATGCTATATTCGTCCACTGCCTTGCCTCCCGCCTGCTTCTTGCCTACCATGGCATTGAAGTCGCCCATCAGTATAGTGTATTTTGTTTTCACTCTACACATCGCCGATTCCATGTCTTCATAGAAGCTCTCGGCTTCCTGGTCATTATGACTGGATTTAGGGGCGTAGCCCTGTACAACTTTCATTTGGACCTCTTATTATGTTTCACAAGAAGACCTGCCACCCCCTCGTTAATGCTATACAATTCCTGTATGTTTCCAGCTATATTCTTATTAATCAGGAATCCGACTCCTAGTTCTCGTCTCTCCGCTAAGCCCCGGCAGCACAGGACGTGCCCGTTTTTAGCACTATATATGCTTTATTTGGCCTCCTAACTTTACTGAGCCCTATTACATACCGTTTACTGCCCTCTAATTCCTCCAATAGCACTGCTAGACTAGCCTCACTAGATAACGTTCTAGCGTTAAACGTTTCCAGGTTCATATTCCAATGGCGGCCTGTCCGGAGTAGAATTTAGCAGCCGCGGAGTTACTAGGGTGTGGCGCTACTAAGCAGCAGGTCAAGCGATCGAATACCGGCCAAGGCGGCCGCATTTGGATGGGGTTCAAAATGCAAAAAAAAAAAAACGTTCGTGTAGAGTAGAATGGGTAAACGGTAAAGAACCCCAAGTGGTTGATATTACTGAGTAAGACCCCGCGATGGCATCCCTGAATCAGATTGTGGTATTGGCATGTGAGACCAAAAAAAATTTAGAATAGTTTTTTACAGGTTTTGCATGCACAAAATGCAGCGTGCACTCAATAAAGGATGCGTAGCTTCGCTTTACAATAACAGGAAGCTGCGAATATGTTCGCCCACGCTTTGAATTAGCTGTGTAAAGCCACGAGTAAGTGCAACAAAACAGCTATTGGCATCAAGGTGAAGTATTACCTTTGTTTCAAGGCTTTCCACTGTTTCAAAACTGAATGTGTCGGCGGTCACCGGGTCGAAATAAATATTGCAGGCGGCTGAATCGTTGTAGTGAATCTTCGGGCTTGCTTTACCGTTAGAGAACAATCTCCAACATCTCTGAGAGGGAAAAAAAGCATTTGGGCTGAAAGAATAGACAAAACTGATTTGTTGAAATTATCTTGAATATTCAAACATATACAAAGTGAGCCGTGAGGTTTAAGGATCGTTGATCATAGCCTTGTTCTTCTAATAGCTATAAATAATGAAAAAATGGATGTGGGATCGCTATGTTCCCCATAACCTTTATTACTTGTCCGTGGAAATGTTTTTAGTTGGCAGCACAAATGAAGTCTGTGGTAATAACTTTGATATTCACTAACGTAGCCCCATTAAATTGTGCTATAGAGGCTATTCCGTGGTTGTGTGATGACGCGCCATTGAATACTAATGTCTCTTGTACTTTGATTTCTTTTTGGTAATCTCTTTCACGCATGTATTGATCTTTTTGTGCTGAGCTCGTACTTAGTACACTAAACCAGCGGCCGCAGTGAAGTCCACAAGAGCTATTGACATCTGTGGTTCCGATATTCCGGGTTTTATTTATCCGGCGATCCTTCACCTCTGCTACCCCGACATTTATCCGTCCGACGACTGTAAAGCGTGCGGAGCCAGAGCGACGCTGCAGCACATCCTGTGGGCATGCGCCGGTAGCCAGCAGCAGGAGTTCCCGACGAACGGGATAGAAATGGCAGTCTCGAACCGAGGGGCGCGTTGGGAGGCGGCCCTGCTCAGCCACGACCTCGCCGATCAACTGTGGGCCGTCCCGCACGCCGAGGAAGCCGCCCGAGTCCAAGGACTCGAGGCCGTCACCTAGGCTGGGGTGCCTATGGCCCCACCCCGGCCAAATCGCCGGACATTTTCAAGAAAGTTTTCACTACTACTACTACTACTACATTAGCTGCAAACACTGTCTGCGGCATATAGATCTGCCACATACGTTTCTGGAGTTGAACCAACTACCACAAAATTTTCAAAAATATAGTTTTTGTTAGGGAATTGTGCTTTATCATTTTAAGCTGATATAACGTACCTCCTCGTCTTCCTCTTCACATTGTCGATATGATTTAGGAGGTAAATTATACATTGTGTTCGACTTCCCTCCCGATTATTCTAAGTTCTCAAGTTCGGCACTACTTCGTAATCTAGTTTGTTCAAGCAGAGCGGTACACAAAAAGTAGCCGTTGATGCGACATATTTAGTGTAGTATTTCCTATTTGCCTCTCAGAAGGCAAATAAAATAAATAAATGTAGCGAAAATTGTGTTGAGGCGGCGTCATTTGCATCAGTGCTGCATACCTTACTCTGCGGCCGAGTAATGTTGTCATGGCTATCGCTAACAAAACGTGTTGAGGGGTGAGTTGGTTAATGATAGAAAAAATAGAACAGCAATAAAAAAATCGCGGACATTATGAAGAACTTGTGCTCGTGCGGTTCTGTGGCTTCTCCGTTCTTTTCTTTGCATTCTATACTTCTTCGTCAAGTGATGTTTCCTACGTATCAAGAAGCGATTTGTTGCTGAGTGTACAGGAAGAAATTGGTTTGCGTTAACGGCGCCTATGCGATGCCAACCAGAGTGCGGTGCCGACGTGTGAATCGCTCTCTGCGTAGTGAGCGCTTCGCTCCGTTGTTAAGAATTAAATAGGTTGCCTTTGTCGCAAACTGGTATATCGTATTCCTGCCGGAAATATCTTACCAAGTTGTGGTGGGAAACGCTTACTTGTTTTTGCCTAAAAATATCTTAAATGAGGTGGCAACCCTAAAAGTGCGAGAACAGGAGCAATGTAAGACCTACCTTAAGCGACAGTATGCACTTCAACTGCGCAGCATATACCAACTTTACTGTGAACAAAGGAAATGGAACACAGACGCAGCTGAAAAAAGATATTCGAAACTCCACGATTCGACCAACGCAAGAGTCTTGTTCTAGGAATCATTGTTGTTGTCGTGTGAAGGATGAAGCAGGAAGTCTGTAAGGGTGCTTCGCTTTCGTCAGTCCTTGTTCCTTTTTGTTCGGGTTTTTGCGAAGGATTCACGCTTTAGAGCGAAACAACGGAAACAACATACACGTGCGTTCACTATCAACTATACTCTTGTTTCATGTAGTGAAACGCTAGACCGCTTTAGCGCGTCGCGGAGTTTATGTATGCGAAAGACAGCGCAAATAACGAGACCTTTGCTTTGGGTTAAAGGATTTTGCAAGAGTGTGTATTAAAAACGAACCTACACGAGTAGGTGGCAATGAAAGCGTCGCGATGTATGTAGAAGACTTGTCTTGTCCAATTCGGCGAACTGATGCAAACTTAAGTGATGACAAGACGCCTCGCCATCTCATGCGGGGTATGAGATGGCGAGTTGGTTAGGACTCTTTGCTGGGTTGGTTAGGAGCCCACCACGTGCCACCGCTGAGTTTCGTACTGAGGCGGTAACAACGAAGAGAACATTGCAATAGCAATCAAGCGTGTACAACCGGGATGCGAGCATTCCCTCTGCATATGCAGGTCCAGCAGTCTTCAGAAAAAGCGTGGAGGTCCTACGGGAGCTAATCTATTGGGCACAAAGTGCATCAGAGGCGACGACTTAACCAGAGCGTCCCATTGTTCTGTTTACTGGCAGACATGGTTCGCGAAGAAATGAGACAGATGGGCCGGGAACCAAGGCTAAATACACAACCAAAAGCACTGCTACTGCATCAGTCGAGCGTCTAATATGCTGATTTACTGCGACAAACTTCACGGCCTGCTGACGTCCCCGCCACTGCCTATATAAACAACCTGATGCCTCAAACTATGCTGGCGCCACTCGCCAGGAGGATAACAAATGCCGGTGTATGACACACTTATTACCGAATACCTCTGTGCTACCACTGTGGGGGAGGCTGACCATCCCCACCGAATGTTTCATTATCACCAGGCAGGAGTTTGTGGTTTTCTTGGTAAACGCACCTTGACCTCGAAACGGTGAGTGCCTATTCGAAATCAAACTGTACCGCTCTGGTCGTCAAAATTTTCCATATGTCTCTCAGCAACATCGATAAACAGCGCCGTTGAGGTTTCGGTCACCGAGTTCCCGTCCGTCATCAAGCTCCCCTAGACGCCGCTCACAGAGCGCCCGTTGAGAACGCTAGAATCAGTGACCTGGGGAGGCAAAACCGTCACCGAACAGAAGAACAAAAGAACCTCCATTCATGACTCCTAATGACGACGAATGATTCAGAAACTAGTGCTGCAGTAGCTGCGTCGATTCCGATTGAAGTATGTTTATTGGTGGTCACTAAGTAAAGCGTTAATGGATAGAGATACACATTACTCGGTAATGAGTGATGATCTTGCCCGAAAACTGAAGGATGTGCTGACCCCTTGGAAAAATAAAACAACGCAAATTTGCAACGCAGGAGCAGACCTCATTGTGCCAACGGGTAATAGCACTGCTAGAATAAAAATAGGTTGCTTCACGTAAGCGGGTAGTTTCAATGTGCTTTCCCGATGCTCAGGATATTTAAATATTGTCATGGACTTCTTGGGGGCTAATGCTGCGCAGTTAACTAGCGGAAATCATGCTTATCATTTTGAACGAGGCACGCTCTCGCAACGTTCGACTCTATAGCAATATTTTATACGATACTCAATGCGGGCGACGATGTTATTGTGCCTCCGAAATCCAGAGTAGCATTTGGAATAAGCAGCAATGCGTTCAGTCACTAAGCAGCCATAGGAGAGAGCAACAACGGACACTCTCTAGAGAAAGAAGGTCTGTATGGCACGAGGCCGCGTACAGCTGCGTCCCGCATGTCCTAACGTTTTCCTCACTACTTTTAGAAATGAGGTGCAACATGCTCCAATGCCGACCGTAATGACCAGGTTTAATGACATCGTTCAATTATATCCCTGAGCGTTCCCGACATGGCACCATTGAATTTCAAAGATGAGGATTCAGTCGTAGCGTCCATCGACATCAAACAAGCACTATTGCCCAGGCAGAAGGAGAAAATATAAAGAATTGTAAGAGAATTCTCAAAATCATTTTCCACCTCATCACCGACCGAGAGAGAGAGATAAAACTTTGTTATGTCCTTGATGGGGTTCAGGGGTGGCGGGGGTCGGAAGACTAACCCCCAATCCCCCCTTCCTCAGACGGCGGCCAGTCCTTGCTTTCTGGCGGCGTCTTCGGCCATCCGGACGGCCCAGAGCTTCTCCTCTGGGTCCAAGCTGAGCAGCAATGTCTCCCACTGCTCGGCCGTAGTTATGCGTGTGTTAGTGTGGGAGGTGTTGGTGGGTGAGGCTTTGGGGCATTGCCAGATAATATGATCGAGGTCAGCGCGGGCCTCGCACGCTTTGCAGAGTGGAGAGTATGCATCGGGGTACATGCGGTTGTAAAGCACGGGGTTCGGAAAGGTGCGTGTCTGAAGGAGTCGCCAAGTGGTAGATTGAGACTTATTCAGTGTTTTGTGTGCTGGGGGGTAGCGTAACCGCTCCCTGCGGTAGTGAAGGAGAATTTCTCTCAACGTGACCATTCGGTCCCGCGCGTGACCGCGATGCAGAACAGAGGGCTGGTCGGGATCGGAAGACGCAGGAGAAGGATGATGCGCCCGGTGTGCGAGAGCTCGGGCGGCATCGTGGGCGGCTTCGTTTCCAGCCAACCATCTGATTATTGTCGACGAATCTGTGGGGCCTATGTACCACTCTATAAAGCAGCATCCCTGATGAGCATCATCAATTGAGGAAGGGAAGTAATAGGAATTCAAGTTAGGAAAATTCTTAAAGCGACATAATTCAGCCGTTGGATTATTTATGGGCGGCGCCTGTGCGACTGCCCTTCCCTTGCAGACAGTGCACTTCTGCATTTATTACCGGAAATTAAATGTCATCACAAAACGGGATGATTTCCTCTTTCAAGAATTGATGTGACTCTGGATAGAATACGAGATGCTAAGTGTTTTTGCTCCTTGGACCATAAAAGTGGGTACTGGCTGACAGAAACTGATCAACCAGATCGTAGAGAGGTAGCGTTTGGAACGCGACACAGACTATGTGACTTCAAAGTACTTCTGTTTGGCCATTCTCCCGCCCCTGTGACTTGCCAGAGGGTGACAGACACTGTGTTGTGCAGATTAAAATTACAATCCTTTCTAGTTTATATTGACAATGTCGCCTTTTTTTGAAACCATTTCGTACAAATTTGCATTTGCACGAGAAAAAGGAAAAAAAAAGCAAGAAGAAAGATTCACTGAACATTTTGATGGCAACAAGATTTATCCGTCACTAATTCAGCGTGCTCGAGGAGCTTGCGGAGTTTTACACTTTTAGCTTTTTACAATGATGTGCAGAATCAGCCCGTATTGTTTAATGATAGTTCCCATGCCGTGCCTACAACTAAAACACTTCGCAACTTTAATGGCATGCTCCAAAGATTGTGCTCGGGACTCTTAATCTCATAATATGGTCACGTGTGTACTTTTTCAAGCGTCAAAGAGGACAATTATTCTGCAGCACCAAGGTAAAGCAGACTACGCAGCTAGCATTACTAGCACGAATATTTGTAAGGATAGCTTTGGCTTTTCCTGTATTATGTCTCGGATATTTTTGTTATTTTGGAAAAATTTGTGGCTTCGGTATGATGCTTGCAGGAATCATTGGACCAGAAAGGCGTGCTTTTTGTGCACCCCATGGTTTAAGGGCGTCGTAAGGCAACTTATTCGTTTGCACTATAACACTTCTGCGCAATTCCTTTACTCATGCTTTCAGTGTCTTTCTTCCTTTTTAGTTTATTCTAATTAATAAATGGTTAGGCTGTTAGTCAGGATTTGCGTAGTGTGTTCTCCTTTCCTCCACTCAAGAATTGTGGTAGTAAAATTTTAAAACAATGAAACGATCGGTCTTATGCAAGCTTACCTCCTCGTACGGGACATATATCTCATTTCCCTTGAATTTTCTTCCAATAACAAAGCCCTGAATCTCGTTCAGAGCTGGCGTTCGTTCAACATGAAAGTAGTCTAGTACCACAAGGTTCAGAGCTATTGCCAGCTTCATAACTCCGCCAGGAAAGGTCATGATTTTCGCCAAAGTTTTCTCCTGGAAATGCGCACACTTCTTGTAGAATTCTTGAAACCGGAAAGCGTTAGGTTGACTTAGGTAATGATGACCAAAAAAAAATGAAAACACAAATCAAGCTTTACTATATGTATTTTTTCCAGGTGCTCGCGTTAGAATGCAATAGTATATCATTTTTGTGAAAACTAGAAACCTTGATATCACTGTAAAACATTTTTCACCGATAAGTGCGCTGATTTTCCCTAAGAATAACACTCTTACCGCTTAGCCTGTAGTAGATCACTGTAGAAGGCTAACATCTTAGGCTTTACTAGCGGCGAGATGCGCTGCAGCATGGAACTGAGTAGTTGATTTGACAACATAGTCCGAAGCTATGTGCTAATCAAGAGTCCGAAAGCAGTAGCTAATAAAATTTCCGTGTCGCCATGTTTGCTTGCTGCAAAATTGAATTTAAAAAAACGTTTTATTGGTTCTCTTCAGCAATTAGATCTTATCGTTTTAGTGCAAGGGTGGGAGTGAAGGGGAAAACCGGAACGCTAATGGTGAACCAACTTTCTCGCAGTACTGTACTACAGCATCGCCACTCTATTCAGTCCCTTTGTTCAGTTTCCGATGTACAAATGCAACAAGGCAATTTTGCTAGCCAGAGCTAACTAAGGACCACTGGTACTCAAGAGAACTTTCTCGATGAGGTGCTATGTCCCAACTGCTTCCATAGCAATGTTGGTAACTTTTGGGGGGAGCAGTTATAACTAGGTCGCGGTGCAAAACACTCTACTCATAGCGACAATGGCTAAGGTATCTTGATTGTGATGATTTCTGTAGAACTTTGTCTTTGATAAATTTCGCTCCTTTCCTGAGGCCCTCCCTAGTATATTTTACAAATGTAACTTTAGGTTACTTCCTGCACTAAGCTGCCTCATGGCGAACAGGTAAGTGTACTCCGGCTTCCCATAACGTTATCAGATATCAAAAACTTGTTTTATATACATGACCAGTGTTGATACATCTAGTGAAAAGGTAATAAGATCTTGAATATGCCCTTAGAAGTATCTACAAACGAAGGCGTCTATTTTACCTTCCAATGAAATTAGACCGAAGTACTAAACCAAAATATTATTAGCCGTAGTTCCTTGAGAAGCTTTCCAAAGGCCATTTTCTTCTAGTTGCGTTATTAACATCCATGACTACAACAGTCTTTCAAGGAACGCTAACGAAAAATAATAGGCCGAGCTAGACCGAAAGATTAGGCATCTGCATAACGAAATTCATCATTCGTAGCGAAAACACAACTTTTGTAAGCGAGATAATGAAGAAAATACGGAAATCAAATTAACGCCACCTGTGGAGGGCTATAGTAACCCTACTCTCCGAAAGCGCCTTAGAGGAACGCTATGTAGAGATTGCAATAAATCGTCCGTATTGGCACTCTCCTTTGAAATTGAGGAGCAGCAGCAGGGCCTTCAGCGGCAATCAAAGAAACCGATGACATACTGCCTGACCAATAGACTCTCGATCTGTGCTGACAGAACATTTTTATTGTTGTCTCCTTAGGGGGGAGGGGGGGTACAAAAACGCAGAAGTGTTGTTTAGGTGGCAATAAAGGTCTAAATTACCAACACGTAAATTAACACAGCTACCAGAAATTACTACGTGCATTCGTGCGCGTACGCATCTGCCCATTTTCAGACGAGCTAAACTATTCACTGGAGAAAGTCGATTAGCAAAAATCACTGCCCACAGTCGTAAGACATACACTTTTACCAAACTGAACATAATTTACCAGGATGGCTTTGTTGCCTTTACGAACTCGTCTTTATTGTAATTTAAGATGAGGCCTATACGGAACACTTGGAACGTTTGACATATTTCTCACAATATGCGGGAAACTGATTTACATCGACGAGAAAACTACAACAATACCTTATTAGCCGTGACATAATGACCGCAATAAGAACCGCAGTGATGACGTTTCCTGCTTCGAATACATCTAGGCATTAAATTGTACAAGAAAAAACTGAGAAGAATATTCTACAAGAAATAAGTAAGAATGGTGATAATAAATAAAGATGGTCCTTTAGAAATCTAATAGCAACATAAAGAAATGAGATTGCACGTGATAAGAAACAGAGGCAGAAAAACTGACGCCGTAAAAGAAGATATAAGAGTGCACAGCCGTGAACAGAACTCATTTTCATAAAGAGCAGTTATTATTCTGAAAAAAGAAACTAGTTTCATACATCGTTGTTCTGTTTTCTCACTTCCGCAAGGCAAAGTTACATAGGTAAATATGACAGAGCCAAAAAAGAGGTCTATCAAGCACTTTGATATCATGAAGATTGTATAAGTTCTTTCGGTAAGTATCTGTGCGAACATTATTTCTCGTTTTAAAAATTTTACTACTGTAAGCATCCAAACATTTCCTGCATTGGAACGAAAACATTAGGGACCAACATTGTTTGGTAGCTCCACTGAAGGCACGGCGATCCTCCCTCGTTACTGCAAATGTCATTACCATTCAGTACATTGCTCGTGAAGCCCGTATTACAGGCTAAAAATTACCGACTGATTCTGACCAGGTCTCCAAAAGGATCAGTTACACTGAAGGAAATGGCATTTTTGGTCAAGCGGGTTGCCCTGCTCTCTGTAGTTGTGCACAACTGAAATTTGTAGATGACGGTTTGGGCTCGGCACTCACTAATTACTTTTCATTTGACGGCGGAGCTAAGTGACCCATCGGAAGTGTTAAACGCAACAGCTTCCTGATTAGAGTTTGTGCACCGGGTCCTTTAATAATCAGTAACATTTGTTTCCATTGCAATGCGTCAAACAATGTTGGTTAACTAAGCTCTGAGCGTGCTCTTACGAAGGTTGGTTGCCTCTCGCCGGGCATGCCTACATCGTTCCAGGAGGCGATGCATTCCACAATATTGTTGGGGTTTTCCTGCCTCCATGCCATGAAAACAAGAAGCCCCAAGTACCTGCAACATCCATCAATGTTTGGTGGGTAATGCTGCGCAGCACAAATCGCGTCATTTCTGTCTAAGGGTACAATTCGAATTTTTACATACAGACACAGACAAGTGCGATTCAGTCAGTGGTTCGGCGAAACGCCGTATCGTCAGGTAAAATCTAGATTATCAACAAGCGGATCTGTGCGCGCCCCAGGCCGTCAAACTTTGTGTTTTATCACAATTGTCAGTGTCCTGTTGTTCAAATGTTAGATAAATACAATGCCATACATACATACATACATACATACATACATACATACATACATACATACATACATACATACACACACATATACATACATACATACATACATACATACATACATACATACATACATACATACATACATACATACATACATACATACATACATACATACATACATACATACATACATACATACATACATACATACATACATGTATGAACACTTCCACATGCATCAATCACGAAGACTTAGGCATATATACACGAAGTAGGCGATTTGGAAGGTGGGAGAAAATATACCAGGTACTGCATTTTTAACGTAGGTCACACTGCGATGGCTTCTATTACTGACACACTATCCTTTCTACAACAAAGGCAATAATACATAGTTTCGTAATGCTCTTCGCAGTAGGTCACCTTTCGATTTCGTGGCTGTAGGGACCTTGTGAATGTTAGGCGTGACGAGGCAAAATATTTGAGCTCGTCAAATAGGTAGATACTGCGATCATTGAACGTATTTCGATTTCCGATGAATTTCTTATTGCTTACTAATTATTTGATATATAATAAGTTGTATAAACCAAACATACAGACAAGCGTCACGAGTAAAGTAGCGGCAGGATGCGATCGTTGTCCACGTCGCTGACATTGAGACTTGCAGCTTTAATTTAGCGTTCTAAGTAATGAAATGGTTATAATACTAAAATATGGGTAACTGGTCTTACGGTCGAATCTTGAGGATCTTATCCCGCTCTTCCTCTCTGAAGACAGCCGGCACCGCATACATTGCGAAATTAGTGATCTCATCTTCGGGATACACAGCGCTCAATAGCGAGCTGTAGATTTCCTGGAAATTAATACAGCGGCTTGAGTACAAACAAATAAGATAAATCATTTAAAAAAGGAAATCAGAGCAAGAAAGCAGGCAACGACACAAATATGGCATCTAAATTCGCAAAATATGTTTATCGTTGACGAGAAGGCTATGCGTTAGTTTGAAGAAGCGCTATGTCCTTCGTGCATTAGTTGTAAAACAATCACTTGAACTATGTGCTATTTAACATGTTCTTTCTCCTAAAAATTTTCTTAACCTGTTATTGCGAGAGCAATGAGTTAAGCACTTATATAATGGCACTTATATGGTCACTCCAGGAACATTATTACCGTCATCGTCGCTCTGGGCGTCACGGTGATGTTCCGTACGAATCCCAAGGGTGATAACACCGTCGCCCTGCTCCGTACGCTGTATGTGCGAATGAAAGCATGCCAGTGCATACGACGATCGCGGTTCAATCTCGCGCACAAAGGAGGAAAGCGGGAAGGAAGCGCGCGATCTTCTGTCGCGCGACAGGCACCGGCAGGGGGGCAGCAAGGGGGGCGCTGTAATCTGGTAGCAACTACGTATAGCGCGGTCGCGCGGACCCTATCTTGAAAGCGATGTGCGTTTTGGGCAGAGTCTAGGTACGCCGACGGCTCATACCTTTGTGTATGCTATGTTCTCGCCACTCAGTTTGAGTTGGAGCAATGGAAAATATGGAGGTCTCTTTGCTCGCTGCAGGTGAAAAGCACTCTTTTCACCTGCAGCGCAATACATATGTGGCTCTTGATCACCAAGTGCTCTCTGATACCGCCCACCAGAAGATTATTCACGTGGAGTAGCGTCGAAGTTGCGATGGACGTAGATACTGGCTGCCCAGTGTGTGCCATTCCTAAGATCGCTTGACGATGAGCAAAACGTGAACAAGGTGAATGCAGGAGTCAACGTTTCGACAAGTGGACTTGTCTTCTTCAAGGCGACGTATGCTTTCCTCCGACGTATCAGGAAAGCATACGTCACCTTGAAGAAGACAAGTCCACTTGTCGAAACGTTGGCTCCTGCATTCACCTTGTTCACGTCTTGCTCATCGTCTCGAAATTCCATGTCCCGCATTCCCCGTCTTTTCCTAAGATCGCTTGAGGTACACATACTCATGGACGGCCACAACAACGGAACGCAGAGCTACAGCTTTCATGTTATCTCGGAAGGGCGCGCTTCCCGGTGCACTAAAAACGCCCGCGTCATATCACGGTAAAACAGTACAATGCCGTTTCAGAGCTGTAGACTGCAATGGCTGCAGTATTTCTGATCCTAACCTTGTTCAAAAACCACAGACGAACGCATCCAAGTATTGAACACGCACACAGTCTTTAGTTTCAAACCATGCCCTGAAGCCCCATGCCCTACTGCAGGAAAACTACGACCATTTTACTGAAGGTACTGTCTCATCAAAGGCCCGCTAGTCCGAATGCAAACCAAGGTCGCACGAAGACCTAAGTTCTGCAGGACCAGAAAAATTATATTTTACACTTCGTGGTAAAGTGTCAAAAGAGTATGACAGGTTAGTCACGGCAAGCATAATAACTCCGGTGTCGCATTCTGAATTGACAACACCGATTGGTCCACTTTTGAAAAAGGACGGATTTCTGCGTGTTTGCGGTGACTTAAAAGTAACGCTAAACTCAATGAACGATAATAAGCAACACCCCTGCCTTTAATAGACATCTTACAGCAAAGCTCCTAAGGGCTAGTTTCCCCACTATCGTGTCCGCGTGTAGAAAAACATCCTGAAGGTAGCACAAAATCGGCCCGAACCGCGGCGGAAGGGAAGTAGGTATTAAGCCCTCCCCATACTTGAGCCTATCCCAAAGATAGTGCAATGCAGGGCCGACCCACAGCGGAGGTGAAGCACGTGTTAAGCACACCCCATACTTGAGCCTATACCAAAGATAATGCAATGCAGGGCCGACCGACGGCGCAGGCGAAACAGGTGTTAGCACTCCCCATACTTGAGCCGATACCAAAAATAGTACAATACAGGGCGGAACTACGGCGGAGGCGAAGCAGGTGTAATGCACTCCCCATACTTGAGCCGATCCCAAAGATAGTGCAATGCAGGGCCCACCCACGGCGGAGGTGAAACAGGTGTTAAGTACTCCCCATACTTGGTAATTATAATGCTAACCTTTGTCTCTGGGAAATTGTGGTGTCCATCTCAGAATCGCAGGCCTAGTGCCATGTGATACCGCGGGCTCGTGACATCATGCGGCTCCTGAGGGCCTTGGACCGACAGCTCCTCTTTGTCACTACGTGCACTCTCAATTAAGAATAGTAAGTATCTCATTCTTTCTGTATGCTGGAACAGCACCACCAGTGTCAAATGTTTCTGAATAAACAGGGCAGCTCGCGCACCTTTATTCAAAGCTGCGACACGAAATAAGGTTTTATGACCCCAAGATATAGCGTTAATTAGGACAAGAGACTAGTATCAAGCGATGCAATTGTATACAGCATTTAATATTTAGCAGCGCTCGTCTTTGCGTGCTGGAATCAGCGCGGCACAAACACAACCACTGCAGTTTCCAGTGCAAGCCAGCGAACTGCAGCGAGAACCAGCGCCTGTACAGCACAAACCAGTGCGCCCCAACGTCATGACAGTGGAACCAGCGTCTCTTCCAGTGTGACCCAGCTCTTATCTAGCGTTCTCACTGGTGTCCCAGTGAGTCCCAGCGAGTGCCAGCGTACCCAGTGCGACCCAGTGCCGAAAATGCGCTGGTTTCACGCTAGAAGACGCTGGTTTTTGCAATAGGGAGTCAGCATATAGGCGCCTGGGGAGTGTGACAGGATGTGTAATATAAGAGGACGGCTTGTGCTCGTGAGACACAATGCCATGATTACCGATGTGATTAGTAATAAATTCTTCGCGTATACAAGAACTTTCATGCTCACCTTGAACAACAGGTACATTTCGGGCTTGGTGAGGTCATCGTTTTCGTCTAGGAAGAGACCGAACCCACGGCACATCATGTTATTATACAGTTTCCTTGCCTCTGCCGTAAACGTTAAGGTTTGCATTTGTGCGATAGCAGCACTAGTTTTATGAGGAAATGATTGCCAAGAGATGGTGAAGAGAAATCTTGTAGTCTTGCTAACCGTCTTCAGGAAGTCGTACGCAGACTCTGCAAAGAGGAACGAAAATGTATATGCTATTAAAAAATTGAGTTCTAAATGAAGAGGATAATAAGGTTTTAACGACGTGGACTGGAATATGATCTGGTAATATATAGCGGGACTCCAAAACTACTTCGCTATAGACAAACATGTGAACCCAATGTATGATAGCAATTTCACTGCTAGGAATAAAGAGAAAATCAGACATCCACCCGTTCGTAGCAATTGATACAAAAGAAACCCATACGGGTTCCTCGAAAGAAAAGCCTCATAGTTGAAAGAAAATTCGTCCTGTAGCAATTTCTACGAACGGGTGGATGTCTGATTTTCCCTTTATTCATTACTTCTCTCCACTTTTCGGTTTTCCGCAGACCTACTACGTCAATCACTGCTAAGAGTTTAAAGCAGACGCACTGAAAGGGAGCAGTTAGCATAATGGAAGGTAGATAATTGACTTGAGTAATGAAAATGATAAATAGAGCTGTTTAGGCTGCTTGCATAGAGAGCCTCTGGGCTCTTGTAGTTCCCCTGGTATGAAATTGTGTGCATCGAATGTTGCCGTTCTCCTTTTTCATAAAGAGCTTCTTTTTAATGATTGTCTGCCTCCTAGGAATATGTTCCCCCTGTATTAAAGCCACAGTTCCTGCAACAGGGATTTGTTGCTCGGTGAAGGCGGTTGACGTGGCTGTTTGCGCTCGGGGCGCGAGCTCGTAGTCCATCGCGTGGCTGCTGCGAAACTCAGGGGAGCCGTCTTTAAAGCTTTTATTACACTTCTGTTGGTAATACCATAATGGTAGCACATCTCAAAAATTATGATTGAGTGGTCAGAAACGTAATTAAACTATTAGTATTGGGATCTAAGGAGCTGTAGATCCCAATACAAGGAAAAAGAGGCACTAAGTTGAAGGTACACTTATAATATTATTAACCGGAACTATTGAACCTATAAAGATTGAGGAACTGTTCAAGATGGGGGCGGGGGGGGGGATGGGGGGATGGGGGTTGAATATGGCCTCGCAGTGCCTTTATTCATTTCCACTTTTCCTTGTCATGTGTTCGAAGGCGTTGCAAAATATAGGCAAATATCCCAACCCGACGTTTTAAAGATGTTCAAAGTGCTGATATAGGCGGGGTGACTGCTGTTTAAACAGCGCAGTGTTTAATCACTCAGACAGGCAGTATCGTTCAATACCGCGACATATTTTCTGGATCCTTCTCTAACCCTACGCAGGCCAAGTGCCGTTACTCTATAATGTTTTTTATCCCTGTCTCCTACACATATAGTATCGGTCCCCGAATTCAATTTTTATTGGAATCTTGTTTCTGTTCATAGATGGCGTCTGGAAAAACAAAAAAAGACAAGAAATTCATTTGGGAGATATTCTATTAAATTATCAATTTGTTCTGCAGTGGTAACAGTCGTTATTACCACTAAGTAATAATTATTAATTATTAAGAATTAATACTTATAATAATAATTATAATAAAAAAGGCGTCGCCAGTCGAAACTCCCACCACGTCGGGTCCCTATTGGCGGCAGACTTTAACCCACGTCTCCCACACACCTTCCACAAAGCATCGTTGTGCCTACCCGAACGCCTGCACGCCTTCCCTCCTTCTACGCGGTTTACCCTTCAAACAAGGCGGCTGAATATACCTGCCAGTCATCAGGACCAGTGTGCTACATGGTATGTCGAAGACTCGCTTCGATGCCTGACCATGTTCGTAGGGGCCTGAAGTTCAACTTTACACTGCCGTACCAGGTGGGGCCAAGCCGGAAATGAAGCAGCAAGGTGACACTAGACTAAGCGTTCGCTGCTTATCGAACAGGTGAGAAAAAAAAATTAAGTATTTCTCTCTCTCTCTCTCTCTCTCTTTCTCTCTCTATCGAACATCGTGTAGATGCTAACGTTCGCACTGGCTGTAAAGTGCGGAAATCATGGCGGCGCATTCAAGGCGACAGTGGCCCGCTACTAATCTATGAAGCGACAACTGACTGCTGCTCCTCAAGCCCTTTCTCAATTTTTCGTTCCTTTACACTCAACAAAAGTTGCTGCGCTAGCCAGATTTCACCTCCGGAATTTCGCCGTGGGCGCCACAAGCCACAGGTGCTGCGAGACCTCTGAACCTGGGCAATGTTTGCTTACGCGACAAATGGCGCCACAACCTAAATTATAATATCAGCGTCATCGCTAGCGTAAAGTCAAAATCAGTTCGGGCTATCGCGGTAGGTATTCTGCGGATAATGCGAACACGTCATTAAACATGGCTGATATTTCATGTGCGTTTGTGAGTTCTATTTGTGAATTTTCCCATCGAGGTGCTTTTGGAACTCCGAGTTGCGGAATTGTTGCGCTCGCTTCTGAAGATCTAGGGGTGATTTGGGCCGTGCTTTGTAGCATACGACAGCATTAGCATAGCGTCATCGGCCCATGCTAACGCAACCATTTACGCTGTACTAAAGGCCTCCACTTCCTGCATCCAGTTAACAGGCCACAAACACGTGGCACATCATTCATTTCAAACTTACTTGCTCGCAGAATGAAAGTTACTGCCTGGGTGAACCGCGCGTCGCGTGGTGAATACAAGTGACGAGTTGCTTCAATTTCCTTTCCGGGACAGTGTTGCATGAACTCTGGTCACCCGAGCATCTAGTGCCAAATTCACAAAGTTTTTTTGTTCGTAAGCATTTTTGGTCATTGGCTGGTTGGCTTCGCTGAACACATGGTCACCATCAGAATTGGCTGGAATTAGTTCCTGAAGATAACGCCAGCGTGAGAGCGTTTTGTAAGTGCGGGCCCTATTACACATCAAGAAAACTGCAAGCTTGATCACTATAAAGCGCTTATGCAGGGCATGTTTTTTACCGTTGTAGGTGCCATTGGTTTCTTGCTGTATCGATAAGATAATAACGTCACAAATCCCGTATGGTGGTGGGTCCTGGTTTTCAAAAATGTCCTTAGTCAATCGCAATTTCCTTTCGTACTTGTTTGGAGCAGTAAGATGGCAGTACAGGGGTGTAACTGAAAGTAAAAATATAAAGAATCAAAACGCAAATATAATTATTTTGCGAAGTCGTTTGGCCTGTGAAACATGAAACAGGAATGACGCTTTCGGGATGAGCACAGAAATCGCTTCCAGCATCAGATGCCCGCTGCTAAATATAAATCAATGTAGCCTGCGCGCAAAGCCATGTAAGTGAAAGTTGCCGTTTAATCATAGCACGAATTAACCTTTAACTTAATCGGACGCTATCGCCACAGCAGGTACTACACATGTTGATCATTACTAGTTATTTTTTGGTTGCCCTCTCCCGATCCATTCATGTATATAAAGCCTCGTACCATAAACGTGAAACCCGCCGTGGTTGCTCAGTGGCTATGGTGTTGGGCTGCTGAGCACGAGATCGCGGGATCAAATCCCGGCCACGGCGGCAGCATGTCGATGGGGGCGAAATACGAAAACACCCGTGTGCTTAGATTTAGGTGCACGTTAAAGAACACCAGGTGGTCAAAATTTCCGGAGTCCTCCACTACGGCGTGCCTCATAATCAGAAAGTGATTTTGGCACGTAAAACCCCAAATATTATTATTATAAACGTGACGTCTTTTCTTTCCATTACGATTGGACTGTCAAAATAGCCCAACGACGCCAAACGATACATGGTGTCAGAGCATAACCGAAGCTAGCGCCTAGTGATGTACAGCATGAACATTTTGAAACCACCACGCTCACTACGCAATGACGAGGGTATTAAAGCAGGTACTCAGGCAGCGCTTCGAGTTGCTCTTGCCGGTGTCGGAGCCCAGTAAGAAACCTCGTACGGAGGCAACAAACACAGCGCTCCTCCTAGGGGTCGTAGATGAGGACGCACCAGATTTTCGACACGTTCGAATACCAGCAAAATGAAGATAGCAGCGACTATAAAACAGTCGTACGGAAGTTCAACGCATATTTCGCGGGACACAGTAAGGAGGTGCACGAACGCTATGCGTTTCGTTCAAGGATCCAAACACCTTCGAACGATTTGTCAGGGATCTGAAGATTCAGGCAGGAGCACGCAACTTCGGCAGCCTTAAGGGGTCGATGATCAGAGACCAGATTGTGTACGGGACTATCTAGAGCAACCTCCGAGAAAAGCTGTTAAGGGAGAACAATTTAACCCTGCAAAATGCAGAACTCGCATGTAAAGCCGCGGAACAGCAGCAGCACACAAAGTCTGGGTACGCGAAGACAAGCATGTAGATCAGGTAAGCGTGGCTCACAATCACTAACTTTTTCCATCAAAGCATGAACCTACCTCCTCCGAGCGTCTGAAATACGGTTGCAGGCATACAACGTGATGTCCAGCCTTTGGGAAAAGGTTCAGGAAATGCCACAGGCGTAACCATTTCACCACACGCTGTAAAGCATCCACGGAAGTTGACGAGCTCCTAGGCTCCGTAGACAACGTCGACATTATAAACGTGTTGAATCTAGGGCAAAAATCGATGTGAGCGGATGATGCGAGCTCAAGTTGAGAACATGCCAGTAGACCTAAAGTTGACACAGGAGCACATTAAATTGGCTGCCTCTGGGGCTACTACCTCAATATGCGTCCAAGCCGCAGCTGTATCCAAGTAGCCCAGTGTTGCATTCGTATGGAGGAAGTGCAATTCAACACATCGAGGTCATGCGTACCGAAGTCAGACTGAATGACCCGGCCCGAGTGCTCAATTTTTTCGTCGCGTGGAAATGGCGTCAAATGTCAAGAAGACCATCAGGCGTTAAGAAAAGCTCGCCGAGAAATTGGCAGAATATTAAATGGGTACAATATATGAAGGTCCTTTTAGCCACGGTCACATTATCTAGGGCAGACAGGCCATTGTAGCAACGTAACTGAGATATTTTTACATCATCACTATGAATTAAACACGAAGAACGCCGCCTAGCCCTCGTTGCGCAGTCGCAATCTTACGTAGGTCTCAAAACTCTCAAGACAGAATAGTTTCATTTAGACATAAGGACGAAGAAGCGTGTCTGACGGCTGAGGTTGGGCATATCAGTATTAGCGGAAGTGCTTGCGTAAACCAGCTCATAATTATGCGAGATAAAGATGAAATGGCTTGTCTTAACAGCTGTCCATGAAACAACGCCGTGCGTGTCCCAGGTTGACGGCTAACGCTGCTTCCCCTGAGCTCACACAAGTAAGTCTTGACGTGTGGCGATGCCTTTCCGGAGCATGCGCAGATAATTGTCGTGTCTACCTATTTTTTGGCGCCACTGTGCGATCCTTAACTGTTTATCCGGCATTTATTTATTTATTTATCATACCCTCAAGGTACGGTTGTACATTGCAGAGGGGAGGGGCAAAGTTAATACAGAGGCAAATCACAAAATAAGGAAGGAAGGCAAACAACATGGCAAAAAAAAACATCGTATACAAAATAATAAGAATGGCAAATAGAAACTTGTAAGCGTGGCAAAAATACACGGCGTAACAAAAATAGAGAGGGAAGAACATAGCATATAATAATACAAGCGATAACTTAACATTATGGCATAAAAGCAGTTATTATACAGAACAAGCAAACGCAACATTAATATATAACATGAAACTTTGAAGTGTGCTTTTAAAGTTATTGGTGTCAGTTATGCTTGTTAGTAATGCGGGTAAGTTATTCCAATCTTTGCTCGTTTGGGGAAGAAATGAATATGAAAAGCCGACGGTGTTGCAGTGCGGAATGTTTACCTTTTGGCGGCGGTCAATGCGAGATGAAATGTATGGTGGCGGTTGAACAAAGATAGAACGTAAATATGTGTTGTGGTAGTAGATTTTATGGAAAAAACATATGCGAGATAGTTTTCTGCGAGTTGATAGCAGTGGCAGGTGTAGGAGAGCTTTCATTGTTGTCACACTCGCAGTTCTTTGGTAGTTGGTGAGAATGAAACGGGCTGATCGATTCTGTAATGCCTCTAGACTGTATGAGGGTGTCATGACCAGGGTCCCATACTGAAGATGCGTACTCTATTTGAGGACGAATGTGTGTTGTGTACAATAAAGTTTTAGCGATGATGGTGCTAGAGAAAATTTCCGACGAAAATATCCCAGTGTACGAATGGCCTTAGATGTTATGTGATCAATATGAGTTTTCCAGGATAGATTGCTGGCAATGTGAACCCCCAAGTACCGATATGACGTTACACATTCTAGTGGGATGTTATTTAGTGTATAGGTGGGGCAGATCACGTTAGTACGAGAAATCCTCATAGTCTTACACTTTCTAATGTTTAATTCCATGCGCCACGTACGACACCACTCATTTATGTCATTGAGATCCTTCTGAATTAGTAGAATATCTGAAGAATTAATTATCTTACGATACAAGACGCAGTCATCCGCAAATGGACAAATGTTCGAGGATACGTGAATGGGCAAGTCATTAATATAAATTAGGAATAATAAACGACCGAGCACAGACCCTTGCGGGACGCCGGAATCAACTGGAGCTAAAGGTGAGTTAGTTGTGTCGTTGGTTTCCCTCTTCTTGTGTATTTGTCTTGAAGCGTAACTTTTTTCTAACCTAAACAACAAAACTGTCGTGGATGACCTGCTGGTGAGACATATTCAGATATGGTATAACTTAGAACATATAAGAGATATTCTCAAAACAGTGTATGCAACACAGGGATAACAGCATGCAAGATGCCTCGGATAAACCTCGACATATTGAGCTAAGAGCGGAGACAACGGGACTAGAGAAGACCAGCGCTGACTAGGAACTGGTGACAATGTTAGTCAAAACAGAAATATACAGAAGAAACCTGCGGGAAGTATTAAATGCAGCTAATGTCAGCGCCACACAGACACACACACGCACTCACACACCCACATTCTCTCTCTCTCTCTCTCTCTCTCACACACACACACGCACACACACACACACACGACTAAAGCACCGAGTTACCAAGTATCGAATAACACAAGTACTACTGCCAGCTGGCAACTAACTCCATCTACCACGCGGGGAAACTCAAGGCGCTTCTACACAGGAAGTAAAGTAAGCAAAAATATAAAGCAACAACCACGAGATTAAAATGTGTGATGGTGACAAAAACAAAAGTAAAGGTGTCCGTGGTGAAATCGAGCATCCTGGGTGACCATTCCCATTCGGGCTGCCTTTCGGACTCCATGACGACTCACCCTAGCCTTTTTTTTTTCCGCCACCAAGGTTCTCCCACTTCGCTGCGCGATGGACTGCTTTATCATCACAAGTACACCTCCGACAACGCCACAGGTGGTTCTTTGTCCCTCGCCATCTTTGTGCAAAAGCATGCTCCACTTTCCGTGCGGCCCCGCAATGCGCTCATACAGGGCGCTGAAAAATTTATGCCATGCTCTTTTGCCGCTTTTTCTGGCCTGGGATGCATAGGGTGTCCTAAATATGAGCTTAGGACTAATTTTGATATATAGGCACGTTTATAAATTAAAATGGCAAATTTTTTATTGATTCATAAACTCGAGAGTATAGGGTTTTATATGGAATAGCACATCTTTTAAGTTTCTTCCACAGCTTTACGCACTCTTCTGCTCAAATTTCCCATTACAATTTCGCATAAGTGTAACTGAAGCTCGATACACAATTCAATATCCTGATTCAAGGCGTATGGGATCGTGGGCTCATTGGCATAAACCTTGACTTCAAAAAAACTTCATTCGATTCACAGTTGATGAAGTTGAATCCCTATTCAGACCATATTTTGTAGGAAAATTGCGAACTGTAGCTGCCAGTCCTTGAATATTTTTTGAATAGAACTCAGCAATAAAAACGCGTTCTTTGGTATAGCATTGCATTCTTAGTAAAGCTTAACTATCAGCTATCACGCTGTCTCTATTTTTTCATTGCCAACACGTTACCGCAGAAATTGCGCCAAATTCAAGTCTTGGATGAATTTCCAGACACCCTTTACAATTTTCTCGAGAAGTACATAAGCTGGTATTCAGCGTGTCAAGGCTGAAAATCTCCTGTTCGCTGTCCTTGTGGTTCCTTGCAGCCAATTACGTACCCCTCTCGAACATTTGACCACGTTGGCCACTAACTCTACGAGCCTCTGACGTGCACACCGGCTAGAAATCGCTGGATTTTTTTCGCCGTAGATCACCCGGCGCTTTATGCAGAAAGAGCTGCCCTTCCGATCGCCACAGGCTGCGATGTTGCCACTTCCCCCTTGCAACATATCGTATTTCGTCAATGTGCACTCCGGGAACTTCTGATTGACAGGGCACATGTCTTCCTTTCCGAGGTGTTTAATGCGCTCGTGGCTGTGTGCCGTACTGTCCACCGCACCACTGCTTTCTATCACCAGCAGGATAACTGCGTGACTGAGCTATTCCATCACATTTTGCGCGACATGCTACCCATGTAAATTGTATCAGACCGCACCAAGTCGGCCACGGTTTTACCGTGTGTGACCTACACCTAAACGGCATATCACAGGTCACGACAAGCATTTCTCTATTGAACCTCGCATATGGCCGCGAGATGCCGCACTACCATACCGCTGCCCTCTCCCGCTCTTGAGTCAGCAGAATAGCTTCCTTTTCACTGTTTGACATTTGAAGCGAATGAGACAAACGAGTGCTTTCGCCGCATGATCAATGTCCAGCTAGAGGCTACAACTCGCGCGCTTGGGGCCGGACCCTCACCCAACAGATCGACCTGCGACGGCTTGGTAATTAAACAGCGCTACAAATGCATAAGCATTTATAAGCCTCAGTGTCCGTATATCTGAGGTAGTTAGCAGGAAGTGTGGCGGAAGTAGTGCCTGAATAGGATGTCGGAGGTAAGCGTATTTTTTTATTTTTTTCACATTTGAAAAATATCATATCGCCTGCTTTGGGTGGGAAGTCCAGGTGATTGCCAATTCATAAATAAACGCATGTGGCTGGAGCTAGTGCTATGTTCCCGTCTGTTCTAAAACGAAGCTTTCTTTGCCCCTTGCTTCGACTTTTTCCGCTCCAGCTACTGCTGTCTTGAACGCCGTGTCAGGAGGTGGTTCAGAGCGTGCATATACATGGCGGGAGCGCGAGAAGCTCGTTTGGACACTTTGGACATTTGAACCGCGACGCAGTGCACAATACCGTCGCCACAATACCCTCTTGACGGCTGTTAGTATCTGTGACGCTCGCAAAAGCGTTGCATAAACTCCAGCGCTTACCTTTCTTTCCAGAGAAAAGGTGCGCAGAATGGTAGAGAGGAGGTAGAGGACCGAATGCAGAGAATGGGTAGAATCGACGCAGCCACGAAACGAGTGAATAACAGCCTTGGCATGCAATCTTCGCTCGGCACTCGCTTGTATTAGGGGAGGGCGGGACGCCCAAAAGGCGACGCGAAAAGGCAAGGAAACGCTGCTGAGACGAAAGCGATTCCGGACAAACTAAATAAATTTAAGTTCAAGGTACGGTAGGGCACGTTTCTTGCTATTTCTGATAAATTAATGCACTGGAAATTTGTCAAGCGGACACCTGACGCATGGCGGGCAGACTCAAGGCCGCATAAAACCACGGTAGCGTCTAGGCGTCGCAGGTCATTTCAACACTTCTGCGCTCATCGTGGTAGTTTTGCGGCTATGGCACTGCTCGAGGTTACTGGCTCAATCCAAACCGCGGCAACCACATTTCTATGGGGGCGAACTATAAAAACGCCCATGCACTTTGACTTGGGTGCTCGTTAAAGAACCCCAGGGAGTCAAATTTATTTCGTAGTCTGCGACGACGCGTGCCACCGATTGTGATTTCCTCACTCACAGCCCATAATTCATTTAAGGTTTGCCACTTCTGCCGCCACGAGATGTTCCGCGTGAGGGAATGACAACACTAACCTTCTCGGAGGTTATGAAAAATGCGCGCACAACAACGCTTCAAAGAAGCGCGTCTCGCTGTGTGTTCTGTGTAATACGCAGACAAACAGCACTGATGCACGCAAGGCGTATACCTTTTTTTTGTCATTCGTTTTCTTTTTCTCCTAATACTGTGTCACGCTTCGAAAATGCACCACATAGTGGATTTTCCTTCATTAGCTAAGCAAGTGAAATAAACTCACTTTCTTTAGTTATCGGCGGGGTTTTTACCGTTGGCTTTGTCGTCGTAGTCTTAGCACTGCTCGTTGTTTTTTCCGTAATAGTGGTGGTAGTGCTCATTCTCTTGTGTGGAACTAAGAAGAGCAACACAAGTGGGCAACACTCACTATATAGAAGATGAATAAACTAGTTCTGCAAGCGAAATGCTCGGCGTTATGTCGTGCATTTGCAAAAACGCCTGCACTTTAGGCCTTCCGTACATAAGGTGCGCCTCTTAACGGCAGCCAAGCTCATTAAGAAACGAAATTCAAGCATGGTGTAAGACACAAATTTATTACCAACGGTGTTCACTCGTCAGACCTATCAAGACCCAGCACCGTAGGCTTATATCCTACGCTTGCACTACGTTCTTTTTTTAGATCATTTTCTTTTCTTTAAACAGACTGGGTAACGTTACCTGGGACGCACAATTTTCGCTCAAGTATCCAGCTCGGGGCTAGCTAGCATATGTAACTTGTAAAGTTTGGGAATTATCTGCGATCTCGTCTGCTCAACAGCTGGAAGCAGAGACGGAGTACCTGTGAGGCACGCAAATATAGTTTAAGTAATATGCGATCTACGGATGATTTCGTACTATATAAACTTCCATCTGAAGAACGTATTGACAACTTTCAGGTAAATTACTGAGATGCAACGCACAACCTGTGAGACGAAAGGAAATACAGCGGTCAGTTCTCACAGCTACGCCAACCATGTTGAAGAATACAAACTGTACGGAGTACTTGTAGACAAAAAAAGGTACAAGTCATTTTTAATTTCAGTATTTCTTGCCTGGTTTCTCACTGGCACCTTGAAAAGGTGTCATGACAAAGAATGTTTCAGTTTTAGTTTTTAATTTCAGAGTAAAACGTGTGTGTCCCAGAGCAACCTGGCGAAATTTTTGTGCATTCAGCGCGGTAGAACAATTGGATTTTAATTTTTGACATCCCAGTTTACATCCTAGCAACGCTGTGCGGTGATGAAATGAACTTTACTTTCTGGAACAGTTCCCTTGGAGAAACGGAAGCCGATGTCAAAGACCACGCTTTTGTGTACTGTACGAGCCGGAAGCGATTGCAAGACGTAGAAATGCATGGCGGAAGCCATGTGTTGTTTCGCGTTTAAATGTCTGTCTCTGCGACCCGTTGCTACGTTTCAACGCATGAGCGAAGCAACTGCACGCACATTCCATGAGCAATGCCCTTGCTGCGCCTTTGGTCGCTGGACCATGCGAGGCGTAAGGCGAGAAACGTACTTTCATGTCTAACCCAACTTCGGAGTAGAGGACACAACGCTGTCTCCTCATTACTTGACTGTACACAGACCATACCAAAATGGTGACTGTGGTCGATGGGAGAGGCTGAGACAGCGATTTCAAATTTCAAAATTTCAGCTCAAATCTTACCAGTTGTCTCCTTGCTTGGAAAGTATATTGGGCCCTCTACTCTTAGACAAAATAGGTATATTGAGAATAGCATGTCGACCGTGTCATGACCCCTTATATATGGCAGGTCATTCATATTCGAACCAACTAGAAACAAGTATTTTTTTAGACGTCCTGATTTTTATGCATATGATATTGTTGGTTAGCACATATTTATAAACGAACACTAGTTGTAATACTTACCTATCAGAGCTGTTAACAAAAAAGAGGCACATTTAGAAGGGCATATCTTTCTTTCGAAAGTTCAATGAGTATAAAGTATTGTCTAAATAGAACAGTCTTTCGGGATCACAAGGCTATATTACTGATCAGAAAGCTTCATTGGCCGTCGTATCGCTAATTTTACGTCAATAGGGCTTTCCTTTTACGCATTGTGCAAAACATCTCCTGCTAAAGTATTATTTTTTTCCATTTTTGTTTCCGAAGCACAGCAACTCTATTCCTTGCATCGACTTTTTTAAAAAAAGGGTATGTGTGTGAGGTGAAATTCTGATTTCCAGATTCTGTGGGTCTGAAACGGTAAACTGTAACTTGTAGAAACAGTGGCTGTCCATTTCGTTGTTGATTTCTTATGTGAAACGCAATGCGCTACACATTTTTGTTGAAACCTTCTTGGAATCAAGCTGCGAGGAAGAAAATGAAAAAGAGAATGACAGTTAGGACAAGTTTGAGCACTAGTTTGACTTTAAACTAACATTGATTGAAAGAACACACATACAGCGTTTGTATGTACCATGTTGTCCATTTCTATGTCTCTCGTCCTGAATCGCACTTTTGTCTCGAGATGCCTCGAAAGCTTATTGAGCCTTCGACGGCTACTGTAATAGCAATGCCTGCAAAATAAAAAAATATACGTAGCAAAATATTCAACACTCATGGCCGCAATCGAAGCAGCGTGCACGCTCTTTGGAGATGTATTTTACATGCTAAATGAATGATTGCGCGAATTAGAAATACTTTCTCTCATTAAACTTGTTATTAGGGTTAATGGGACCTTATTCTCTTTCGACCGGTGATCAAGCCTTCAACACTGCGTCATTTAGTAGAGGTTCGAAACGTCATTATGTCTGTACTCTTTTAAATCCCTCATCCTCTTTCTTTTGTTCGGTTATCGATCATTGGCAACGCCTCATGTTGCGTGATTGATCAATTCTTCATTTTGATGTGGTGTGCTTGAGCCGGCAGTGCCTTGATTGTGAATCAGATTATGCGAATCTAAGACCATAATAAGCGCCTCGACATTACATAGTACCAGGCGACAAACTTAGCAGCTGCAAAGAAGCAATGATTTCTACGTAAAATATGTTACTGCGTTAGTTGGTTCAAGTCTAGGGGTCACATAGAGCGAGGTGGAAATTAAGACTTCGTATGGATTAGGTAAGAAAAAACACAGCAACCGCTAAGCGCTACTGCATAATGCTTGCGCTGTTATTTTTACTCTCTCCTATCAAATCAATATTTCCACATCGCACTGATGATTTGTAAATTGCAGAAACAATCTGTCGCAATGCAAAATCTTCAGGCAGCAAGCAATGTACTAAAACCAAATAAAGCGTACATGAGGTTACACTAAACAAGTGTAATACTTAGCCATTACACAATGACGTCCCCTCTCCCGTGTCAGTTCGGTCTCGTATCACATTTTTCAAACTTCCATTTCCACCACACAGGCAGTCTTAAGGTACTCTACCGCTGGTTTCCATTTTCCAGGTGTCACGTAAAAAGGGGTGATGCACGCTGAAAGGACAAAGAAATATTTTCATAAATGCTGTTGCAACTGAAAACTTACTGCTGAATGAGCGAGAAAATGAAACCTTGTTGAAAAAAAGGCCCTTACCACATATTGCCTTACCTTATATAGCCTTACACATATTGCATTACACATATAGTCCCTTACCTTACATTGGCCAAAAATTGAGCTAACGAATGAAAGAAATTAATTTTGTTAGCTGTTTGATGGAAAAATCACCAGGGTGCCGAGGAGCACAGGCGTACCTCACATGGGCTCCTGCTTTTCTCGCTATTTTGTGTGGAACATTGCTTGCAAACTCAGCGAACTTGCTAACCTCGGATTCCTGAAGCTGCAAGGCATCGCTTGACACCAGCCACGCCGCAGTGAGTAGACCTTTACTCGCATAATTGAACCCTGAACATTGAGTGACCGTGCGCTCCAAGGTAAACCTAACGCCGGGGCACCCATGGCACGAGCGGGTGCCCCGGCACGAGCGGATGGCACGAGCGGGTGCACCAGCAGCTCGCGCCTGCAGGCCCGCGGTGCACGCGCACGGCGCCCTCGTAGTAACAGTGAATCACGCAGAACCAGCATCTGAGGCGAAGCGCGCCCGCTTTTATGGAAACACAGATGGCGAACGCTTTACAGGAAGAGCCGACAACGGCGCGAATGGAGGTGACTGGGGCTAACTCCGATACCATACCACAGGGGACATGCGACGCGAATAGCGGCAAAACGTCGGGTAAAGCCCGCATTGAGTGGCTAAAAGTTGGTCGTAAAGGTAGATCAGCAAAAGAAGACAACAAATCCACCGAGGAAAGAGCCATGGAAGTCCTGAAACTAGACCCCAAACCTCAAGCACAACCACTGCCGCAACGTCAACGCATTCTGAAGATGCGCCCTTTCCCTACTGACGACTTCAAAATCGTCTTCCGCCCTCAAGCAGGTCTTGACCTCTCGAAGCACAGACTCATCGCAGTTACACATGCCATCAGAAGATCCAGTGGTTTGGTCGAGCAAGACTTTCACGATAATGTCCGAGTAGAAGTGCAGAAACTAGAGAATGTGATCATCGCGAGCACGGCAAGTACTGAACGAGCTTCAAAACTGCAGCATATCAACACCATACGACCCGGCGGAACCACCTATCAAGTAAATCCCCACATTCGACACCCTGACGATGTGTGCCGTGGAGTGATATATGGCCTCGAACCGGGTACAAGTCCCGCGGAGATTGTTGCCGGCCTTCGAGTGGACTCAAGAAACACGGTTCTGGGCGCGCGCATGATAGGAACTTCAACAGCCGCGGTTATCACCTTCGACGAACAGCACGTCCCTTATTACGTAACGTACCAGAGCGGTGCGTACAGCTGCAAGCCCTACCGAAAATCCGTCCAATACTGCAAAACCTGCGGCGCCATCGGACACCGACAGGATATATGTCCTCAGCCGAGAGCCAACTTCTGCTACACATGCGGGCGCGATGGGATCACGGAAGAACACGACTGTCACCCGAAGTGCAGAATTTGCGGCGGAGACCACGAAATGGCAGGCTAGGAATGTAAGAACTCCGTAACAACCCGCACCCTACTAATTAAGAAGACAGCAACTTGACAACGCTCGCGCCCGAGAGAATCACTGGAGCTCAAGCACCGAAGACTTCCCCGCGCTGGTCACCACCTCAGACAGCACACGGGGGCCCTCGCCTCGACAAAGACCTGGCCGGAGAGACGCTCTCGTTCTATCCTAAGGTCACGCTCTACATCCTGCTCTCGGTCACGGTCTCGCTCCGTTAGGCGAATCACTTACGCGGCCGCGGCGAACGGAAGCAGTGCCTCGAATTCCTCTCGCAACCCGAGCAGTTCGGACGAGACAGCGACGATACGGACTCTCGAACATAAAGTACTGGATCTACAGAGGACTATACAACAACAACCGGTAGCCGAGTGCAACATGCCAGAACTCGAGGAAAGAGTAGCGAAGAGAGTAGAAGAAAGCATACTAAAACATGTAGAAAGCAGAATAACCAAGCGGGTAGACGAACGGCTGCAAGCACATGAAGCAAAGATTCTCGACCTTGTTGAACGACGCCTTCAAGTCTTCGAGGAAAGCCTCACTACAAAACTCCTCGCATCAGCAGACAGAACCATACAGACAGTGATAACTAAAATCATGGAGAAGGTAGAGCCACTAACCCTTACGGTCACCACACTCGACGCCAAACTGGATGGCTTCATGGCACAACAACACAACTTCATGACCTATGCTTACAAGAATTTCGTGGCTCATGAACATCTGGCAGAGCAGTTAGGAACCAAAAGCAAAGGACGAAGGACAGTACGAGGGGAATACACCGAGGATTCTAGCTCGACAACGCCAAACCACCTACTCCAGGTGTAGGACAACCACCAACATAGCGGCTCCCAAACGTAGGCCTACAGAGCCGCTTGCCACCCTCCGCATTCGGCACTGGAATTGCAGATACTACAGACCCCGCTCTGCCAACCAGCAAGAATATCTCAAAGCAAACAATCCTGACATAATCGCGTTACGTTACAGGAAACCAACACCAAGAAAATAAAGCTCCCCGGCTACAACACTATGGCACACACTGCCCGCACCGCAATTCTTGTCAAGAAGGCACTAACTGCACAGCCTCACGAAATTGAAGACACTGAAATCGAGCACACCATAGCGGAGGTGTTGCCGACTCGTAAGGATCAACAGACCCTGGCCAATCTCTACAGCGCGCCGCCGGAGCAGCTACTCCACTACGACCGCTTCGTCCGGGACCTTCGCAAGCACGTTAATGGCAACCGGCTTGTTGTAGTAGGGGAGGTTAATGCCCCACACGCGGCCTGGGGCTACCCCAATACCACCAAGAAAGGGCCATGGGTTCACGACGCCGCACAGCAGCATTGTCTTACGTTATGGAATGACTTGATCCAACCCACCCGAGTGGGCAACAGCGTGTCGAGGGACACCAATCTTGATCTCACGTTCACTCGAGACGGGTGAAAGGCCACGTGGACCCGACTCCCGGACACGCTAGGGAGCGATCACCACATAATTCAAATCGAGGCTGAACAATCTCACCGCGCGCACAAGACAGGAAAGCCGCGACTCACTGTGTGGAACGCGTATAGGAATGAGCTTGACAACGATTCGGACGTCGAAGACATTGAAGCTTGGCTAAACGGTATCGTAGGTGCGGCTGACGGCCACACCAGGACGATTCAATTAGACGAGGACAATTCGGCGGTCGACAACCACCTACTGCACTTATGGGAGGGTCGGCGATCGCTCCTCAAACGAGGGCGATACCAAAAGCTCAACCGCAAGCTCTAGCGTCGAATTGCCCTATTAAGCACGCAGGCACAGGAGTGCGCTGAACACCTAGCGAGTCAGAACTGGCGATCCTTCTGCAACCAACTTCAAAGGACCCTCAGAACCAAGAAGACTTGGCATATACTTCAATCCCTGGTCAACGACACCCACACCAAAACCCAACAAAGACATACAATTCACCGACTAATCCACAACTATGGCTGCACAGAGGATCAGCTACTCCAAGAACTTCAGGCGAAGCTACACGGCTCAGCTAACCCGCAAACAACTGCCACCAACCTTTCCACCCCCAGGTAGTACCAAGGAGCGCCGAACGAAGAGCTAGATTGGCCTTTCACACTGGCAGAGTTGCAGGCGGCCCTCTCTAGGCTAACACGCAATACGAGCCCGGGCAAAGACAGGGTCACCAACAACTACCTTCGACAGCTACGTCCTCGGGCGTTGACGGCTCTTATTTGGCACACTAACAACTGCTGGATTAAGGGCGAGCTACCAACAGCCTGGAAACACTCGGAGGTAACCATGGTACCCAAGCCAAACAAACCCATTTGCATCGCAAATCTCCGCCCTATCTCCCTTACGTCCTGCGCCGGGAAACTGTTTGAACACATGGTGAATGCGCGGCTCACCACACACCTCGAGGAAAACGATCGCTATCGGCACACCATGTTCGGCTTCCGCCAGATGCTCTCCAAGCAGAACACGCGAGCAATCATCACAGCGACACAACTAATAGCACCAGACGCAGACCCAAATCTCCTCGCTGAAACGTGGTAGGCTGCGATCTCCAAGCCAGACCTGGTCGACCAGCGCGAACTCGTCGCCCAGGTCCGGAGGGCGATCCAAGCCAGAGGGTTCCTGGAATAAGGGACCCTCCCACCTCGACTGACAAGTCACTACTTCAAATATAGGTTTAATTCTCTCTCTCTAGCTGTTTGATTGCTCAACCAAATTAAGGAACCACAGAAACTGAAGATAATAAGTGCCAAAGGAAAAGTCCCCAACAGTTCTCACAGTAGGGATAATAGGTCTATACGACCGCTTCCCCACTTAGGCAAGACAGAAACAAAACGTCAAACGATGTTTGAACGTGTTTGAATGGAACATGACATGTGATGACAAGCTTTTTTCAAGTTCTTGTTTATTATCGTAGTAAGAACAAACGGAACATTTTCGTCCAGCTGGCTTCTACTACCACCATGTGTTGTGACTTGACGTCGGCACATTCGAACCGAGGCCAGACGCTAGCCACAACGTTCGTTTAGTTATGCTATGAGGTTCGTTTAGCTCGTTTAGAATGTTCGTTTAGTTAGGATGCGGTGACTTACCTATTGACACGTGTACTTCTGTATCGGGTGACCGCGTTTTACTGTCTAACAATATTGTCGTTCAGTGCAGGACGTGCTTGCCTGTGTCGGAAGCCTCTGCAATGTTATATATGGTTCTATGCGCTCTCTGTTGTCACCGAACATTGTGTGATCCAATTGCATGTATGCGCGACGCGAATGGTGTAGAATTTCCTGGAAGCCACGCGAGCACCTGCGATTATTTTGGGACCTTCGATGACTGATGTCTAAAAGTCGACGGGCTTTACGCGCTGATCAGATTTTGACGAGCATCAACTGTGTTCGCCGCTATCGTTGTGCTTCGAGTGTTACTTGTTTTTATGGGCACAGGTTCGCCCAATAAATTGTCAGTTAAGGTATTCACAGCTTTGCTGCTGTGTTCTTCCCCTGCCACTACTACGTGACACTATAGTTCAATATAGCCCATGGGAAAGAGGCCTACCCCTAGAAGGTCCCACACTCATTTTTCGTGAAGAGTCAGGATTAGATCCACTTTGAATTGCTGACTTTCTAAGCACACTTTGTTCCCTGAAGGAAGAGAGATTCTCAAGGTTTAGCTCAAAGGATTACAACCATATAAAAAAAAAAGAACCAGCAACTGAAGTGTTATCAGATACGTTCACTGCGCGTCGTAGACATCGCGATCTCTGAATTTCTTTTTATCTCTGTCCATATACACCCGGAACCTGCGATGGACAGCGATCGAGTGTGGACGAGCTGAAGAATTCGTTGTTTTGTGTATGAGTATTAAGATGTGAAATTTTTCGTGTTACGTGAACTTATACTGTCGCTACTATTACTGAAATAAAATAAACTTTCCGTTGTTCCACAAGAGTCGGATACTGTTGCACCATTTGGCGTCGATCTCGATGGTATCTTACACCGGTATTTCGACATTTCGATGCCTGATCTTGGAGCCGCCGTTTTTACTGGTGTAGGATGGAAGCGCGTCAATCGGCATTGCTAGCGCTCGACGGAGCTGAAGGTTACACGCCAAAATCCGAATCGGCCAGATGTCTGCGCTAGTGCGGAGCTTTCAAATTTACCGAAAGCGAATGACGAGATCTGGCTCATTAAGCGCAGGGCTCTCTCGGTCCCGTGCTATCTGTTTCGCCTAGAATATGCTATATCAATTTGTCACCCAACGTTGACGCCGAGCAACATCATCAGCCGGCGTCGGTACAAACGCCGAATCTTGGTTAACCTGAACACGTTTGGTTGAGTTCCTTGACATCAATGGAGAACTTTCGCACAAGTTCACGCTGGGTCACAGGGAAAAGAAAACATGCGAAAGCTGAACCGGTAAGCTCACCCACGATTTCACCAGTCTTTGCGGTCGACGCAGTCTGTCCTCAGAATGAAGGTGCGTGGTAGGTCAAGTGCCACAAGGTAGGAAGTCGTCGTACAAAAGCCTGCGGCTTTCAACGTGAGAGCGGTACTATCATGCTCACTATGAGCTGCCGCACGAAATAGCGCGGCAAAGCGGTCGCGCGTTGTAGCTCATACTGAGCGCGATTGTACGTATGAGGGCTGAATAAACAGGCAGTTTGTGAGCCCGAATATAATTTCAGTGGTTCCAACTTCTTTTCTTTCACAAAAGAAATAAAGGCGCCGCACGCAGATGCAGAATCATAAAGGAGAATAGTAAAAGATAGGAGAGTACACTCCCGTGGGCCCCTGCGGCCGACTTGGACTCTCAGCGTACCTAGCAGATTCAGCGAAACCCAACCGCCTCTCAGATGGCTGCCACGCGCCGCATTAATAAGTCTTTAACAACGTGCGAAGAAACTTCCTGCAGCCCTACCACGAAACGTCGACGTAGCAGCACCGTCGGGCGCTGGCAGAAGAACGCAACAACAATCCTAGGGCGCATTTTAACAAAGTAACGACGTCGTCAGCCCGGTGACGGCGTCTGACTGGACTTCGCACGCGCTGGACCGTGCCACCTGTCAAGCTGTTTGCCATGGCCGCAGCTGTAGCTATAGCTGTAGCTAACTCATCGGCAAACACGTAGGACCAACTGCCGGAATCGATGAGCCTAGAGCTCGGCACCGAAATGGCGCGAATGGCTACTACTCTTACCGCTTACAGTGTTACCCTGTGGGCAGAATCGCAAAGAGAGAGTTGGTGTTCGTTTTAGCAACACGTGGTGTAACATATCTAGGAACGTGGAGCCGCCGTATTATGAAGCGCTTGTGCTCAAGCAGTGCCGAGCGATTTCCTGGGCATGAGTCGCACAATATCTACGGTCCCAAGTTCGTGACTACACGTTGGCCCTTTTATATCTACAATTGATCTCGGAAATACCTAAGAGATGACGTCAAACCATTGCCTAGGTGAAAGAAAGGAAGCGGAAACTGTAGAACACTATTCACCCCCCCCTCCCTTCTTCCCCGTTTAGGCTGAAAAACGGGGCAGACATTATTGCGTGGCTGGCCTGAAGAGCGTAGTCTGGCACCACCATGCGCGGCTACACTCTAAACATTTTACACCCTTAAGGGTGTTTTCTTGTCGCACTGTAACACCCTTATCGTTAGGGCCTTACAAACACTTATAGAGGACGACAGCGGAGCTCTAACGTGACGTGCGATAACAAAAGACGTAATTGAAAACTATGTAATCATTCTGACAGCCTTGGGCCCATATAAATATCGGACAGGAGAGTTTCCTATTCCTCCGTGTGAAATTCTCTTGTCGGATAGTTCTGTGCGCCCAAGCCTGTCAGAATGATTACATAGTTTTCAAATACGTCTTATGTCATCGCACGTCTCGTGAGAGCTCCGCTGTTGCCTTCTATAAATTCTTTAGGGCTATAACGGTAAGGGTGCTACCGCGCGACAAAACACCCTCAAAACACCCTCAGGGGTGTACAACTTTATAGAGGGTATGACAATGTTTTTACTTCGCTTTGATACTGGAAATAATGGCAGACCCTACCATAAACTACTGCTGTGGGCAAAATGTACAAAACAACACTGCTAGGAATTGAATCACAAATATATAGCAAAGAAATATGGTACCCGCCGGAATAGTTCTTGTGGTGAGAGAACTTCTTGAGTACATCACATTGTCGACCTTAGAGGCAATTCAAAGTGAATTTTCTTTAGGTGATCTTATGACCGTTTCGCTTAGTTGCAGTGAGACAGCTTTCAAAATACACCAAAGTTTGTACGCCAGAATTTTACAGAACCCAAGAGTGTGAGGTACGCAATAGTGTCCATAGTGTTCCTAAGCCACACGACGACTATGCTCGGAAGCTGCTTAAGTTAGGTTTTCTACCTTTCTGGTCAGTATACGTTTTAAAAGGAACAGAAGAAGATTTCACTTCGTTGTTGTTAGCGGATACTACAATAAAACAGATATGGGGGTAGCTTGTCTTGGATAAATGCGGTTGTCACAGTGCAATACAACTGTAGGAAAGGGACGACTACAGAAGCGAAAGTTTCTGTGGTCGCCCCTTCTGGATATTCCGCCGTGACTCACCAATATTTATACAAGTACTACAAGAGAGCAACACGTTCTTCCTTTTTCTCGGAAATGAGAAAAAGAGCGCCAGACTTCTGCTGGCTTCGCATTACTCACAAACACAAGGCAGCCATAGTTATTACTTACCATTTTGTTGTTGAACAGTTCGCAGTACACATTCGGCAATGCACGGCAACAAAATGGAGGTTGCTCTCTATGAAGGCTCTTCACAGCTCTTGTTTAGTTGGGTGCATATTGATGATGATTATGGTTCCTTGTTTAATGACACAAACCCACTTTCTCAAACAGGCCACAAATCAGTGGTAATGTGACTTTTTCTAACAAACGGAGGAGGGTGCGGGGAAGTAAGTAATCGAAGGTGTGGAAGAAAACCAAAAAAATGAAATAAAATAATGTGCGATAAGTATACCTCGTCCGCATTGTGTTTATGCCTTACTCTTTCTCTGCCAACACGCGAGAAAAATAACGACATCCAACAGGATTGATTGTCTTGTAATACAAAGAAAACAGAATATAGTAAAGCGAGAGAAATTATACAGATATCAGCGGTGAAACCCCTCCAACGTCATGAACGACATGAATAGCGCTTGCCACGCTGTCCGATAAAGCGATCCGTCCGTCCACGCTTATGAAGTCACAATGGGTTCAATCTCGAGCTGCGCAATGCGCCAATTGAAATCGCATTGTGGGAAGAGGGAAGTGTGGACTCAGTTTCATTTTGCGCCCAACATTTAGGACACAGAAGGGTTGGGCAGAGAGCCGTTCTTGCCGAGCAGGTAAACAGATAAATATAACGATTAACTTAACGTTAGGAGTTTCAATCTGCAGGACCATAATCAAATTCCGCAACACGAAACTGCGCATATATGAGGATTTTCTTCAGCTTTCTAATGATTCCCGCTGTCGTGATTTTTCCTACAACGAAGGAAATAGGCCTTCTTTCTAGCCTTTTAAAGAAAAAAAAGAAAAAGGAAAAGAAAACGCACTCGGTAGCCGGAACAGTAGCCTGGAGTTCTTCTCATGCAGACAACGAAGAAGACACCCTCAGCAGATTCACTCTTTCAGCTATTCAAATTTTTCAATGGAGCCTCTTTTGAGATTTGTTTAATCTTCGTTACTAAGTCACCCGATTCGTGGCCAATCAAGTGTAGTGGGTATGAGCCACTCGTAGAGAACAAAAACATCGAGCGTGTTGATTCTTGTAAACGCGCCTTATTGCAGGTGTGCACTAATGTACGTACAAATTTATTATTGCGCAATTATTTATTAACAGATAGGCTCAAGAGTAGTTCTGTGTAGTGCTATTGTCGTGATTGGGTTAGGATCTCCCCTAAACCACTGCCTGAAGCTTGCTGATTATGTTTTCGTCGCTTTATGCAACAGCCCTGCTTTCTATCCTAGTTGTTCGGCATATGCATGTGAAATATGTTAATGCATGCGATATTGTAGAGAACGTACGGTACTCTCAATTGAGCTTATTTCGGGATGTGATGTAATAGCTAGACTCAGACGCACAGTGAGTTCAGCGCTGTATAATTGTGAGACGGTATTTTCCTTTTTCACTCGCAGGTGCTGAATGCAGAGGCACCAAAACGCGTGCCCTATGGAAGATTATTAGGTAAGCTTAAGTTTAGGTGTGTTGCACGTATCATAAAACAATTATAACTATATTATTTTACGTTCCTAATTGTATTAATATAGCGTCGCTCAAAGCATTATCGCTACATTCTACACCACTACACGATAATAATGGCATGTGGGGCAAGCCGTTAATTGCGTAGTGCGTTTATTGGTTCCTAAAGCATCCCTAGCCAAGTAATGCTTTGTGGGGCACCTTGCCTCTAACTTAAAACGCAGTACTCAAATTGTAGACCGATATTCTAGGTGTATTACTCACGCGATGATTCACCAGTCGGAAAAGTGATACTCGAACGTGCGCATTGAAAACAGCTGATAATCCGTATCAAACCCATGAGCTCTTCTTCTCGAAGGAACTACTAAAGCCCTTAGTGGAGTGACATCGTATGCAAGCCTCCTTCTGTGCACCAATAATCAGTAGCATTTGGCACAATTAAGGAATTCCAATGGAACGCAGAGCGCGCTGAACCATGTCTGGTAACGCATTGTTAAGTAGATGGAGGAAAAAAAATGAACAGGCCATCGAAGAAGATTTAAGAAAAACCTAAAGCGCCCTACTGTAGCAAAAGTCTACACAGGAAATCCCAATGAGTTTCCTTTGTTACTTCGTGCTACAGTACAGCAAATGACAATTTTCCATTCTTGCACTTCCGCTAGACATTGCGGGCTTGCGCAGAATTGAAATGTATGCACTAGAAAGGCTTCGCGAAGTTCACTGCCGACGTCAATAACAGCATTTCATGTGATCGCAACAATTTAACTTCGACGAGCTCGACAAAAATGCCACTTTTAGGACGATGGAATGATGATGTGGAGGACGATGACAGCGTGAAAAAGACGGCAGCAGGACTAGGACGCCATAAAGACAACGGAATTACCATAGCGTGCCGATGATGGCATATCAATGGGTTCACACCTATGCTTCCTACTGGGCTTGTATGTTCCACGGAGGCCGGATGCTGCCCCGACTATTCGCATTGCAATTGTGCGTATCCCGCCCATTGTAGGAGTCAGTCTAAGCGAAGCTGTGGCGAGCCGGCCACACTTCGGTCACGAGCGCTCCTCGCAACTCATTCATCAGTCCAGGCGGCAAAGAAACGCAACACAGCACCATCACCGGCCCAGTACTTGAACCTTCACACGTCAAATGTCGGTTGCACGACAGCTCGCGAGTCTCAACGAGCTTGTTTTGAGCGACTACCGCTGCGCGCAAATAGGCTGCGTGAACACACTAGCTCATCCCGTCGGTACCTTTGTATCAGTAGAGAAAGTAAAGTCTGGCCCCCGACCACAAGTTCGGACAAGGCTATTTCCTACAGAAAAAAGAAACTTGTCTATTTGGCTGAAGGTGGAAGGAATGATAACAAGGGAAGGTTTCGCTGGCAGCCGCACTTCAGCGCTGCCTCATAGCTCCTCAGAAAGTGTACAAACGATACGGTGGGCCGACATGTTGACGTTACTCTGCAACAGAGGTGACTGCTTCTGCTCAGCAGGAGCAGCCACCCTGGTAGCTACAAGCCATTTTCAAACAGAGGCGCCTGACATCGCTATTGTGGTGGGGTATGTCCTTAGTGGTATTACAGGTGCCTTAACTCAATGGTGCGCGGGATGAGGCCGCAGGGAAATCATCGGTGTCAGTAAACACCCAGTAGGACTACCATTTAATGATTTAGCGTCATAACTGGGTGCCTTTTTTCCCGTTGCTACTTATTTTAACCCTGCACTTTCTCTCTCTCTCTCTCTCTCATTTATTCTCCCTTGGCTGCTGTCGCCTTTTCCACGCCATCATGGTGCATTCATGCTCAAGGGTTACAATAACACCACGATTTATTTTTATCAACACATAACTCAGAGTGTCAAACTGAATGTGAACCCAAGCCATTTTTTTGGGAACGATCCTTAAGGCAAACTTAACCTGAACTAAAACAAAATAATTACAATTTCCGATTATACAGTGAACGGTAGAAGTACATATGGCGACCACAGGTGCTCAAGAGATGACACGAGTCTTCAAATAACTAATTTTGCAATCAGCCCACCATCCGAGCAGATTGTTACTACTCACGAGTTGAATTGTGTGCGAGAATGGGGACAGCCGAACGGTATTTGTTGGGAACTACTGTCACCTCAGCTGAAAAGCTTGTAGCTCTGACGTACACCATGCTATTTGTGCTTCGCGACCGAAAAGGTGTTTCAAGTGCTCGGTAGAACCAATTCTGCTGACACTCCGCATTCGGCGGTTATTTCAAGTTGTTATTGAAAATATAGCTAAACAAGGAGATCACGAAAGACATTGTCCTCGCAAAGAGATATCAACGAGTTCAGCCGTATGAATTATTGCAATAAAAATACTGCAGGAACTAATAAGTGTCATCACCTTCTCCTTGAGTGGTAACCGCGGCTGTACACGGTTACCACTCAAATCTTATTTTGTCCCTTACCATGCTTCAATGCACGTTCGGTGCTTTGCAAAGCAGAGCACAACGCTCCTCGAGCAATATAAAATATTCGTGGGAGACAATGTGCGAAGTTTTCATTTCATAGTCCAGCCTGGGTCACCGCAATACTGTGGGTAATGTGCAGATACGCAAGAACGATCCACGTAAATTTCAACAAAGACCCTTCTTGTTCATCGTTCAGAAGCATCAATGTCCTTACCTACTACATCTAAAATTTAGTTGTAAAACGGAATAAGACACGTAATAATATCGCACTTCCTTGGTTGATCTCCTACCATGGGTGTGTGCCTAGAATAGAGATGTGAAGACGACAAAGCAGAAGGTAATGAAACATTGCTAGGTCGCATGGGCCATTTTCAAGCTGGACAGATGAACATATCTTGCCGAAATCCTTTTCACTTCAGGATTAACGTTACGTCAACAGTGCATTATCTTTGTCTCGGTAATTCTATTTACTTTTTATTTTGGTCTGGAAACCAAGTTTTCTCCATTTCAGCTAAGAATATCACTGTATTGCCTTTTTGCGAGCGTTACATGGCTGCCTCGATCTTGGCGTGTTTTCGATTCCTTTTCAGAATTCCTCAGCCAAGGCTTACCTGAGAAAAGTAGCGACCCCAACGTTTATTTTGGCGTACTGCCTTAAGTTAAAAGGTATCCAAGCGACAACTGGCTGTTGAGGCAACGCAAATGCGGACAGAGTAAGCCACCCGGTATATTAAGCGCATGATTGAAGTCTTTTAGAACGGAGGACCGGAAAATGCATCTTATTGGCCTAAAAGGCCTGTATGCTTGAAGTTTCCAAGTGAACACCAAAAACACATTCATAATCAAAACTTCGGCTACGCCAATGGTAACCTATGCCTTTCTGCTTACCCTTAGTTCTGGTATTGCCTAGTCATCTGGAGCATTACCATATCTGCGTGATACTTTTCTAAATATTCTAAATACAACTTGGTCATCTTTTATTGAACACTAAATATAAGAATAACTAGGTTTAAAAAATGAGAATGCCTGCAGCGCTGGTATACATTGTTACCAATCTCTGTGACGCAAAGTGCCATTCTGAGCGGACGCGTTTGAAACGCAACCGTACATGTACAGTCATTGGTGCATTTAATTACTCACATCGACTTGTTTTGAAACAAGCATGGTACCCCGCCGGCTACACCCAGATACGTTCGATGTGACAACTACGTTGCAAAAAGAAGTTTACGAGAACTCATACAGAGCTTATGACAGTGTATGAGAGGTTCTGTCGTAACGGCGCTCACCGCTATCAGTGCGGGATCGACGAAAGACAGGAGACGACAGTAGTCCAACCCGCCACCAAGGGCAAGAAGTCTTCATTTCCACAGCCGTTTAAGTAAAAACCAGCGTGACGTCAGCGACACGTGTTTCCATACATGCGTCAGGCACAATGACTCGGCGCATCCTGCGGGAGCCTGATTTAAGCCGCAGAGAAACACATTACAGCGCAGCTTCATCCGCTGCCGACTGTAACCGCGTGGCCGCACCGCTGGTTCGGAGAGAACACTCGCTTGAGCTGCGCTCTGCAGGCGGTGCAGGAGCTGGCCGGGGGGGGGGGGTTGTGCGAGGAGAGAGCGTGAGGAGGAAAGCGAAAGTGGAGCATAAGGCGAAATTACGATAGGAAACGCGCCGTGCCGCGTACAATGTGCGCTTTGCGGCGATGATGGCTACGAGATGGCGCCAGAGTAGCGCCCGTCGTCGGCATGGAAACATCTCTGCATCAGCGAAAGTTGTCTGCAGCGACTGCTGCTAATCGCGGCCACGCGTCACCTACGCGCTTCCTCTCACGATGTCCCACTTAGCGAAGCAGTCGCGCAACACTTAACTCCGTTTGCGACTCCGTTAACTCGGTTGCAACGTTCGCAACGAGGCAGATTGCGTTCGCCAGTAGATATGTCGTGAAATGAAAACACGTATACAGCTGCGCTCAAATTTTGAATTGTAGAGCGTCGTAATCGTCGGTGAAATTCCTTTTTTTCATAAGATCGCAGAAACAAAATTATGCGGTTACCGCTGTTCTGCTTTTGGTAAGTTTGCCAGCAAGATTGTATATTATGATCCAAATTGTTCAGTATAACATTTTGCGCTATTACTTGTCTGGTATATGAAAAAACAAAGGCCGAAGTTTGACTCTGTCAGAGGCTCTGCCGGAGGCTAATGTATAGAACCTCCGGCTATGTTGCTTGCGGCTTCCACATTGCGGCACAGCATGATCTTTGAGACAGGCTTATTTTCTCACATGAAAGTTAATCTTAGAAGCGCATACAAATGCAACTTTGCATTTCTTTTGTTACTACCAGGCAAGTAACAGTGCCAAGCTAACAATAAACAGTTTGGACCACGAAATGTAATCTTGCTGCTTATGTTAAAAATAAACTACGGAGGAGTTAGCGGAAGGTTATTTACTGACCATTAAAAAAAACTAACTTTGCTACAGACCTAGGCGTAGTTTTGCCGGGCGCCATAGTCATTTATGCATTTGGTGATGTCTGCAGCATCCTTGCAGTTCTTTTGAGTTTTGCCAATAAAATTTCATTGAAATTTATTTGCCTTCAAGTTCCACGCTGGGGTGCATGCTAATTTGAATAAAAACCGCTAACGGCGGGCACGTCGCAAGCCATGTCACCAATTTTTACCGTTAATTGCAATTCTCGTCAAAAAAGACACATGCCTTATTGACGTGAATGATATAATATGCGTCTGACATGAAAACAAAATCGATATCTAAACATTGATAATATCACTGAGATATACTGCTGCACAGAGGGCTGTAAGAGCGGCTCAGGATTGGCAGCTCTACTGCTGACGATGAACACATAACAGTTCATTGCTGCATAAAAATTTTCCCGTAAGGTAACTCGCATATTTGAACATGGCATGAAAGAATGTGATCGCCCCCCAGAAATTTAGACGCGTTTACCCTGGACATTCATAAACTGCATAGTGATCGTATCACGAAAGGGACCCCGCATCCGTTTATTTCTTCCCCAAGCATTTCGCAGACAGCATTTCTCTCTCCTGCTCTGAGGACATGCAAGGTTCCGTGTTCGCGATACATTTAGTACTAAAAACCGTTCTTACTCGAGATTTATTTATGATTTCTATATTGTAACAAACGAATGTAATATCACCAAGCAATACAAGCTAGGCAGGAAGATATTGCCCCCCCTTTACCGAAAACTGAAACGTCGCCAGGTAGTCGTCTGGCGACAACTGTAGCCATATAACTTCCCCAGTCCGGTGCGATTGAGGCACATTATCCCCGCGCAATACCTGAGTGCTCCTTGCAAATTATGTCGGCAACTATCGCTGTCGCTAACGCTATCCTACATGTTGTGGGAGTGTCGTCCTATATCAGCTAAAAAGGCAGTAGCTCCGGAGGCTCTTGCGTCGTAGTGGGCAGCCGCTCTGCGCAGCTCCAACCTTAAGAGGAAGCTTTAGCTCGGGTGCCCCTATCTAAATACGCGTAAAAGAAGAATTCGTTTTTATCGGCAACCACTGCACCAAATTTGACGAGGTTTGTTGCATTTACAAGAAGAACTTAAAATGTAGTGACTGTTCATTTCCGATTTTCGATTTAGGTTGTGAAGCTTTCATAAAAAATTGGCGAAATCTAAAATTTTCAAAAAACGAAACTATCACGTTTACACCTCTGTAACTCATCAACGAAAAATGATAATACAATTCTGTGAAATGCAACTAATAGTACATCCCAAGCGGACAAAATTGATTTGCTACACATGAATGTCAAAAAATTTAATAACGTGGAAATACAGCTTTTGCAGAACCCTACACTGTAAACGGAAATAACTCCGAGGTGGGAGTATACTGCTTGTCCTATAGCGACCCCCCGGTTCGGAGTTTTTTTTGCTCCGTATGATCGGAGTAGAATTTTTACTCCGTACGAGCGGAATTTTCGCGTGGAATTATGAGAGTTTTTTTCTGTTTTTTCTTTATTTTTTGCTTTGCTATTGACGGAGTTTTTTCGAGGTGCAACGGGAGTATAAAAAGAGCCATCGCGTGAGTTTGCGCGAACATGTTTACATGCAGAGGCTGCTGGTCAAATTTCGAAATATGCACACGAGACCGCGTCGAATTCGACGGAACAAGTCAATGAAAGCACATATATCATGACATACATAAACATTTTAGAAACGCCCAATGCAGAAATTTGAAAGACATCACACGTACACGCGATACTCAAGAAGCAACGGTGCCAGTATATATAGCCACGATATTGTGTGCCTCGATACCGCCTAGGGAGCAGCTGTGCTGTTTTCAGAATTACGACTCACAGGCTCGTTCATACGAGATCTCTCTCTCTGAAATTAACAGAATACCTTAAGCAACACAACACTGTTAATTCAAAATAGTGAGAGAAAAAAAGTTAATGGCGTAATTTTTCAAAATTATCATGCCATTCTGTGACTGCTGAAGCGACTTCGCACACTGCCGGCGTTCGCGGCCAAAAAGTAGTGCGTTAGTTACAGTAAGCAAGAAAAATGTAAGTGCATGTGTTGCATAGCAAAATTAAATTTTTGCGATATAGTGGTAGCGTAGCAAGAAATTATTACGTTTGAGCATGACCCGCAGCAGCCGACATAATTAACACCGAGAAATGCGCAGTCATACATTTTATACACCGCACTACTTGCTCTGCGTCCGAGCAATCTGTCTCGGTTGCGAAAAGGAGCTACATCACTGATCTGTCGAGTGAATCCCTAAACTCGGAGCCAGCAGGCATGCGTCTAAATCAGTGTCTCAGATAATAATATATAATATTTGGGGTTTTACGTGCCAAAACCACTTTCTGATTATGAGGCACGCCGTAGTGGAGGACTCCGGAAATTTTGACCACCTGGGGTTCTTTAACGTGCACCTAAATCTAAGCACACGGGTGTTTTCGCATTTCGCCCCCATCGAAATGCGGCCGCCGTGGCCGGGATTCGATCCCGCGACCTCGTGCTCAGCAGCCCAATACCATAGCCACTGAGCAACCACGGCGGGTTGTCTAGGATAGAGCGTAATGTTAATGCAATATAGGAAGCAACGACGTGACCAAAACATACATGCGCGATAACAATTCGATTCACATCGCTCAATAAGAAGCTTTATTTTCAGGACGCATACTTATGTCCTACCGTTTTTCTTCGGGCGAGGATATCCGTTCACAGATTCATAAAAACAGTTGCTTGCACTCCGGTCTTTCTCACTGGCAACACAGCACCGCAACGAACTTGGGTTACGCCATTCAGGCGCGACTAGCACGGATGTCGTCGCTCGAACAGTGGCTACTGTTGCCATTGCTACGCGGTCCTTTCAAACACTACACTGGACGTTGTCAGCATGTACTCAAAAGGACATAGAAGTCGCATTTCACGTACTGAAGAACACAAGACAGGGTGACGCAGCACGAAAACACAGCCAGAACGTGAGCCGACATCACGAGCCAGTGAGCAGCTTCGAGGTGTACCTAAGCCTTTTTCCGCACTTGAAAACGTGGTTCTTGCAATCATCGTTGTCAGCAAAGCGATCACAGCTAATGTACTTGATGCTGAGATACAGTGAGCTTCAGTCATGCCTATAACACTTTCTGGAAGGAAATACGGGAAACAAATTGACGAAACGCTGTCACGGAACGACACTTCACAGACGTAAACAAACCGTCAGCCATGAACACTGCCCGCTCCGCCGAACGCGCCCGGTCGCTGGAACGGCGCACAGCCTCATGGGAAGCGCCACGTGACCAACCTGTATCGGCGGAGGGGAGTTTTTTAAAACTCCCTATCGGAGTTTCACGGGAGAACAAGATTTTTAAGCGGAGTAAAATCGCGTCATGTCGCCTTAATACTCCCGCAGCTAGCCAGCGGAGTGAAACGAGGGGATGGCGCTGTTGTGCTCCCATACATCGGAGTAAATATTTGAGAGGGGAGGTTTTAGGGCACATCACCTCTTAAAAACTCCCAGGTGGGTTTATTTTCGTTTACAGTGTAGTAAAAAACGTAACAAATTCAGGTAAGGTGTAAAATGGCACATTGAATTTGTCCACTTTGAATGAACTAATGGTTGCCGTTCACAGAACCTCGATATCTATTCTTGATGCAGAGCTATGAATTTTTAAACTTCGTGCTTCTATTTTTTCCGTATTTTTGTAAACTCTTGTAACAAAATGCAGGCCCTAAATCGAAATTGCACTTCCAACTGTCACTAAAATTTAACTTCCTCTCTCAAATGCAACAAATTTCATTAAAATCGATGCAGAGGTTATCTCAGAAAAATGTTTTTGCGTTTTACACATACTTGAATAGGCCGCGTCGGAGTTGGGCCCGAGCTAAAGCTTCCTCTTAAGACGCAAAAGTGGGCTGTCCAGCAGGCCCGAGAGGCGGCGACGAAGCAAGGCCTCAGAGTTCCCTCATGGGAGACCTGAGCCGGTTCGTGAAACTCTGCCGGATTTACAAAAAAGTTGTTTTCATCCATGTAAGATAAGAGTTAGCTTTTCACGATACAGTTAGGAATAAATAAATGTACCATCTACTAATTTTACTCTGTTAATGTGTGCATGTATATGCTGCGCAAGTGCAGCTTATGAGAACTCGTGCGAGATTTAGCACACAATGGTCATACCGCTCGCTAAAGCTGCAATCTGAACTATTAGATCAATGTTTTTTTTAATTCTTAGAGCCAAATAAGCTTTCAAAAATATTTGTGCTCTATAAAAATGGCAATGCTCTCCAGTTAATAAGAAGAAAGCATTTAAGTGTTTCACAACATGTGAATTCACCTTCCATGTGATTGTGCAATGCTTTCAACAAACATAACTAAAATTTTTATTTTCTCCTTGCAGGTCCTTCTTATCTTTTTCATAGGCATTCACTACGACAAAGACCTGTCTAGAATTCTTCCGCAAACTCGTCAAAGGATCTTCAGCCGACGGAAGTTGTCTCGACATGCAATGGATATATTTCTCGCTAGGTCCCCTGACTGTTAGCTGGGCTTTCAATTTATTAGCACGCTCATGCTTAGTCATATGGGGTACTTATGCGACACTTGGTTGAAAGCAGTAATCATGTGTAGTTTTCACTGTGGACGTTGCTGTGCTCAGGATTACAAAAAAAATGTGCAAGTGTGGACTTTTCGGGGTGCTTGGAGAAGGAAATCAAATTTAAGAATATGCTTAGAATAATTAGGTACCAAAAATATCGTTGAATGTTCTTCTTGAATGATTCTTCGGCGGTCTACAAACAATGGTGCTTTTATGTAATTTCGTGATTTTTGAGTGGTGAATTCAGGCATGCTTGCTAGGAGATGCACTACTATGTTATAATTTCGGTGTATCCATAGTGTAAGAAGTCCCGTTAACATGCTTGTCTCTGTTTTATCAACAGAAAACTTGAGTAAGTACATCACTTCTTTTTCTATCCGCTTGTGCTCCGTCACCTAACAATCTAGCAACAGAAGTCTCAGCAGCAGGTTATCAAATTTGCATTTATTTGAACAAACTTGTTATGGTGGCACCAGTGCATTGTGTAAACGTAAAGTACATATTTCAGGATCAAGAACTACAAATTTAGGTGGGACTTCAGGAGTGCTATAACCTAAAACTATCGTAAATTGTATTTATTCAATTTCTGCCTCTAGCTCTCCACGACTGGCTAAAACGTTTTCGAACCACGCGCGCTTCGCTGGTCGGTCACACGAATACCGCAAAAGGTTATGACGGCCACGTGATGTGAACTCACAACAATGGCCAATAACATGCCGAAAAAAATTAGCGTTTTTTAAGTAGCTAGACACTGTTCCGTTCCGAAAGAAGTAATAGATGACTGCCCACCTATTGATCTGGCATTGGCTAGTCGGGATTTTCCTACGTATAATAACATCCGCAGTATATTCCACAGTGTCGAAAATGCCATCTTTTATTCCCCTTCTGTCTATGCTTCTCGCCCCATCGCTACCTTATGTATTTCTCTAAATTCTACTCGCAGCAACCAAAAACACATCGACGACTACTAAGAAAATTACGTCTACCACTCCGAAGTCAACAACTACGAAGTCAAGTACGATGCCAACAACTGCGAAATTAACAACAAGCACGACAACTACCACCAAAAGGCTGCGTAAGTATCCATATGCGCTGTATAACTTCACCAGACTATAAAGAGAACGACTAAATAAATTCTTACTCCTGAATTATTATTCATTTCAAAGTTTCATTTTTTGCCATATCAGGGTAATAGCTTATATATAAAACAGGACATAAAATGAAGTTTTTTGTTTTACTTTATGCCGCAGTACAAGTCACAGATCTTAATATGCTTTTTTTTTTATTTCAGCCATTGTGCTTCAGCAAAAGCTTTTAAACTTCCGCACTTCAGTCTTTCCTTGTTTTATAGTCCTTCCAAACTATGTTCACCGATAAAATTATCTATTAGGACCAAGCAGATGCAATCAACTTCACGACGCCATGATGAGCTAGTGCAGGAACTTTCAGGTAGTGTGGCTACCCGTTACGAAGCCTTTTTGTTTTCAGGGTAAGAGTAGCGTTAAGAATGCTCTCAGAAAGAAATTTACCATAAAACATCAAGCATCTTGCTCTTTGCTCTCTTTGCAAGTGTTTCGCACACAACTTGCTCGCAAATGCGAAAGGTTCATGCTAAGTACTAGGAGCTAGATTTGATATACGCAGTACCTTTCAGGAGAAACTTTTCTTCACGTCTTTCGCATGAACTGTTTAACTCACGGTAAACAATAACAGCTATATTCCTTCTAGGGAGATACGGCACGCAAACTCGCAGGAATTTTGTACCGAATGCACCAATTTCTTTGCTCCGGAAGAGCTCTTTTTTTGTAGATCCATGCTTGTGCTACGCAGAACCTCTGCGCTTCTTCTCATCAGTCACAAGCAACGGGATTTCAACATAAATAGTATCCCTTTTTCTAGCCTAACGCGCCAGCAAATCTCAGCATTCCTTTTTGCATGGGAGTGAAGGATCCTCGACAGTATAGGTGCCCAGAGATGCATATCTTGCATAACATTCTAGCAAGAGTAAAAAAAGCCTACCTAAACTAATGATGTCGCTGGATTTTGGAAATGTCATTCGCTTATGATATCGGGAATGTGCGCTACTGATAGCCCACATTCGCCATGGAAAAATGTGGGAAATCAGGCAGAGGCCTTATACTTCCTCAGTTGATTACCACACTACGTAGCGGTCCAACTCGACGCTGTTACCAAATCTTTCTTAACACGGGGTTCCTTAACGTCTACATCAGGAGACCGACGCCGATCACGTGTTTTCGGCATTGTTTATTATATGCAAGGTAATATTTGCGTGTAAAGCAGCATTGTTTTGCTATTCTATGGCCGAAAACTATACTGGCAGCTAATAGGTCAGAATTCATTGTATTAGCTCCTAATGTAATTGTGCATTAATACTGACAACAAGCAAGTGAAGAGAAACATATGACATTCGCCCGAGAGTTGCACAAATTTATGAAAATAAAGACCGTGCAGGATTCTTTGAAATCTTCGAAGTTGAACGCAAATTCTCCCAGGTCATTGCCGTTCGCGGTCAAAACCACGTCCCTCGTGCGGTTCCCCGTTTTAACACGACAGCGTTAAGGAACTCGTGCCGCAGAAAAGCCGGTGTCGTCGGCGTCGGCGTTACCAGCGTTGGCCGTGAGCCAAAAATCCCGGAAGGCAATTAGTAAATCAAAACAACTTGCACGACGGGCTGGATGGGAATCGAACCACGATCTCCGGAGTGTGAGACAGAGACGCTACCACTCAGCCATGAGTTCGATGCTTCAAAGCGGGACAAAAGCACTTCTAGTGAGTGCGGTGTTGCCTTATAGACGTGCCGTAGAAAGTTATACTGCGGTGTACATCGCTAATAAGGAGCATGTAAATTACAGAAGTTGCAGTTAAACGCGTAGCGAAGTACGTTTCCGCTACATTTCTTCTGCGTTTGGCGCACACGCAGCGCCATCTTTCGGAAAACACAGAAGACCCCCTTCTCGCAAAGTACGGCGCTGCCCCGCCAGGTGGCGCGCCACTCGCCCGCTTCTCCCCTTCATCTCGTTTGTGTGCATTGGGGCCGTGCGGGGACCGATGCGAGGATAACCCAATACCCTTGCGTTTAATCAGTTTTCTCGCTCTCTCCCCTTACAACTTCCAGCGTGCGTCACTCGAACTCTCGTGTTTAGGCGACGCGGCTCCTCTTTCCGCTCAGAGCGCGATTCCTAGGTGCAGCGTCCGATGCGGGACGACTCTGACGTGTTTGCTGCGCCGTAGCACGTCTGGTAGCAAAACGTCCCCTACGGTGTGTGCCGTGCTGCTGGCGAGGAGTCCTGCGTCTGCTTGGTGATTCCAAGCGAGATAGAGGACGATCCATTCCAGCCGTCAGCCCCATAATTGCATCCGCCTTCATGGCGCGTCGCGGCCCGGCTGCCCATGCCGACCGCGACGTTTGGCTCGCGTAGATCATTTCTCCCTCCGAGACACCGAGTTCTTAGGTTCGTTCCGCTTGCTCAGGCGCACGTATCGTCTTTGTGTGACTCAGTAGCATGCCGAGCGAATGAGTGGGCGGTGCGAACGGGGTGCAATAACGCTATCGCGTTCCACTCTTGAAGGGGAAGCTTAAGCGCCCTCCAATTTCTTTATCGTTGCTTCTAACGCAAAATTATTACAAATAGGAAGCTGCTTAAGGTACGTGGCTATGACCGCGAGTTGCAAAGCGTTGTGCACCTGGCCGTGCATGCTCAGAAGCAACTATATCTTTTAAGGTTTTTCCCACAGGCGGTGGCACGGGTCTCGGTACCACACCGCTTCCGCGCTTCACAAAGCGTTTACAGCGACTGTATAGCTTTTATTGCCATAGAAATTATATGGACACCCCAGTCGCATTTCTGCCGACATCGTTACCGTCGGCGACGCCGTGATGTTTCATATGAAGGGCAAGGGCGTTAACCTCGTCGCCGCGCGCCCTATTCTGCATGTGCGAGTGAAAGCGCGTCAGGGTGAGCTCACGATGGCGATTCTATGTCGCCCGTGCAAGGAAGGAAAGCGGGGATGAAGCGCGCCGTTTTCTGCTGTTCGCAGGGCACCGGGGGGAGGGGAGAGAGTAGGTTGGAGCATTGTACTTAGGCGGCTGTTGTGTATGGCGCAGCCCTATCTTGAAAGCGATCGGCGATTGGGGACACTGTGCGTCGAGTGCTGATAGCTTCGTGTACACTTTGTTATTGCGGCTTATTAGCGTTGAAGTGAAAAGCAGCACGAAGGTACATTCGCTCGCTGCTTTTGCTGCACTTCCTCACTCCAGTCTTTCCACAGCAAGTTTACGCGGTCATCGAGTGAGATGTGTTATGTTTGATTGTGCGTGCCTTACACCATGCTTATTAACATCATCATAATCATCAGCCTGGTTACGCCCACTCCAGGGCAAAGACCACTCCCATACTTCTCCAACGACAACGGTCATGTATTAATTGTGGCTATGTTGTCCCTGCAAATTTCTTAATCTCATCCGCCCCCCTAACTTTCTGCCGCCCCCTGCTACGCTTCCCTTCCCTTGGAATCCAGTCCGTAACCCTTAATGACCATCGGTTATCTTCCCTCCTCATTAAATCTCCTTCCCATGCCCATTTCTTTTTCTTGATTTCAGCTAAGATGTTATTAACTTGCGTTTGTTCCCTTACCCAATCTGCTCTTTTATTTTCCCTTAATGTTACACCCATCATTATTTTTCCATAGCTCGTTGTGTCGTCCTCAACTTAAGTAGAACCCTTTTCGTAAGCCTCCAGGTTTCTGCACAATACGTTAGTACTGGTAAGACACAGCTGTTATATACTTTTCTCTTCAGGGATAGTGGCAACCTGCTGTTCATGATTTGAGAATGCCTGCCAAACGGACCCCAGCCCATTCTTATTCTTCTGATTATTTCCGTCTCATGATCCGGATCCGCGGTCACTACCTGCCCTAAGTAGATGTATTCCCTTACCACTTCCAGTGCCTCGCTACCTATCGTAAACCGCTGTTCTCTTACGAGACTGTTAAAAATTACTTTAGTTTTCTGCAGATTAATTTTTAGACCTACCCTTCTGCTTTGCCTTTCCAGGTCAGTGAGCATGCATTGCAATTGGTTCCCTGAGTTACTAAGCATGGCAATATCATCAGCGAATCTCAAGTTACTAAGGTATTCTCCATTAACTCTTTATCCCCAATTCTTCCAAATTCAGGTCTCTGAATACCTCCTGTAAACACGCTGTGAATAGCGTTGGAGAGAGCGTATCTGCCCACCTGACGCCTTTCTTTAATCGAATTTTGTTCCTTTTTTTGGAGGATTACGGTGGCTGTGGAGCCGCCATATATATCTTTCAGTATTTTTCAGTCTCGCCATTCGGGCTCCTCCACGTCCACTTTCGGCTATCCCGCTTGCGGAAGAAGGTATTCATTATCCGCATATTATTCTGTTCTGCAAACTCTACTAATAAATTTCCCCTGCTATTCCTAGTGCTTATGCCATTTTCCCCCACTGACTTGTCTCCAGCCTGCTTCTTGCCTACCTTGGCATTGAAGTCGCCTATCAGTATAGTGTATTTTGTTTTAGCTTTACCCATCGTCGATTCCACGTCTGCATAGAATCTTTCGACTTCCTGGTCATCATGAGTGGATGTAGGGGCGTAGACCTGTACGACCTTCAATTTGTACCTCTTATTAAGCTGCCCAACAAAACTGCCACCCTCTCGTTAATGCTATAGAATTCCTGCATATTACCAGCTCTATCCTTATTAATGAGGAACCAGACTCCTAGTTCTCGTCTCTCCGCTAAGCCCCGGTAGCACAGTACGTGCCCGCTCTTTAGCACTGTATATGCTTCTTTTGTCGTCCTAACCTCACTGAGCCCTATTAGATCCCATTTAGTACCCTCTAATTCTTCCAATAACACTGCTAGACTCGACTCACTAGATAACGTTCTAACGTTAAACGTTGCCAGGTTCAGATTCCAATGGCGGCCTGTCCGGAGCGAGGGATTCTTAGCATCCTCTGCTGCGTCACAGGTCTGCCCGCCACCGTGGTCACTTGCTTCGAGGATGCTGGCGACTGAGGACCGGGGTTTGATTGTTGTATTCATATAGGAGGTTGTGGCCAAGTACTGCACCAGGGTGGCCAATCCTGCTCTGGTGAGAGAGTGCGTTACCGGTTCTAATCAGCGGGATCAGGCCGCACTCCAAGCCTGTTTATGCAATTTTATCCACACGCGGAGATTTTTTTATCCGGTAGAAAATTGCGCGGCACCGGAATTTGAACCACGGTCCTTTTGCACGCGAGGCGGATACTCTATCTCTTCGCCACCGCAGGAGTTGTACGTCTCATTTAACCTACAGTGGTGCCTTCTTCGATCAGTCAAGGTCGACCAAGCTGATCTCTGTTAAGCCGCACAGATGGCACTCAACTGTAGAGACCTGGCAGTTTATGACCTGCACATGAATGGCGACAAAAATAGAGGAGAAAATATATTTTTTAGTGATAAACTACAGGAAAAGAGATAAAAAAGGAAAAAAGAAATCGAAAACAGGAAGAGAACAGGGGATTTGTACTCGTGACCCTTGGATGTTGCCTGGAGAGATAGCTCAGCTGCTGGTTGGTCCGTCAGGCCCCAGCTTACATTGAAGCGGCATAGCTCCTGTCCAGAGCCTCGTACTTACGTGGTAAGAGACTGATGTTGTCCTCGATGGTCGAGTGGTTGGAAGGCATCCTTTCTTGGAAAAAATGGCCTACCGTCGATGAGAGGGAACTCGAGTTGTATAGAGACTAAAAAAAGCTTAAGCAGGGGCAAGCCGAGCGTGGGAAGCTAAGGACTGCTGCTCACGACAGCGAAATATCTTTGTCTAATTATAGGAACCATAATATGACTACTTTGAGAAAGAGAACGGCCCAGAGAGCTGTACTACGTGTGCTATGACTGATAATTCTCTCTCTCTCTCTCTCTCTCTCTATATATATATATATATATATATATATATATATATATATATATTGAAAGGGGGTTTATTGCAGCTCGTACGAGGGATCGCAAGTCGCTCTTGATCGCGAGTCCTAGCCGTTCGTATCAGCAGCCCGAGCTCGGGTCTCGCGCCGCAGCGGTGGCAGTTCGCACAGCGCCACATGCATGTTACCCACTACAATTGCCCCCACGGCGAAGAGGAGCCATCCTGGCGACCTAAGGTGATGACACGATAAGGGGGTCGTGGTACGGCTTCAGGCGACTGACGTGAACCGTCTCGCGGCCACGGCGGCGTTTGTCCGAAGATGGCGTCACCGGTTCGACCACATAATTCACCGGCGATGTACACGCGACGATCCGGTACGGACCCTGATATTTCGGAGCAAGCTTTGGGCTAAGGCCAGGGGATTGAAGGGCAGCTGAAGCCAGACGTGAGAGTCCACGGCGAAGGACTGTGTGGGCTGCCCGTTGTCGCGTCGATCTTTGTGGATACCTTGGGTATCCGACGTAAACGAGCGAGCCAGTTGGCGGCACTCTTCAGCATGGCGAGCAACTTCGGAAAGAGGGGTGAATTCAGAGGCATCCGGATGATATGGTAGCACGGTGTCGAGGGTAGTGGATGGTTCACGTCCATAAAGAAGGAAAAATGGGGAGAAGCCTGTGGTAGCCTGAACGGCGGTGTTATACGCGTACGTCACAAAAGGGAGGACACCGTCCCAATTGGAATGATCAGACGCAACATACATGGTGAGCATGTCACCCAGAGTGCGGTTGAACCGTTCCGTGAGACCGTTAGTCTGTGGGTGATACGCCGTAGAGGTGCGGTGAATAGTGCGGCAAGCGGCGAGTAGCTCATTAATAACTTCGGATAAGAAGACACGGCCTCGGTCGCTGAGCAGTTCTCGCGGTGCGCCATGCCGTAAGATGAAATGCCGTAACATGAATGCGGCGACGTCGCGAGCAGCAGCCGAAGCAAGTGCAGCAGTTTCGGCATATCTTGTGAGGTGGTCTACTGCAACAATTATCCAGCGATTTCCTTTAGCAGTGGATGGAAGAGGCCCATAGAGGTCAATGCCAATCCGATCAAAAGGACGTGCAGGACACGGCAAAGGTTGCAGAGGGCCAGTCGTATGAGGAGATGTCTTGCGTCGCTGACAGGCTACACATGACCGAATGTATTTGCGGACATAAGAATACATGCCGCGCCAGTAGTAGCGCTGACGGAGCCGCTCGTAGGTTTTCAGGACGCCAGCATGAGCTTGTTGGGGGTCGGCGTGGAAATACGTGCATATGTCGGAGCGCAAATGGCGAGGGATGACTAGCAGCCATTTGCGACCATCCGGCTGATAGTTTCGGCGGTACAAGATGGCGTCCCGTAGCACGAAATGGGTGGCTTGGCGACGAAGGGCTCGAGGGCATGTAGCCGTCGAAGAACTGTGAAGAATGTGAATGAGAGACACAATCCACGGATCTTTCCTCTGTTCAGACGGCATGTCAGTAACAGCAAGTGTAGCAACCGGGCACTCTACGGGGGAGGGTGGCGTTTCGTCGGATCTCAAGGGCGATCGGGAGAGTGCATCGGCATCAGAATGTTGGCGCCCGGATCGATAGATGACGCGAATATCAAATTCTTGGAGCCGAAGAGCCCAACGTCCAAGACGGCGTGACGGGTCCTTCAGTGACGCAAGCCAGCAGAGCGCGTGGTGGTCTGTCACAACATCGAACGGATGGCCATACAAGTAAGGGCGAAATTTGTGTAACGCCCAAACTATAGCCAAACATTCTTTTTCTGTGACAGAATAATTGGTTTCTGCCTTCGTGAGGGCCCGACTCGCATATGCAACCACATATTCCGGAAAGCCAGGCTTGCGTTGCGCAAGGACGGCTCCAAGACCAACGCCACTGGCGTCCGTATGAACTTCGGTCGGTGCAGTCGGGTCATAGTGGCGTAGAACAGGTGGTGAGGTAAGCAGACGACGCAAAGTGGTGAAGGCTTGGTCACATGCCGGAGTCCAATCGCGAAGGTCACCTGGGCCAGCCAGGAGCTTCGTCAGAGGAGCGATGATGCAGGCAAAATTGCGTACAAAGCGTCGAAAATACGAGCAAAGGCCGATAAAACTTCGGAGCTCTTTCAGTGTAGTCGGCCGCGGAAATTCTGCGACAGCACGAAGTTTGTCAGGGTCGGGAAGGGCACCGTCTTTGGAAACGACATGGCCAAGTATGGTCAGCTGGCGGGCGCCGAAGCGGCACTTTTTCAAGTTAAGTTGAAGGCCGGCGGTGGCAAGACAAGTAAGGACGTCGCGTAGACGAGAGAGGTGAGAGGTGAAATCAGGGGAGAAAACTACCACGTCGTCTAAATAACACAGGCACGTCTTCCATGTGAGGCCTCGCAGAATATTGGCCATCATTCTTTCGAATGTCGCTGGCGCATTGCAGAGGCCGAATGGCATTACCGTAAACTCATACAGGCCATCAGGCGTAATGATAGCTGTTTTTGAGCGGTCGGATTCATCCACTGGCACTTGCCAATAGCCCGATCGCAAGTCCAAAGAAGAAAAGAATTCAGCACCATGTAGACAATCCAGGGCGTCATCTATGCGCGGTAGAGGATAGACATCCTTTCGTGTAATCTTGTTGAGGCGACGATAGTCCACACAGAAACGAATCGAGCCATCTTTTTTCTTAACGAGTACTACGGGCGATGACCAAGGGCTGCAGGATGGCTTGATAACACCACGGTCAAGCATGTCTTCAACTTGCTCGGTGATGACACGACGCTCGGTGGATGACACGCGGTGCGGACGCTGGCGTAATGGTGCGTGGTGTCCCGTATCAATGTGGTGAGAGACGGTACTTGTGCGGCCTAACGATGCTTGGTTCCAGTCAAAAGACGCGTGAAACTCATTTAAAAGAGTAATTAGCCGCTCACGTTGTGTCGGCTTGAGGTCATCGGCAATGGAGCGACAAAAAACATCCGGTGGGACTCGGTTAGATGGCACATGGGGCGTCAGTGCTGTTACGTTGGCAGTATCGACGTCGTCGGCCATGGGGAAGTGCACAATAGCGTCAGCGTCCACAGACTCGATGGTGCCAATAGTCTCGCCACAGTGCAAAGCCAAAGTGCACGAATTTGGGTTAGAAATCAGTATTTCTGCAGCACCATGGTGAACCGTGAGGAGGGCGAAAGGCAACAATATAGGCTGGCGGCGAATGAAGACGGCAGCGGGTGTAAACATGACCGTCGCTTCGGCAAGCGATGCGCATGAAAGAGGGACAAATACAGCACTGTGAGGAGGAAGGTCAGTATCTGAAGCTACACATATCCTGCTAAGATCGTGAACTTGAAAGTCGCGAGATGGCAAATCGCACAGAACGGAGAACTGAACCTCAGCACGTGCACAATCGATGACGGCATGATGGCGCGACAGAAAATCCCAACCGAGAATGACATCGTGGGAGCAACAAGTTAACACAAAGAAATCAATGGAATACAAAATGTCTCGAATCAGCACTCTGGCAGTGCACATAGCGACTGGCTGTACTTGTTGCGCACTGGCTGTTCTAAGCAATGGAACCGAAGGCTTCATGGTCACTTTCCGCAATGCACGACAAAGCTTCTCACTAATCACGGACACAGCAGCACCTGTATCGACGAGCGCAAGGGATTTGATGCCATCAACGCACACTTCAATGACGTCAGCGGGGGAAAAACGAGGACTTTGATGTTCCGACGATGACGCAGTTCGTGCCTCAGGAACTGCGGAAATCAGTTTTCCGCCTCAGTAGTACTGGCACTGGGTCTACGACGCATGGGTGAGAGTGAGCGCCGACGAGGGGAAGGCGAGCGACGAGTGCCGTAGAGCTGTGACTGCGGTGCCGGTATGTCATCAGCAGCGTAGACTTCCGGTGGTGGTCGTGAAGGCATACGGAAAGGTCGGAAGTCGGAGCTGGGTCGTCGCGGGGTGCCCACGAAGGCCGGCAAGCGCCGGCGGCAGAAGCGCACTACATGACCCGGGGTACCGCAGGCATAGCATATTGGGCGGTTGTCAGCAGTGCGCCAAGGATTTGGACCCTGCTGCTGTGCACTGAAAAAGGGATCCGCCGGCTGGCGAGGCGAAGGCGGAGGAGAGAACACCGGCGGGCGAGGCGCTGAAGGCGGAGGAGAGAACCTCTGTAGACGAGGCGCCCGTGCAACGGCTTCAGCATACGTCAGAGGCGCGGCCACGGGAGCCGGCTGACACGGAGGTGGAAGAGCTTCGGTCACTTGCTCTTGAATTATCTGTCGGAGCGCTGGAGCCAAATATTGAGAAGGCTTCTCCGTGGTCGGCAAAATCGAGAGCTGTCGTGCGACCTCCTCGCGCACAAATTCTTTTATTTGCGTCAGCAAAGTTGTGTGGTTGTCGCCAATAATTAATGCTGCTAACGAATCTTCCGTAGGCGGTGGGCGCCGAGCTAAGATGCGTTGTTTCCGTAGCTCGTCAAAACTTTGGCACAAATTGATAACTTCGGCCACGGTACGCGGATCCTTCGCTAACAACATCTGAAAGGCGTCCTCATCAATGCCTTTCATAATGTGTCTGATCTTGTCCTGTTCTGACATTGACGGATTCACGCGCTTACACAGGTCAATGACATCTTCGATGTAACTTGTGAAAGTTTCACTGTGATGTTGCGCACGCCCCCGTAAGCGTTGCTCTGCGCGAAGCTTGCGCACAGCGGGGCGCCCGAACACTTCAGCGAAACTTGTTTTGAATGTGCTCCATGTTCCGAAATCGTGTTCGTGGTTTCGGAACCAGAGGTTCGCGACGCCAGTTAAGTAAAACAACACGTTGTGCAACTTGGTGACGTCGTCCCACTTGTTATGCTGGCTCACCCGTTCGTAAGATGACAACCAATTCTCCACGTCATGATCATCGGTGCCGCTAAAGATGGCAGGATCACGCTGGCGCAACACACCGGAAACGATGACCGCCGGAGGCTGTGGTGCATCTTCCTGGGTGGTTTCGTCAGGCATGGTCGTAGCAGTCGGTAGCGTCCGGCTTCGGAGTTCCAGTTTCCGAGGTCTACCCCGCGCCTCCACCAAATGAAAGGGGGTTTATTGCAGCTCGTACGAGGGATCGCAAGTCGCTCTTGATCGCGAGTCCTAGCCGTTCGTATCAGCAGCCCGAGCTCGGGTCTCGCGCCGCAGCGGTGGCAGTTCGCACAGCGCCACATGCATGTTACCCACTACAATATATATATATATATTCTCATTTATGTGATCGAATGCGAGCGCTGTTCATCTGTTTCTGCGTGTAGTTGTTAAGAGAGCGAGTATAAGGGAAGAAAAAAAATGAAAATTACTGAAGCGTAATTGCAGCGCCGTGGTTCTAAGGCGCACCCACTGTAGAGAAACGGAAAGAGATATAAACGTGCGTGGCCATGGTACGCACGCGAAAAACTGCCTTAATAAATTTAGAGACTTGAGAAAACGGTACGTTATCAACAGATAACATGGAAATCAGCATTCGAACAGTCAGCACTCGAACACTGTCAGCACTCGAACACTGTCAGCACTCAAACATAGTCAGTTAGCAAATGTTTACAAGTTTATACGAACGATAAAGCAACTGCCCTCCTTCGTATATCTGTCTAGTAATTTGCTATCGCAAACGACGTTCCGCCCTTCGGTCGAAACTGCGGCTGTTTGACTCGATAGCTCTTTTCGGCTCCTCTGCCCCCCTTTGCAGTTTGTATATAGCTCTCTGTCTTGTAATTTGTTCGACCTTGATAGTTACTTTGATTTGTGCCGTTTCTTTTCGGTTGTTTTGTTTTGTCAGTAACAGAATTAATAAATATCAATGCGGGCACGTAGCATAGTTCTTCCTCTTGAGCTAAATTGCAGTCATTGGCGCACAAGGTGAAAAGGCGGACAAAGAGAATATTTGAGTAAATAAAACATTCTCTATATTCACCTTCTAAACAGATTGCATTTTTGCACAATTGTCATTTACGGGTTGTATCTGGTGGCAAGTTCTTAATTCATGTTTAGTTGAAAAAAAATTTAGGATGACGCCAGTATTGAGATACGAGCGTCCACATTGTGCAACGAAAGGCACTAGTGTTCCAGTAAATTTTCATTTTCAATTAAAAAGGCTGTTTTGTTATGAATGTAGGCGGAACGTGGGTTCATTTCTACCCTTATACGACTGACTGTACTGATCCAAAAACTAGTACTAGTGCTAAAATTTGTTGCAACTGGAACTACTTTGTGAAAGGACAGGGTCTAAGTTGTTTATTGCAATACGTGTGTCCAATTATTTGGTAATAATGCTGATCAGCAAAACCTTGTTCATTTGTAACTTAGACTGATTGATTTTCGATGTAATTAATGTCTACGTGTTCGAGTTATGAGGCTAAATAAGTATATCTGAGATAAATGGCACAGGCGATTTTCTTGAAATCACTAGCGTAAAATGTCCGTGCCTCTGTTATATTTGAGCAGAGCGCAAAGCTCTAATGATGTAGACAGGACAACGATGAATTCTGTTTCTAATACATCAGGGCCGACCCTATTTGCGTCCTCATTTTCGATTCGTGATGTAACTCCATGATATCGCACGATCAACTGTCCAAAACACTCACACTGCCGCTCCTAATGGCATCAATGACCCTCCTTCACAAAGGATGATCATTCCATGATTCAAATAACTAAAGGCCATTCTCAATCCTCTCTGTATTCTCAAAGATTGCAGAGCCCATCCTTAATAAATGAATAGCAGGGTTGTTAATGCTCACAATATAATAGCAGAGGAGCAGCACGGATTTTCTTACAATGAATCTGTAAACACAGCCTCCTTCGTATTAAATAAGCATTTCTTGAGAATATAAAAAGTAAACTATCCACACTAGGTATCTTAGATTTTAAAAAAAGCCTTTGACTGTGTATAACAAGAGCTTGTCTTTCGTAAACTACCCTCATACGGTATCCGCGGTGTATTGTTGTCTTTAATAAATCACCTTTTAAATGCTGGGCGCCAGTTCACAGTTAATAATAACGTCAAATACGACATTAGACGTATTAGGTACGGAGTACCTCAAGGGCCTATTCCTCGGCCTGTACTTCTTTTTTTCCTTTACATAAACTATATTAGTAATAGTAAAGGGCGCAATGTTTGTTGCTATATGCAGATGACACGAACGTATTTTTCTCGGGGAATAACAGGAATGAAATGTTTACAAAGGCGAATGTATTGTCACGTAGCGGTGACATTGAATAATACATCGGTAAAACTGTGAATTACGGAACTGACTTCTTGTTGGGTGAGCTTGTGCCTACAAAATGAGGTTACACTAAACGCACAGCAACAGCGCAACACGGTCGCGATCATCGAAAATCTTATTATCGTGCCAAACGCGTCGGCTTTTATACATCAGTCATCGAAGCTTCCAGAGTTATCGCTGGTGCCGGCGTATTTTCCAGGAATTTCTACACCATTCGCGTCATGCATAGATCCGATACGATTACGCAAGGTTCGGCTAGAACAGAAAGCAGATAGAACGATCTATAACATCCGAGGAACTTCCGACACATGCAGGCGCGTCTCGCGCTGAGCGATAACATTTGTTAGACGGTGAAAAGCGCTCACTCGATAAACAAGTACACATGTCCATATGGCTAGAAAGTATAACTTCTGCTCAAAGGCAACTAAACGGCAACTCAATACAAAGAAAACGCAGTACGTGTTATTCAAAGCTGACGGAGCTACAGATATACTAATAATACCTTTGCAATTTCATGGAACACCACTCCAAGAGACAACAAGAATCAGATTATTACGCGTCGTATTTCGTGAAAGCCTTTCATGGACGCTCCATGTCGACTCGCTAAGAACAGATCGTGTCTATGGCCATTGGGCAGGTAAATAAACTAAGGCATTTACTTCCGTCAGCTGCTAAGCGACAAATTTACTATGCCTTTGTGCACTCACGCTTCATATACTCCTCACTGGTGTGTCCTACGACCATCGAGACAAACTTAAATTCTATTTTTTCTTTAAAAAATCGAGCAATACGAGCTGTTGCAGACGTTTCCTGCACTGGGAGCATAATTCTATATTTTAGTTCTTATAACCTAATACCGATAAAGCATTTATTTAATCAAAAACTATCGCTAGAGCTCGTGCGCCAACACAGCGTTAATAGAAAGCTGTTGGATGGAAAATATCAGGTTAAGCTGCGGCTTAACCTGACACCATACGAACTCTGACAAAATATAATTAGTAATGTCAGATCACGCACAAACTATGGGTTACAGAAATTAACATCACTAATACGAGAACTATTTCACAAATATTCCAATATTTTAAACTTTGTCAAGGTAGAATCTCCACAGTACAATTTGAGAAGCAAGTTAAGGCAATAATATTTTCTGAGGTCTAGGTTTGTGCTGTATGTTGTCTTAAAGATCTCATTTTTAGTTTGTGATGTGTGTGTACTAACAAAAACATGTGGTACATGTGTAACATTGCTTTCTTGTTCTCCTTCTTATTCTTTTGAAGAACAGTAAAGAATAATTGTTGTATTTGCATTGATGTGTGTACCTCATTATGATTTTCAAACAATCTTTGTTATACGATGTATATTAGAAAAACGATCGCACTGCTGCGGCTGTTGTCTGAGTGACATAGGCCAGTCAGACACGTTCTGGGCCTGTTTATATGCCTCCCGGGACAATTTGTGTGAATTGTCTTGAATAAAGAATGAATATATGAGTAAGACGGGTGGTATAACCGTTGGGTCATGGCCACTAAATGCATAACGAAATAATTTTACAATATTACCCCATGCAAGCCAGCAAATTCCAGGCGCTTGGCACATTAGGTAGCCCGCATTGCTCAATTTACATTTTTAAATGAAGCGCCTCATTCCTCTAGCTGATGACAAGGGTAGAGCTTATGGGACGCCTTCACCATCGAAATTTGCTGCTGGTCTTTCATCCTACTGTGGCACTGTGGCACTTTTCTCCAAGGTCAAACGCGTCGTGTCTTGTTATTCAACACGTTTTATTGCCGAATAAAAGTGTTACTTTTCGTTTAGGTCCACCATGGTGGCAGAGGGGCGCATCCGTCATTGCAATTTGCAGCGCATCTCTTCTCCTAACGCTTCATTTTGCCTCACTGGCTCATGCAAGCTTCGCGTACATAGACTCCCGCAGCTTTTGGGATCTCTCTATTTGTTTCCTGAGGTTGCAAAGTATATACGCTGTCTTCTCCATCAAGCAAACCAGTGTTGCTATCTTATCCATGGCCTTCTTCCATAGAAACACATTCTTATGCAGCACTCCTCTTGATTTAGGTGGAATACATGTCCCTCATACTTTACTTGTAAAGTAAAAGTTATTATGCACTTGTTATTATTTTTCTCGACATTTTCTAGCTCCGCCTTTGTACTGCCGTCTGAATGCACCGAACGAGGACGACGATGCAGTAAATGCTCATAAACTATGGTACCAAACTCAAATAATGCCACCTCTGGGTTTGTGCGACGTCATCATCCTTTTGATAAAGCAAGAAGCAAACGGCGATTACAATGGTGAGAGGAATAAGTATACTTACGTTGCCTTCTAAGGCGTTTTGATCTATATTTGCTGTTCAGCTAGAATACCGTGCGCTAAATTTTATTTTAGCGGTATTAGTCGAAAGAGGGACGTCCTCTTCTCTCTTTTGCACAAGTCAGTCTTGATTAAAATATTGTTTTACCATCCGTGCGAAAAGCAAAAAAAAAGACCTACAACACAAGATGCGTGAAACATATCGGTGTGCCGTTAAAAGCAGGTTATCGCCCTATGTCACTCTAGAAGCATAGTTTGCCTTTAGTGAAGTCATTCAGAGAACATTGCTTGATTGCTTGGAGTATTTCAAAACTCAAAGTTCAGTGCTCCGCAAAAATAGTCCATTTTTCTCGCCAGCCGCAAATTAATTCCTGCATGCCACCTTAACTGTGTTAAGGTATAAAAAATATTTAACATATTTAACAAATATATGTCTTACGCATCAAAACCACAATATCTATAATAAACTGAAAAATGAAACATCCACTTAAATGCTACGAAAGATACCCATATGTGTTCTTCGATAGCAAAGCCTGACAGTTGAAGCAAAATTCCCCCTGGTCCGGGACCCCAACCCGCCACCACGCCTTTCCAGAGCAGCCGCTCTACCATCTGAGCTAACCAAGCGGCTACCACATGGCAGGGTGCAGTCAAACTTCTCTACACCTTGCGGGTTTCCGCAGAACTGTTATTTCAACCTATATATATATATATATATATATATATATATATATATATATATATATATATATATATATATATATATATATATATATATATATATATATATATATATATATATATATATATATAGATAGATAAATATAAGGACTCTACGTATGGTAATTTTGTCCACATGGCGTTCATTCACGGGTAGCTAAATCTGGAATTGTGGTAGGCTTTGCACATCAAGCCCGTTCAAATTCGGCCGCAACGGCGCGAACTGAACCTGCGACCTCTAACAGGACAGCACAACGCGAAAGCATCTAAGCTACCACGGCATCTAAGTAAAGAAATGAGTGTGCTGTGGTGTCCCTTTGGTGTGCTTTGGGATGTTAAATGCCACGTGGCGCTTGGCCACTTCTTTGTTAGACAGAAAACAAATTTCTCCAAAATTTCAGCCTTAATTTTCAGCAGCATGTACCGATGACTCTGTTTAGTTGTTTAGTTTGGCTCAGGGGTATATGTTATCGTTGGCGTTTGCGCCATTGCCAGTTATATATATAAAAATATGGGCATTCTTAAATTGGTTGTTGCACTAGAGATTAAATTTTCGCAAACATCGCCCTAATGTACAGTCAAGAACGTAAAGAGGGGGACTCTAAACTGAGCGAAAAAGCGCATTTCAGTCGTTAAAAGAACAAAGTGCGAACCAAAACACAAAGCGCAAAACCACAGAACAGTGGCCGGTTCCACCAGGCTTCACCGCTGCAGTCTTACACAACCTCCTTGCTGAACTCAAACAAGGATCCGGGAGAACAAGACGTGAGACAAACATTATGGCTTAATTCCTTGTATTTTCGAGCGAAACATACGCTGGGAAATTCTTATAATTATTGATGACTGGGTTTCAAATAATGAATTCGGGACTATCGATTGTTTCGTTGACATTTGGTACCGAGCATGACGCCACCAGCTTGTAATATCGTTTCACGAAGACGGACGTGCCTCTCCGAATAACACTTTCGCTGTAATGAAGCCCAAGTTTTGAGTTCAGCGTCTATGGCGTTCTCCATTCCAGTTTCACGCAAAACTTTGCTTGCTGTTTACTTCATAATCCACAAAATATCTTGTCCACCTTGGGACCCTCGTGTTTTATGCGCGCATATTTATGCCGCACATTGCAGCGATTGACGTGAAACACGCGAATAAAACGTATGTCTTCCAAAGAAATGCTTATATAACATTGAACAAACAGACGACAGAGCAGAAGCGTTTAAAAAATCGACTTTATTTTAAACAAATTGAGGGCTATACGCTTCGACCGATGAACTAAAAGCCGATATTCAAGGGGAACCTTACTGCAAAAAAAAAATGCATTCCTACAGGTGGGTTTGCGATGGAGTCGTGTGCATTGCTGCACCGGCTTGATAGAGCGTACTACAGGCATAGGCGGTGTATTATGACATAGCGCAGCGTTATCACTTATAGCGAGCTGACAGTTCTTTTGCACCGTACAACACGCGCCTTCTTCTCATTTCCTGTAATTGCTGGCCACTGTCTTCTAAAATACAGCGTCTTTATGACTGTTGTCCCCGTTAACTAAGAAATTGTGCAGTGGAGCATTGCAGTGAACAAAATGTTTAGAATGTGCATCTGAACAGTGAATAGTGAATGTGTATCGAATAGTGTGTTGCTTAACTTTTACTAAAAAACTTACTTTCATTTCGCAAAAGCTGTCAAAAGATTTCAGGAGTGAGCCCGAGTTCATAATTCATCCTACAATGGAATGGCTTTAGGTTTTTTTTTTTTCAGATTAATTATCTCGGTGAACTAGTCACAGCTGCCATCATTTACGAAAGTTATGGACACATGCGGGTGAAGCTTCATTCGGGGTTACTCGTCAGCACATTAGCCTCAGCAGTTTGAATTGCTGTCATATCTACGTAAATGATCTTCATTTTTCAGTAGCGATTTCATCCTGGAAAACGAACAAAAAAAGAAACAGCTGCAGCACCTGTCTTACGGCAGTTGTCGACGGTAATGCTTATAGCATTAAATAAATATAGCGACCCAACGTATTGCTACCATCTAAGCGAGTTATGCATGAAGCATGCACTGTAGCGCGACTCCTCCTTCAAACTTCCCTAAGAACACACGGCGCCATCTAGCGCCACGTCCGCGAAGCCTGCACACATCCTCCGAAGTGCATGGCGAGCCGGTGAACGTAAACGCTTACGAAAATGCAATGTGGCAATGCAGGCTCCTCTGCCGCAATTTTTTCCGGACAGGCTTCGCCGTCTATTGGCACTGCCGACAAGCTTGCGCGTGGCCTAGGAGACTCGAATCGATGCGCGCCGGTGCTTGCGAACGCTGAAAATTGTTCTCTCGCTTTCCGCTCCACCCAGTGGCTCATGCCCAGTGACCCTAGTGGTCGTGAGGCTCATTGCCGAATGGGTGCAACCTTTTCTTTGAGTGAACTTCACTGTTGTTCTCATTGTATTCCTGGAAGTGTGTGCTGTGCTGATCACGCTTTATTTTTATTCATTCAGAGTCTGCATACAACTTCGTCAAGGCGGCCGGCAGGGACACCGTGCTGTTGTTCAGCCTTTCTTGGAGGAACACTCAACTTAATCTCCCGCAGGTTTTGAGCACCCTCGTGTTTCAAGAAGTTGCCTGGAAGCTGTACAATGAGATCAGGTGTCGGGGCTTTGGACTATTTGTGGAAAGGAGGGACACTTTCTACGCAAGCAAGTTTCTCAATATTTTCAAGGCTAGTTTCCGTTTTGCCTTTCCCGGGAGCGCTCGCTTCGAGATTATTCTAAATATTCTGAATCGAGAGTATGAGATAATTATGTCTGATCTTCAGCACTGGCGACTGTGAACATCAGAAGTGCTAAAAAATGAAAAAAAGATATTGCAAATTTGAGTTGTCGCCGTCCACATGTCCAGCCTTATTCACAATGAACCTATTTTAAGATAATTTATTAATCTTCATTCTGTCATTTTTCTTGATTCGAAATGAATCAGTATTTGTGCGCAATATGGGGGTCTCAAGCGGTTGATGGATAACACATAGAATGGGACCACTCTTCTGGCAATATTCTGATAGTAAACTCGATCATTAAACAAGAGAAAAACGTGTCTGATTCGATTCAGGTCCAACGTGTTTGCAGACTGTAAGCCACTCGTGATCGTGGCCTAGAGGATAATGTGGCTTGCATTTTAGAGCACGAACGAGAACTTTCTATTCATAGGTTATGTTATTGTATTGTGGGGGGAGCGTGTGATGCGATGGAGGAAAGGGAGCGACGAGGTATCACATCAATGTTCTTGGGCACTTGGAGTGCGTAGGGACACAATAATGCGCTGCAAAATACATCGTTGTCCAACTTAAAAGCAGTTTGAATGGATAAGCCAATCAAGCATTCTGCCTCACTTATGTGAGGAACCACTTTGAAAATCGTCGTCGCTTTCAAAGTATGCTTGGATGAACAAAAATACAGAAGGCAGGCGCTGTGTGATTTTACGGGTGAAGCTGCAACCCTTAGATTGTTTCTGGATATAGATGTAGGCCCCGTCTATACAACTACTGGTGTTTGGATACTGTTTACGTTTCTCCTGCGTGCCCTTTATATTTCCCTACACAGTTAAGAAGTTTAATAGCATGAATCAGTGAAGCCATCAGTCTAGTGAACGCCATTCAAATGAATCACTCATACTCGAACCAAAATTTGTACATGTGCTAAGATATGAAGCGTGGGTCGGAAAAGATCTTCGTCATTAATGCGGTATCAAAATAAGCTGCCGACATATTGGAGGCGCTATTGCAAATTTTTCCGTTCCAGTATGCATGCTATTGGCAGAGTTGCCAAATTGTTCGAACCACAGATCGCCAAATTGGCCTCCGTAGTAGCCGATCAGTACACAGAAGCAACATTTTAATACCCCAATAATAGCCAAAAGTGGGTGGTTTCTGTGGCGCTATTCGAGGTGGATTAACTGAAATTTCCGCAAGAAATCCTTATGGTATTCTCATAAACGGATTTCGACAAAAACCAGAATCTGGCATTTATCAGAGGCTTGCTCTACAGCAACTAAAGGATCCTGGAAAAAGATCGTAATTCAAATTTCCTGCTTTAGCAAAGGCATTTTTGATAAGCCAGTTAGACGCCCCGACGTTTTAATGTGACTTCATTCAGAGTGTGGAGGAGGCATTTTTTAAAATATGCACACTTAATTGGCCAAACGATGACGTGTTCTTGTCTTTCCTTGATCTCCTAGTCCTAGTTTAAGGAGCGCAGAAATTGATGTTCGCAGGCAAACTTATGACAAGATAAATGCTGCCGTTATGACTACTGCAGTCTTAGTTTTCCCAAAGAAAATAAAAGCAAATCACGCACAAGAAGAACACAGAAATAGTGCCACTCAATAAATATGTTGAGCAATGTGTGCATTCAGCATACATAGCAAATGAGAGCAAAGCACAGCACCACACATTACACGAAACAATAGAATGCATTACAAGATATAATGCACTACAGTAGAAGGCGGCTGCACATCAGAAATATATATGTCAACAAACTGAAAAATACAATAATTACCAAATTTACGGGGGAAGGTGAAGTGTGCAAAGTGATGGGAATGAAGCGAACCGCTTCCACGAAGTCGAATTGCGTATGGGCTTCTCATACGAGGAAGAAGGCACGTGCCAGATAACCCTTTCCTTGAATGGTAATGGGGTGCCTGCCCCCAACGCGCCTAACTAAAGACGCCAGTAAAATTATGCATTAGCCTGCGCTGCCTCTACCTCACCGTAGTTTATTCAGCGGCTCTATATGATCCGCGTTGCAAGGGGAAGGGGTAGGTTTCGTGCAAACATGTAGCCCACACTTGGCCACATAGCCGAAAGGACATTATAGACTACAACTCGGAAGAGAAGACCCCTAACTTCAGTACAATATCCCCAATCCGACAACCGTGGCAATTCATTTATTTATAGTGTACTAGCGATAACAAAAGGAACCGTCAAAGGATTGTAAAACGCCCCGTTACTCGCGATGGTCATGCTAGTACTAGCCTGCATAAAAACAGCAATGGAGAGAATTAGAAGTTGGCTGTTTTCGTGTCTTGCTGTGCCGTTCATGACGAGGTATTTGCGAAACCTTCTCACTATGGATGTTAAACAAAACTCTAATCTCTTTTCTTGTATCTCCTTTTATCCGCAGGAGCTGCACGGAGCGCTAAATGACGCAGGGTATGACAAAGCCCACTTAACGACGTTTCTGATGTATCACGCTCATCCCACACCTACTGCTACAGATCGACAAGGCCTTATAAATATAATGCCGTAAGAACAAACATCGTACGTCAAGCGTAGTTTGCTATTCTATTCGAGTGATTCTACAACTCATTGATGCGAAAGCATCAAATGACCCACTCAGCGAAAAAGCCAGCGTCTGTGCCAGCGAAATGGCCCCTAAACTCCACATTGGCTGCGATGCCCCGTCATGTGCCTGCCTTAAGGAAGCAGAGCGTGCGAAAGACATCACCTGCTGCTGCGATGGCGTGTCAGGTGTTGGGTGAGGGGAAAGGGCATCGCCGCTACGCCAGCTGACCCTCGCTCTTGGAAGCCTGTGTCATCCGCGCGTTCCTTTTCCGCGCATGCTATCGCTTGCGTCCTAACTTCGCCTCGGTAATCGCTATAAAGAAATTAATGCTTAAAATAAAAGAAAATCAGTTCTAAAGGGAAAAGCTGGCAGTAGTGGATTTCGAACCTACAACTCCACGCTAAGAAGCCGAGTGTCTTAGCCACTGTGGTAAACCAGCGGCTCCTATACAGCAAGGCCTCGCCTTCTGCTGTATTTCTAGCAATATTTAGCCGATATATAGGTGAAACCTATTGTTTAAACTCGCAATCCATAATTTTAGATGCACCTGCGTTGATACCTAAGAACGCAAATTAGGCACAAGTAATAAACTGCAATGCCCGCAGTTGCGCATTTTATACACGGGTCTGAATTCTCAGTTGTTAATAGTGGCTAAGCTAGTTACTAATGTATTTACTCATACAAATAAATTTAATTCCATGTCTTTTCATTACCTGTTTATACAAGTGTACTCGCCATGACATGAAACAAGGGTTTACATTATATAATTGCGCGTAATATTGAGTAGTGTCCGCGCTTGTATCGTTTGATACACCTCGTACAATCGCAACACCTACACAACTTTTATTATCGCCAAAAATGGGTATTGTGCCCTCATTAAAGCATTTGTGGTCTCTGCTCGATTTTAGTGCGTTGAAACTAATAAATTTGAGCAAATTTCAGGGGCGGTTGGCTAACTCACGGAGTGATTATTAACGATGTCGTGGTAAAATTATACTTCGGAGATTATGTTGACGACGGGTGAATTATGCTCCGCTTCCTACTGTAATCAGCCCGACAAAAAGTCTGCCCTGTTTGGTTGATTTCGAAACTACGTCTTTCACGTTTTCTCTCCTCAGTTTGTCCTTACCTACTGCCCTGCTGTTAGCTTCTGAACTGCGTGGCGGCGGGCATAAAGGCTGCGCAGCATTATCCCTTAGCTTCATGCGCAGTATTTCATAATGAGTACGTGATTGCACCGTCCGTCGTTAACAGCGTTTCTTTGCTGTGTTTTGTTGTGGGCGCTCAACGCCACTCTTGAAGCGATTAAAGAAAACTAATGACATTTGTTTCCCTGTCCTAAAGATTGTGATTTTCCAAACCGTGGTTGAGTCCAATGCAATTCTTCAGGCCGAATTGCACATTCGAAGTTATTTTTTCCTTCAGAGATTAGCTTCAAAGGTAACTATAGAAATATCACCATTATCAGTGAGAAAACTAATAATTCATTATTGACAACGAGGGAAACATCTACAGAAAAAAAAACAACTGAGGGAACAAGCTATTACAAACGAAAACAAAGAGATAAGAAAGCGATAAATAAGGGTGTTAGAATATCACTGACGACCGCACCATTTCATTACCTTTTAATCGCTGCTAATCGTCCCAAGGGCGTTCTGTCGAGTAGTGGACTGTTGATAAGCTGCAACAGAAAAATGAAATGAGTCATGAAAAATGCCTGCTTGCTCGGAGGACCGAGTGCTAATGTTTTATTCAACTATACTTTTAGCGGCGGTTCAAGCGCTTACCGGTATTTCACTGTACCTGCCCGATACGCTCCATGCTTCTTCCCACCAGCTAGGTACCATCGCGACAAGGCACATGTTCACGAATCTTTTTTACAACTGTTCAACGGTAGTAGTCCAGTCTGCTACTTTTACTAAATAGACTCATTATTATGCACTTCATTAGGCCTCATTGTTTAGCGCTAACTCCAGCCATTTCCACAAAAACAAAGCTGTAGTGTTTTTACAATGACTTCTTTTGGTTATTGTACCACCGGCATAGAAATCGCCGAATCAGGGAACATGTACACGCCGAAAACTGCAACAACTCTCACGTACATGTGTTTATCTCTAATAAACCTATACGATGAGCAAATCTTCATAACTATCGCAATTGTATGTGCCGCAGAAAAGTGAGGCTACGCGCTGCCACCCACTTTTCGCGTAGGCCTTGGCAATAGAATATATAGAATATATATTCTATATAATAACAGAATTTTATATATATATATATATATATATATATATATATATATATATATATATATATATATATATATATATATATACCAGGAATATAGCAGTTCTGGGTCCGGGTAAATATTCACAGTGAAGTAGACGCGCGTATGAAGCGATTTATTGAAGTTTCGGCTTGGGTCCGGCCTGATGACGTCAATAAATCGCCTCATACGCGCGTCTCCTTCACTGTATATATATATATATATATATATATATATATATATATATATATATATATATATATATATATATATATATATATATATAGAGAGAGAGAGAGAGAGAGAGAGAGAGAGAGCAAGAACTACTGACCCGTCCGTCTAAACAAAGGACTGGCTAATACAAGGGTCATAGGGCAATCACAAACGATGGTCAATTCGCACCTCGCGGGAATTCAAGTAGGGGCTGTGCCATTGTGCAGGCAAAGTCGCTGTTAGATGCCGTTCAATGTTTAAGAGTATTCAAGTATTGCCAGAGGTATTTCCGTCGGGTTTCCTCGTAGCAAGGGCACTCGTAACACATACGTTCCAGTGTCCGTCGGTAGCCGATGTGGGACATTCAGGAGGTGCCCGGTGTTGTAAGGGAAGTAGCATCATAGGCCGGCGAGTCCTGGACTTCGAAGACGTGCACGCTGAGTTTGTGCGTTCATCGCTATTGTAGTCCAAGGTGTTACGGCACGGTCCCTTGTTGTAAAGGCGCAACTATCCAGCAAATCCTCCATGAGGCTGCAGTCAGTGCGCGCCATATGGACTAGCATTTGAACACTGCACGCTGGACTTGGGGCGGTAACAGGTGGTAATTTTTTAGAGTTTACGCAACCACAAGACTCCTGTTCTTCAGTTCAGCCACACTGACGTATTCAATCGAGTCTGGGTCGTTTGGGGCGGGTAGGCCCCAAACGCTCCCTTCCTCTTTCTCGCGCGCTACCGCGCGCGTAGCATACCTATATATATAGAACTCAAAATCTAAGAAAACCAGATTTAACGAAGCTTTTGCAGAAATAATAGATTAAAAATCTGTTAATCATCATCATCGTCAACCTGGTTACGCCCATTGCAGGGCTAAGGCCTCTCACATACTTCTCCAACTACGCCGGTCATGTACTAATTGTGGCCATATTTTCCCTGTAAACTTTTTGATCTCATCCGTCCACCCAACTTTATGCCGCCCCCTGCTACGCTTCCCTTCCCTTGGAATCCAGTCTGTTACCCTTAATGCCCATCGGTTATCTTCCCTCCATTACATGTCCTGCCCATGCCCCATTTCTTTTTCTTGATTTCAACTAACATGTCTTTAACTCGCGTTCATTGCCCCACCCAATGGGCTCCTTTCTTATCCCCTAACATTACATCCATTATTCTTCGTTCCATAGCGCGTTGCGTGGTCCTCAATTAAAGTAGAACCCTTTTTGTAAGCCTTCCGGTTTCTGCCCTTTACTTGAGTACAGGTAAGACACATCAGTTATATACTTTTCTCTTGAGGGATAATGACAACCTGCTGTTCATGATCTCAGAATGCCTGCCAAACACACCCCAGCCCATTCTCATTCTTCTGATTATTTCAGTCTCATGATCCGGATCCGCGGTCACTACCTACCCTAAGTAGATGTATTTCCTTACCACTTCCAGTGCCTCGCTACCTATTGTAAACTGCTGTTCTCTTCCGAAACTGCTAAACATTAGTTTATTTTTATGCAGATTCATTTTTACACGCACCCTTGTGCTTTGCCTCTCCGGGTCAGTGAGCATGCATTGCAATTGGTCCCCTGACTTACAAAGGAAGGCAATATCATGAGCGAATCGCAAGTCACTAAGGTACTCTCGAATTATTCTTATCCCCAATTCTTCCTAATCCAGGTCTCTGAATACCTCCTGTAAACACGCTCTTAATTGCGTTGGAGACATCGTATCTGCCTACCTTACACCTTTATTTATTGGGATTTTGTTGCTTTCTTTATGGAGGACTACGGTGGCTGTGCAGCCGCTATAGGTATTTTTCAGTATTTTTACATACGGCTCGTCTACACCCTGCTTCCGTAATGCCTCCATGACTGTTGAGGTTCCGACTGAATCAAACGTTTTCTAGTAACCAGCGAAAGCTGTTATTTCTGTCTAATTTTGACGCAGACGGATTTTTCTTCGAGAGTGGGTTCTAACTCTATTACGTTAAGAAGCCTAGTCAGGGTACTAGCTTTTTTTTGACGAGGCTGCACGCCGCGCCCATGCAAGGAACAACAGACTCAGCAGTCGCTAGCGTTCTTACATTCCAGATGGCGCTAGGGGCAGCTCTAGTAGAGTCGCCCTCGAGGACTGTTTAGAGGCGCAGGCGTGGTGTAGCCGCAAGTACAATGCCGTGGTACCTTTTGGGTGCCGCTATGTTACAATTTTAGATTTCTAAGAACCGAAAAATCCCTTCTTCGATTTATCGAACTGCCCGATTCAAGAAAACATTCATCACTTCGTTAGATTGAGCTTCAACAAATGTATATGTATGTATATGGTCAATGAGAAAATGAGTGAACCAATCGTACTTGCGACAAATCTAGTTGGACATCCTCCCATAGAAAATCAGAGCATATTATTGCCTTTTTCGCAATTGAAAGCTATGTCGCGTAAATTCGAAGCTGAGGAAAGCCTACGCGAAGCGCTATTTGGAATGTAAGCCCTTTTCCTCATGAATTAACAGGTAGGGCCTTGCAATACATTTGAAGACTTTACCAGGTATTTAGCAGGAGCTACCAAACCTTGAATACATTTCTGACCACTATATCGTCGATCATAAGCCAGATGTTCTGAACGATCTAGCTATTTGTCAGTTGTCCAGGAGCTCTTACGGACAGTTTCTTCTTCGTGCTACCCGGCACTTTTTGTTTAGTTCGTACCGATATTTCTTGGATTCATAGGGTTGTTGCGACTGCTAACCTCTCTAGTTACTCTTCAGCGGCTTTATGTGGGCGCGAATGAACAAAACCCTTTTGCTTAAAAACCGTCGTCCCATTTCTAAGCACTCACTTTCGGAGTGCGGACGTCCTTGCAGGTACCTCACTTTGCTCATACTGACGCCTCGGTGGAGTCCGACAACTGACAAGATTGTGCGGTGTCTTTCTTCTTGGAACAACGTAGGATTCCCAGGGAGCGTCCAGCTTACCTATGTGAGTAAGAATTGATATCTACTTCACTCACATGTACCATAACTATTTGGCTTATCTCAAGCTCTCCCACGTGCTTGGAGACGAAACGCCATACTAAGAAAGCCTAGACGCTGTAGATGCTGTTTTTTTTCTCGGCGACAATTACGCAGAGAGGGAGAGAGATAAAGAGGAAAGGCAGGGAGGTTAACCAGATACGACAATTATGAAAAAGTCATTCCCACCAACTGCCTTCCCGAGATATGAACAGTCACGTGTGTTGATTTCTAGTGTTTGCGCAAAACCGCCTGCACAAATTCAGGCGACTGACAAGCCGGGGCGCGGAGTACGTCAAAAGGACAAAGTCACATGTGAACTAAAAGACTTCTCAGTGCATGCAGACCCTATATCACCTTTGTCTAGATTACGATCTGTACTACTGATTAGGAGTCGACCCTCAATTCCTTACTCTTCAACCACCATGGTTTTCTGGGTGAGCTGAAAGATACTCGAATAATAACGAACTGACCAAGCGAGCATAAATAACATCCTATATAACACCGCGTAAGAGCGATCTTGATGATGTGCGACCTATGTCGGCCAAACGTTTGCATGGAGCACTATCCATGTCAAACCTTGTCCGGTCTCGGGATCAAATAAATTGCCGCACATACGGGTTGCCTGGACACGTAGTCCATAATTATTTTTTCAATCCTTTCTGGAGTATGGGAAAATAAAATGTTTCGACGATTCCACCCCTGGAATTTTCGCCGTATTCTGTACCTGAAACTTTCATATTTCCTCCTACAACACAAATTGATCTGGCCACATTAAGTAGTGATCTGGCCGATAATGTTCTTAGGCAGATTTATCTTTTCAATTATACGTTTATTACTCCCGTAATAAACAAGAAGAGATGAAGCTAATGATTTGCGCCAACTTGAAGCAAAGCATAAATTCAGGTAAAAATGTTAGCACTACAAACTTGCTCAAAAAGATCTGTTTTTAGGATAGTTTTTTTATGTACTGATTAACTCTTTCAGCGTCTACGTTTCCTTTCTTTGTGGATAATATAAAAGAAACAGAAGGATGTATTTTTCTTGTGCCGATAAAAAATGACACCGATGATGGGAAAGGTTCTCGTGGTTTGGTCCTTACTTTTCTACCTCATAAAAAGATCATCAAAAGGAACTTGCCAGCACAGAAATTCCGAAACGTGCCGGTACGCCAGTGGCACTGAAAGTGTTCATTTCTAGAGCTAACATATCGAGAAACGATGAAAGGCCGATGACACCGCTGCCTAAGTTGCCAGTTCTCGAATTACCTTGTCTTGAATTACCGCATATGTATGTTTTGCTATACTTTGAAGTGGTTCGAAAAGAACTGCGTCTTAATTAAAGGACACTATTGACGCAACCTTTTGGGGCCATTTTTTCTTCGACATTTCGCAGGTAGGCTTTCTTAAATACGCCTTGCCACTTCATTTTCTTATTATGGTTTCATAATAATTCAGCAGCTGAATCTTTAAAGACCTTATAAAAGAAGGAGACAGCAGATAATTCACAGTATGTTGGCCGCTGGCCATGAGCGATTTGCAAATGTATGGCGCATTGCCAGTTCGCACCTTTTGTGGAGGAACCAATTAGGTGTGTGATTTCTTTATGCTTGACCATTCATTCTGCTTTTCCGGTTTTGGGGCAACTCCTAGACGAATATTCACTTTTTATTTGAATACAAAACGCGCTTTACGAGGGGTAGTATATATCTAACTGAAAGTAGGAGAAATAGAAATGGAAACGGTTAGAAGCGTGCGGTTTGTTCCAAACTCTTGACTTCGCAAAAAAAGAAATTGTGCCTACATTGCCCATATTCTACTCTAAATAAAGTAATTCGAGATTACTTACAGTAAGACAAATTTATTTTTCCAATTGTACAACGCAGGCTTAGCACTGATATGTCCACGTGACAAACCCCCGCTCAGGCGGTTGTGCCCGCAACGCGCCGGCTCACAAGTTTCGCTCGAGATCTCGCGCGCCGAGTCTCGTCCGCACATGCGGACGGCGTAAACGAGGAGGAGAGACAATAGGAACCCTGTGAGACTTACCACGAAATAGCCCATAGGCATCGCTTGAGGCGTCGCGCGCTCCCACCACCTTCCAAGCAACTCGATAAAACGCAAGCAGTCGCGTTCAGGCGACTCAATACAAACGCATACCCGCGTCCAAAGTACATTACCAAAATCACAGGAGGCAAGGAGATCGACCTATGCAGGCTTTGTTCACACACAGGGACACTCACACACATAATGTGGGAATGCACCTCACTCCCGTTCTCTCATCCCCCCGTCAGCAGCGAGACTGACTGGTCCGGGGACGTCGACTGACAGCTTGAACTGGTGGGCTTGGCGGAGAAGGCCAAGCAGGCCCAGGGCCTTACTTGAGCCGGATCCCTCAGCTACCTCCCCCTTTCCCCTTCCCGCTATTCAATAAAGTTTGCTCCCTCCATCAATAATTTCTGTGTACTTTCGCGTATTAGGGCTAATATAGTCAAGGCAATGTTGTCAAAATTAACCAAATAAATTTCGCCTTTATCTACTGTAGATAAAATGGATTCCATCTTAAAGGATCAAAAATATACCTAGAACCGAGCCGACGCACTGAAATTTAATTGCCTCCCAGCGAACAGGGGCAGAAAATGTAAGGCTTCCTTGTCATCCGTACTTTGTTGTTGCGTATTTTCTGGCTTATCATGCCTCCACACTCTGCAAAAGTAATTTTTCTGGTCTTTCAAGAAAGCCAATTTAGAAATACAATGAAAAATTTTTTTTCTGCAGCAATCCCTCGACATCTGTCCTCGTTGGTGAAGATTATATTCAGAAAGCAGAATATTCATCTGGAAGAGGACAAAAAACGTAGTCACTTTAAGATGCTGCAGCTTTGAGAACGGCAAGCTACAGCCGGTCCATAATAATGCGTTACTCTTTCGCACACTGCCCACGAAACGTGTGCTTCATGTTAGTGCTTGCACTAAAGTATCTAGAGTTGGTTGATACATACTGTAGACGCAGAAATTCTTACAGTGTATTTTGTCAAAAAAATTCCTTTCATAAACATCAACATGATCAGTATCTGTGTGTTCCTAATATCAATATTCTGAAGATATCGCACACCCACTCCGAACTAAGATATCTCCACTTACGTGCTCGAGATCATAACAGGTGGCGTTCGTGTCGTCTGTTTGTGTTCTCCTTGCTATATTCATCTTTATTAGCGTTTAATGTGATATGTAGTAACAGGTTCGCTTATGACATGCGGCCATTCAGAGGGCTGAAGCTTTCTGTTGGCATGAAATGCGTGAAATGCCAGAATAGCTGCGGTTCTAAAATTTTCGCATTTGTCGCAAAACAAAGGCAACTCGTCAGCGGCTATTCACAACAACATCATGTATTGCTGGACATTGCTTTCTGTATTGCTTTCTCCTGATGTCAGCTGCATTTATTCATTCTTTTCTTGGCTCTCTGAAGTTCTTTGGGCATTCGATTCTATATTGGCTGGAGCATCCGCCATATATAAAGTATAAAAGCTTGGAGCATAAATCTCCAACGCAGGTACTTTACTAGATATCTCTGGATGTATTGATCTTTGTTATCGCACCGCTTTTCCTTTCTTGTTTACTGTACGGCAAGCCTCACAGTAGGACTTCAACGCAGGCTTGTTACTATGAGATCATTAGTTCAGTGCACTGGTTTTATCATCAAGGACAAGAAACTGTCCTTGTTATTGTTGCGTTAGCTTCTTGTCTTTCGTGTTGAAAGGAGCGCAGTAAACCGAATGACATTCGTTCAACAAAGCCAGCTTGAACTAACCGAGGCACATAATCATCTTCCAATTAAACTTTGCACTTTACCCTCATTTATAACTTTTTTATAGTCACTAGGTAATTATCTTCATTGAACATTTAGTTCTCCGAGATTCGGTGCATCTGCAGAATTATGAAATGCCAACAGCTACGGAACGAATTCCTGATTTTCAATGTTTCATTGTTTCTTTTTAGGTTTTGAGATTTTGAATTTCATATAAGGGCAGTCCACAGGAACTTCGTACACGAAACAAAGTGGTTCGTGTCTAACCTACTTTGAAAGCACCTACCCATACAAATGAAAAAAAGAACAAACAGAGAAAACGTCTCATGTAAAATATATTCATAGAAACAATGAAAGGTAAATGGCCATACACCGCACCCACATGTCTGCCTACATAATTGTTTTACAAAAATAATTTATAACTATTATTCAAAATATCAGCGCGTTTCCAATCAGTAGCATTTTCCTATGCACGCTACGTGTTATAAATATTGCTACTGTGATCAGTCATCTGGCATTAGATTAGCAGTTTTGGCATGTGCCATGTCACATCAACTTCACAGAACTCATCATTCCACCGCGAAATTACTAACGCTGTCATGGCGCTCTTTGGCCCTACCTGGCCCCTGCGCCACTAAACAACCCACATTCATTTATTCAGTTTTGGCAAGCACAATTGTGCAGAGAGTGCCTGAAGGGTGCATACCTTACGTCTAAAAACAACTAAAGTTTAGGAGAGGGATGGCCGCAGTATAAACAACATTCACTCAATAATATTAGGCGGGGCATTTATCGTAAATGGCCAACCTTTTTTCACAAGAGCACAGCAAGGCCATAATGACGCATCGGATATTTTCACATTGATGCTACTTTATGCTTACCTGCGATGGGTCTTCCACATTTTAGCACTCAGAAAAAGCACGGCTTAGACAAATCTTGTTTCCTCGGAACAATACCCACTCCGCTAACAATGTGCTTGCGTTATTTTCATTTTTACACTTCTTGCAGGAGGCTGCGATAGACCTTATCAAGAGCCTGCCGAAAGGGAATACAAAGTTCGCGCTAGGCGTTACCTTAATTGTGCTTAAATTCTTCGAAGTGTCAGACACAGCAGACGGCACTGGGATTCCCAATTTTCCTGTCGGAAGGAAATACAAAGCTAACACGCACTTTGTCACGTATGCTTCTGTAAGTAAAAGACTTTACGCCTCCTTCATGCTTGGCTTGCTATAGTAAAGCAGTAGAAAGTGAGCTGTTCTGTTTTTATGAAGTAGCGAGGGAAGAGCGTATCTTTCTGAGGACATGAACGTTCATTGAAGACAAAGTTTTTACGTTGAAAGCAAGACAATGTGTCAGAAACAAAAACATGCATAAATGAAATGTTCATGTGTGCGTTCATTGACATATAGCTTTGTTTCCAGTGTTTTATATTGACACTTTTGTTTCTTTCTGTTCTTGTCATGGTCATTTGCTGGGCGCAAGCATGCGTTCAGGTTATTTATCTCTAAACTACGGAGGCTGCAAGAGATACCTGCTGTTCTCTTCAAGTTTATTTGAATGGAATGTTGTGCAAATACTATGCAGTTGGTTCGTTATCTCTGTTACATCGATGCGGAATTGCTTCCGAACCACACATTCAGTGAAAAAGTAATGCAAATTTTGCGGGTAGTGGGCGGAGTCCAACCCATGCCGTACAAATTCAGGCAATCCTGTCTGAATATATATCCACACATGTACCATCTTGGGAATTGGTGGCCGGGCGCTAGATAGCACGGCAAGTCCAGAGGAAAATGAGAAAGAGAATGCCGACCGCCCACACGCCTCATACATGGCGCATTTTGATGGTTGAAATACGCTGTCTTTATACATTTCTTCAATGCTAATCGCGTTACCGCCGATATTCGTCATGAAATAAGTCATGCCGGGATTCTTTTTCTATCTTTTCGTCGACGGCAGTGTTCGTACCTGCGAAGAGGCGGGACGCAACCACCGCAGCAGACGCTACGAAAGAGGGGCAGGCCGCCGCTGGCCTATCACGTGTCGAGGGCCTACGCCTACTGTATATTTGTTTTCGCTGACTAGACTACTGTTAGTCCTGCGCTACACTCCCTCTCAGTTTTTTGTCCTTCGTCCAAGCAACAACAGCGTAAATCTCCCATCGCACGTCCATATGAGACGCCTAAGCCCGTGCATTAAACTGCTAGATTAGCCAAACAAAGATGCTCACCTTAAATGCTGTGGTACGCTACTGAGTGGACAGTGTGTTCATCTCGCTAATAAACTAAGTTATCCTATCATCCCTACGTGCCCGAAAAATGAGCGAAGATCCGGTTGTGATTAGCAAAGCAAGTTGTCAAATAAAGCACAGAAAGCGCTGCTCCCACTCTGGTGTCTTAGTGACTACGGCGTTAATGTGCTAGGCACCAGGTCACGGGACAAAAACCCCGCCACGCCAGCCGCGTTTCCATGGGCGAGTGATGCAAGAAAACATGTGTACCGTGCGTCGGGTGCGTGGTAAAGAATCAGGTGTGGTGAAAATTATTCCGGAGTCCCTCGCTACGGCGTGCCTCAGCGCCCACTGCCAGCGAGCTATTGTTTCGTCCACATTTGTTGTTCTTTTTTTCTTATTATTTTGGAACATTCACTTTCATTGAAAGCTAATTTACGTTATTGTATTTATGGCTCTACTGTCTGGTTTCTTGACATGGCCGTGATTAGGAAAAGGTTGAGTGCCATGGTTTCCCTTGCTCTCGTTCATTTATAATGAAATTTTGGTGTCGGCATGTATGGGTGCTCATTGTTTGAACACTACGTTCCTTGCAAGATAGTCATCATAGTTAACGTTATCCCCTATACTGCTGGTGTCATAGGTTGGCCGTAGCGGCGCACGACTACATAGCTGACTCACAAAACATTACATATTCGTGTCAACATCGGCATACTCACCTTTGACCTCTGGCGGCTCGACTTCCGAATGCATGGTGGGGCAGTCGCATTCTGCGGAGATGAATAAACGAAATGAAGCAAAAATTTATTTCCGTCGTTCATGTCAAATTAATGGTAGCCGCATGCATTTGTGAGTCGTCATTTCTTTTGGCGAAAATGAATATCTATTTATGTTTAGCACATCGCGGGGCTAACTAAAAAAAAATCCTCCTAACAATTTGTTATATTGAAACTTTTTTTTGCGTGTAGATGATAGGGCATAGGTGCCACCAGAAGTAATTTCTTCTAAAATTTTTGCACCTTTAAGTAAAAGTACGTGTTGAGTGGTTGCGCTATAGTGTCATCCGTGCTTGCCGATTTTGGCAACGTTAATTTTGCGCTGTTTCACAATATGACCGCCAACACGAAGGAATGACAATTGTAACCACAGTATACACAGCTCAAGGCTTATTTTCCGAGAATGCGCTACATCTTTGAGCTTCGAAGAGCGTGTACACAATCTTATGCTACACCTTGCGATTCGTCAGCTTGCATCTGAGGAACATTTACCTGACGAGCAACGGTCATCAATATGTATGTCTGCGAGCATTGTTTAACTGCGCGAACAAACGAACCACAAAGACAGCGAGGGACAAGGACGGGCGCAGTTAATGTAAGGGACAAGAATGTGTCAGTAACACCTCAGTTTATTTACATAACAGTGAGATGAGGTTTATTGACGAGCGTAGGTAGGTCGCGTTTCGCTTATACAAGGTTTTACTTTTCTTTTACCTTGCCTTTTTTTTGCGCACGCGCAGTGGTGTATGTCAGGTGTGTACTTATATGTGTACGTTGTGGAATCAACTTTAGTTGCAAGTTCTGCGCCCGTCCTTGTCCCTCGCTGTCTTTGTGGTTCGTTTGTTCGCGCAGTTAAACAATGCTCGCTAATACCTACCAACTCGCCCAACAACAAGTTCTTCTAAACTGTGTATGTCTGCGTCTAAAAAATAACGGAGGTTGCTGACAGCGCTATAACAGACGTGGCCAGAGTATCTCAGTATTCTCACATTGACCAGATTAGAAGGGAGGTTTATCAAAACACGCGGAAACCAAGAAATCGATTTGCTCCCCTTTCACTACGTCAATCTAGATTTTATCAATTCGCCTTTAAAGAGAAAACATAATATCCAGCAATTTCAAAACCTAAATACTGTAAACCAGAAATTGTAAAAGAAAAGTGTGGAATGGCAAAGCAAAAATCTACAGAATCATGCTTGCAATTTCGCTACTTGGCAATGAAAAAATATATACAAATTTGGGAAGCTGCTTCTATTCAGATATATGAAACGGGCAAAGTTGATGTAATATACACTGCTCTGAGTTATACTGCAAATTTGTAAGTAGGCATTTTGCGAAACCCTCGTAAACCACGTCTAGATTTCACGTAAGGTGAAAACTCGTATTAAAAAACTTGTGCGCTTCAAAGGCTATCTTTCAGAGATGCAGTTTACAGCAGTGTGATATAGGCCTATTTCTTTGTGCACAGTGGCGGGTGTATTAACTTCGTGCCTAATTCTCCCTAACTTATCAATTTTCAACACATCTTCTGAACAATATGAGATAAAAATAATATGTTTTTCTTGGAGTTTCTTGAATTTGATTTCATTTTTAAATGCGACAATTTTCATTCAATCCTGTTGACGATTGTCTCACGAGAGTACTACGGCGCTTCAGATAAGTTTCAATATGACAAGCAGAGTTGGTGACGACGCAAAGGTTCCTCTGAAGTTTCAACTTGGGTATTTTATATTTATATGGTGTATCGTGCACAATCATACAAGATTCTATATAATTATTTGGTATGCGATAGCATAACATAGTATCCTAGCTGTTGTTGCTCGAAGCAATACAACACGTCAAGCGAAATGCATACCCTGAGAACAGATTCTGAGACCCCAATGCCACAGTGTTACAACCTCAAAATTTTGCCAAACTGGTATTTTTTTTTATTAGACATAACCAACGCAGATATAAAATTGCCCCCCTGCTACGTCCTTCTAATGAAGCCTAAGTTGGGGCTAGTGTACCCCTGCTAATTGAAACCGATAACTATATTACGACAAATATTTGTATTCTTGTGACGCCTCTAGCCACAGGCCAACCTGGGTGATGCATCGCACGGCTTGTTTTTGTCTTCGGTGAACGGTGTCGCCTTTGGGGTTTTGAAATTTTTCGAAAATAGTTATTTCTCCTTCACTGTTTATTTAGGTACGACGAGTAAAGGCGTGCCTGCGTTGCACTCGTGCCTTTATTATGTTACGCATTTTTAGTCGTTTCGCTGTCGCCATAAAAATTGTTTTGTCAAGCTGGAAACGGACCGATAATAAAAGCCCGCCGATCCCACGCCCTGTGGGAATCTATGTTATGCGAAGGCGTGTGCGGGGAGTCTACCAAGTTAACGAAGCGACCACAAAGGCAACAAAACGTACGCGGCTGTTTCACGACCTGCGCGACACGCATGTCATAACCTATCATTTATGTTCGTCATACACTCTTATCATACTATACCAGTTTTGGTACATATCAAGTTAAGGAAACCACCATAAGAGCACCACAACGTAGGCGGAGGTTTTATGACCCACGTGAAGCACATGTCATGACACGACTGTCATGACATTTCAGTTACGTTCTTGATGCAGCACTGTCTTACTGTGCGAATTTTGGCACATACCAAAACGTAGGCTGCCGTTTCATCACCTACATGACGTGCATGTCATGACGTGTCATTTATGTCCTTCACACACTCTTGTCATACTATGCCAATTTTGATACCTACGAAATTAATGAAACAACCAAGAGAACACAAGGCCTCGGCGGCTCTTTCATGACCTACATGGCACCCTTGTCATGACCGATCATTTATGTTAGTCATACACTGTCGTCATACTATGCCAACTTTAGTACACACCAAGTTAACGAAACGACCATGAGAGCACTAAAACATAGGTGGCTGGCTGGCTGGCTAGATAGATAGATACATATATAGATAGATTGACAGATAGATAGATAGATAGATAGATAGATAGATAGATAGATAGATAGATAGATCATCATGATCATCATCATCATCATCATCATCATCATCAGCCTGGTTACGCCTACTGCAGGGCAAAGGCCTCTCCCATACTTCTCGAACTACGCCGGTCATGTACTAATTGTGGCCATGTTGTCCCTGTAAACTTCTTGATCTCATTCGCCCACCTAACTTTCTGCCGCCCCCTGCTACGATTCCCTTCCCTTGGAATCCAGTCCGTAAACCGTAATGACCATCAGTTATCTTCCCACCTCATTACATGTTCTGCCCATGCCCATTTATTTTTAGTGATTTCATCTAAGAGGTTATTAATTTGCGTTTGTTCCCTCACCCAATCTGCTCTTTTCTTTTCCCTTAACGTTACACCCATCATTATTCTTTCCATAGCTCGTTGCGTCGTCCTCAATTTAAGTAGAACCCTTTTCGTAAGCCTCCAGGTTTCTCCCCGCACGTGAGTACTGGTAAGACACAGCTAGATAGATAGTATAAAAGTGGTAAATGTTCTCCAAGGAATGCTTCGCACATAAAAGTCGGACTTCTTCCTCTACAGATGTGCGCGGCATTTGTGCCATTTGGAAAGCTGTCCATCAACTCAACCTACAACAACGAATCGGCCTGCAATCTTTACTACGATGCTACTAACAAACAAGTTTATTCTTTCGAAACCGAGCACAGCATTGCCGAAAAGGTGAGGCATACATTCTTAATGTCAGTTTAGTTTGCGAGAGTGAATGTCCAGCAATATTGCAATGACAAAAATATAATATTTAATTAATATAAGAAAGCGATACTTTTGTCAATTGTTGCAGTTCTGTCAACTAAGCATGAAGAGAAATAAGTTCGTAAATAAGTGAGCAACCGTCATGAGATGTCGAGGCACATCCCCTAGCACGAACAAGATGAGGGAAAGTCATACTTTTATTCTTAGTTGCTTCTGGCTGACAATTCTGCGGTTGAGGTTGTGCAGAGAGCTGTTCACTGAATATTTATTGTGCATAGAAAATAGATATCTTGGCCAGAAGTAATAGTTCTGCTATACTGACAGTCACTGTTTTCGAGGATCTGGTGTCTTGTCGTTATAGCCATGATGTGACAAAGCTTCCTTTGATTATTTCACTTATTGTTACAAGAAAGAAAAAAGAAAACTTGTGAGATAGCATTGCAGCGAGTGCTCTTTGCGGAAAATAAATCGTAGCACTGCCACATTCTATGCGCTGTGTATGCATATTCCTCATAAATATTCCAAGGTAGTCCACGGTACTGAGGCCAATTCAATATTGTGCTGCCCTGGCAGCAGTTGCGCGCACAGTTTTTTTCAACAAGCACGCCTTGCCTTGACAAATTCATCCCATCCCAAATGCATTGATTTAGCAGGCATGTTTTGGACGTCGATTATGTAAATAGTGATGAATGAAAACAGTGAAAGTTATCTCAAAGCTTATACCGGCACCACAAATAACGCATGCATACGGCAATACCGACGCCACTCAACCACCACGTTTCTCTGAAGAAGTATGGCCGTTTGAAGACAACATAAGAAATTGCCGACAAAAGTAACCAGAGTTGCTATCATAGATGCTCAATCGCAACTTTGATCTAAGTGCAACTTTCAGAATAATTCTCCAGGAAGGCGCTTTCTTTTCGCTTTCCGGAGAATGAATACATGTTTATAGAATTGTGAAAGTCGGTGCTTTAAATTCTACGGTCGTAAATTTAACTTTAGAAGCATGTTCACTATAATAGTTTCGGCAGTAACGCTTACGCGCAGATGCATACATAATTCCGAGATGGCAAAATTATGCGGCAAATCAATGTTACTGCAAGTACTTTTACTGCAATTATGAGTTGGCAGGAGCCTGCATTTGAACACTTTCTTTTTTCAACTCTCTAGTAGATTAAACTGCTATTCAAGTTCGACTGCTTTCATTACGTATTATAATTATTCTCTTATAATTTTTCACTGGCCCCACTGCCAATGTTTCTCCGTCATTGTGGGGCGGAGGAGCCAGTCGTGCTCATGAGCAGGAGTTTCTAATGATTTCCCCTAATCTAATATGAGACTAGGTTTGTGGGTGCTTGCATCTTCATTACGGAACGCATTTCTTTTTCAGCTTCACCCTGAGGGATGACGCGTAGAAGCTCGCGCGTGTACGTCGCGAGTGCTATGAGAGTTAACACCAGGTTCGCGCTTAAGCAAAGATTATACGTGAAGTTCGAAGACAACTTTGACATTTTAATCATGATGTAAGTAGCAATAATTCCCCGAGACATTTAATCTCACTTAGAACTTTTATTATGAAGACATGCGGTTAGAAGCCAAAACCTTTCGTAAGCAATCTGTATGTCAATTTTTATTGCTCAAAAATGCTTCACACTGAATGTAGCTAATCGCAGTATGCATGTTCACAGACATAACATCAAAGAAATATACTGACCTTCCTAATGCGTGCAGTCGACGAACAGAGCATTCATACTTTGCTCGAAATCTATTATTGCCACGTGCCATAATTAACTGTTATTGCTTAAAAGCCGCAGTAACCCATTAAAGTAACACATTTGTTTTGAGGGTAATATGCTGTAATGCGGAAATATTTCGGTAATATGCACTTAAATATTTCACTCGACAGTATATTTCAGTCCACGAAAGGTATTACGAAGCTGTACGCACTACAAGAAAATAATGCTCTAGTGAACAATACCTTGGGCATGTGTTCTGTTTTCTTCGCGTACGTACTATCATTGAACTGCATATTTGTTGAGCAAGGGTCATTCAGAATGTATTATACTGCGGCGGCGCCATAATACATGGTGGCCCTTCAAGGTCTAACAGCGTAGTCATTTTATCACTATCATATAGATGCAAGTGTTTCAAAGGGTGCGGCCAGTGAGGATTTTGCAAAAGATCAACTTTACAAGGCAGTTTCTCGAACTTCCCTTTTGCAATTTCGGGGCGCAAAGCTTTTTGTGAAAGCTTTTTGCACGGGGCGACAAAGTCTTGCCGACGGTATTCCGCTGTCACAGCGGCGCCGCGCATGACTGAAGTGGTTCACGTAGAACACAATTACTAGTACCATCATGCCCATACCAATTTGAAATAGTAGTTCAGCGCGAATAAAACCACGGACACAAGGAAGACAGACAAGGACAAGCGCTTGTCCTTGTCTGTCTTCATTGTGTCCGTGGTTTTATTCGCGCTAAACTACTACTTCAAATATGGGCGACCAACTAGCCCAACAGTCAACTCTTCTAGAGCCCATACCAATGAATCACTGGTGATTCATCAGATCGTTCGATGACTTAGGCGCACTTAATTCGTTTCTAGCTAACATTTCTCTTTTCACTAAATATGGGTAGCCAAAAAGAAAGAAGGTTTCACAATGAGGTTTTAGTTGCTTTCTGCTGAGAAAATGTTATCTTTTCGGCATCTTTTCGTAAAATCTTGTGGGAAACATCTTTGCTCGCGGATTTGACCCCGTAATCAAGGCGATTTCTTTTATTTACGAAGCTTTCTTCCTCAGAAACCCATGTGCTTTATCCTTGTGGATCTGTGCTACAGTCCGTAGGCTGACAGTTTTCCCTATCATTATTTTGTATATTGCCTTTTGTATTCACAATACAATGGCATGTCAATCTTTTTTTAGAAAAGTGTACTTGGAATATTTATCGGTGAAACGTGTATCCCCATATTTTTCATATATTTTCGGTTAATATATGGGTTTCTTATTGTTCTTCCCAAACACCCCCTTCGCCGATATTGTTTATTTGTTATGAAAGCGTTCTCGCAAGTAGTGTATTTGGAAGAGCCAATTAGTTAATTGCAATTTGTAGTGCTGCCCTTGATAATTAGCGCCATCTATCGCAAACATTTCTTCGTCAGACCCGTGAAAATTTTGTTTTTCTCTTGCTAATAAAGTATTCAAATCTTCTAATCAGTCTAACCAACAGTGACCCTTTAGTTTTACTTGATTTGGAATTTTACTTAGTTTTCTTGTCGTGGAATACTGTTTGAAAGAATCAAGGAAATGAATTTTCAATGGTGAGCATAACCACGCTGACGCTGTATTCAATTTTTTTGGCCAGTGTCAGTTTTGTCACTGGATTATCACTCTTGTTAGTTCATTGTTTCACACAATACGCGCAAATTGCATACTAATTTAAAACAAACAGAATGTTGAAGTCGCTACATTAAAGAAAGTCTTTAATCAGCTTGTGCTCGCTATAGAAATGCTTTCCTGCATCATATAATGCAAGAGTGCTTGAAGGAAAAGCGTTGAAACATACCAGGGTAGGTGTAGGTGAAGGACAGATCTGATCTAAATTAAGGACAGATATGAACCCTGAATTCACATTCGGTGACCGACCACTGTATTCGCTGCTATCCTTGTGCTTACAGCCGACTCTGTTTTCCGTATAGCACAGGTTCTCCGTATCAAGACCCAGATTCCAAACTCATACAACTGGCAGTGTGTGGTTTTTCATTTTCGGGACAGCTTGACGCTATCCTGTCAGTTCTCTTGGGCAGCCCATAATAGTTCTTCTAAAACAAACATAACAGTGACATGATGGAGATTTATCCTGAGTAGAAACGTCTGCTTTGTGCTCGTCACTAAAAGTGGGCATCAGCTTGTGTATAGGAGTGGCCACGAGCATTATATACGCCAAAATCATGCAGCTCCACGGCGTCCATCTGCTTGCGACAGAGCAACGTCTTTACACGTGCTTTATTTCGGCTGCCCAGAACTGATGCGTATTCTTCATTGTGCTTTAGTGCGCACTACTGTTTTCTGTGTACCTTTATCAATCATTGCAAATCACTACAGGCACATAGTTTGCGCGTGTAAATTACGCTTTGGATTTTCCATTGTTACCGCGCTGTCATTCATTCTGTAGTATTGAAAGATATAGGACATCTTCTTAGTTATTCTTGATATTAGCACTCAAGTAAATTTTGCGGGTGCTACTTGCCTATTATTACCTAATCAAAACGCTTCGGTTACTTGCATCTACGTGAAGGGCGCATACAAGGGGAAGCCGCACGAAGGGCAGATAGGTTCGCTGTCTTTAATTTGTATCTGCTTCGAGTGAAATACATCGACTGTACTTTTTTAAGGTATTTTATTGAACTTTATGGTTCCGACTTGGGCTCATGGTAGTCCAGTGAACAGCACTAGTGAAAATAAAGTTGGCCTCTTTTTTTCACCTAGTTTCTACATTGAAGACCGGTGCCACAAATAGATTTACCCTTCGGGCTAGACTTGTCTTTCGATATTTTTCAACAGCCGTAAAGTTGATTGCAAATATGCATATTTGAGTCACTTGTTCGTCTACTGTAGAGAAATTTGAAAAAAAATTATTCAGTACTCTCTGCAGCGTGCGTCTGCGTTCGATGATTCTTAGCAAGCACACCTGATATACAGAATATCCTTAGACGCATCGATTTCGAAGTATTCAGTATCGTCATTATCAACATTTCAAGCGATTTACGTCGTCCTCATGTCACTTGACTCGAAATGACTTAAATCTGCTTATTTTACTTTCAGATGCTGCGAACACGTGCACGACTCAATAATTCGGACATAAACCTGGCCTGGGTCATGAACTACGTGACGAAAAACCTAAGCCCAGATAATTGCGGTGGTGTCGCAAACCGTATAAGAAAAGCACGTGAAATTAACTACGCCCCTTAGATTGGTAGGTATCTCTAACTTTGCGACCTCTTAATGTCTGATGATTTAAGCTGTGAAAAAATGGCTGCTAATATAAGCTGAAATGATGAAAAGTTCACTGAGGTTTCAATAGAAAATTGCGAAGTCCGGAAATAACTGTTTGTCAAGCACAAAATATGTTCAATGCTATGACGCAGAATTAGCAAGAAAAGCGCAATGAATGAAAAGGAGCGGCATCTGTCGTGCTCTTGCAATACCAATTCAGTTATGTGGTCCACTGTTCCTCAGAAGCTGACAAAGATGTGGGCTGTGAAATGACTTTTCCGGCTTCGCTTTCACTAGCTAAAGCAACTGACGTGACGGTGCAGAATCGCTGTAGGAAAGTTTATGCAAGCAAAATAGTTAGTTTCCGTCGTACCACCAGTGTGTCGGAACGGAATGAAAAACAAAAAAAAATGACTGGAACTAAAACGAAAATTTTTTATTTTGTTTTGTATTGAAACCAGTTTTTTTTATCGGTTTTGGGCTCAAAGGAAAAGTCGGCAATCCGAGACAACCAATGTCTGGTAACGTCGGATGCCAGGCAGAGAAAGTGCGAACGACAGCCGTTCGAACGCTCCACTAATCTATGCCCGCCGCTCGGTGCTCTAGCAGATGGGCATCGTAACAAAAACACAGTTCTTGCGCGCTTAATAGCTTATGGTTTCATTTTCTACTGATACAGTGCTTTGTTACCGTGATTATAAGGTTCGTTTATGCCTGGTGAAGTTTGCTTGATCAGAATAGCCGTCTTGCATATTGGCGAGTACACTCGATGGCGTACTCCTTCCCAGATCATGCTCACTCCCTTGAGTCAAGGCACTTAGCATGATCTCAGAAATAAAGTTTATTTATCGAGAAAAGTAAATACCGTGTTTTCATCCTTATTTTGTTTCGAAAATTTTTGCAAGTGGGCCAAGACCATTGCGAACCACTACGGATCATACTTTTTTCCTGCCGGAACAGTACTGGAACGGAACTTTTTTCAGTAGAACGAAACTAAAACTAGAACAAAAAACATTTCGTTCCGACACCCTGCATATGACTTTCTCATTTGCCTTGCATTAAGTATGGATGTGTACAAGCTCGAATGTCTGGTAGTGGATATGTGAAAGGTGCGAGAGCAATGCTATGATTTGGAACTAGCGGCTCTGTTGCGATCTTTTTTTTATGTCGCGTTGCATTTTTTAAACATGCAAAAATTATATTTCAATAAGTAGAAATGTTAATTTTGGTAAATGCAGCATTTTCTTCACGGCGATAAGTCGTTCTCATTGGCAAGTCGCCAAAGTACAGCAAACCACAGTATAGAGCATTTATACAAAACAAAGGTGCGTTCAACTCAGCAGCTATCAATATTGGTGAATGCATTATTAGTCAGTTTGTAATGGAACAATAGCATAATATCTTCAAAAACAATTTCAGAGAGGTTTCAGAGTGGTTTTTCTCTTTACAACAGAGACGCAGCAAACCTTGTAAATCTCAGCAACGTGCTATTTGCAGATGATGGTGTATCGTTTCGAAACTCTGAAAAAACTACAATAAAGTTTTATTACGAAGAACACTAACGTGATGGCCATTTTGCTGGCATGGAAGTAGCAATTCGTAAGTGTTAGACAGCCTTATAAGTTCATGTACGAATGCAGTTATCTAAGTCAAGCCGTAAGAGGGACCGCTACCTCACTATTAAAAAATCCGCCTGAATAAAAATCCGCCTTGATTTCAACCTATGAAAGTGGATGCACAGCAAAGCTGTTGCCGACGTTAAACAAGCACGACCTACGTTAGACGACGTTAGAAGCACCACAACCATGAGTGACCTTCGTCACTTTCGCACGCACGTGTGCGAAAGCGCAGCCTACAAGTTTATTTCTCTAGGCCCTTCGCCAAGATCAAGTGCCATACTGAACTAATTCAATCGTCCATAGTAAATTGCCTCAGAGTGTTCGTAAAGCATGGCTTACACACAAGCAGCCTACATGACAGCTTCGGTTTGTAATTCGAATAGGCGAGAAAACAAATTTCCGTTACACGCAAACTAAAAAAAGCCCTTTTCCAGCTACCGTTTGAGATCTGTCTGAGTCGTCGCGGCTGCTAGGTGGAGGTACAGTTTTGGAATGTGCCATAATGTAGAGTACGCTCGCAGCCCACGCTATACGCCAGATGCAGCGGGCAGAGCACCCACACATCGAAGACAGGTGCATTGGGTGCACGCGTACTTCACACGCGTACGTGTGCGGAAGTGCAGCATGCATCCTCAATTTCCTAGGCCTTCCGCCAAGCGCTAGTGCGTTATTTAACTGACTTTCTCAAATTAAATTGCGTCAAAACATTCGCAACATATGACTTGTACAAAAGCTGCAGACGTGGTAGCTTCGGATTATAATCTGAATATGCAAGAATAACGGCATCGTCACGTGCCCATATCGTTTCATTATGCATGGCCTAGTGGTGGAGCACCCGCCTCGGCTGCGCGAGGGTGTCGGTTCGATTCGCACCACCGTCGGGCACCCACTGGTTCAAATGAGCACCAGCGCACCCCTTCCCGGTGTTAGGCTTTCTTCGGGGTGATACGTACGCTTGTGGAAAGAGCCTGCGCCCTAAGTTCCGGTCGAAACCCTCGTGAGCTAAAGAAAGAGGTGTCGACCGCTCCCACGGTAACCATTTCCTATGTGGTGCCCCAAATTCACCTACTGTGTTGGTAATATGCCTTCGGGTTGGGTACAAACCGCACTTGCCTAGCTGCAAGGTTCGAAATAGCCGAACACCAGGCCGGAGCGTGCTTGTACCGATAGGTATCTTGCGCCCACATACTCGGCGGATGCTCTTCAACAAGGCCGACTGTTATGGGGCAAACGGAAATAGCTCTTAAATCTCTACTAGGGCCCCTTTTGAGATGCGAACCTCGTCGAGAGCCGAGCACCAGGCCAGGCAGCCGCTGTGCTCATTAGTAAAAGCCGCTGTGTTTCCAGCGGCACCAGGATTGGTATTTCTCACACACGAGGTGGATGTGTTACCGCTAGGCCACCGCTGAGGTTCGCTAGACAGTTGTTGCATTTGCCGTCCTTGCCGAATGTACGTTTTACGTGATCCTGGGACTCGACTTCCTTGCCGCGCACTCCGCTCTTATGTATTGTTCAGCCAGCACCGGTCTTGATCTTCCCCTTCTGGACCCGCTGATCGACCTCCGAGCCGCCTCTGTTCCAATGAATACGCCCACTTGAGACCGCAGACGTTGACTTAGGTCAATTTCATGTGGTCGCCTCCAGTTCCTGACTGACTATTTTTTGACGCCCATCACTGACATCTTCCTCAGCCACGATGTCACAATACCCAAAACCGTTGTCTCTATAGTGGCGAACGGCATCTGCCTCCCTGTTGTGAATTATGGCTTTACATGGCAAGTGCTACCACAAGGCATCTCACTCGCCCTCATTTCAGCCTTGGGTGGACACTAAGTGGAAGATTTCACGGTGGCCGCTCCTCCTGATTTACCGGCTCATCAGCAGAGTGACTCTTGCCCTCAGAGCGTCAAAAAATCGATCGCCGCTTCTGGCCTAACACCTCAGCATACTGAAGGACTCCACCACGTTCTCCTTTCCTAGCTTGACATTTTCGATATTAGGGGCCGTTCCTTGGGCCAAACCACAGGCGTAACTCAGGGCACAAATACCGGTGATGCGTTTCCTATTTATCGACGTGTATATCAGGTGTGCGCACTTGGGTGTTAATTCATTCAAAGTTGATAAGGTACTCGCCGAGAACCTCATGAAATCATTTAGCATCCCCTGGGCATCACCTGTGGTGTTGGTCAAAAAGAAAGACGGAACATAGCGATTCTGTGTCGACTATGGGCACCTTAACAGAATTACGAAAAAGGATGTGTACTCTTTGCAACGCATTGATGATGCTCTTTATTTCCTGCATGGAGTCCGCTAGTTCTCCATCGAATTACGCTACGGGTACTGGCAGTTTGCTGTGAACAATGTGGGCCATGAAAAGACAGTATTTGTTACAGCTGACAGCCTTTACCGATTCGGGCTCATATCTCTCGGCCTTCGTAATGCCCCTGCGACCTTTGAGTGCGTGATTGTCTCACTGCTCAGCAGCATCAAATGGTACACATGTTTATGCTATTTGGACATCATCGTTTTTTCCCCAACCTTCCAAACTAGTATAGGGTGCCTCTCAGCCGTCCGCGACGATTTTCGTTGGGCTGGACAGCAGTTGAACTTGTTCAAATGTCACTTTGGCCCCCACCAGATCTCAGTACTTGGTCATCTCGTGGATGCTAATGGTATACGACCAGACCTGGGAAAATCTGCGCACTCAAGAAATTCCCTGTCCCCTGATCTGCAAAGGATGTACGCAGCTATAGAGGGCTATGCTCATACTTCCGCCGCTTGCTGAAGAATTTTGCGGACATAGCAAGGCCACATCTGAAGCTTTTGAGTCAATATGTGCCTTTTTCATGGGGCCCGCAAGAGGCTTCGGCGTTGTCGCACCTCCCTCCCCCCCGATCATCCTACTCACGACTCCTCCAATACTTGCTCACCTTGACCCGGTTGCATCTACAGAGGTCTGTACCGATGCAAGGGGCCACTTACCCGGTGCAGTATTAACCCAGCGTCAACGTGGCCATGACCGTGTCCTCGCCTACGCTAGCCGCCTCCTGTCAGCCGCTGAGAGCAATTATTCAATTACACAGTGCGAGTGCTTGGCCCTCGTTTAGGTGGCTGGCAAATTCAGAGGTTACTTGTAGGCCTTCTCTGTAGTTATGGACCAGCATGCGCTCTGCTGGCTGTCCTCTCTCAGATTCTTCAGGACGGCTTCGTCGGTGGACCCTGCGCCTCCAAGAATTTTCATATTCTTTTGCCTACAAATCCGGGCACCTGCACCTGGATGGAGAATGTGTTCCAGGTATCCGATCAACAACCATGAGGACGATGATGAGGAAACCAACAACTCTATTTTTTTCATTTCTGACTTGATTCACATCGGTGAAGAATAAAACCATGGCGCTCCATTGCGAGAAATCTGCAATCATCTAGAATCATCGCCTAATGACAGATGCGTCCGCAATTTTGTGATTCAGAAAGGCGTCTTACACCATCACAATTTTAACCTGATGGACCTGACTTCCTTATTCTCGTGCCTAGACACTCACGACTGAGCATCCTCAGTAAATTTAACGATACTCCCACAGCCAGACACCTTGGCGTATTTTGCACCTACGAGCGTGTCCGCCGTTGCATCCTTGGACAAGACCTTGCACGCTTCGTCCGCCGTTATGTGACCACTTGCGAATCATCCCAATGTCGCAAAACACCACCGCTAATACCTTCTGGTGGCGTTCAGTCAATCGATGTACCCACGGAACCATTCTTTCGCGTTGGACTAGATCTTCTTAGCCCACTTCCCAGATGTACCTAGGGAAACAAATGGATTGCTGTAGCTACTGATTGTGCTACGCGTTACGCAGTTACCTTCGCCTTTCCGAGCAGTTGTGCAACTAATGTCGCTGACTTCATTTATTGACTTTATAGTGCTTCGCGGCACCCCGAGACACCCGAGAAGTCTAGGTTGCCCGGTATTCGTATAAACGCAGGCGCACTAAGTGCTGGGGTGGAAGGGCTAGGCGTAGAAGTGAGCGTACTGCATGGTGCAGCCACGTGGTGGAGCAGATCTCAAACAGAGAACACGGTTAATACTGCAGTAAAAAAGTGCATCCTACTTCGTTGCTGCCATAAATTTCTGGCAGTAGTGTAGTCGTGTTGCTGCCGAAAATTAACACCTACAGCAAAGTAAAATACAATTGCTTACTGGAATATTAGCTGTGTTTCTATGGTTGAGCTTCGCGCCATAGGGTGGCTGCACCATACAGTCTGCTCATGTTTACACTTCCGCCCCTTTGCCCCATTGGCCAGTACGCCTGCGCTTACCCGAATACCGGGTAAGCTAAAACGCTCTAATTGCTTACCGACTGTGGCCGTTACTTTCTCTCTCAGGTCATTGCAGACATATTGGACCTTGCTCTCCCCTACGTAACTTTTGCGTACAATTCCCATCGTCCTGTTACGTAGTTTTTGTGTGTACTGTGCGGACGTGAATCAGCTTTACCTCTCGACACTATGATCCAACCATCTACCGCTTCCACGACCGAGTACGCATGTGATGCCATCCCGTGGACTTAGCACTCCCATCAGCTTGCTTGCCATCGGCTTACGGTGTCACACACAACCAAAGACATCGATATGATGCTACACACCGCGAAACGTCTTTCTCTTCTGTTGCGAGTGTGGTCCTCTGATCCCCTTCCCGCCGTGTGAGCCTCTCTAGAACTTTCTTTTCCAGTACATGGGAGCTTACCGTGTCCTGTGCCAGAAGACGCCTGCTACCTACGATATTGCCCGTCTCCAGCCTCACCTCGTCATCTCTACTTTCGTCCAGTGACGTTGTACACGTATCAAGGCTAAAACTCCAGCCACTGTACTTCTGACGATTTCTTTAGGGCTCCGGGATGGGGCTTCTGCCGCCGGGAGTAATGCTGCAGAACAGTTATGTCAATTACCAGGTGCAGTCCTATCGTGATAGAAGGGACAATGAGGACGGCGACGTGCTAACCTGGCACGGACTGTTCGTTCTTGGTAGGGCTACATGCATATGCGCTTGTCAATATGCCTGTATATAGTCACTCCTGTACATTTTTATACGTAACAATATAAAGACAGGATGGCATAAAATGTGCATCACGCGATGACGTCTTCGTCAAGTGATGATGTCACCTGGTTACGTCATGTGATGCCTCTTGGAGAAGGAGCACGCTGTGCGCTTTTCGCTTCTTTGCAATGCCCCGGAATCGGCCCACATTTTTGTGTGAGCATTGCTCCCGCAGACAATAGAGATCCTGACGTACTAGAGGCTAACAGCGTTGCTGTAAAATAGCTCGTAGTAAATGTGACAGGCTGGCCCACGTCATTGATAGCAGCATAATTATGTAGTGGAAAGCTTGAGTACAACATCGTGCATTGTTTCAGTGCTTTGCTGCATGTTTTAATTGTTCAAGTCACCAAAGAAGCTTGGAAAGATGCTTGTAGCTTGAAAAGAAGCGCAGAGCAATGAATGACATTTGAAACTACAACGAACCGTGGCGCTGCATAGGCAAGGTGGTTTGAATTAGAGGGCAAACGGGTGTAGCTGACAATCTAGTTGAGAGGACGAGCGGGACTTTCTCATGTCGGGCCATGCAGAGAGCTGACGATTGGTTATCTGTCATATCATCGATACCAAGCCTATCACATCTGTCAAATCATCGAAAAAAAAGGAAAATACAGTGGAGAAAGTCGTAGGCACGGGTGGTATGACAAAGCGGCAAATCCATAAGTCATTAAAAAGTGTTAGCTATCCCAAAACGGGTTAGTCGATATCGCTTGCAGGTGTCTTTATCCTTAAGTTTACATAATATGATGTGATGATGATGATGATGACATGTATATGAAGCTCGTGGCACCTCTCCTAGATCCCTCAGGAATTAATAAGATATTTTAGACTAATAATTAGCATTAAAGCAGCGCGGTTAATAGGTTCGTTAGTAGGAGATCAGCACTATACAGAACTCGAACATGCGACTTTGTAAAAAGAATATAAAATATGGGCAGGACTAGTGCCTCAGTCCGTGGCTCCAAAATTAAAAAGGATGCTCTGAGGCAGGCACATTATTGAATACAAAATTATGCGCAGTTTACCTTAGCTATGTTAAATGCAAAATTTATTTCCTCAATCACCTTAAATCAACACTCGTCTCTGGCAACCCAACATTCGTTGTGGCCAGCTCATTTGGTCACTGATATAAATGGCCCATTCTAAAGTCTCTACGCGCATTTATATACTCTAGAATGGTAGGGACGTTCGGCCCAGTCTACAAAATATTCAGAGCTTATAATTGCCTGATACACACTGAAGTGAAAAAGCAGCGCACATTGATTTAAGCATGACTCCACCTCAACGGACCTCATTTGCAATAGTTTAGCACAGCAACATTGAGCACTGCACGGATATCACAAGAGTGCGGAGTGAAGCGTAGTCAAGAAAATTCAATGCCTACTCGCCAAGTAGATAGTAATGGAAATGCGTTGTGTGCGCAAAAGGACAAAATGCGATAATATCATCATAGGTTACAGGTCTCTTAGAATAATATTCTTTTTGCTAGCATCTACCAAGTAATTCATTTTTCTTTGAAATACGTTGTCAGTGACTGCATGTATCTATGTGTTGATCTGCCTTCGCTTTTTTCCACATTGCGTAAAACGCATGAATTAATATATTGCTCCTCTCATCTCTTCTTTTTAAAGGGAAAGGTGGTTGCCACACACTCCTTTATTTCGGCGAGATATACAGCAAACCTGCTTACATTTGATACTGTATGATAAAGCAATGCGAAGCAAAGCGTGTTGAAAACATCGACGTGATTACGTCTGACCACAAGAGATTCGTTTTTATTTCATTATGTTTATTTTTGTTATTTTAGTTGTGCGGAAGTGATATTGAATTTTACAATCCATGTTGAAACTGTATATTATAGCTAATTTACAGCTATATTATGTTAATTTTACTACTGGAAATAAATGGAACCTGCACTGTATAGGTAAGTGTTCTGAGGTTTCCTAGAGCTTGTTGATTGTATTTATTCAATGCTACGGCCATACAAATGCCATGCGCCTTTATTGTGCGCTTATAACTTGTTCTCTGGCAAAAAGAAAGAGCGATAGATTGATGTAGAACTATTGCGCGTCTAAAGTCGGTGAAATACGTGCTTTGTTTTTTTTTATAGGTGAATATGCTCTCCAGGGGTTTTGATGTACGCTTACCCGCCGTGGTTGCTCAGTGGCTATGGTGTTGGGCTGCTGAGCACGAGGTCGCGGGATCGAATCCCGGCCACCGCGGCCGCATGTCGATGGGGGCGACATGCGAAAACACCCGTGTGCTTAGATTTAGGTGCACGTTAAAGAACCCCAGGTGGTCAAAATTTCCGGAGTCCTCCACTACGGCGTGCCTCATAATCAGAAAGTGGTTTTGGCACGTAAAACCCCAAATATTATTATTATATTGATGTACGCTTTATTTGGTTCATGGAATGTTGGCCCGACCCTCAGGAGCCAATGTGCTCATAGGATTACACTTTTTTGAATACTTTGGCAAAACAGATTCTGTCCATGGTGATAACAAGTCCTTCACTGCAACCAGCAACATACAGTATGCTTCAAATTAATTATTTATTGCCAGATCGGGACAATCAGAGGATCATGTCTGAACCGGTTATCCAGTAATCCGTAGGCTCTAGCAAACTTGAGTGTCACCTTTGTGTTTTGACATGCTGAGGGCGAGATGTACCACAGTACCGGACAATCAGAGGATCATGTCTGAACCGGTTATTCCGTAATCTGTAGGCGCTAGCAAACTTGAGTGTCACCTTTAGGTTTTGACATGCTGAAGGCGAGATACATCTCGTCCTCAGCATGTCAAAACACAAAGGTGACACTCAAGTATGGCACACAGTACCTCACAGTACAGCACACCTCCCGCGCATAAAAATATCTATGAACACTATTATCACCCCGCAGTCTCTTTCTGCTTTCTTTATTCCATATTCTAGGGGTTAAGGAAGCAAGGTACAAAACTACTTCTATAGACATTTCGTTTTTCTCACACATAAGGTTTCTTCTCCTGTTGACGCATTTAGGGAGCGTTGGGCAGAATAAACGCTACGCATTAACATGTGCGGCTTGACGCGATCTGTCTCAGGGAACTGGCGTTAATTTCCACCCACTTCTTGCTCTAGCACTAGCAGCAGGAATCCTTTATTACTGTGCTGCATGTCGTAATCGAATGTACCTCAAATAACGTTGCTCTAAACGCTACTAGTTTTCATAAACACGACCAAAGCTTGCACTCTCGTCACTTCATGCAAGGAATACGTCATATTCCAGATTTTATCATTGAAATAGTGAAAACGACCTTAAAGAAGTGTAATTGACTGCTTAGTGTAACCAGTTACTAGCGCAAGCTAGGTGCCGCGCTTGCATGGGCAATGTTGGTGTAATGAATAAAGTCAATTTGTAGCGTGCTGCCACGCGCACTAGTCGTTCGTTGCCGCTGAGTGCGTATAGCTGTCACGGCTGTGGAATAGTTGCTGCCACTTAACATCATGTTGCTATTCATAACGGTAAGCCAGCATAATGCATCACAATCCCATGCTGTGGCATAGCCTTACTTTAATGCATACCGGCTGAATTCACAACTTTTCTACACAGACAAATTTCTCCGCCCGCAGTCTTTACATCACCAGTACACACTTGCATGGCTCAACGAGTGCCTTGATACAGAGAATTAAATATACGACCCTCACGCTCTTAAGAGCTTATAATGATGCATTATTACTTTTTGGGTGCTTCACGCACTTTCCTATGGCTATTTTCAATCTTTGTATATCTGTACGTACATTTATATCTAAAGTTTCTCCGCCTGCCTGAGTCACTGGGTAGGGAGTGGACAAATGGATAGCGAATCTGGCTGCTGTGCTGAGGAGAGAGGGCTCCAAACCAAACATCGGACCAACTGTGGTCACAGAGTATATGTGCCAAGGTGTAGATATGTGCCACTCTTCAATGAGCCCCTTTCCCGCCGACACGGATCACTGTAGATGCGGTACGGGGTGGGTGCGGTTGCTCTTGGAAAGTATTTGACATCAACTTCGACTTTTGTGGACCGAATAAAGTTGTTTCACTCACTCACTAACCGACTTGGAGCGCCAGGTATGTGCCACTCATTCGCTCCTAGTTTTCAATGAACCGTTTTGCTGCCAACTTCGCCCACTGGTATGTGCCAGTAGGTGTGTGCCGCTCTTCAATGAACGCTTTTGACGCCAACTTGGAGAGTTAGGTATATGCCATTTTTATTGTGCCACCTCTACAATGATGAAAAAGAACCCTTAAGTTTCTCTGATGCTGATCAGATACGAACCCATCACAACGCTTCCTTAAGAACGGGAACCCGACGCAGTAGCACGCTGTGCCACACATATACTGGATACGTACCGCTATTCAATGAACGCCTTTCCCGCCAAAGCTTTAGCGAGCTGCATTATTAATTCATATGTGCTGTTCTTCACTGACCCTCTCGATAACTTGGGTCACTGATTATGTGCCACGGGTGTGCAGCAGTCGAGGCAACAGATCTAAGCATTCGAAGCCGCCTGCGCGCCACGCTTTTTGTATCGGAAGCCACGTGTGGGCTTCTCGACAATGGCACTAGATGGCACAGCATGTGCATGAAAGCGCGCGCGAGGCGACCGGTTACCGCATGACGCGCTTCTCAGCATTGCCATCGCACGCACTTGCGAGGCAGGCATTTCGGAGGCCACGCCCAGGCTTAGCGTTGGCTCTTCTAGATTGCCCCATGTTTATAGGAAAGCGCAAAAGTACAGCCCCGCTGCAGTAAATGCCTCGTCATGACTTGTTTCGTCGGTTGCAAAGCGTTGTGTCACAATATTGTTTCGATGCTAACGTATTATCGTCGACAGGCATCCTGAGATGCATTCTGGCGCATTTCTTTATCACCACCATATATGACGGAACCGGTGTGTTGAAAGTTTTGTTACATATACGACGCTCTTGCTTTAAGAAAAAAACTCGCAATTTGACGCAACAAGCAAGGCAGTGATTGCCATAACAATGCATTAGACAACTACATCAAGAAAGTGTAGTTTTTCCGGCAGGATAAATAGCAGGGACCATTCGCCTAATAATGACATTAGCAAGCATGGTGTCACATTCGCACAAGAAATAGTGCACACATGTATTAAAATGAGCGCTGACACTCCCGCACAGCACTGGCCTGTTGAAAAGCAGCAGCAAAGGCGATTGAACGCTTAACGCTGCCCTAAGCTTTGACGCGTCTTCGAAACTCGACATTAGGCACCCAAGAGTACAAGTCACGGGAAGCCACGGGCCTTCTCGGTTCGCCCAACTTTTGCGCCTGCTGCAGAATACCTCCGAGACATGGCACCTGAGGCCGGGCTCATCCGCACCGTGAACAGCAAAGGCCAGGCTAATGGCGCTTTTCACTGCTCGATCTGGAGCGGCCGCTGAAATCCTCGAGCGGGCGCTCGGGTTTCACAAATCCAAATCGGCCAGCGGAGCGAAAAAACGCTCCTCGGAGGATCACACAGGAAGTCTGCGTACTCGTGACACAAACCGGTTGCGGAAACCGTGCCCGACTTCCGCTCTGTACGCTTCCACGTCAACTAAAGTCGCCGTCCCCCGTGCGTAATTTTACCGCGGCAGTCGCAGAGTCCGTCATTTCCAGGTCGCTCCCGCAAGGATTGTGGATGGACAACGTGCATAGAAGGCTTCATACAGCACCTGCGCCACCTCGTAATCGCTGTCCGTCCGAGCTCTCATCGCTAAACGCAAGCTCCGCAGCAGCACCGAACGCGGCCATTTTGCGAAGCAACACAATGTTGTGCGTACCAACCGGGTACCGATTTCACTTGAAGACGGAAGTGACACGTGCTATTTCCGCCCGAATCCGCGCCTCGGTGGCGGAGCAAGTGATAGCGATCCGGCGCAGAGCGAGTTGATCCGAAACGACCAGTTGAACGCGCGGACCCGCTCCAGATCGGCCAGTGAAATTTGAATTCATTGCCGGGGAGCAAGAAATCTTGCTCCCAATCGACCATTGAAAAACGTCATAAGAGAGCAGACACACGCCGCCAAACCCGCTCTCCCACCGCTTTATACACGCGCGCTTGATCACTTTATCGCCGTGTTCATACTACCCTGCCCGTGGTCCTTGCGCGCATAATTATGGTTGGCCGCAAAATCCCTAGATAAAACAGGTTAGTTGATTGAGAAGAGGGCAAGTATCAGGCGCACCATCCTTCTCGGCTTATCACCGCGTAATTTTCCTCGCACCTACAGCATACTGAACTTGGTGCGCGATCGAATCCTATTGTACTTGGACTTTATATACAATTTCACGGAGACTGCGATGGTAACGCCGGCGTCGACGATGGAAATTCGCCTGGAGGGTCCCTATAATTGCTATCGCAGTAAGAAAGACTTGGAGTATAGGTGGCTCCTGTCTGCGGGTAATAAATTAAGAATGTGAGACAAAGTGACTTTAACTGTTGCAAATTCACAACATTGGTCAAATTCAGGCTGATGTTTTCAACTATATGTTTGAATTTCTAAAATTATGTGAATGTGCAAGTCGAAATTGTACCGCGTATTTGGCGATTATGTAAATAAATACGGTCGCTATTCAACGTATGGAAAGTGGGCTGATAGTAGAGTGAAATTTAAATATCCGCCTCCATGATAATCAACCACTTAAAACAATTTTCATGGAAAATGGGCTGCGGTAAAATGATACAACGACGTCGACATACTCGCTGCGACTTTAGGTTATGATACCTATACACTTGTAGATTTCTTCTTAGTTGACCTGCCTTCACTATGGATCTGCCTCCCTCTCACCAACGGAGTACGTACATAATTATAAAATAAATATTAAAATGACGCAAAGATTGCAGCGATTAACGCAGAATTATTAGTTTCGACCATTCCTTTGCTATTATGCCTTGAATAAGGGTCGCGCTTCCAGTCATTTCGTGTTTAGCTTTTTTTCCTTTGACAAGATAAAGTTGCCACGGATGACAACTAGTATATTCTGCAGACAGTTTCAGGAGGACATGCTGTGTGGTAATTATGTTCGTTTGTATTTATACAAGAACTTATATGCAATTATTAGAATGGTGTAATGTAGTATTCCACATACGTTTTCTATACGAAAAGCCAAGCTGCGATGGCTTTTCTCCACTCACTTTGAGCTCTGTCCACGATTGCTAGTGAATTATATGTATACTCATGCACAGAACGAAAATATCTTAGAACCCCCATGTTATTTACTTTCTTATTTATTTTCATACTCTCAGGACCCCAAGGTATTACAGAGAGCAGTGTCCTAAAAATAAATTGTTGCTCGCAACTTTAAAGGCAGCACTTTCTTCGAGTGAAGCCATGGAGGTGGGAAGGTGGTTCTAATCACTGCTTGTTTGCGGCAAAAAAGAAGCATGGCAAGTGTTAGTGCGACATAAAGGAGTTTTAACCTTGACTTCATGATTGCTTCGAGAGGACACGTAATCAGGAGGAAGGAAAATATTGTTTTTAAGTGTTGGGTTTGTGTAAACAATTTTTGTGGTAGTGGTTTAGGCGGAATTGCGGTGTGATCGAACTTTCGGTGTGATCGAAGTTTCGGTAAACCTAAATTAGCTTTCATAGAAGAAACGCTGGCCTAGTGATAGTAATTACAGACCAAATATCGGGCAGCGGGGCTCTGAACAGAGTCAAGGGCCACAATTTAAATCGCTTCTAACCAAATGTATTCTGAATTTGGACTTTCTATGTTGATTGCCTTAGTAACTGAATAAATTGAAGAGCGAATGAGAAACGTAATCGAAGAAGTTGAAGGTCCACCAATTAGATTTAAAAAATTGTTAGATCATTTCTTAAAGCCAAATAAATTACACCACAATCAATTCTGTGATTAAAAATTTCAAATCGGCAGATAGCTAACTGAGCCATATTTAAATTTATTATTACGTCTTCGGCATTTCAAGACATGGCGCAGTTTTCGGCGAATTTAGGTGGCGCAAACGAAGAAGACAAAATTGAAGAATAAGGTAGTAGCTGAAGCTTTACACTGTCATTGCTTCGACCAATGCAGTTTTTCCTGGTCCGGATGCTTCCTTTCCCAGGAGTTGCAGTCAAGTAGCCGGCGTTTTTTTTTTTTTTTCATCTTTCTCGCTGAATGTTTTCTGTTGCTTCTTTTATGAGCTTGCCCTTCTTTTTCTATCACTAGCTGTTCAACGTGATTCTAGTTTGGCGTTCTTCTATTGGGATTTCACCTCTTTTGCAGAAATCTTCTGTAAAGGCCAATCTGGAAGAGACACAAACATGTTTCTCTTGCTCGTCTACGCACCACCGCATCCGGCGTTCCAGCAAAGGCTGTGAGGCTGATGCAAATGGAAGTTTGTGAGGTTGACCACACAATTAGCCACGTCGGTGAAGCTCGGCAGTTGGGGCGAATCAAAATACTCGATCTTCTCAAGTATACTGTCTCCACTATGCATGGTAAGCTGCCTTAATCCACCTCTTCTCGCTCGTTTTTTTACGAACTTCGACCAGTATGCATGGTGATATGAGCAAGAATTGTGTGAAATAGGAGGTGGGCTAAATGCAAATTTTCTGTTTCGCCCAACTTGAGATCGTGGAATGGCTCAATGTTCAGTTGAACCCTGCTGAGCATCCTTCGAGTTATGAACACCTCATTGGGAAGTGAGCACGTTCAGCCCTTGGCGTGTTTTTATTGGGCCTTAGGCGAGAGCTTACACGGACAAAGAACGCGTGTATAGCCCAGGTTTGCGAGAGCCACAGTGAGGGCGACACGATTTTGCGGCTATACACTCTTCCCTCACGCATCTCACGCGCTGCTTTCCCGTTCGACCGCTATGATCCGTCGAGGCGCTCCCGTGGCCGGCATTCCAGCCCAATTGGGTAAATTGCATCCAATCGGAGGGATGCGGCGAGAAAATCTAACAATTGTCCACTAAAGCCTAAACATTCTTTTCCATCGGAAAGGCGATGGGCAGAGACACATAAGCTAGGAAAAGCAAGTAGGCAAAACGAAGTCCCAAACGAGCCAAACAATGCTTACGCGTTAGTAGACCATTCTCGGAATTTCTGTAGCTTTTCTTCCTTCCACTGTGCTTCATCTGCCTATGAACACTTCTGCGACTGAAGTACATGGGAGTCACACCTATTTCGATACATTCACGATCGAATTAACGTGGTAAATCTGCCCATATCGAAACTGGGTGCTCCAGGAGCGCCGGAACGGCAGCCCCGCCATTATATCAAACCGATACGCCCGATGATGACAAGGGTGAGGAAGCTTGAAAATGAACGTGTCGGGCCAGTAGCGGCAGCTACTAATACGGCACGCTTTGTCTGGCAATCATGCGCGTTGGTGCGTCGGGTCGCGATTTGCTACGGCATGCTACAATTCAAACTTCACTCCCTTCACTCTACATTGCTTTAAGGGGTGTCGCCGTCTGACGCACCGTGGCACGCGCTCACACTCAACGTTGCCTGGAGTCAGCTTTCGAATTTGATTATGACTGTGTGGAATTAGGTGCGAGTTTAAAGTTTTTTAAACGGTGGCCGAGCACGAAAATATCACTGCCTCAAAATTTGTCATTTACACAACTACCCTGAAAACATTGATAGAATAGTTAATCATTATATTTTTGTTAATTTTTCTTTTGAAGCTTACGTTAATAGCGAGAAAGTATGGTCGGATGGGGTAGGAACTCGGCTTCAAAACGCCGTGTTCGCTGCGCTCATTTCCTTTCGAAAAAAAATACGTATAGTCTAAAAAAACATTTGTATATATATAATCAACTAGAGAAAGGGGGTTAACCGAGGGGCCCGATTTTTATTACTCACATCATAAGAAGCCATCAAACACTGACACCAAGGACAACATATATGTAGTGATTCAAGAGGATCAGCCGCCGAAGGCGATGAAGAAGCACCTCAGACAGAGAAGAGCAGAAGCTAGTAATACGAAGAAGTCCTAGTAAATGAATGAAGGCGTGCTGTTTTCGACGGAACATAATATTTGGCGTAGGCAATGAGACCGTTAGGTACAGCCGGCCACAAAAGTTTAAGGACCACGGTATCTCAGAAAATATTCAATTCCTGAGCAGCCTGCAGCAGCAGCCAGTAAAACTGTAGACGACGATGTGGCCCCCCTATACGAGGCCCGAAATACAAATATCTCCCTGCATTTTGCGGTTGCGGATGTTTTCAGCTTTTTCCAGGATTTCATGGTCCGTAATATCTTGTGGTCCGTTGTACATGAGGGAAGCCGACCATCATGGCTTAATCCGGCGCGCGCGAAGGAGAAAGCTGAGAGCAAACGCGCCGTCTTCCGTCGCGCGAAATGCCTTGGCGGATGGGAAGTAAGGATAGAGGGCGGCATTGAGTTCCCGCAGCAACTGCACTTTCCGCGACCGGGTCAAGGGGAACTGACGATCGCGGTTTGATCTCGCGCGCTCTATGTGGAGGAAAACGAAGGGCCAGCGCGGGAGGGAGGAAGGGCGGCAACGACTCCGCCAAAATGTGCGTGCTTTGCACGGCCGTGCGTGGACGCGCGCACCATATCTTGAGAGAGCTCTGCAGCTGGCTCATACATTTGTGCGCACTGTGTTCACGCCGCTCTTGCGCTGAAGCGGTAGAGCGCATGAAGTGCAGTTCGCCCGCTGCTACTGTCGCGCTTTCTCACAACATCGTCCAGCGTTTTTCAGCGAGAGTCCGCGCTCATCGCGTGCGATGTGTTCTTGGTTGCTTGTGCGCGCCGACATCAATGCTCGTTAATTCAGTTAGTAAGCGAATGTTTCCGAGTTCATACGGCCGATAAAACTACTATCCTTACTTCGTATCGCTGTGTACTGATTTGCTATCGCAATCGATGCTTTGCCTTTCGTGCGAAACTGCAACATTTTTGAGAGAATACACAGTTATAATTTATGTTACGTTCTATTTTAAGCACGCAAAAGGAAATGTTATTCATATTATTTCGTTGTAGTTTCTTTACTCACGCGTTTTATTACGTGGTACGGCACTGAGGTTATGAAATACGCCGTGCAGGGAAGACCTTCGTAGTACCAGCTGTGCCATCGCTACACAAAGCTTCTTGTTTTGTTTTTTGTCTCAGGACGAACTCCCAATTTCTTTCAGTAGAAGTGGCTGCTTTATTGACTGAAGACATACGTGCATGGTAGGGGATCCCGATGCTTACCTATCATGGATTTCATATTCATTTACTCCTATGAAACCATGAGAAGCGAAACCACTCTCGCACAGGTACGCTCAAGCCTTTGTTTATTGCGATCGAGTTAACTGCTATAAGTTACTTAACTGCTAGTTAACTGTGTAAATCGTTTTATAGCGAAGCTTTCTTTGCTTCTTTCTTCGACTTTTCCACGCCACCGCCGCCGCCGCCCCCGCCGCCGCTGCTGCTGCTCACACCGCGTCGGGGGGTGGTTCAGAGTGTGCACCTATATAGATGACAGACGCGAGTAAGAGAGGAAAGGCGGGCGACGGGAGAAACACGTTTTCACACCACCGGCGTCGAATGCGCTGCGCACAATGGCCTCTGGAGCTCCCTGGCCGGCGCCACGTTAGCTGCTTGACAGCTGTATATATACGTGACCCCCCTCAGAAGCATTGGAGAAACTGCAGCGCTTCCCTTCCTAGTAACGTGCGAGGCCAGAGGGGACGCAGATAGAACTGTAGAGAGGAGAAGAGGAGAAGAGGGAGGGGGAGGAGAAGAGGCAGGTTCGATACAGGAAGGAGAGGAGGTGACGTGAGAAGGCAAGGAAACCCCATTACTATACGATAGTGGTTGCGGGGAAACAGCATAAGCATAAGTTCAAGGCACGGCACAGTACGTTGCTGCTATTTCTGAAAAATAAACGCCACGCAAATATGTCAAGTGGGCAACTTACGCAGGGCGTCCAGAAACACAGTCGCATTAATTAACGCGCACCGCAGGGTCCAGGATACACTACGGAAGCGGTCGACCGTCAAATGAACACTTCTCTGCCCGCCGCGTTAGCTGTGCAGCTATGGCTTTGCGAAAGGTCGTGGATTTGATCCCAATCGTGGCAACTGCATTTCGACGGGGACGAAATAGAAAACGCAGGCACACTTAGGTTATAGGACACGTTAAAGAAAATCATGGTGTCAAAAGTAATCCGGAGTCCACCACTACGGTTTGCCTGATAATACGAGTGTTGCGTTGGCACGTACAGCCCCCGTAATCCAATTCAAGTTTCGATGTTCTAAGTTGGATGTTCCATGTGAGGAAATAACAACGCTCAACCCTTTCAGAGTTTATAAAATATGGCGCACAACAACGCCTCAAGTAATTACCTCTCGCTGTGTGTTCTCTGTACTAGGCAGACTACCAGCAGTGGTACTCGCAGGGTAACGTTTAACATCAACTCACCACTATCGTGTTAGCCTATACGTTGAAGAAATTAAGCTTTAGCCATCAGCATCACCGCTAATTATCGTCCATCAAAGCATTCAGCACGGAAAACTTCGCTTACATCGATTTCCACAGTGCTTGGAATGTCCAAAATTGTTTTTTGTACGTGGTTACCAACAAAAACTAGCGTAAACATGAATGGACAAACCTGCCACGTGCTCTCAAACAATATATATACATACATATATATATATATATATATATATATATATATATATAGATATATATATATATATATATATATATCTTACAAGGTATATTACCACGTTTCCCGACAACATAAGTACTATCCAGTATATACTATCATCCCGGCTTTGATCAAGTACTATCATCCCGATTTTGCTTCTCCCGTAGACGGCGTGGGGTGATTACACAAATATACGCTTAAGGCGATCACATTCAGCAAGGATTTTCCTGTGCTGTCTAAGAATAGCCGAAACCTGTGTACTGACGCAGACTGGGTAAGGAGCGGGTTTGTGTACCGGGAAACAACGGGTCGGCTAGGTTGTTTTCTTTATGAATCTAATGAACCTTCTGGTTTATAAGAAGATAAAAACTTCGGGTTGGGTACTGATCGGTATAGGACAGTTTCCAACTGCTGTTTTTAGCTTCTTATTCTTTATAAGTTCTGTGATCGCGTCCTTGCGCTCAAGTTTCAAATTGTGAGTCGTATCACAGGTTAGTGTTTGATAAAAGGAAGAGTCAGACATTAAATGTCTGACTCTTCCTTTTATCAAACACAAGACAAATTTTGTCGGTAGGGCTGCTTAACATAGTAATGCTTGTTCGTTGTCACTATTTCACATCCTTTGTGGGAAGGTTTATATACAATACCGTGCCTGATGTTTAAGTTACGCAGTCCCTTTCTTTCTCAAAAGTTACATTCCGGTGAAGGGACACTTGTTTTTAGAATGATTAAAGTACATCGCGTTTTAAGGCTATATATATCCAGACGCTGATCGCGTTGTCGGGGAGTAGTCAGTGCTGACTTCTAGGCAGCGCATAGCATAGTTTTTCTGACCTTGGATGATCACAATTTTCCCGGAGCATCAAATATTTTTGCAAGTGTGTTTAAATCTTTAACAAATAAAGTTACACATTCCCTGAGTGGCTGAACAAAAATTCAAACCTATTAAAAGACCGCAAACATGATCTACGGGCAAGTCAGTATTAGAGAGCTTCACAACGTTGTTAGTTGTTCTGTTACTGTTTTGTAAGGGTATTTATGAGAGCCGTATCAGCCTCCGAACCCACCCGGTTAGCGGCAGGACCAACGTGGTAGCGTGAAAATCTCTTTGCTTGAATTTTTGAGATTGCCGGCACTTTATAGAATTCATAGCGAACTACATCTGATGACTGTTCTGGAGTGAGGATCCGCATTTTTAAGTAGTGATCTGGAATGACTGAAAATATTTCTAGCGATACATTTTTAAGTACTTTCTCCCATTTCGCCTCGTTAGCAACGGACATTTTTGAAACAGTTGTGTTTAGAATGATTCTTAGGCCTTCAGGAACAGTGGAAGCGTTCAAATAACCTGCATGGGTGGAAGCGTGCAATTTGGCGCAGATGCGCGTTTTAGCGATAATTTCCTAGTACTTATAAGAAAGCTCTTGAGACTGACAAACGGGCTCACCTAACACTCTAGGTCGGGCACGGTCAGTAATCACAATTTTTGGCGGTGCCTTGTACGGCATCATTTCGAAGGTTGTAAGAGCATGGATCGGCATGAACGCTCTTTGATTCTGTTGGCGCTGGTGGAGCCTTGTGGGTGTGGTGGATCATCTTGGAAGTTTTGTCCGAGGTGTCCGTACGGTTGGCAGTCATCAAATATAGACCATTTGCGGCTGTCCCCCGTGCGGTCCTTTCCGGCACTTTGGAAACGAACTCATTGTTTCGTGGCGTTCACTCCTATGAAGGCCAGGTCGGCGGTTGGAACGTTAGTAAAATAGTATTTTGTGCTGTTTTTAAACGTCGGAATATTTTTTAGGGTGGTTTCTCCGGGTTCAGCGAACATTTCTGATTGACTATATATATATATATATATATATATATATATATATATATATATATATATATAGCGCAATTGTCCACCGGAAAATACAAAAAAACCGTGTGTTGAGAAAATTGCACAAACAGGCCTGAAGTGCGGCCTGATCCCGGTGACCAGAACCGGTGACGCACTCTCTCACCACAGCAGGATTGGCCACCCTGGTGCAGTACTTGGCCACAACCTCCTATATGAATTCAACAATCAAACCCCGGCCCTCAGTCCCCAGCAGCCGGGAAGCAACTGACCACGGCGGCGGTCAGATCTGTGACGCAGCAGAGGGTGCTAAGAATACCTGGCTCCGGACAGGCCGCCATTGGAATCTGAACCTGGCAACGTTTAACGTTAGAACGTTATCTAGTGAGGCGAGTCTAGCAGTGTTATTGGAGGAATTAGAGGGTAGTAAATGGGATATAACAGGGCTAACTGAGGTTAGGAGGACAAAAGAAGCATATAAAGTGTTAAAAAGCGGGCACGTACTGTGCTACCGGGGCTTAGCGGAGAGACGAGAACTAGGAGTCGGATTCCTGATATATTTCCCCTCTTTAATTCCCCTCTTTCCCTCTTTAATTCCCCTCTTTAATGCCTTCCCCTCTTTAATGCCTTTGGCCCTGAGGGTTCAATAAATGAAAAAAAAAATGAAATATAAGGAAATAGCTGGTAACATACAGGAATTCTATAGCATTAACGAGAGGGTGGCAGGTCTTGTTGTGAAACTTAATAAGAGGTACAAATTGAAGGTAGTACAAGTCTATGCCCCTACATGCAGTCATGATGACCAGGAAGTCGAAAGCTTTTATGAAGACGTGGAATCGGCGAAGGGTAAAGACAAAACAAAATACACTATACTGATGGGCGACTTCAATGCCAGGGTAGGCAAGAAGACGGCTGGAGACAAGTCAGTGGGGGAATATGGCACAGGCTCTAGGAATAGCAGAGGAGAGTTATTAGTAGAGTTTCCAGAAAATAATAATATGCGGATAATGAATACCTTTTTCCGCAAGCGGGTCAGCCGAAAGTGGACGTGGAGGAGCCCGAATGGTCAGACTAGAAATTAAATCGACTTCATACTCTGCGCGAAGCCTGGCATCATACAAGATGTAGACGTGCTCGGCAAGGTACGCTGCAGTTAGCATAGGATGGTAAGAACTGGAATTAGCCTTGACTTGAGGAGGGAACGGAAGAAACTGGTACACAAGAAGCCAATCAATGAGTTAGTGGTAAGAGGGAAATTAGAGGAATTCCGGATCAAGCTACAGAACAGGTATTCGGCTTTAACTCAGGAAGAGGACCTTAGTGTGGAAGCAATGAACGACAATCTTATGGGCAATCATAAGGAGTGCGCAATAGATGTCGGTGGTAACGCCGTTAGACAGAAAACCAGTAACTATCGCAGGAGACGAAAGATCTGATCAAGAAACGCCAATGTATGAAAGAATCTAACCCTACAGCTGGAATAGAACTGGCAGAACTTCCTAAGTTAATCAACAAGCATAAGACAGCTGACATAAGGAAGTATAATATGGATAGAATTTAACATGCTCTCAGGAACGGAAGAAGCCTAAAAACAGTGAAGAAGAAACTGGGAATTGGCAGGAATCAGATGTGTGCGTTAAGAGACAAAGCCGGCAATATCCTTACTAATGTGGATGAGATAGTTCAAGTGGCTGAGGAGTTCTATAGAGATTTATACAGTACCAGTGGCACCCACGACGATAGGAGAAGAGAGAATAGCCGAGAGGAATTCGAAATCCCACAGGTAACGCCAGAAGAAGTAAAGAAAGCCTTAGAAGCTATGCAAAAGGGGAAGGCAGCTGGGGAGGATCAGGTAACAGCAGATTTGTTGAAGGATGGTGGACAGATTGTTCTAGATAAACTGGCCACCCTGTATACGCAATGCCTCATGACCTCGAGCGTACCGGAATCTTGGAAGAACGCTAACATAATCCTAATCCATAAGAAAGGGGACGCCAAAGACTTGAAAAATTATAGACCGATCAGCTTACTGTCCGTTGCCTACAAAGTATTTACTAAGGTAATTGCAAATAGAATCAGGAACACCTTAGACTTCTGTCAACCAAAGGACCAGGCAGGATTCCGTAAAGGCTACTCAACAATAGACCATATTCACACTATCAATCAAGTGATAGAGAAATGTGCAGAATATAACCAACCCTTATATATAGCTTTCATTGATTAAGAGAAAGCGTTTGATTCAGTCGAAACATCAGCAGTCATGGAGGCATTACGGAATCAGGGTGTAGATGAGCCATATGTAAAAATACTGGAAGATATCTATAGCAGCTCCACAGCCACCGTAGTCCTCCACAAAGAAAGCAACAAAATCCCAATAAAGAAAGGCGTCAGACAGGAAGATACGATCTCTCCAATGCTATTCACAGCATGTTTACAGGAGGTATTCAAAGACCTCGAGTGGGAAGAATTGGGGATAAAAGTTGATGGAGAATACCTTAGCAACTTGCGATTCGCTGATGATATTGCCTTGCTTAGTAACTCAGGAGACCAATTGCAATGCATGCTCACTGACCTGGAGAGGCAAAGCAGACGGGTGGGTCTGAAAATTAATCTGCAGAAAACTAAAGTAATGTTTAACAGTCTCGGTAGAGAACAGCAGTTTGCGATAGGTAGCGAGGCGCTGGAAGTGGTAAGGGAATACATCTAGTTAGGGCAGGTAGTGACCACGAATCCGGATCATGAGACTGAAATAACCAGAAGAATAAGAATGGGCTGGGGTGCGTTTGGCAGGTATTCTCAAATCATGAACAGCAGGTTGCCACTATCCCTCAGAAGGAAAGTGTATAACAGCTGTGCGTTACCAGTACTCACATATGGGGCAGAAACCTGGAGGCTTACGAAAAGGGTTCTGCTGAAATTGAGGACGACGCAACGAGCTATGGAAAGAAGAATGATGGGTGTATCGTTGAGGGAAAAGAAAAGAGCAGATTGGGTGACTGAACAAACGCGGGTAAATGACATCTTAGTTGAAATCAAGAAAAAGAAATGGGCATGGGCCGCACATGTAATGAGGAGGGACGATAACCGATGGTCATTAAGGGTTATGGACTGGATTCCAAGGGAAGGGAAGCGTAGCAGGCGTAGCAAGGTAGCAGGTGCACTGATGTACAGAAGCACTGGGGATGGCAGGATGACAGGTCCTACCTCCCCGTGAGAGCTGCACATTATATATATATATATATATATATATATATATATATATATATATATATATATATATATATATATATATATATATATATATATATATATATATATATATATATATATATATATATATATATATATATATATATGTGTGTGTGTGCCGTCTGCTAGCTGCCTGGTTAGCTCAGATGGTAGAGCGGCTGCCCCGGAAAGGCGGTGGTCCCGGGTTCGAGTCCCGGACCAGGACGAATTTTTCTGCAACAATGAGGCGTTTTCTTTCGAGGAACCCGTATGGGTTGGGTTTCCTTTGTAGCAATTCCTACGAACGGGTGGATGTCTCATTTTCCCTTTATTTATTATATATATATATATATATATATATATATATATATATATATATATATATATATATATATATATATATATATATATATATATATATATCGGCTAAAGTAGACAGGAAACTTCTGCGACCCTACGCACTATATTACTGAGACTTTACCAAAGTTACTTTGTTTTTTATATCTTTTTTGGTGGTGAGGGAATATATAGGTTGCCTCACAATATGCCGTGGACTTTAACCTATTTGCCGCATATGACTGGCTGGTTGGCAATCCTGCCCGCATAGACTCCTTTGAAGCGCCCGTTAAGAAATACTTACACACGCAGTATTTCATCAACACTCTCTTTATATCGCTAGCATATTGACTACAATGTTTTCCTATACTGGCTAAATTTTATATCCATGATGTTCATAGATTTCCTAGCGCAGCAACTGTCTACATCTCTTGAATGCAGTATTTACTGCTATGCCCTAATTAATTCACTCTTTGATATTTGCCTACCCATTGCGTACATTATAGCCCTTATATAACAACAAAACTAACCATGTACCTCGCGTAGTTCACCGACTACATCGGGGAAGCGAACAAGAATATTGTATACCGCATATAAAAAGCGAAAATGCGAGGATTGAGCAATTACGTGCAGTACTTAAGTTAGGGCCATAAACGCTCAAATTTTACGTTTATATAAATGTCAGATACACCTTCATTGCCACCAAATGCAAACTTGGTGTTGCGTATAGTTACATCGGGACACTGGGTAACATAGTTAAGAATGGCTGACACATTAAAAAGTTTACTCAAGAAGTGTTGCGCAATAAATATATTCCATGATCATACGGCAACTTCTCGTACTTACTAGACTTATTAATCCTCTCTTTTTCACCAAATTTATTCTTGCTTGTATAAGTAACTATGAAACGCAAGGGTGCTAAATTTCCGCCTGTCATAAAACTTACTCACACCGGCGGAAGCAATTGAATGCAGTATTCATTGCAACACATGTGGTTAAGTCCAACAGTTGGATCTTTGCGTAGACGTAAACGTAACCCATTACTGTGCCCCTTATTTTCACCAAATGCAAACAAGGTGTGTAATACATTTTACAGGGGAGATCGCAGTGATCTGCTGGAGTCCTCGTATACATCATGAAAATAGGAAGACAGAAAGGGGGCTTTAGCAATTATTTGGAAAACCTCTTAGGCCAGGGACGTTAGCGTATTCCACACATTACGCTTATTCGTTCTTCTCACGTGGGGTTAACGTATAAGCACAACCTATGGGTGTACAAACAATTTTCTGGCATCTTTATTCTGCGTACTTACATTTTGATTCCTCTATTAGATTTTCAGAGCCTAAATGGGCCCTATTTTGCATTTTGTCCTAGCGTCATTCTTTTTAAGATGTTTTAATCCACAGCGAAACTTGCATAAGGGCAGCCGGCGTAATGACTGTTCTTAAAAGCGTTGAAGGACACGCGATGGTACACTTGAAGGTGATATTGCCTACTCGTGCAGTCACTTCCACGTTTGTAGCCGACATCATGGACAAACGTGAACGTCCAGTCCCAACTATGACCAGGAGTGATTGGTTCATTGTGAGCGTTCAAGAAGGGATGGCCTCCACTTCTAATCGAGCTGTTGCTCGCAGAGTCAGTTCGAAACTTTAATCTGCTTTGGACAATAATCCAGGTTTCCTGGCGATAAAAGAATTGTCAAATGTAGTGAGCGTCGAAAGCTCTGCATCATAAATAACTTTGTGTCGCCGAACTTCCGAAGTACAAGCATGTGCTGTTAACTTCGGTGGATGCTGAACGTTCGTTTATTGCACACAAACGAATGTTCAGTGAAAATATAGGCACAAAACAAAACCCGAAAATCTTGAGGTGGTGGTTTTTAGTCTTTGCACTCCTAAGTTTTCTTGTGGTATGATGTCAGAGAAATCTTGTAACCTACGTAACTTATCTCGTTGCCTTTTACAGGCAAAATAAATTGAATTTCACAATAGCGGGATTTAACGGGTGTGCTCTTTAGACAGTTATAAGTAAACTTGACATAGAAAGTGGAAGTCCTAATTATTTAAGCGAATAGATGCCTAAAGCAAAGTATTTGGCGCCTATACATGCCCTAAATGACAGGCTGACTGCCTAGAAGAAAGGGGGTTAACCGAGGGGCCCGGTTTTTATTAGTCGTATTTGTTGTTGGCTTCTTATGATAAGGCTGACGGCCTGTAATATGTACTCAGAGCATCGTGTTTCAGTGCGTAAACATAGCCACTAATAATCACGTGGTTGTCCACGAGTACGACATTTTCGATGTCACTCATGATCTTATCTTTCTGTTGAATACACATTTATTTTAATTTCTTCAGCCGCAGCTCGCCTTCACAATATGTTAGTTTGTATTAGGACAATATAAGTAATCTTAGCTATTCTGATTGCGCTTATTTTCATCTTGCTTGCAGGTCGCTTGTCCAACTATAAAGAAGGAAGTCTACTGAGAATGTCACTGAATATAAACGACCCGAAGAATCAGAGTGCAACAATTTATTTTTTTTTTCTTGCTTCGCGTTTACGCAGTCGGACAGGCGCACTCGGCAGATAAGACCTGCGTTCTAGGGCTTATCGCATTGTGAATGTAAAACGAATGTGTTGTGCAGAATGAGAAAACGCGAAACGTTTATGTTGCTGTGCTCGAGATGACGAAAATGGAAGCGTTGTGTCGTTTCTATTTCTTTCAAAAAACTGTTCTAAATGCTCGTTCATTCTAAGTGATTTTACTGTTCAACTGGGTCTCGCATGAGCATGCAAGATGCAATATGGCTGCAGTGCTTTTATGGAGTCGGTAGGACTAACAATACCACATACATTTTCTTTTTACCAGAAGCTAAAGAACGTAAGTATTACATTAGCGCATTTCTTTCTTCTTTTCACGCATACCGGTCGCTCGGGTAAAGCTCATACCGCCACCGCCCAAAAACAAAAACGAACAGAGAGGTGCGATTTTATTCTGAAGCGCTTGTATATCGAGTGGCGGTATAAAGCAAGTCCCACTAGAAAAGCGTTGTGTTTGCTGCAAGATGGTTTATTGGAATCAAATTTAAAAGTGGACATAAATTCGACCATTTTTGTGATGCATGTCTTAGGACAATTCAACGGAACCGTCAATAGGTTCTGGACACGTCATAATTTTAGTGTGCCTTCACATACAATCGCTACAGTACAGGTTTGTCTCTAACAATTCTGGGTGTGACCGCCACTGAAGTAGCGCTTACATTTCCTGTGTCATGAATAATTCATCCCGGGTCGTTTTCCTAACTTATCGACACCGTTAGTCCTCTCGTGTTTACGCTATTGTTAATGCACCTGACAAAGGCGTGCACCAAGGTTTCGTTCACAATAGAAAAAGAAGGATCAACATAGCCTAGCACCGAGGGTTCTCAAGCGACATCCGACAGAATCCACCCTTTTCACTGCACGACGACGCACGCGCCCTGCCCTAGCAGATTAGTTGCGAAATGCTTTCCAGACTTCGCGCACGCGGCTTGATCTCGGAGGCAAGTCCCCCGGGAGAAAAGGGTGCACCTACGCGTACTGCTACAAACACTCCTGCCGTGTACCACGTTGCAACTCCACCTATAGATTAACGTCGGTGCAGTACCGACTTGGTGCGTATAGTGTATACAAATGCAACTCGCCGTTTAAAACGGAAAATAGCTATAGGGCAACGTTCGGATGGCACGTCAACCACGTACTAGCCGTCTTTCAGTAGTGGCTTGCAAACTTATCCAAAAACGCTGCGTCACACTGGGGCAACGCTACGAAAACATCACGTTGCTGACGAAGTCTTCTTGCAGCGTCGACCCTCTACTACTGATAGTGGTCATGCTTACCTCACTTCACGTGCAGATTTAAGGTGCGGTAACACTGTTTAGATACAAGACCAGCAAAACGCCAACACCAACGATTCGCCGGCCACTGAGCATGGTGTGTCGCTGACGCAATTTTAGCGCGCCTGCCTGACAACAGCGCAACCGACGAGCGCCAAAGCTGGTAGAACAACGGGCTTAAGCGTCAATCGCAGTGACAAAATCAGCCTCCCGAGTATTGTTTCACCGATCCACTCGCCATCGGCCACCAAGCAGACAACGCGATCACCACGGCGCCTGCGCTTGAATATATAATTAGCCGCACTTAAAATAAGTCGAAACACCCTTTCGAAGATGAAATGCAGAAGCGTCAGCCTTCGCGACTCGTGGACACGAAGTTTGAGCCGAAGCTTATCCAGTTGATCGAAGGTTAGGCCTAGCGGAGCCTCCGAGTTCATGAGCCCTCGCTACCGGCAGAACTTAACGGAAAAGTTATAAGTTAGGCCCAGGGGATCTGCGTTCACAGTTCAGTCCTGGCATTAGCGATTTGAAATCAACTGCTCCTCACTGCGCACGGTGCGCACAACAAAGGGGACGCGGTGACAGAGCGTTGTGCCGACATGTCTACGCTGCCGTTCCCGTTGGCTGCCAGTTGCATTCCCTGCGTAGATGAGCGGTTCCGCTTGTGTTAAGCCGAAGCAATTCATAATTCCAAAGATGCAGTGCAATGCAGTGTTTATGTCTACGTCAAGCGGGCGGCAGGGGATGGTGCATTCGGTATACAGGAGCACAAACAACCGCCTCGCACAGATACCAACGGTGTCACTGTAGTATCCTCGCTTTCGCGAGAGATCTGCGCGCGCTCTAAATGCGCGCTTATGCGAGCATAGTTTTCCCTGATATTACTTTAGGGAACGCGCAAACTAACCATGATGCAGAGTAAGAAAAGCGAGAATCAGTAATGAGAGCGCGTTATATATTTATCTGGGGCGCCTATAACGTAAAACGTTTCCAAACTTTTCGATTTCAATTCGGCAATGAGCCATCCGCGATTGGTCAAAAACTTCTTTGGACCACCCCCACTTCACCTTTCTGTCGCGCGACGTAACGAAAACCGCGATAGCTCCCCATTTGATATGACGTGCGCACCCTGATTATGCATGATTTGACCGAACAAAAGAAAAATTGTTACTTCTGATCCGATGGATTTTCGCCATTAGCCCTCGGCTACTGGTCAAAAGTTTTCGGGCTGCGCCCACTTCACGTGCCTGTCACGCAGCGTCACCGCAAAAATTCACCACGTCAAAGTATAGTGTATGTGTCAAAGACGCATTAATATGCCGAGTAAAACTGAATTTTCTTCTGAATAGCCGCAGGCTGCCCCGTTCCGAGATCAATAAAAGATGGCTGCCGCCGATAGCTCAGGCACTGGCTACTCGCACCCGCCGGAGAGCATGGGTTAATTTGCGCATAATAAAGCTTTTTGCGTGGCCGTGTAACGTTTTCGAGAACTTTCGGCACGTTTCCGACCTCGTTTCGCCATTTCTCCTTTGTTGAGGATCCATTTTAGTGTCTTTCTTAAGCGTCTGCTGCACGCTGTCGCGATTTTCGACCAGCCATCGCAAGCTAAGTAATTGAACGCGGACCAATCGCAGACGCCGGCATTACCTTCTTCATCCGGTTATCGACTTTCAGTGCAGTGGCCCTGCCCCATCGAATCCCTCTCCACTTGTGCGTGCTCCTCGCCTCTTGTCAGCGGATCAGATCAGACAAATCGCTCAGTGTAGGCAATGACATCCGTTTTTCATGCATACAAAAGTGACCTCCTATGAACGAGGAGAGCATTTTATTGGTCCGTGCAGACAACCCTGCGGGTGACCGCGCGATGCTTGCGTCGGCGGTTGCGAAAATTTGATGTCAGGAGAATATACTAAAAACGTATTGGAATAGTTTTTCGTTATAGGTACCCTGGTTTACAGTCGCCGTTCACTAACTAGTTCGGCGGCTCATAGTGACTAGTCTCAGGAAAAAACCACGTGGCTCATATGCACATATAGGTATGCCTTAGTTCATTTCGACATTACTTCATATCATCGATGTGTGGTTTTTACAATATCTGAAGCGAACAACGATCTGTGACTGTAGATCTGTAAGCAAATGTACTTTTCTGGTAAATCTAACGCGGAAGACTGCGCTCGAAGGCTCCTCGAATGTTTGGGCAATGTCTAAAAATTGTCTTAAAGGAATCCAAAAAGCGAGCTGCAATTGCAGGAATAAGCGACAACAAACTCCTCGGCAACCGCGTCGGCAGACAGAACTCAGCGAGCCTTTCATGGCTGCGCTGTTAGAACATCAGCGGACTCAAGTCTTCTCACCCCAGTAGTCGATGAGTACTACACGACTTCCGGAAATTACATTCTGCCCCGAAGAAGCCTTCATTAATTACTCGTGATCCATCAAATGCATAAAAAACACCCTTAACATGTACGCAGCTACGCAAATCAACAGGCGAGAACCCCAGCACAACAGGCAAAAGCCTCGAAATGTTTCCAGCAGGGTGTGGTAGAGAGAAGCACGGAAGATAAAAAAGGCCGATTTTTCTTTGTTTCTCGAAGATATGCGTCGTATCATTATCGGCTTCATAAATATTTTTTTTAATTGAAAAAGCAAGCGAAAGAAGGAAAAGCTATCTCAGCGGTATTTGCATGGGTGTCTGCTGGCGTATGACATATGAGAGACTGAGAGAGTGTCTTTCGAAAAACAGCGGCTAATTGAGATAATTGGACTATACAGTGATTGGGTTAATTTATTTCGAATTGACCCAACCACAGAAGTTTCAATCCCCAGTGTGTTCAAAGAGCAATTCAGGCAATAAAATAGGTGTTACGCTTCGAATATTAGGGTTATAGGGACTAGAAGAAGCGGCCTAGTAATGTAAGAAGTCTGCATAAAGATGATGTTTGAAAGCTGGCTATCCTCAAAAAGTGTTCCGTGCAGGTGTTATAGATATTGGCGATGTGTCCACATTCTTTATTTGCATTTTTAGTACACGCATCATATTGTGCGGCACTATCTCTCGAGCGTATCTATAAGAGATGCGCTTCAGAACACTTAATGCTTTTTAAGTTGTTCACTTGTCTTTCTTGCCTCAACCGCAGTTCCCACGCCCTCAACTGTCAAAAGCCCTACCCCCTTAACCACGAAAACTAAGGCGACCACTACCCCTGCAACCGCGACCCCGTCAACGCCAACAACGACCACAACGAGAAAACCTAGTAAGTGTAACAGGCCCAAGCTTTCTGTGTGTCATATAACTTTTTTAACACGCGATGTCTTTACAGAGTTGGGAGAAAAGTGCAGCTTAGGGCTTCATTGTTTCTAAAAACGCAAACTCGTTAATGTAGTTGGGACATAGGTTGGCTAAAAAATAATTTTTACTTAAAATAGCTACTATCAATGAAAGAGCCAAAGAGCGGCTTATGCACCTTTTTATGAGAGTGAGCAACGTGTAGACGAACTTATCACCTCGTTGCTAACGTATATTGAAGATTCCAGTTTACTGTTTAAATCAGCAAACACCGATAAAACAACGCAGTGACTACGACCGCGCTTTCGTTCTAAGAGTGTGATCTGTGCTGCATGAACTGGCTAAATTAGCCTATAGTGACGTGGGTGGTACATACGTAGTATGTTTTCCTCTAATCATTCTTAGTGCCGCCCTCCGCATGCATTTACGAATGTCGTCTCTCATATTATGTTCGAATGCTAAATGCAGTCATTCTTAGTCAGGAAAGTATTCTAATGCATTGACACCCCCAACCACAATAGTAAATCGACGCACTTCACAATAGTTACCAATTTTGAATTACATTATGTTCCTTAATAAACACCAAATAGCCCAGAAACATCAACTCGCCGTAGGCCATTGTGCCCCCAATAGAATGTTTGTCAACAACTACAATAATGTGAATTGCCTACTGCTGTTTTGTTAAAGGGCAGATTGTGCCGCCGTATGCCCAAGAAAATTAGTGAATCGCGCGCGTACACGCACGCACGCACGCACACACACACACACACACACACACACACACACACACACACACACACACACACACACACACACACACACACACACACACACACACACACACACACACACACACACACACACACAAACACACACACACACACACACACACACACACGCACACACACGCACACACACACACACGCACGCACGCACGCACGCACGCACAAACGTGCGCGCGACAATACACTGCCCGCGAGAATAAGGCCATGACATTTTATCTTGAGGAATGTAGGGAACACACTAAAATGGCAGTTAATTTAATGGCAGTTAATTTAATTTAGGCAGTTAGAATAATGCCGAGTTTCGGAAAGCTACGAACCGAAAACGCTGAACGCTAACAATGGTTTGGCTTTTATTCGGCAGAGGTCTGTGATGTCCGTTTTCGACGACAATAACCCTTCTGCCATCTGCAGAACATATGCTACAATTTCTTGAGAAGAGCACCGACCGAAAACTTAGTGAAAAAATAGCGTAGTTCAACAGGCGTGCTGCCAACCTCCTCACGAGAAACTCAGCAAGATAAATTTAGAGATTATCTTGCATAGGCGTGCCTGGTCTGCATTAAGAACAGCCCGAGTCTTAGACATAAGCCTCATGCGTCCCCCGAAGTTAGAGGAACTTCATTAAGCGACGTAAGCGTAGACACGCTGTTTGTAGCCGTGCTATTATTTCATAAAATCCGAAACGCACCCTAAGTTGGACATACCACTATACCCCTGCCCCACGCAGAAACCAATGACTACCTTACACTTTATTCTGCTATTGCGATTGCAGAGTAGACGTAGCTATTGCCGGAATGAGTAAGGCTACACGGTTATAATACACAGTAAGGGTATGTTTCGCGCTTTGTGTGGTGTGCGTTTCGTTGCGTTTCGCAGTTGTTCTTGGCTTCCTGCCGTACAGTGCGTTTGATTTATGGATAACTACAAAATTAAATTCAAGGCGGTGTTGAGATTATATTTTTTTACCTGAACACGTTTGCCTCTGAAAGTAAAAACCGTGAAATCTGCAAAAATAAGTAAGTAAAAGTAAAATCAGCAAAAATTACCCACCAGGTGTGAAACGCTTCATCTAATGTGTATATATATATATATATATATATATCGCACGAGCCTAAGCCTAACCGCATTCCAATATTACGAAAATACAAAACTTGTACTTTGTCAATAGAAGTTTCCAAGAAGTGTAAAGCTTTGTAACTGTTTTTGAAAGCTCGTTTTAGAAAATAGTCAGCAAATTTACCCTTGCTGCATGAAATATTTAAATTGTACCTGCCTCAAATACGCTACACACAAAAAATATGCTTTTCCGAGATTATGTGCTCCACCGAACATAGTCATCATTTATTTTGCATTCATTCCCTTGTCTAACATTGTGTGATCGCTGCTTTCCTTTCAAAAACGCCGTGTCATAATTGTTTCGCTCACACAATCTGTGATTTCAAATTAGCGGCGTCAATGGTTAATAAAGGGAAAGAGTAAATAACGGTAATCGGTTGGGAACAGAATAAGCCAAAAAGAATGGAGGCTCCTATTAGAACGGTAATTTTCTGAAAAAGATACAGAAGTGTAGCCAGCAACATAAAAATGACTATAACTCTGCTTGGTTTCATAGCCTTATTTCACATAATGCGTAACAGTTATAAAAAAAAACATCCATGCTCAAGCCTTATGGTATTCATGAGGGTGTATAAAGCCTATGTTTATCAGTCTTCATAGGGGTATAATGATATATGGGTGTTTTTAATGCCAAAACATTCTTAGGCTACTAACCCAGATATATCTGTCAGTCCATAACGAGTAACACGATGCGCTCCATGAAGAAAACAGAATAAATTCCAAAGGAGAAACGTTAGTGGTGGTGAGTATTAAACCTACGACTCCATGCTCAGAAGCCCTGTCCCACCCACAGGCCAAACGCCGACGCCAGCCGAAAGATACTCGGTTTATCTGAACCATATCAATGTGCTGTACCCGCAGTACAAGACAAATGTCAATGGAGAGCAGTTTCTACGAGGGCTTTGTTGAAAGATTTGGTAATAGTGGAATAAAAGCCATCTCTAGGACCTCAGGTAGAGCCAACATAGGGCCTTCTAGACATGTTGAAAATTTTGGCTTTTTCTAAATTTTATGACACACACACCACATCGTCAATGCGTTGCGGTGGTCGCGGGATGCATTTCCGCTTGGGTGTTCCTTCACCGATGGAAATGCCACCTCCTACCTGTGAGGGTGCATGCGCTTTCCAGCATGTGAGTTGATAAGGATGATAAGGAGTGACGAGGGAATATATAGGTATGAGACCGGTTGATAACAGTTCATCGCGGATGGATAATGTGCTAAAGAGCGACAATGGCGGATAAGGTTGACAAGGACCGATAAGGGTTGCTAGGGGCCGAATCAAGTCCTATAAGTCTTATAATAACAAATAATGGCTGATAAAGGTCAGATCATGTCCGATAAGGTTAATAAGAACAGGTAAGGGTTGATAACAATAGAATGGATTGCGATAAGGCTGATTATGACCGACAAGAGTGGATAAGGGTCGGATATATTCTTATATGGGTGATAGCGACCGAAAATTATTGATAAGGGTTTATAAAGGTGCAATTAAGTTTGATAAGACAGATAATGAGTGATTAGTGCTGATAAGGGTCGGATCAAGTCTACCGAATCCGATAAGGGCAGATAACTGCTGCTAAGAGGTCATATGGCCATGATAAAGTTTAACAAGGCTGATGAGTAGTAAGACGGCAATGAACTGTGATGAACCGTCTTCTGCTTCTTCAATCGCGCTAAACATACGTAGCGTCGTATGCGTGGAGCAAGTGCAACAATGCTTGCGCATACTTAGTAACTTCTGTCATGTTCATGCATATTTTTTTAGGAATGCATTAACACTGATTAAGCCGTTACAATATTACTTCTGTCAACTCTTCAACTCAAATAATGATGCAATAACCACTATTGCATCTTTATCACCAGGACGCGAAAGCGCACTCAAAACATGCCTCATCATCCATGCTCTTACAAAGCACAAATGCGATTATCATTCCCATGGTTGCGTTACAAACGCAGCTATAAATGCCAGTGGCACTGCACCTATCTACGCAGCGCGAAGTGGACTGAAATGTTTACCCCTTGTCAGCCACCTGCGGTTGTCATGTAGCGTCTTGTGGCCACTGATATTGCTGAAGCCGTGGTAAAATTGGGAGATTGTTAGTAGGGACTATTTTAATGAGTTAATCATCGCGTCACAATAAAAAGTTGGTCGTTAAATATTCTTGCTGCTAACTTGGATTCTTCACAAGATATTCAGTACGAAAACTACAATTTAATACAGGAAAGGTCTTACTTGCAGTCACATACAGTCCTGGTCAAAGAACTTCAACCCGCTGGTAACGGCCGGGAGCGGCTGGCCTCCGCTATGGCGGCGCTGCCGCCGCCGGCGCGCGCCGCTGCTCGCTTGCGCAAAGGATAAAGAGGGCGAGGGAAGTATGCCTCTTACTCTCAAGCATCCCTTGATAACAGGGCTCGTGAAAAACTAGTGCGTCATTCGTTCTGCCAGCTGCGAGGTTATCTTGCGTCCGCTGTGGCACGGCGCTTCGTGCGAGTAAATGCGCTCGCCTTGACAAAACTGCCCGGCTTCCACGCAGCGCATTGCACTATAAAATGGTCCTAATCATCAAAATTACATATTACAATTTTATCCTACACATTCAAAAGCGAGAGCCTTCACATGATGCTTTTAGATAAACATGTTGAATGTGTTTCGGAGTGCGAAGAAAACGAAAGATAGAATGTAAACTGACATCTCTCAGTGCTGTCTAGCGTTCTTCCACGTTTTATTGTAATATGCGAGCGATTCATCGTTCGTCCAGACCAGAAGCCGTAATTTCGACTACAAAGGCTCTCTTCGGAAAGGGCCTGTAACCACCGTTACAATATTTGAAATACGTTGACCGCTCTTCTCAACTAAGGAACGGCCACACGAGCGTCTTGCTTTGAACTTCTTTAAGTAAACCCACAGTGAAATTATGAAAACTATTCGGGACTAGAACACATTTACCCTGCCTGAGTAGCCGATTGAGTTAGACCCATTCGCTCAGCATTTTGGAAAGTGCGCACTACCTCGTCTTTCTTTATATATTCGTGTACAATGACTCATTGTCGTTAATGCGAACTTTCATGCACACATGAGGCCTTTGTAAGTTCATCCCGTTTGCATTGGGCATCACGCGTTTGAATCACGTAAAGCAGACGAGGGCCACGAGATTATAGGATTCTCGCATAGTGACTGCGTCACACCCGAAGCGCTGCCGCTGTAACGGGTTCACTGGAAGAAGTATTGCGGATATAGTTTACTGAGGTATCGTGAATCTCTACGAGGATGGGCTTCAAAGTCATTAAAAAAAATGGGTTATACGCAGCGTCCTTTCAACCAGATACCTTGTCTAGTTTACAATCACACACATGGGGCAAGCTGTATTTCTTCGGCGCTACCTCAGAATAAGCCACACTCAATGCCTTGAACGCATGCTCCCCCTGTGATTTCGTCGAATGATGCAGGTGCCAACCTGAATCTTATGCTTTCTTGAATAATTTGCCACTTGTGACATCTATAATTACAAATACGAGATGCCGTAGTGGCACATTATTTAGTACGAGTTTGTGCCGCTGTGGCCAAAATGATGTTGGCAAGCGAAAAGGCGATTGAAGTGTCTCGAAGATTGATTGATGGTGTTACCATGGTCACTCAGCCACACCCTTGTAACTGTATATATTGTAAATACATATATTTTCTCCCCGCAACATTTTGATCGACGTATGGGGTAATCTCGCCACAAGCCGGCCCAGCATCTTCGCAGCGGGCGTCACATCGGTTCTGCTGTTATGGCTACTGACGCTGCCTTCGCCGCTCAGACACCGACGGAAGTAGTGCTAACCCAGCTACATCACCCGGGAATCTTCATCAGCACTAGCAAGGTCGATGTCGAAGACTGGCAGAGGTCGTATGAGCGCGTCGGCAAGCACAACAATTGAGATGCCACACTTTTGCTGGTCAACGCGATATTTCACTTGGGAGGAACCACGAAGGTATGGTTCGAGTCGCATGAAGCCGACATTAGAAGCTGGGACTTCTGCAAGGAAGAGCTACGCGATCTTTTCGGAAGGCCTGTGGAACGTCAAATGGAGGCCAAGCAAGAGATAGCGTCTCGTGCCCAAACATCAACCGAGTCGTACGTCGCGTATTTTCATGACGTTCTGGCTCTCTGCCGTAAAGCGTATGCGGACATACTGGAGGCCAATAAGGTCGGACACATCTTGAAGGGCATCGCGGACGATGCGCTCAACATCCTGCTTTACAGGAACTGCTCAACCGACGAGTCTATCATTAAGGAATGCCGGAATTTTGAGCAAGCGAAGAGCAAACGCCTCGTACAACGCTTCGACCGACTTCCGAATACGGCCTCCACTTCCTCCTGAAACAACCCTCCGGCGTCACATCCGCTTACAACGCCATGCTTGACACAGGTCATCCGTCGCGAACTTGAGGCTATGGCTCCAAGTTCTCACTGTCCCCATACGCACGACAGCATGACCATCTCGCTCATTAAAGCCGTTGTACGCCAAGAAATTGCAAACATGGACATCCAGACTGCCGTCGACGGCATTTTGTCCGCTTTAGATGTACTGTTAGGTGCAATTCACAGAATTTTATCATTTTTGGTTGTTGAATTACAGAGTTGTAAACTTGATAGTTTAGTTTTTTGAAAATTTTCAGCTTTTGCCAACTTTTGCTAAACAATTGACCACCTAAATCAGAAATCCGAAACCAACAGTCACTATATTTTAAGTTTCTCTTTTAACTGCAACAGACCTCGTCAAATTTGGTGCTGTGGTTGCCGAGAAAAACAAATTCCCCTTTTACATGTATTTAGATAGGAGCACTCTTGCTAAAGCTTCCTCTTAACCTCATCATACTGGCCTTCCCTCCCAGGGAAACACCACAAGCCGCTCGCCCTCGCTGCAACGCCGTCAATCCCGTTCACCTTAACCTCGACACCACTTGTCCCCGTCCTACGCGGGCCGCTTCTCGGGAAACTAAACAATGCAGCCCCCGGAGGTACGGTGGCATTGATAACTCGGACTGCGAAACCTCTGCTGACCCCTGTTGCTTGACCGAACCTTGTTGAAATTTTTGTTGATGATGTACCCGTTCAAGCCCTCATCAAAACTGGCGCTCAGGTGTCGGTTATGCGATCAGATGATCGTAGCCGTCTCCGTAAATTGCTCACACCTGCCGAGTCACCTGCCGTCCGAGTAGCTAATGGCAGTACCACAGCCGTGATGGGAATGTGCACCGCCATTGTTACCATGGCCGGCCATTCAGCGTTAGTCCTGCTGACTGTACTGGCTCCACGAAGTCATTCCTGGAATCGACTTTCTGGCTGCCGATTCAGCACTTATTGACTGTGCAACCAGCATCCTTCGCCTTGACCTGCCCCATTACTTTGCCGACCCGACCGACGACCACAAGTCCCGACTTCGTTCTAGTGAACTTGTTCGACTGCAACCTGATTCTGCGACTTACGTCCTCATGTTGCCTTCACCATAACTTCGAGGTGGTCCTTACGTAGTGTACCCACTTCGCGACGTCCTCCTGGTGCGCCAAATACCACTACCAAGTTCACTTGTAACTCTTGTCAACAATCAAGCGTGGCTTCCTCTTCTTAACTTTGGTTAGTGTCTGCAAGTGCTTCCTCAGGGTGCACATCTCGCTGTGCTCTCCCCTTTGGAAGACTGTGGAGTAGCTGCTCTTACATCCGAACCACGATTCGACACTGCTGCAGCCTGTGCCCCTCCAACTTCACGGAATGACAAGTTTACGCCAATGACCGCTGCTGATCTACGACCTGCTTACGCCGACACCCTTCACCGCATTTTGATGCCCTATGAAGACATTTTTGATTTTGGCAATCACCCGCTAGGTCGAACTCGTGTCGTCACCAATCCAATCCACAGTGGTGACGCTCCTCCTATTCATCGCAGGCCCTACCGTGTATCTGCGGCTGAACGCCAGGCGATCCAAACGGAGGTGGACAAAATGCTCTCCAAAGATATTATCGAGCCTTCCTGCAGTCCGTGGGCGTCACCTGACGTTTTGGTTAAAAAGAAGGACAACACCTGGAGATTTTGTATGGATTAGCATCACCTCAATAAAATTACCAAAGAGGACGTGTATCCGCTTCCGCGTATTGATGACGCGCTAGACTGTTTACACGGTTCCAGCTATTTTTCGTTGATTGATTTGCGTTCTGGCTACTGATAAATTGCAGCGGCTGAACGAGATAGCGAAAAGACCGCCTTTGTTACCCCAGTTGGCCTCTGCCAATTTAAAGTCATGCCTTTCGGACTGTGCAATGCTCTGCCACCTTCGAGCGCATGATTGACTCTCTTTTGCGCGGATTCAAATGGACCACATGCCTCTGCTACATTGAAGACGTCATTGTTTTTTCACCAATGTTTGAAAGCCACCTCCACCTACTCTCAGCTATTGTTGTTTTTCGACTAGTTGGTCTACAACTCAAATCTGCAAAATGCCATTTCGGCCACCGCCAAATACGAGCACTTGGTCACTTGGGTGACGCTGCTGACTTCCAGCCTGATCCTGCTAAAGTTTGTGGCGTTGGTGAGTTTCCTCTTCCGCGTTCTTCTACCAATGTCCGAAACTTCCTAGGGCTGTGTTCCTATTTCCGGCGATTTATCCATAACTTTGCCGAAATCGCTCGTCCTCTCACAGACCTTCTCAATAAGGACGGTACTTTTCATTGGGGACCCGACCAGGCTGCAGCATTTTCCACATTCATCAGCCGCGTTATCAATCCACCCGTGTTGGGCCATTTTGATTCGCATGCCTACACTGAGGTTCACACTAATGCAAGCGGCCGTGGCATTGGCGCTATCTTGTCCCAACCACAGCTGAACACCAATCGCGTGATCGTGTATGCTAGCCGTCTGCTTTTAGCACCAGAACGCAACAACTCCATAATAGAACGTGAATAGCTGGCCCTTGTTTGGTCCATTGCGAAGTTCCGCCCTTACCTGTTCGGTCGACATTTCACCGTTCTGAGAGATCATCATGCCTTATGTTGGCTATCCCCTCTCAGAGACACCTTTTCTAGACTACACCTTTTCCGTGTCCTACAAATCTGGGCGGCTACATAAGGACGCTGACTGCCTCTCCCGCTATCCTGTCAACCCATACGATGGCACAGAAACCGATACAGATACCTGAGTTTTGTCGATCTCCGACTTCTCACGGTCACGAGCAGCGTCCATCATCGATCCATCATTCGCGATCCATCATCGAACGCCTTACCTCGGAGCAACAGGACGTTTCCGTCCGTATGTGTTATGCAGGACAGGACTTTATGACGACGCAATATGTATCCACGTGGTGCTGGACTGCGTCTAGTCATTCCCCAGCATCTGCACTCGACAATTCTCTCGCAGTTACACAAAGTGCTCACCGCTGGTCATTTGGTGTCTCCCGTACGTACGACCGTGTGCGCAGGCTATTTTTCTGGCCTGGGCTATATCGCTGTGTTCGAAGCTACGTCACTGCCGGCGAACTTTGCCAACGCCGCAAGAAGCCTTTTTTGTCTCCCGTTGGGCACCTTCAGCCTATAGGTATTCCCTGTGAGCCATTTTTCCGTGTCCGCCTGGACTTCCTTGGCCCATTTCCAACTTCATCCTCAGGCAACAAGTGGGTGGCCGTTGCGGCGGACTATACCACGCGTTATGCCATAACGCGGTCCCTCCCCACGAGCTGCGCAACTGCTGTGGTTAATTTTCGCCTCCATGAAGTGATCCTAGATCATGGTGCCCCACGTCAGCTACTGACTGATAGAGGCCGCTCTTTTCTTTCTAATGTTGTCGACGGCCTTCGCTCTTGCTCAACGTCCCACAAGTTCGCGACGCCTTACCACCCACCGACAAACTGACTTACCGAGCGTCTCAACCGTACACTCATGGACATGCTCTCCATGTACGTGACCGATGATCGCCTGGATTGGGACTGCTGCTTACTGTTCGTGACGTTTGCATACGATTCGTCGCGTCAAGATCTTACTGGTTATTCTACATTCTATCTACTACATGGCCGTGACCCACTCCTGCCTCTTGACTCGCTGCTCCCTACAGATGCCAACACAACCACGTTCTACGCTCACGACGCCATTGTTCGCGCTGCCACAGCACGTCGCATTGCCCGTGATTGTCTCCTGGCGTCTCAGTCTATCCAAAAGCATCGCTACGGCAGTCGCTGTCGGGACGCTCATTTCAAGCACGGCTCACTTGTCCTGCTTTGGTTGCCCTCCCGTCGTGTTGGCCTCTGCGAATAACTGCTGCCACGATACGTGGGGCCGTAAGGAGTTCTGTGCCATGTCACCAGCCTCGCATGTGAGATATCATCTGTGACTTCGACGTCTTCTACCCCACCAAGATCTAATATTGCGCATGTTTCGCGACTCAAGCCCTATAACTAACACGCTGATTCGCCACCGTTGAAAGCATCGAGACGATGCTTCTGCCGCTGGCGGTTAATGTCATGTGCGAGTTTGTGCCGCTGTAGACAAAATGACGTTGGCAGGTGAAGAGGAGATTGAAGTGCCTCGAAGATCGGTTGATGGTGCTACCCTGGTCACTGAGTTACACCCTTGTAACTGCACATACTGTAAATACATATATTTATTTTTTTATTTATTTATACCTCAAGGGTCCTCTTTGTATATTATTTGACTGTGCTCGCATGCTATTGAAATTACTTTTGTTGGCAGGAGATATTGAAACTAATCCTGGACCTAGAAATGATCCAACTGTACTCCCTGCTGATATGCTTGATGTTCTGAAGGCATTGCAAATCGGGCTGTCGGCCATGTTTGAGCAGCTAAATTTAATTAGGTCAACCCTTGCTGATCATGAGAAAACATTCAGCAAACTCGGCACACGGTTGACCAAGATTGAATCCGACCTGTTGTCACTTTCGAATATAAAGTCCCAAGTAAATAACATAGAAAGCGTCGCTAATAGCAGCGCTGCTCAGGTAACTGTGCTGACTCACCGCATTAATGAGAACGAAAACAGATCCCGAGGATGTAACCTGGTTTTTTACGGTGTCAGAGATGCGCGAAATGAGTCGTGGCGTGATTCTGAGGAATCAATAATTGAACACTGCCACAAAAACCTGGGCGTAACTATTCAAAGTCGTGATATAGAACGTGCCCACAGACTCAGCACTTTTCAGGAGGGAAAACGGAGGCCTATAATTGTAAAATTCGCCCACTTTAAAGATAAAGAAGGCATCCTTTTCTCAAGCGGTAAGCTGAAGGGCACCGAATACGGCATTAGCGAAGACTTCTCCCCAGAAATTCGTCTGGCCAGGAGACGTCTAATCGAATTTGGAAAAGCGCAGCAATCTTCATTCAAGCTCCGTTACGACAAACTTATCTGTGGCCGAAAAACCTAAGTTTACGATCACCCTAAACAGTCGGTCGTCGAACGTCAATCCTAGCAACAAGTGCAAAAGCCACTGGGGCCGACTCAGCGTGTTAAGCACAATCTATCGTTGCTCTACACTAACATCCGCAGCCTGATACCCAAACTGGATTCGTTACTTTCTCCCCGTAATAATATCATTCTGCTGCAGAAGTCAGATCTTAGCTGCGATCCTCGCAAAGTGCCCGTCTTCGAGCATACGCAGGACTATTCATAGCGTCGTTCCTTCAATTTGGTCCCGAAAAATATTAACAGATGATTACGATACTCGGAATTGCGAAATTTGAGCCTATCGCGTTTGACGGCGGTGGCCAGAGACCCCCGCCCCCGGTCATCCAGCTTACGCTGCAAACGGCATGCTAGCCGGTCGGGTGGCTGCCGCTTTGCCACCGTCGCCTTCGCGCCGCGATCGCCGCACTAGTTTCTCACGAGAGCTGCGCTTGTTGCGGTTCCTGCGCTGCGCTGCACTAGTTTCACGAACAGCTGCGCTTTCAGGAGCGCAGCTGTTCCACGGCCGTTCACAGCGGGTTCAGGTCTTTTGACCAAGACTGTACATTACTTTGTGACCGTAGAGACTTCCTATTTTTTTCAGATTTTTTTAGCTCCTGAAGAGCGCGATTTTTCAATATTACCGTGACATAAATTTGATGTTGCGCAACATGCAGTGGTAATTTTAGGCTAAGTAATGACAGTAGTCCATACAGAACAAATTTATAGAAACACACAAAGTCCACCGACAATAATTTATTTCACACTGCCCAGGAATATACAGAATAAAAAATTTATTCGTATTTATACATGCAACATATACTTGTGAGACTCTTTGGTTATCATATTTGGAGGGCGCCTACTGAAGGTACTTTTTTGTTTACTGCAAAATATTTTGTTAAGTTCACAAAATGCTTCGGAATGGCGCTTGCACGTTCCGCATCAGTGAGTAGCAACGAAGCAAGCGTCCTCTTCACTATGAATACAAGCAACGTGGTGAAGACACAGTTTCACGCAATGTGAGACTACTTAAAAAACACATATCAAAGCTAACGAAAGATTGCCGGAACCTAATGAAGAAGCATAAAAAATACAATATACGAGGAAACGTTACCCTGCGGAAGGTACGGCGTTTTGCTTCGAAACGGAAGCCAACGATTGTTCTTACTTCGTAGACACCGATAACAAAGGAATGAAACATATCTTAGCCTTTGTGCGCTACCACAGTGCGCTTGTCTTGGGAGAACTTGTAGAAAAAGACATATAGTGCTATTGGAAAGGATGGGTTGCTTTGCAAAGATGTGGACAGGTAGATAGAGGAGCAACTATTCTCTCCTTTAGTGTTATAAAAGTGATAACTTTTTTGTGCAGTTCTGTTTAAAATGAACCCGTATGAACTAGGCCGACATGTCCTTTACCCACAGTGATTGTTTGATTACAGAATTCTACTAACCACCTCGCGGCACGTGTTGCCTGCATTTTAATTTCTCGTGTGCAATAACGACTTATTCTTAACGTGTGTAATCTCTTTTTTCCAGTCCCTCCCTTGTATTGTCGCCTCAGTGCACCCAACATTTTTGACGCGTCGCTTGCTATAACGGAAGACAAATTTGAAAATCAAGCATTGCCACCTTTTGGACTTTGTGACGTCATCATCTTGTCGATAGCACAGAACACAGACGGTACCTACGACGGTAAGAATAGCAAGCGCATGCATGTTCATATAAGAATTATCTGAGTGATATCGCAAAAATTCCGTTTAAATAAAGATATTGCTATCACCCAAGGTCACTGACCAATTTGTTTGCTATAGTAAGTTAAAACACCAAGCATATGCAGATCCCACGCACTGTGGGAATCGACGCAAGCAAAGCTTTCGTGCTGGATGCTTCGATTGACGATAATTAGCGGTGATGTTGACGGCTAAAGCTGCATTTCTTCAACGTTTACGCTAACACGAGAGTGGTGACCGGAGGTTAAACGTTACCTTGCGTGCACCACTGCTGTTTGACTGCGTAGTACACAGATCCCACAGGGAGAGGTGATTGTTTGACCCATTGTTGCGCGCCATATTTTATAACCTTTGATAGGGTTTAGCATTATCATTGCCCAACATTGCATACCGCAATCTGGAATAAGTATTAAACTTGAATTCGATTATGGGGCTGCACGTGCCAAAACTACAATCGAATTATGACGCACGTCGTAGTGGCGGACTCCGGATTAATTTTGACACCGGGATGACTGTTAACGTGTCCCAAATCTAAGTGAACGTGCGTTATCTATTTCACCCCGTCGAAATACGGCTGCCACGATTGGGATCAAATCCACGACCTCTAGCTATGCATTAGCCGCAAAGCTAACGTGGAAGGCACAGAAGTGTTGATTTTAAGGTCGACCGCTTCCGTAGTTTCTCCTTCACCCTGCGGGAAGCATTAATTAATGCGGCTCGGCTTCTGCACGCCTTGCTTAAGTTGCCGGCTTCACATATATGCATGGCGTCTATTTTTCAGAAATAGCAGCAAGGTACTGTAACGTACCTTAAACTTCAGCTTATCCTGTTTCCCCGCAACCGCTGTCGTATAGTAGTGGGGTTTCCTTGCCTTATAACGTTACCTCCCTCTCTTTCTTCTATGGGAACTGCCTCTTCTCCTCCCTCTCCTTTTTCTCCTCTTCTTCTCATCTCTACAGTTCTATCTGCGTCGCCTCTGGCCTCGAGCGTTAGTAGAAAGGGAAGCTTCGATTTACCAACTGCAACACAGGGCAGGTAGTAACTCGACACATGTGGTTCCACAAGCTATCAACCCTGAAATGTCTACGTACAATACTTCATATAACGCCTTGGAATCTTCGAAACGCAGTGAACAGGATTTTTTATTTCAGTTCAAGGCCAACTGCAGTGATGCTTTGGACCACGTATAAAACGTCATGTCATAAATTTTAGACAGGTACGAGTGAACGTGTCAAGAGCCACACGCGTGAAAGTTTTTTTTTTTTCATGCGGACGTTTCAGGAAATGTCGCCGTTACATGTCGCCGGAAGAGACGCGCGAAATAAAACATTCAGAACAGGCGCGGTTAGTCGATATGATGGCGGAGATCAGGTGATGGCCGTGGCACGCTGAAAAAAAACACACTCGAAGGCAACGTTACGGGTCTTTGCGTTCCATCCGCGAAACTCTGGGCTCACGCATCGACTGTGAAGGTTATATTAAATTGCGGTTCACAAGAGTGCCAGGTGAATGGAAGGAGTCCTGCGCACACATGCGTATAATTTCCATACCAGTGATATTACACACGGAAATCTTAACTTGAAATCATGCTAACCTGATGTCCAAAAAAAAAGGCAAAGTATCAAAGGATGTTTTAATTTCTGAACGGGAATGGTAATACAATTTATACTAAGTCAATATGCCAAGCGTACTAAGCGGCTGCAGTTCGTAATTAAAAAGTTCAAACAATTTCATCAAAAGTTATATTGCCAAATTTTTATATTTTATTATTATTGATTATTATTTATTTCTATTTCTCCCGCAAAATATACAATGCAATCAACGCGTAGTATTTCGCATATGCCATAGGTGACACTCAAGAAAAATTATCTTAACCCTAAAGAAATACACATAATACAACTTCTTTATTTCTTACTTTCAGATTCCATGTACAGCTTTATAAAGAATGTCAGCAGGAAGACCCTGCTTTTGTTCACATTATTCTGGCGTGGCGTTCCTAAATTAACATTAAATTGCATTGGTGCCGTCACCTTTACAGCTGAGGCCAGAAAACTGTATCATGCGGTCAGGTGCCGTGGCTTCGGCATCGCTGTGGAACAATATGAAATAAAACCACTAAAGGGCATGCTCGATATATTCAGGGTAAGTGAATAAGCTTGTTCCCCATTTCTATAAGCAGTCGACCTCATCACAGTACGCATCGTGGATACAATAATAAGTTACGACTCAATAGATTGGCCAACTTTGAGCAGTTGTTCATAACAGCAGTAAATTATTTCAACATATTGCCTACATAGGAAATAATGATACAAGCAATGGCGGGACAATTGATTCTGCTGTACGAAACTGCACGTCACGCTTAAAATTTACGCTTACTTTTCACATGAACATTATGGAGGCTTTAAGGAGGAGGAAGTTCTCAGAATTCTGTATAGTATGCAGCAACCAAGATAAGACTGCGTGCTTTAGACATCGATTTCCCCATTCACACTGCGCGCAGTCTTCAACATAAGAATTTTGGAGGGCGAATATTGGAAGGTTTGAATAAGGATCGAATACGACACACAAACTAATCGCATTCATTTTCCCAAAATAACGTGGCTATATTCAAAATTTCAGAACTAACCAAATATTTCGCAGCGTGCCGTTCTGCATTTGCTAAACAGAGTTTCTCAAACACTACCACAAGCGAGACCACAAATCTTGTCAAGCAATTCCGAAAGAACATGTGCCCTGCAAGCTTTGTACTTGATTTTTGAGCAAATGATTAGATTAAGATGTCATTTTTGCTTCGAAATTGTGTTTTGGGAGTCTGTTCTTACAGTAGTCTTATTGTTTACGTTGCAATGATGTGATGTTTTCCTCGCATTCGGCCTTTTTAGGTATGTAATGAAAATGCGAATGAATGCAAACTCCAAGCTAGAAACTAGTGACAAACGAGCGAAACAAATGGTGGGAAATAACTGAGTGATAGGTCTCAATAGAAAGTTCGCCAGGACGCATAACTGTCATGAAGGAGAATGAAACTGGTGCATATTGCGCAAACAAATTCAATAGAATAACCCAGTTGCCACAAGGCAGCGGTGGCACATGAGATTATAAAATAGCTAATGTAAACATAAAACAATGTATCGTTACTGACACCGAGCCAAGTTATTAAAAAACACACAACGACATATCCAGAAGAGACCGACCATCTTTTGTTAGGAATGACCGCACGCATACTAGCGAAGCTCCCAATATTGATAAGTATTTAGCGATAACTTGCCCAAATTATTACATACATAACAAATTTTTCAAGTTAGAATGCCGAATTGAGCATCGCGTTCAACAAGAACATATTGAACTTTTTCAATGTCGGGCCATTTCCTCCTTTTAATTTTTTCCCACATTTCACAGTTCTGCTGCGAAACGCGAAGGATAATGCGCAGTGAGCACGCAGACGCATTTCGCACATCCAACCCCGCTCTTGGAATTGGAAGGAATTTCCAAAAGCTTATGTTATTCAATGGCTGACCTATAGCGACGTAAACGAGACATCGCGGTGATGTAATTGTCGGTGGCTGCTTCAAGCTATGAGCTTTATGACACTGTATGCTAGATTGTGACGGTCAACTTCTTCAATCTTGTTACAATTAGTTTCAGCGCATATTTAAAAGACCCCCACCTGTAGCTCAACAGCTTGGGCTTTCGTTTTTACTAGGGGTTTGCAAATAGTCGAAACTTTCGAATAGTGAATTGAATAGTGCGTTACTTGATTCATTCTTCGAAACGAGAAGTCACTATCCGTAAATGCGAAGGTTTTTTCAATGTCTTTTGAATATTTTAATACGTCTACTGCACCAAAATAGGCGTAATATTGTAGTAAAAGTTCAGTTAGTTTTCACCCCCCCGTGGGCCGAGAACAAGGCATTAAAGATGAGAAGTTGCGTTGAGGTGCACGGAACTTCACTTAATCAGTCATACTTTACATGCAGCACAGCGATCATTCGCCCTCTCTGAAAAGCCACGTGCATGCGAAGAAACTACTTGTTCGCTCCTAGTGTACAATTTTTACTTTTCATTATGAACGCTTAAGAACGTACTATTTAATGACAGAACCTTGTTAACATAAGAATACTGGGATGTGAACTTCGTTTTACAATAATTGTAATAACGGCTAATTATTGTTAAAAAGTGTTCGGAAAGTATCTGAAACTTGTTTCGATTGCATTTGCTTCTGTCGCTATTTGATTTGTATTTTATTCGCTGATCTCCTCAATTCAGTAGAGATACCAGCAGTCGTAGAGGCATTGCGTAATCATGGAGTACAGACCGCTTACGTAAATACCCTAGAAAAAATCTACAGAGATTGCACAGCCACCTTAATTCTACACAAGAAAAGTAGAAAGATACCTATAAAGAAAGGGGTCAGACAAGGAGACACAATCTCTCCAATGCTATTCATTGCGTGCTTAGAAGAAATATTCAAGCTATTAAATTGGGAAGGCTTAGGAGTAAACATCCACGGTGAATACCTCAACAACCTTCGGTTTGCCAATGCCATTATTCTATCCAGCAGAAATGCAGACGAGTTGCATCAAACGATTCAGGACCTTAACAGGGAGAGTGTAGGAGTGGGACTGAAGATTAATATGCAGAAGACAAAGATAATGATAAATAACCTGGCAAGGGAACAAGTGTTCAAGATCGCGTCAGCCTCTAGAGTCTGTGGAGGAGTACGTTTACCTAGGTCAACTAATCACAGAGAACCATGAGAACCGTGAGAAGGAAATTCACAGAAGAATAAAAATGGGTTGGATCGCGTACGGCAGACATCGTGAGCACCGGAATGGCAACTTACCGTTATCATTGAAAAGGAAAGTATACAATCAGTGCATTTTACCGGTGCTGACATACGGCGCAGAGACTTGGCGGCTGAAAAAGAAGCTTGAAAACAAGTTAAGGACCGCACAAAGAGTGATGGAACGAAGAATGCTAGGCATAACTTTAAGAGACAGAAAGAGAGAAGTTTGGATCAGAGAGCACACGTTCATATAAGATATTCTAATAGACATTAAGAGAAAAAATGGCGCTGGGCAGGTCATGTAAGGCGCAGACTGGATAACTGTTGGACAATTAGGGTAACAGAATGGGTACCAAGAGAAGGGAAGCGCAGTAGAGGACGGCAGAAGACTAGATGGAATCACGAAATTAGGAAATTTGCGGGTGCTAATTGGAATCGGTTGGCGCAGGACAGGGGTAATAGGAGATCGCTATGGAAATGAATAGGCTGATGAGGATGATGAATATTATTAATCGCTCTGAAAAAGCAATATGCGCACACCCTAGGTTTTAAAGCGAATCATTATTTGCCTCTTTCTTGGCACATAACAGTAGGTACGTAGGTTTCTGTCCCACCTTGCTTTTATAAAACAAAACAAGGTGTGACCAATAGCGCAATCGAAGCTCGGCTATCGGGCACAGCAACCTGGTGCTGTAACCATCGTGCCATGATGGGTTTATTTTCTTTACTGCATTGGGCAATGCTTCTATTGAACCTGTATTATGTACATCTTAGACCACGATCTCATCCAGAGAGGAGCGATGAAAAACAATAATAGTTCAAGATAGCTCGGGAACACTCCCTACCGGGAGGGCTCGGTCGTACGTGGACCCCTCAGTGAACGGCCCCATGAGCCTGAGCCGCATGGCACGCTTCCCTCACCACATCAACCAGGACCCCGTGTACAGTCAAAGCTGGATAGCAAAGCTTCCATCCCACTCTTGTGTAGTCATGTATGAGCTACGAGGAATTGATTTCGTTGGATGGCAGGTATATGGCAGCGTGGTAAAGCGTGACCGGTGCGCTGCCGTCGGGACAAGTGTACGGATGTTGCGTAGGATATATCACGTGGAGTGCGATTCCCACTGAGTGCGACGTGGGAATTGTCTCCACGGCAGTGTATCGCCACGTGTGAGCGATGAGTGCGGCGGATGGAACTCCCGTCTTTCAAGTCCGAAGTGTTGCAGGATGACGAAAAATGGTTCGGGGTGCCCCCTTTCCACCTTTCCGATAGTCTGGCTGAGAGGTTCTGTTGACGTGTGCTCGAGCCAAGGCGCAGGCCTTAAGATTCAAATCGATAATTTCGTGATCGGTGGTTCAGATAATCTTGGCTCTTTTCGGCAGGGTAAACTTTCGTAGAATAGATAGCGCTACCTGTAGGATTATGCCTTTAATGGTATTTCCGCAAGCCGCGGGTGCTTCGGTGAGGATAAGCACCTTATCTGTGCCATGGTTTGTGCCAATGGCAGAAACCCCGTCACGGGCTGGCCATTCATGGGTGGCCATCTCTTCAGCAGTGGTGGTGTCTGTTCACAAAACCGTCCCGGCAAGGATCTGCCGAAGGTTTCGGCTCGCTACGCTGTCGACGTGGGCGTACCTCGTACCTCGTGGACCTTGGAGGGACTTGCGTGCTTTTTCTTCAGGGCTTTCGCTCGTACTTGCCAACGGTCCATGTAGTGGACATGATGTATGTTCTTTGGAACGGGAGCCAAGTAGAGGCATTAACCGGTATCCGGCAGGACGCACTCCTTTTCTGCTCCCTATTGCCATGAGTCGAGCCGCCGACCGTTGCAGGATGTACGTGGAGGATTCTGTGAGAGTGAGCCTTTTCGTTTGGGTCGCCGGGTGCGCCTCTACATGTATATGTCATCTATGGTGTTGTGCATTCCGAGCTCTTGTAATCCTCTAATTGCGGGTCCCGGTTGGAGCCAAATCTCTTGCTTGCATGGCTCGCAGAGGGCGAGGGTGAGACATGGTGTGCTGTGACTGAGAGTGCTGGCCGTGAGAGCTTAGATTATATTCATCACAGCCACCTTCTTTATTATAAGCCGCCTGTTCGTAAAGCGGTGTTGAGCTGTTTATGTGCTGCATTATGTGCTGGATGTTTGTGGGACTCTTCCGTCACTCTTTACCTCCAGCCTTAAGGTGCGCAGTTTATAGACCGTCAGAATGGACGTGTACATCAATCGCAATGTCGGCCACCGGCAGTGTTTTTTATGCTGTTCTTGTGCTTGCAGCCATAGTAAGTTGACCGCTTGTGTCTCAGGGGCACGCTGGAGGCTGCACGACTTGGCTTAGCTGCTAATGACATGTCCCGCCGCTTGTAAGGCATCCGGTTGTTGACCCCCGAAAGCCCTCGTTCGCCCATACCGTAATCTCGTCAACGTACATAGCGTCAGTATTCCCGGTATGACCTTGGCGTGCAGGGAGTCTGAGCGCTGCTACATTAAAGAGTACCGGTGATATGACCGTGCCCAGTGGCGTGCCTTTCTGTGGGACGTTAAGCTTTTACAATCTCTGGTGGCCCAACGCTAGTGTTGTCGTGCGCCCTCTGAGGAAGGGTCGTACGTAGTTCTATATCTGTCTAGCGCAATGAGCACCACCGAGTTTTTATATAATCACTGAATGCGAGACGTCGTAGAACTCTCCCTGTCGTCTAGCGTCAGTGTGGAGCTGACTCAGTTAATTGTGATTTCTAGAATATCCTCGCTTACCTGAAGAACTATGTGTTGAGCCGACAGGTACGCTCGAAATCCGTAAACGGTCATGATTAACTTTTGTCCGTCCTTGAGGTTCTCGTTGAGTCGGTTTAGTGCGACGTGCATGAACAGCTGCCGTAGGCACGCTGTGAGCGAGATGGGGCGCAGCCCGTTTAGTTGCAGTGGCTTGCGTGGTTTAGGTATGAGTGTATTCTTTCCGTGTTCCCGCTCTGGAGGGAGGTCTCTGGTCCCTCAAACCTAGTTGAATAAGTTCAATGTGGCACTTATAGCCTATTCTATGTTACGCATGGTCTTGTCCGTAAGTTTGTCCGGCGTGGTGTTCCTCTTAAGGTATTAAGGCATTGAAAGGCACCTGGCAGCTCTGACATAATCATGGCACGGTCTACCTTTTTTATGCCTGCGTACTCCGCATAAGTAAAGCTAGGACCAGCCCAGTCTCCTATGTATCATCCTTGGAACTCCTCGAGTTTTTACACATCCCTTCCGGTGTCTTGGTGCCGTTACTTCGAAATATGCTGTCGCTGTCGCCGTTTAGCTCTTGTTGGAATCAAGCATATGTTCCAGAATTATCCACATTCGACAGATGCGCAGGATGCACTACAATGTTTTACTCGTGTGATTCCATTTCTGCGGCTCAGCTTTGTTACATATGTCACTACCTCTTTAGTTATTGCCGCTATACGTAGCTGTAGTTTTCTTTTGAATTTCTGGCATTTGCATGTTTTCAGGAGTCCGTGTCATGCCTCCCTGAGATGATAGAGCTGCGGAACGATGAGCGGTGTTTTAGTGGATAATTGGATATTGTTGTTGTACGCTTGTACCGTCTTTAACACACTTTTGTTCTATTGCTCTACGTTTGCTATGTTTACTGCGGTCACGGTCCTGCCCTCCTTAGTGTTCCGTTCCGGTCCATTAAATTGCCCTTTAGTTTCTTTTCTCAAGTCAGCGCATATAGCCGGCCATGATCCCTAGATGGCGATTCCTGGAGGTGTTGCCACTCTGCGCAATTTATTCTCTTCGTAAGAGTGGTATTATTTATTTAGTCTTATTATTATCTTCAAAACTGTTGGCCGTATTGGCCATGACAGGGTGGGTACAGCAAGTTTGCACATAGCGTCAAAAATGTCACTGCATTACAAACGTAAATAGGACATGAAGCAATGAATGTTGGAAATACAATGCAAAACAAATACCCAAATACAGATACAATATTGTGGCTAAGAAATAAATGTTAGTAACATACTGAGTGATATTGGAAGCAGCATAAAAGAAAGAGTATTGTATGTATTTCTAGAATAGTGTGACAACGTTTGCACGACACTACTAAGGTGCAATTTCATAAAAGGTTTTTAACGCGTTCCTCAAAGATTTTATTGCTACTCGACTGCAAAAACAGACGCCGCCAAACTGTTCCATTCCTTAATCGTTCGCGCAAAAAATGAATAAGCGTACATGTCCAATTATGCTTTTGGAATTGGGAACATGCACTGATTGCTTGACCTGACGTTTCTAGCCTGCCTGGGAGCAAGATAGGGTGTGCTTTCAATATTGAACTGGCCTTTCGATAACAAAAAAATAAATTTAAGTGTAACCAACTTCCGGCGTTCAGCCAGGGGAGGCAAATCAAGCAACTCAAACATTTCGGAAACAGAGTCAGTACGACAATACAGGGAAAGAATGAACCTTGCAGATTTTCTCTGTATCTTCTCAATGCGGTTTATTAATCCTGAATGAAACGGATTCCAAATGACACTGGCATACCCTAACGTCGGTGTAATATAAGTTAAACATGCAAGTAGTTTGACGGATGTGGGCGCTAGCCTTAATTTTCGGTGAAGGAACCGTAACTTTTTTTCTGCAGCTCGACAAATTCTGCCTGTGTGATTTCCAACTTAAGCCTTTCGAAATTGTTAAACCTAGGTATTTTATCGTTTCAGCTTCGGTTAGAATTGTTTAGTTCATCTTATAATTACACTCAATAACATGCTTTCTTTTGTTTGTAACTCTGAACATGACTTATTTAGATTCGTTAATTTTCATCTTAATTTTTGCGGCCCAGACTTCTACAGCTTTAAGGGCTTGGCTAAGTGATGCCTGATCCTTTTGGTTATTGATTTCACGACATAATAAACAATCTTCTACAAATAACCGTATGGTTACCTCGTTACTTATGTGATGAGCAATATCATATATGTAAACCAGAAAAAGAAGTGGTCCTAAAACGGATCGCTGTGGAACGCCTGAGGTTATTTTTAATTGGTTAGATTTGTTACCAATTATTTCAACGTATTGTGTCCGATCTGTAAGATATGAGCGGATCCACATAACAACATTATAATTTATATTCATTTCCATCAGTTTTTAATTAATTCATTATGTACGACCAGATCGAAAGCCTTCGAGTAATCTAAAGATACGGCGTCGACCTGCTTTCTATTGTTTAAGGAAGCTGAAAAATTGTTGATCGTTTCTCTCAACTGTGTAACAGTCGAAAAGTCCTACCCGCCGTGGTTGCTCAGTGGCTATGGTGTTGGGCTGCTGAGCACGAGGTCGCTGGATCGAATCCCGGCCACAGCGGCCGCATTTCGATGGGGGCGAAATGCGAAAACACCCGTGTACTTAGATTTTAGGTGATCGTTAAAGAACACCAGGTGGTCAATATTTCCGGAGTCCAACACTACAGCGTGCCTCATGACCAGAAAGTGGTTTTGGCACGTAAAACCCCTTATTTTAATTTTTTTTAGTCTAAAGGTGCTGTGGAAATCTGCGCTGGTTGGAAAAAAAGCTTTCTTGTCTTCAAGGTAGGCGTAGATTGATTTTGAAATTATGTATTCAAGTAGTTTGCGGCATATCAAGAAGGCATCAATACATATCTTGTAAAACGCTAAATGATACAAACAAGAAAGAGCGCGGACTACAAGGATGACCTCGTCTGTTTTCTCTTCCGTGGTTGTCATTTAAATGCTAAGCATTATACCAGATAATAATAAAAAGACTGGGCGAGTTCGCGAACGCTCATCGTATTGGGGCTGTGCGATTGGTACAAGAACTGAAGAAAGTGCATGTCCGGCGCATGTTCTGCTCCTACTTTGTTCAGTCCTTGTCCCAGTAGCACTGCAGCAATTCTCATTATAGGATTCGCAACACCAACTGACCGAAGACGTATTTTATTGCGATAGCAATTATATGGACACTGCAAGCGCATTTCCACCGCAACCGTCGCCGTGAGGTTTCGTCAAGGTCCAAGGGCAAATAACACCGTCGCCGCGTGCCCTACGTTGTATGTGCGAGTGAAAACGTGAGAGGGGAGCCGACGATCGCAGTTCAATCTCGCCCCCGCAAGATAGACGAAAGCGGACAGGAAGCGCTCCATCTCCTGCCGTGCGCGAGGCGCCCAACGTTCAGAGAAGAGTTATTCTAGTACACTCTAGTTAAGAGGCACCGAGGAGAGGGGAAGAGAGAGAGGGGGGCGGCATTCTACGCCAGCTGAAAGTGCACGTGTGGTGGCTGCGCGCGGTCGCCAGGTCGTATCTTGAGAGCATTATGCGTTGATCGCAGAGCCGATAGGTTCATCGACGGCTCTTAGCTGTGCGCGTGGTGTGTGCTCGCAACACTCACTGTTCATTGAAGCGATATACAGCACAGATGTCACTTCGCTCACTTCTGCTGCCGCGTATCCTCACGCCAGCACTTTTACAGCGAGTATCCGTGGTAATCGAGTCAGATGTGTTCGTGTGTACTTCTGCGCGTGAGGCACCGTGCCTGATAACTGAGTTAGTATGCCTATGTTTACATGTTGATACGGCCGATAAAACTATTTTCCTTACTTCGTACAGCTGTCCTCTAATCTGCTATTACAATCGATGCTTCGCCTTTCGGGCGAAACTGCGACTTTTTATACTCAATGAGCATCTACACCATCGGAGAGCCTTACTCTGACGTGGAAGGCAGAAAGGGAAGCGGCTGCATATGAAGCTCGGAGGTATAAGAAAGAGCTGCTCGGAAGGCTCGCGATGCGCTTCTACATAGCATAACGTGTTGACAGAAAAGTAAGGCTTTGTGTTTGAGATTCTGGATCTATCGTAACTACCGAAAAGCGTTGTGTACATTCGGACTTGAATGCATTGAATTTAATGGTTTCTTCGAAACAAGACTGTTGTTATTTGAGGAACAGCGGCTTCTTCTAAGTCGGAAATTTTCTCGTTTTTTATCCTTTATTGTGCCACTTACGAAGAAATATATATAATCGAAAATAGTTGGATCGGTTTCTGCATTATCTAACATAAGTTCTTGTGATATGCTTCATTTCTGCGCATTTTTTGATTCATATACAAATTTCTGCACAGGAATTGAAAAACGCGTTAATGGCTGCTTCCTATCCGGAGGAGGAACTAACCACCTTCCTGATGCATCATCCAAGAAGGACATTAGAAGCTGATGAGCGAGCTGACCTTGTCAGTATTATGCCGTAAGACGAAAGCTCAGTTTTCTCATGTGTGTGCGAGCGTGATCCGAACATGCTTATTGCTGCGATGTCCTGGCTCTTCGAGTGTGTCTTATATGCGTCATTTCACTTCAGCACTTACTCTTTAGGATCGGGTAAATAATGCCTCGAGATGTATTCATGCCGTGTAGTAGAGTTCCGTATGCAGATAGCTGTCATGGGACGTCAGTGACGCAGCGTCTCTCCATGCTAGGCCCCCTAATATGGAGGTGACTCGCGGTATGAACTCCCGGCTGAGGCGGTCTCGTTCACATTGGAATGAAATAATAAAAAAAGAATCGTGCTTGCGGTACATAGGGAGGGGGAGAGGTTAAGTATCCCTAGGTGGTCAAAATTATTTTCGAATCTCTCCCGACATTGGTCTTCATAACCAGATCGTCCTTTTCGTACGTAAATCCTTTTGACCTCCCCCTACCCCAGCTTCATTCTTTTTTTTTTTTGCGGCGGTCAGTGTAGTCAGTGCAGCGTTCCGACAAAGTTATCAATGGGATCAAACGGCGATGAACGGTGAATGATAACAAAGTCACAGAATTGAGTGAAACGTTTTGCTACATTATGCCGACTTTGCTGTGCGCTTCTTGTTCACGCAGCTTGTCTCAAGGTAGCGCACGAACACGTCCGCTCTGATTAAGCTGATTCATGTCATCTATTGTTTTACCGTATGCTGTTAGCCACGCTTCACTGCAGTATCACTGCGATCAAGCTATTGCACCACTGTATCCGAAATGTTAATGGTGTTGCCGATTCTCACAGCGAAATAGTCCTTATCATTAGCATGGGCGTGCCAATAGTCCAGTACGTTCTTTGAATTACGGTAGCACCAGTGATTTGCATGAAATGTATGGTGACCCATGCATCAATAGCTGCGACAGTTGGGGCTGGATAACGTAAAACTATTCCAAACTTGTCTATCCGAATTCTTCAATCAGGCCTCCAGGATTGCTCAAAAACAGCCCCACTTCGCCTGTCTGTCACGCGATGTCACGAAAACCGCGATAGCTCCCCATCTGACATGACACGTACACACTGATTATGCATGATTGTAAGAGATGGTAGCCGCCGATGGCTCAGGCACTGGCTACTCGCACCTGCCGGAGAGCATGGATTTATTTGCGTATAATAAATGTTCTTGCGTGGCCGTGTAACGTATTCGAGCACTTTCAGCACGTTTACGCCCTCGTTCTGCCAACTTTCCTTTGCTAAAGATCCGTTTTAGCGTCATTCGTAAGCTTCTCTTGCATGCTGCCGCGATTTTCGACCAGCCACCGCAAGCTAAGTAAGGGAAAGCGCACCAATCGCAGAAGCCGGCACCACCTCTTTCACCAGGTTATCGACTTTTAGTGCAGTGGCTTGGCCCATTGAATCCGTCTCCACTTGAGCCTCTAGTGAGCCAATTAGATAAGACAAGCCGCTCAGTGTGGGCAATGTTATTCGTTTTTCAAGCAAACAAAAGTGTCCTCCTATGAACGAAGAGAGCGTTTGATTGGTCTGTTGAGACAAAGGTGACCGCCCGATGCTTGCGTCCGCGGTTACGCAAATTTGACGTTAGGAAATGGAATAAAAATATATTGGCATAGTTTTACGTCGTAGGGCCCCTGGCCTTTGAACTCGGATTTCGACAGTCGACTACTGTGCTCGCCGCTGCCATTTTTCGTCTAATAGGGTTTGTAAGATTCTTGATTCAAAGCTTGTGTAATTCTCCGTCACAACAACGGTGGAGAATATTCGCCTATGAAAATAACTACGTCTCTGCAGGTACCTACGCCTTCTTATCTTTACACCACACTTCCGAACGCCCAGTGCAAATCAACTACAATGTATGGCCTCGTGGAATGCGGTAGGCATGCCTGACGACGTACTCGAGCCAACCTACGTGAGGAAATTTACTTAATTGTTTTCCCTATCGTAAGCAAGTTTGGCGTTTCCTGAGCGAGGCAGCCTCGTCGCAGTAGCCTAATCACAATAGCACTGGGCTGCGGAGCTTCAGGACAACGTTGTGATCCCGGCCACGGTGCCAGATTTTCGATGGACGTGACGAGCAAGAACGCGCGTTCACCTACATTTTGGTGCACATTGAAGAGCCTCAGGTGGTTAAAATTAGTGAGGAGTACTCCAATTTTCCGCATGCATGCCACATAATCAATCATGGTTATTGCGTAAAAAGATTACTGAAATTATTGTTTTTCTTTGCGATTTCAAACCGCGCGCAATAACTTCAGCGTAGGTGTCCGTTCGGTCAGTTCTCCCCCATCCACTGCCAAATTAACGAAACTTGGCGAAGTTTTGCAACAATTGGGAGGCCGTCCCGTGAAAATGTAGAGAGAGAGAGAGAGAGAGAAATAGAAGACAAGAAAGGCACACGCGTCCGGTTCGCTACCCTGCACTGGAAAAAGGGCTATGGGGATGAAGAGAGAGAGAGAGCATAGTTTTGCGCACAGTTGAAGGTTCGCACGGAGTGTACATACGGTTGCTCAGACCTGTAAACAGAGGCATTTCAACGGCGCTTTCGTGGCTTTCTGTGCCATCGTCGCATACGTCATGGTCCAAAAATATTCAGCTGGTTCAATGTTCTCCGGAGAGCTTCACGCTCAACTTCGTAGTACAATGTGTAGATTGAAAGAAATATCTTTACGCAATTAGGTCGCTCAAAAGAACCTATTAAATCATGTCACACCCACCCAGAAGTTAAGTAAATTTGTATTCAGAGGGAACTTTGAGTATTTGATCAGAGGTTGCGAAAAAAGTACTAATGTAGTTGGGAAATTCAGTGCCATTAGTGGATTCACAAGAAAGAACCAGACACTTATAAAAGCGAGCCTTCGATACGGTCACACAGATCGTAAAATATTATTCAGGAAAAGAAAGTTTCGAGCGTAAGTGGGCTTCGCAAGAATACAGGCATGCACGGCAAGAATGACAGGTACAAACTTCGTTACTGGCTACATCGTGACACATAGAAATCATTATTATGCTTTGCAGTCGTGAAAATCCTTTAAAAAAATTTAAAGCAATATTGACGTTCTTTTTCTTGAAGCCTTGCGTGATAAGGGTTTCACTCGAATTAACCTTGAGAAGAGAAAGTTGAATACCAATATTAGCACTTACAACTGCGTTACAAAACAGGAAATATTTATTCGAATGCACTGGTGGAAGCGGGACGGTGATCACTAATAACTACATAAGGAGCCAGCAATCCTGGTGCGTAAGCTGTTGTCAAGCGTCTTGAGAACCTGAGCGTCTCCTCTGTAAATGCAACACAACTTCCGCCCACGCTTCTCAGCGAGAAATAGCACCGGAGTGACCAACCTCTCAAGAGTGTCGATCAGTTATCCTATTATATATATATATATATATATATATATATATATATATATATATATATATATATATATAGCACGCGGAGACCACCAGTGCAAATAAGGGATGTGGCCATGGGGACACATATTAATCGCTGTGAGCCGCCCAATCAACTAAAATTGAATAGTTAACTTTTTGTTGACTGCCGAAAGCGGGTATATTTGCATTGAAAAGTTAGACGCAGTTTTGTTTCTACGCGGTATTACTTGGGAAAATTCGTTTAGCGTATCCGTGCTCCGAGATTTCCGTATACAAATATTGTCATTGGCATTATTACGCGTGCAAAAGAGATGATCGGCGCAATGCTCCTCCCTGATGTGATGCGTCTGTTGCGTGTAGCGTTTAGTCTCAACGGGGCGGAGGCAATCGGCAAAGATGACAACTGTCCCCCTTCCCCTCTGAGCTAGCCAAATAAGAAAACCTAAGAAACTGGAACCGCTGTCGTAGCACTCGACCACGCAGTCTGTAGCGAATGCGGCAGGTACTCTGCCGAGATAGTGGCGTAAGCGGTAAAGCCGGAGGGCAGTGCGCATGCGTAATGGTGACTAGACGAGCGGGCATGGTCCTTGCCTGAGCTCTGCAAATGAATTGACTGCTGATTTACAAGTATTGTAAATTTTATTGAAACCAAGAGCAACAAACCCCTCGCCACATCGCTTATTTGCACAGGTGGGGTTTGCGTGCCTTACAGTTCCTAATTTTAAGAAAGAAAACCGTAAAGCATAAGTTTCATCATCATCATCATCATCATCAGCCTGGTTACGCCCACTGCAGGGCAAAGGCCTCTCCCATACTTCTCCAACAACCCCGGTCATGTACTAATTGTGGCCATGCCGTCCCTGCAAACTTCTTAATCTCATCCACCCACCTAACTTTCTGCCTAAGCCTAAGTTTAACCATCCAATATATACATTGTAAGACCGTGACCGACCCAGCTGTCAAGCGCTTTCTTATTCCAAAAATGGAAACGCCCGAGCTCATGCGCGACGAAATAGAAGAACAGGGAAGATGGTGATGGCTATGTACGACTGGTAACGACGACTTACGTGAATAGTGCTTACACTAACTTCTCCCGTCATGAAAGCAGCCAGCTCGGCCGCAGATTAGAGATTATATAAACGGAGAGTGAAGGGCTTTATCCGCGAGATGTGAACAATTTCGGCATTCTGGCGGCGCCGGTCAGTGACGGAGTGTACTGGGCAGACGAGATATAGTTCACTGCAGATGTTTTCTGCACAACGGTATATTGGCCAATGTAGCGTTGAAGGAACTTCACACAGAGGCCTGGAGTGCGGACTGGAGTCCAAAGCAGGACTTGATCTGCAGGGTGAAAACGAAGGTCACGGCGTTTGTTGTCGCAGCGACATTTGCGCTCAGCTTGGGTAGCTTCTGTGCTTTGCCGGGCGATCTGACTGCAATGTACAACTCGGGCAGCAGAATATTCTGGAAGCGACGCGTTAGGCGAAGAAGGTGCTAAAAACAATTATCTGTCGAATATGGTGCAAGCAGGTCGTCCATACGCAAGGAAGAAAGGGCTGTAGCCGGTAGTCTGTTGAATAGCAGCATTATATGCGAATGTCACAAAAGGAAGAATTTTATCCGAGACAACTGCCACGGCGAGTCTCTAGCTGCGCTGCGAGAATGGGGGGGGGGGCGACTGGTTGCCCCGATGTTGGTCGCCGATCTTGCCATCCGTCTTCTGCTTTTCCGATGCACTGGTTAGGCGGTCGACTGCTTCCTCCAGGAGCGAGAGTCGGTCTCCTGGCTCTGAGACTCTCGCAGTGACGATAGGTAGCTGTGCCGCAGACGAGCTGTCGCATATGCTGTCAGCGAGTGCAGCTAGCCGATCGAAACTCGTCTCGTCGAAACCCGCCCACACCATGCTTGCGGGGTGTGGGAGGGGCCACAAAAATTTCTCTCGTAGCACTGAAAGCTGGCTCTCGCTCGCGGAATATCCACAAATCAACTGACGCAATCCGTGCAGGAATTAGGACGGTCGTTGGTCGCCAGGTTCCTCGAAGAGGAGCTGTTGTAGACTCCTCGGTCGTGGTGGCTCAATGTGCTGCAGAACCATGCGTTGCAAGTCGTAGTATGCTGTGGCAGAAGGCGTACCCGCTAGTAAGTCGTCTGTGGCATCGGTGATATCGGAGGGTAGCGCGGCGACGACGTGCAGGTACCTTGCTGTCTGCGAAGTGTTGCGCCGGAGTTGAAAACGGGCCTCTACTTGCGTAAACCAAACTCGAGGATTCTTGTGCCAATAACTGGGAAGCTGAAGCTCTTCGGCGATAACAGGCCGTAACTGTAGCGTCTTTGTTAGAAGGAGTAGGAGTAATGTCGCCCAAGGTACTGATCGAAAAAAAAAATCTACGTAAATGTCCTAGGTCGCCACTTGATGGGAGCCCGGTTTAGCGGAAGCAAGTAATACACGTCTTGACAGGTTGGGAACCGAGAGTCGACTGGCTTTATTCCAAATTGAAAGCAGGCTTGCCGAGTGGCTGTGGTGGTGGCCCATTCGGGCAGCCAGCTTACTTCCATGAAAGCGCAGGGGGCAATGACCCACACCTGAATGCAAGACGAGGGAACTGGATTTCCCAGAATCGGGGGACAGCTAATAGTGAAGGGCGGTCGCTACAGATCCGTGAACCAAATAATTCTATTCTCTTGCTGTTTTTTTGCAGCATTAGCAGAATCTACAAGGCAACAATAACAAAAACTACAAACCTATGGTACGGCCACAATTATTTATTGTCACATGATAGACACTACCGGCAATTGAAGAATGCAAGAAATATCAGAAAACACCAAATTTTTTTTTCTAATGTTGCGCTCCTCTCCCATTTGGGCGAAAGAACTGAAATCGCTCGAGGACACATGCAAACAAGTTAAGAGAGCCTTGAACGACAGGATTTGCTTATTAATACTAGCTTCATAACCTACTTCAGGAATGCTCGGATTTTTATACAAAATATGGTGTCGACTTCAGCAGCCCTACGCGAGAAGATTAGCTTGCAGCTGCTTACCTGTAGCTGGTGGCTGCAGCTTATGTTCTGAACTAGCGTCGGCAGCGCCCAACATAACAGACATGGGTAGAAGTCATGGCGAGTGGAAGCAAAATGGGCAAAGTTTGCCAAGTGCCAGCTGCATATGCTGGGGCTTGCATTGCGCATGCTTTCATCCCGAGAGGGACGCCTACACTTTGCATGTCATAATGCCACAAAGTGTATCGTACAAGCTGTTTGCAGAAATGACTGCGGCACCGCACGCCGGTTCAACCACCTCGGAGGAATGCTAGCTTTACAACTATGAAAGCTGTATATATAGTGAGTGAAATAATGAATTAGCTCAGTCGCGCCAACATCGAAAGTCCTCATGGAGCATGTTCGGAAGCCTGAATGGAAAGGTAAAAATCAACATAAAAAGCTTACCATTCCAAGTCTAGAAAAAAAACACCTAATACACTTTCGGAATAATTCTTGGCTGTAGAATACTGCGCCCTTACAAACCAGTGACCTTTTCCTTGTTGCCCATATGATACCTCTTCCAAGAGCTTCTAATGTACTTCCACTGAAAGCGCAACGCCCTGAAATAATTGCAACGACAGAGGTCATATACATAATATGAAGTTACATTTTTTGTATAAAAAACTGAATAAGAGGTCCAGAAATTTCGCGCTAGTAAAAATGCTGCTAAGTAATACTATTCTTAATTTGCATTGGGGTTAAGCCATTGGAAACATTAGCGATTGGTATCATAATTTTCGCGTCAAGGAATTAGCGATTTTAAGAAGAACTGTTAAACCTCACCTTGGTATAACATATACCTGATGAAACGTCTAACATCGAAGCAATCAATCTTTTTTATATTATGAAATTTGTCAGTTATTTTTGTTATAAAAATGGATGATTGATTATATCACTTGTGGCCGCATCAAACGCAGTATAAAACAGCGGGGCTATTGCACTCAAAACTGAATGACCGAATTTTTGTAACAAAAGAAAGATAAAAATCTAGGGTGTCCACCAGAGTTAACTGTTTGTACTAAGTGTACTTTCTTGCTGCGCAGTTTCGTGCCAGTCTGGCAATGATTCAACATGCAGAAGTGCGTTTTCCACGCATGTCTCTTTGAGGCAGTGTTTGATTAAAGTCAATGCTTCACCTTTTGCAGGAGGGAGTTATCGACATCATAATGAGTCTTCCGAACGACACGACCAGTTTCGGAATATCGATCGCCTTAGCGATTGTCGGGTTCAAAGGCGTGCACACGACGCCCGCAAAGGATGAGGTTACTGGATTTCCGGTTGGAAGACAATACAGCACGATCATGTACGCACTTTTTGATGAGGTATGCATTTAAAAAGCCTACCACCCTGCTGGTGGTCGGTCAAAAGATCCACAACTTTCTCTGAATGGTTTGAGAAAAAGTTATCTGAGTAAAACGAATCCCATATGCAAAGATATGCACGAACATATACAACGCGTGAGGTTTTCCGTTGCATGGGATGAAAGTTAGCACATTGTGTTAATTTTTTACACTAAGATAACTTCTTCCACAGCTGCCTACACGGCTTTCGTAAATGCTGCTGATGCGAAACGCCACTTCTCATGTTTACTTTGAATTTGCACGTGACCCCTGACACAGTTGTAGCGATTCACTGCATCTTGTTAGACTGTGCGAGAGCATTCGTTAAAGTTAACCGTCAGCTCCTTTTACTTCAAGCTTCCCCGCTTGCGCATTGCCCCGCTGTTGCTCCAGCGGATAAAAGGAGTTTTTTCTAAATACACACAGTTTGTTTCCACTAATAATATTGATTCTCCTGAGTTACCGTGCGTTCAGGCATAACTGAGGTTCTGTGCTGAGCCCACTGCTTTTATAATATACATCGATGGCTTGCCTAATTATATACATTCCCGCATTTGCCTTTTTGCTGCGATCGCGATATCTGTATCTACCGCATAGTTGAAATGATGCCGATGTCGAATCCCTTCAAACAGACCTTAATTGTATTACGCATTGGTGGAACCTCTGAAAAATGAAACGTACGATTTCTAAATTTAAACATTGAGAGTTTCACGTAAGCACAAACCTTTTTATGAGTACCCGTGTTGTTTTAACTCAATGCCACACAAAATGGTTCGGTCTTATAAGTATCTTGGTGTCCATACAGCGGAACAAACATGAATGATAACATTAATCTTCCTTACATTGCCACGCACAGAAAATTCTCTCACCTCTGCATTTATCAAATAAATTTATTATCCAACTCTCATACTTATCTTAACGTGGGTGTTTCATATCACCTCGCCTCGATGAATATTACAAAGTTCATTTTCGTTGACGAAAGACTAACGTATTACCACTCCTGTTTCTACCAAAAACCTCCCATGGATGCAGTCACGCGCCCGCGTGAATGGCCAGTATTAATAACTATGACATATTTTGTGAATGACTCAAAGGTCCTCTTGATTTTTCATTGCCCTGTTTTCTTTTTTACCATTCTTTTTTGCGTTAGTATTTTATTATTTTGTTTGTGCATGCGTCCTTAGCGTAATGGCCGGTATGTCACCGTCTTCGGCATTCCGTGAATATTCTCACACCAGCTATCATCTCTCATTCTTTTTTTGCCGTTTCTTTTTGTGATTTTCGAACTTCTGTGAAGTTTCCTGTATGAAATTTATAAGCGCTGTTTATGTGCTCTTTCCTTCGACACTACGGTAGGGCCTTGAGGTACAATAAAGAAATATAAGAATATTAAAATAATAATAAGGCTAATAGTGTAATTATTCTTCAGTCATATGTTTATTATAGTACCCGAAAGCAGCTACGGACTCTTCGTACTGGTATGTTCATCAATTAATAGGCGAGACAAAACGTACTGATGAGACAAACGGGGTAGACAAATAATGTGAGACAGGAAAACAAAAACTAAAATGGAAACAGAAAACGGGGAGGTGGACGTAAAGGGAGCTAATCATAAAATTTTATTATGTACATATATACTCAGCAGAGGGAACAAACTTGAAATAATGTTAATACAGGCACAATATTATTAGATGCTTTTGGAGTTTAGCCATGGCAGTCTCTAATGCGACGAGGCCATGCAGACAAGGCACAATGCTGCTTCGTATAGTATTGCCGCACGGAAAATTGCAATTGATCAGGAAGCATCGCACAATGTAATATGTCAGTGAATACCTTATAAAGGAACAGAAGACCTGATTTAGTGTTTCTTGAGAGGGCTGAGCTATTGCCGCCAGATTGCAAAAGCGGTGCTTGAAAATAGTTATCAATTTATTCTGGAGGCCTTCATTGGGGCCAGGACTCGATTGGCACATTCCGCCCCACGCTACCGAGGCCTAATCTACACGTTTTCCAGCTCAATTTATTCCAAGCGCCAGTTAATTTATTCCGAGTACCGGTGAATGTAATCCAGGCGCCATACAAAAAATAACCCAACTGCCAGTCGTTTTATTTCAATCGCCAATCAATTTAATCCAGTAATCGCTGCATATAATTCAAACGCCAGTCAAATTGATGCAAAAGCCAATTTATTCCAAGCATAGCGTCCTTCAAGAGCATTCAAATTTGACGGCGACTGAAAATTTTCTAATATATTATGCGCTGTGGAGTGTCCCGCTGGTCTACCACATTGACGCGAAAGCATTGGCTGAGCACCTAAATAAAGTTCTCCGTACGTCCGCCCGTCCGCCTGTCTGTTCGTCTGTCCGTCCGTCTTTCTGTCTTGTCCGTCCGTCCGTCTTTCTGTCCGTCCGTCCGTTCCTCCGTCCGTCTTTCTGTTCGTCTTTCTGTCCGTCCGTCCGTCCGTCCGTCCGTCTGTCTGTCTGTCTGTCTGTCTGTCTGTCTGTCTGTCTGTCTGTCTGTCTGTCTGTCTGTCTGTCTGTCTGTCTGTCTGTCTGTCTGTCTGTCTGTTAAGCGCTATTATTTTTTATTCAAAAATAAAAGGGCAAGGTGGTGGCCAAAAAGCGTTTCTGACTTGTGACTAACGACAACCTTTGAACGCTTTTCTTCTTTGTGTTTTGAGAGCGACTCAGAAGACAAATTCTCGTAGACAAGTCCGAGGAAATGTCATCATTGGATCGTCAGCAGAGTTACTGAGGCAGGTGCGATGTCGTCTTGGGTATCAACTAAAACACCAAAGAGTGACTAAGTGATAATCACTACGCACTGGTATACTTTGATTACTAGTGAATACGAATCACTTTTTCTACTGCCGCTATCGGTAGCTTTCAATAGATTATGTAGACGTCGACACCATTCAAATGCTCATGAAATTAGGAATTAAGTGCATGATGTAGCCAACTGACAGTGTCAAGTCACTAGTGAGCACAAGTTACTTACTAGGCTAAGTACAGTGCTGTCGCTGTTTTAAAGGTTGTAACGTCGTAGATACGACGGGAAAGGTCATAAAACGAGTGATTCAACACGCCTATCAGAAACTGGTGCACTTCAGTCACTATTGATTATGAATCACATATTTCCTCTGAGAGTGGCAGCTTTAATTCTTGCATGTCATCAATGGTATCAATAATATGGTCATCAAATGATAACACGTAGCCATTAGAGATCCCTATAGTGATGCGCTTGGTTCGGTTCTCATGCAGCATAGCATCGTGTATATAAGTGAAAGTTATTAAACGATGATTCTATTATAATATTTTAAAGACGCTCGGACTGAGTCACTAGTGATTATGAATTACTATGGTCGACACAGCAGTGGTAGCTATAATTCGTGCATGTCTTGATAGTTAATATTCAAATAGTCATCAAATGAGAATATTGGGTATCATTGGTGAATGATAACGAGTCATTATGGATCACTAGCAATGCGCTCAATGCGGTGTTGCTGTACATTTATGCACCATAGTATCATGGATGTCAAATACACTCTCTTTTAAACGGCAATTTAATTATGATAACTAGGAGACGCTACGGTGTATTCAATCGTAGTCACGGGTCACTTTGGTATCTATGATAGCGGTAGCCATCGTATCTGCACGTCATTAGTATATGTTGAAATGTGAGTGAATGAGCATTTTTTTTCTTCTACCATTGTTAACTCGTAATGCAGTCATTCAAGGTCACTAGTGATTAATTCCTAGCACTTCCCAACTTTAAAACCTGTATGGCCATTTGAATACCTTTTTATTTCATTCCTTAGAATATATGATGTATGAAAGTACAAGAACACCGGACTGAGCGCATCACTAGGGATCCCTAATGACTCAGCGTTATAATTTAACATTGTTACCAAAATGCTCATTTTATGGCAATTTGATTGATACAAATGCCAACATCCACGAATTAACGCTACTAATGTCATTCTGACGATAATGCACGATCACTAGTGACTCAATCCCAGCGTCTATGAATGATCGTGAATAAATTGTCGTTTACAGGACATTTCATCTGATATACTGCATCTGCTGCGTCAAAATAGGAGAGCAGTAATTTGAACGCAGCACTGGTGATAACTAATGACTCGGCGTTCTCATATGGCAATGACCACAAATAAAATTATTTTATGAAAGTTTGATACCAATGACGACATGGAGGAGTGAAAGCTGCAACGTTAAAAGAAAATAGGTGATTCATAAACACTAATTATTTAAGCACACCAGTTTCTAATAGGTATGTCTGAATCTCTAGTTTTATAAATTTCATTTGATGTTTATGACGTTATAGGGATTAAAATAGCCATAACACTGACCTGGGAACAGTAAGAAACTTGCGCTCACTAGTGACTAGGCTTTATCAGCTCGGTGCATCATGCAATTATTTGCTAATTTCCTGAGAATTTGAATGGTGTCAGTGACGACGTATTCAATTGAAAACTACTGAAAGCGGCAGCAGAAAAAGTGATTAATATTCACTAGTGACCAGGGCCTACACATGCCTAGCGATCACCATTGAGTCACTTAGTGGTGTGCCGGTTGATACACATGACGGCATGGTACCTGCGACTCAACTCTCTTAACCATCCAATGCTGACATGTTCTGGAACTTGTGGGCAAGAATTCCGGGAGTTTCTCGCAAAACACTCAAAAGTGTTCAAAGGTTGTCAACACTCACGTGGGAGGAACGCTATTTGTCCCTCACTTTGCTCTTTTACTTCGTAATAAAACATACATCCCTAAATATTACGCAAAATTTCAGTTGCTTCGAAATTCAAAGGTTCTTGAAGGGCGTAATGCTTCACAGGCGCTTGGATTAGTTTGGCTGGTGTGCACATTAAATTCAATGGTGCTTAGATTAAATTGAGTGGCGCTTCGATTAAAATGTCTGGAAACTAAATTAATTTGAATAGCGCTTAGATTGAATGCTGCTTGGGATATATTGAACAGGAAAACCTGGTACAGCATGGGTACAGCACAGTACAGACTGCTTTCGTTAAGCTGGCGGAGGGCGGCACATTGGCCACGGTTGCAAAGCACACAGCGTCGGATGGCAGAATTTGTGCATTGTTGGGGCGCTATAACGTTAAGCGTTTCAAAACTTTTCTATTCCAATTCAGCATTCAGTCCTCCGCGATTGGTCAAAAGCTTTTGTGGACCACCCCCACTTCATCTCTCTGTCACGCGAAGCCACGAAAACCGCGATAGCTCCCCATCTGATATGATGGGTACGCACTGATTATGCATTATTTGACCGAATAAAAGAACAGTAGTAATTTCTGATTCGACGCCTTTTGCCATTACCCCTAGACTATTGGTCAAAAGTTTTCTGGGTGCACCCACTTCACCTGCCTGTCACGCCACGTCATAAAACCGCAAAAACTCAACCCGTCAAAGTGTACGTTTAACGTGTACGCGTTAAAGATGCATTAATATGCCAAAAAAAACTGAATTTGCTTCGGAATAGACGTACACTGCCCCATTCCGAGAGGAATATAAGATGGCTGCCGTCATTGGCTCAGGCATTGGCTACTCGCACCTGCCGGAGAGCATAGGTTTATTTGCATATAATAAACCTTCTTATGTGGCTGTTTAACGTTTTCTAGCACTTTCCGCACGTTTTCGACCTCGTTCTTCGAACCCTGCTTTGCTGAGGATCTGTTTTAGCGTCATACTTAAGAATCCGTTGCATGCCGCCGCGACTTTGACCAGCCACCGTAAGCCAAGTAAAGGCCCTAACCTCTTCATCCGGTTATCGATATTTAGTGCAGTGGCTCGGCCCCATCAAATCCCTCTTCACTTGAGCGCGCTCCTCGCCTCTTGTCAGCCAATTATATAAGCAAAACCCCTCAGCGCAGGCAATGTTATTCGTTTTTCAAGCAAACAAAAGTGGCCCCCTATGAACGAGGAGAGCGTTTGATTGGTCTGTTCAGAAAAACCTGCCAGTGACCGTCCGATGCTTGGTAGGCGGCTACGCAAATTTAATGTCAAGAGATTGGAATAAAAACATATGCGAATAGTTTTACGTTATAGGGCCCTTGGATCGAGAGTAGGTCACGTGAAGTGCACTGTGTAAATTAGGCTGCTCTGTTCTCTTTGTTCTTAGAACTGCACCATGTTTCTTACGCCTAGAGGTGGTTTAAAACTGTCGGTTCACTACAATGACTCCGCGGCTTGCAATATTTACTATGATCCTCAGAAGGCAGTTGTGTTCTCTTTTGAGACAGCCCGCAGCATCGAAGAAAAGGTAAGTAAAGCATTGTTTTGCCATATCTGAGTGCATGAAATCTAGAGTAAACATATCGTCATAGAATTATAGGAAGGGCCGCTTACTTTACCTCAACAAAACGTTATTTTTGATTATTTTTAAAGGAACTGCCTGGAGCTGATAAAATTCAGAACGCAGACACTTCTCTCATCGAAGCAATTCCCTTCACTACAGAAAGAGTTGGCATCCTATAGGACGTGGACTGCTTCGCACAATGCCCCGCTACGAGCAGCCGAATCGGTTGTGCCACCTGGTGGCGCAGAACTCTACCAGAGAGCCACAGACGTTATATTGCAGTAACCAAGTGTATTGAACTTCACTACTGGCGTAAATGTTCGGCAGGCATAAACTTGAACACGTTGCCATTTGAAAGGTCTTCTTTTTCAACGAATACGTTCACGGAATACGGAAACGTGTGTATAAGGAGTCGAGGTTAGACGAAACGTCACATACTTTGAGTGCCAGTGTCCTGTAACCCAGTACTACGACAACACCATTGCGTATACAGGAATACGGTACATGATAAACCTATTCAATAAGCGGAAGCGACATGTTGGCACAAAACAGCACGCTAAAAGGAACAGTACCTGGCATTAATAAAAAAAAACATACGAAGCGTCTCAAACCGCGGTTTGGATGGGACCACTCTCTCGGTCGTGGCACCTTCGTGGTGCCAGAGATGAGGCCATCGAAATGAATGAATGTTATAATTAATATTAATAGTTAGTTCATTAGTTAGTTCATTAATTACTCAGGAAAGGGAGGAGCGGAAGTGTCTGGCGGTAGAAGAGGAAGATACACAGAAGAGATTTGCACCCATTAAATCACGCGCCAGGCCGGTAGCAACGCCCCACTTCGCGAACGTGGCGACGTGATCAAAGAGCCGAAGAATGTCTTTTTGTAAAAGTTCAATATGAATATAAAAAAAACTTAGTGCTGTTGTGTCTATGAGGATATAATTTGGCATCGAAGTAAATTGGGTAAGCAAACATTATTCTTCTCGACTACCTGCCGGATCCACGCATATTCCCTGGTGAAATCCTCAGGTTTCACAAACGCAAGGTGGTGAATGTCCATTGTCGCAGCTGAGTTCCTAAGTATTCTACGTGGCGTACCACTCACTACTAGGTCGCTAAGTTAGGGTTATAAGTGGGCCAAGTTGTCGTCGCCGCGCTTCACGAAAGAAAAAAAAAACCATTCAAGGCTTCCCACACACAATCGCAAGGTGTCCAGGTTGCTGGCAAGGGAGACATGCGACCGCTTTTCTAGCCGCAAAAACTTTTTCTGTTTTTCTTTCTTCGTTTACTGCGGTGTTATTGTCTCCTGAATTATAAGGCTGCACGTCTTTTGTCCCACCTCCGGCTTTCTGGTGGTGAATGGGGCACCTGTTTTTCTCTTTGCTGAATTTAGTGAATGGCCTGACGCACGGTTTCTCGGATACGCGACGTGCAGCGGATTCATCTGCTAGCACTGAAGCACCTTCCAGGCCTTTTTCGCCCGACCTATCTTGAATCCACAGGCGCATCTCTTCGTTCAAGGGCCCACACAACTGCTCCACGCAGATTAACTCAACAACCTCTTCGTGACAACCGAAATCACCTTCCCCTGTTAGCCACTCAATTAAATTGGCTTTCAGTTCATAAGCAATATCTTTAAAAGACTCACCCGACTTCCTAGCTGTCTCCTGAAAATGACGACGGAAAGCCTCCGTTGCGAGCCGATATTTCATTAGAAACGCAGCTTTTATTTTCTGGTAGTCATCTGCGTCGTCTCTCGTTAGCGTTGCAATTATTTCGGTTGCTTCGCAAGCAAGAATGGTCAGAATGTGTTGTGGCCAACTCTCTAGTGCCCACCCGTTTTTTTTCGCTCGTTCGTTGAAAAGTAACAGGAAACAATCTCATGTCATCATTTACCTTGTACAACGCCATTAGATCCCTTATTTTTACTCCTGCTTCACCTGAACGTCATTCATTTACTGAGATGTTATTTGCCAATGGCCTGGCCAGATCCCGCTATATGTCTTGTTCTTTAAGCTTTAGTTCGTCAACTCTCTGTTCCTCTCGTTCCTTTCTTTCTGCAGCTTGATCAACTCTCTGCTACCCTGGTTGCTCCCTTTCTGCAGCTCTCTGCTCCTTTCGTTCTTTTCTTTCTGCCCCTTCCTTTCGTCATCTCTTTGCCTCTGTCTTTCTTCTGCCGCGTTTTGTTCAACTTTCTCAGTGCTCTGCCTTTCTTCTACAGCGTTTGGTTCCGCTTTTTCAGCTCGTTTGTCTATCTCTTCCAACGCTTCTGAAATTTTGTTCTCAAGATACCCGCACTTCTCATTCACCTCAAAAAACTGCGGCTTTCTCTGACTTTCCCAACCTAAATTCCCAGCACTTCACATAATAATAAGAACTCTTGCTTTTTCTGTTTGATTACATTCATGGTCAATCCCGAACGAGGACATTCTTCCTCTGCTGTGATGTGAGGTAGCTTTCAACAGGAGCCTGCATGTACGGAAAGTAACTTGTAGTGTTAAAGAACACACGACGTAAAACTTGCCAAGTTCTGAAAGTAAGTGAAGTGCTCACCATTCTGCTGAAGCCAGGACAAAGGGTGGAGCATCCCATTGCGGCCGACCAGCTGATATGAACTCGACCGGGTGAGGTGGGTCTTAACTGAAAGAATCAGGAGACGACAAAAACGGGCATCGTGATGATGAAAAAAGTAGAAAAGAATGTTTTCCCTTAGTTTGCACATGGTTGTGACTCTTCTCCGGGTCTCGAGCGGTTCTGACTAACACGGGCGCCAGGATGGTCTTAAATAATCCCTTGCGGTCGAGGGGTCGTCGCTGTCTTCTTGGGCAGCCTCTGGAAGTATTAGTGCTTTCGTCAGGTTCTGCCATCAACGAGCTCCTCCACCTCAAATTTTCTTCCCTTCGTCCTTCCCTCTGTGTCAGCTCGGAGAATAAAAGGGGTGACGCTGTTTCGGAGAAGAGGACAATTATGTCGACATGGGGACGCCCGCTTGAACGCTTCTCACACTTGACAGGTCGATGTCCACGCTTACCGTAAGAGCCATTTCTGGGTCCAGGCAAACCATCTTGTCGTGGGAACGTACGTCTGAATGTCTCTGACACTTGATAGGTCGATCATAACAGCACTCATTCACAGTTTTGCTAGTATCCTGCTTCAGAGATAGGAAGGGCACTGAGTCTTTAAGTAATTTTAGTGCCCATCTGGCAGTCAAAATATTATAACCTTAGGCAGCCAAATTCAAATTTTTGATTCTATTTTGCGACTATCTGGTATACACAATAATTGCCAGAAATGGTGCATTAGGGTAAGAAGCATCTTGTCGAATCGAGAAACGTTATGACACTATCGATAAAATTCATTGTTAAAGAAGTAAATGAATTGAATCGCTGAAATCCTCACATCAATTACACATCCAAGCAATGAACGTTTGAGAATGCTCAAAGTAAAAATAAAAGTTTTACTTTGAGCATCCCTTGTAAATTCTAAGAATAAGTAGTAACGCACTGTTTATGACCACTCAGTAAGTAGTTCTTGAAGTTCTAGTTTTCACTTTTATTGTTCCTAACGGTAGCCGTCATTATTATGGGTAGCAACCTGCCAACATTCAGAAAAAGCGATGAAAGTAAACCCGCTCGTTGCGGTAGGGTAGGGCGCGTGGACTTACAGCGCTCCTGACACCTCCATGTTGAGCAAAAAAAGAAAGGATTACGGAACCTACTCTTGAGTTCGCTTCAGAATAGAATAACACATTTGTAAGTTAAAGATCTCACACCGGTGTTCTGACGCAAGCTTTCTACTCACTTGTGTCTACTGGTTTGTTGTTGTAGCACCGTATCAAGGCCGTGAACATTGCATTTATAGATCAAAAACATTATCGATTGCAAAACTGCTCTTGGGACGAGTTCGGAGAGTTATCATCTGCCATCGTCCTTACAAACCCTCCTTCGCAGAAATGAAATTCAACGTGCTACAGCTCATTGGTAAACGATAGCAGGTAACTAACGTCTTATAACACACAGGTGAGAAAAAAAAATACAGGAACTATGGGCGATGGTTGCCGATTTAGGCGAAAAGCCATGCGATTTTATGGAGTTATTTTTATTTATTTATTTATATTTTGCTCTTGAATAAAACACTTTTTAAAAGCTGCTCACGTTCTTAAAGGAGCGATGATCTTGAAAGAGGCATAGATTTGTGAAAATTAGCATATTTAGGTGACGCTTCTTGTTCCAATTCATGATTCTTCTTCGTGATTTCAAAAATGACTGACCCGTTAACTAGAGACACTTAGAGAGAGAGAGAGAGAGAGATACCTGCAAAAACAAACAAAACACGAGGAGTTAAGCACAGTACCCTCCCCCCCCCCATCTCTGGTTGGTTACCATATACTGGGGGAGCAACAAAGGTGCGAAAATAAGTGAAAGAGAACGAAGAAAAGAACAGTTTGGAACTCTGTTGCGCTACGTAGCCATACATAATGTGAACGTCCCATTTGGACATTCAATACCAAGCAGTGCACAGGCACAATTTGTCACACAGTCGGGGTAACTTTGGAAACTCAGCGACACATTTATGTCGGCTCGCATTGAAGTCTTAACAGGCAAGTGTCCAAAAATTTATTTTTGTTTATTTAACAAAAATTAGTTAATTTAGTTTATATTCCAGCTCGGCTAGTGTTCGGGAGAACGCTACCCATCGCTGGCTGGTGTGAGGGCACTTGCATAGAACGTGCGCGATTGTTTCACTACAACATATATGCAGCAATACTACAGGTGGGTATAGAAGCCATAGGTGTCGATATAACAGTATAAATGGCATTCCGGCGAGGATGGCCACTACGAAACCCCTCTCCCGCCACAGAGCACGTCGCCGCCGGCAAACGGGAAAGGACGGCAGGTGATCGCGCTGTTTCACTAGTAGCATCTCTGCAGCGGTGCTATGCTGGCTATACCAGCGATACGTGGCGATATAACAGTATAGGCAGCTTCCGGTGATGAAGGTCACGGACAACTCTCTCTCCTATGACAGAAACACAGTTTGCTAGACGCGTTCAACTGTTAGCGAAAATAACGCCGATGTTACTTGCACCAATTCGCGTGACAGGCGCCATAAGGCACGGCGCACGTCCGTAGGCACAATGCCCATATATTCTAGTCTACTGTCTACTTCGGGCGGCTCCTGTTTTGCTACAACGCTTACTGAACCCTTACAAAGGGCACCGCGCCGTACCATTTGCCACAGTCGCAACTTCTTTTCGTAAGGAGTCCTTTAGCGCAATGTAAAGGAGTTTACATTATAAAAAGTTCATTAGCCTTTCTGTCCGGCTCATAAGAAAGCTATTGCCTGAAATAGGTAAGGCGATGATGCAGAAATTATACGCATATTCTCCACCTACATTATTTTAATGGGCCCATTGTGATGTATTTAGATCCTAAGAAAAAGCTCATTTGAAACTCCTCGGCATAGTGTCCTTACCATTTCATTGTTTGTATCTGACCTGCTTTCGATATTTTCATGTCATGCACGCCGAAGGTAGAGCAATAAGCCTTCACTAAACTCCCACGGCCGGAAATCCATTTCGGCTGCGATAAAGTTGATTAGTTGACACATACTATGGCGCGGTGTGAAGAATGCTGAAGTTTCAAGTTAGTCACCTGCATTCGGTCTTAGACCCGAAGTGTGACGATAGTCTGTGATACACGGTGCCGCAAAAGTGTAAAGACCGGGAGACGTGGTGATACGTTACAAACGCGTTGTGCAAAAGTAGTAAACGCTGATAACATGAGAACATTTATACCTGCAACAGCAGCTTTGTACATGCATAATCTTCTGAAATGATATAGCACCCTTCCCTTAAGGACATTAAACTTTGTGAAGTTTAACTGCGGTATGTGTGCACTATGGTACATTACCTATAAAGGAAATGCGGAAACACCCGTGTACTGAGATTTAGGTGCCCGTTAAGGAACCCCAGGTAGTGAAAATTTCCGAAGTCCCCCACTAGGACGTGCCTCATAATGAGATCATGGTTTTGGCCCGTAAAACCCCATAATTTTTTTGTACATTACCGATAAATCTGACAGCCAACCATTGTACACGTATCATCTTTTTATTATTCTGGTTATTCCTTCTTCCCCACACAGACAAGCAGTATATGATCACTGGTAAAAAATAGCACAGTCTAAATAAAAACTTTCACGCCTGCTCGTGGAATAAATCTTGGCCATTTATTTTGTTTGCTTTCTTGCCAGCATTTTCAGTATGTGCATCCCAGCAAGTGCTTCACAAAAAAGCAACAACCAGGCACTTTATTGCCTGAACAAGTTGGATTACGTTGCTGCCCATAACAAGCGTGAAATTGCTACGAACGCCTTTGCTTTCTGAACGGAATTCTGTGGCTTCTGCCGTATTAGCGTTCACTTGTAGGCAATGTTTTGTTGACAAATGACGCAAGCATTCCAGGAATTTATCGGCCTGCATTGACAAATCATACTTAGTGCTGCCGGAAGCTAAGATAGCTAAATCATCGATTTGATTAGCCAAAACAAGCTTGCGGAATATTAATCATTAAGGTATACTAGGAAGAGCACGGAAGCTAGTATACTGTCTGGTCGTAGATAAGACGTAAGTTGATTTAACAAAGATGGCAAACAACGTGCAACACCATTTCTTTACGATACCAAAGATGAGACTTGATAAGGGCTAAATCAGTCCATGTAACGTCATTATGATAAGCTTCTGTCTTCATGATGTATGGTTGAGGAGATCCAAAACTTTGGAAAAGTTCACATAAATTCATAGAACCAGTTGGTTTTGCTCCTACGCTTTAATGATTTTTTTTATTAATTGAGAGATATTTAGGGAGGGTTCTTTTAATGTCGTTGTTTCATGAATCAGCTTCGACAAGTAGACAGAATAGGATGCTTAGCAAAGAAAGTCTTCCATTCTGACACATAATTTTTGAACCCTTTAAATAAAATCGGAAGGACAGAAATGGGTCTATAATTGGGCATCTCTGACAAACAGCCTCCCTTATGCTAAGCAACAGCCTTGCTAATTTGCATTTCGAGGAGGAATGTTTCGGTGATCACTGCCAGACGGAAAACATGATTATAGGGCGCTTAAAAGACTCACGGAAGATAGAAACAGAAATACATACACAGAGTGCGAAACGCTTCGTGCTGATGAATATTTGCTAACATCGATGCCCAGATAGCAATTACATATTTAAAAGGTTTCATTTGAAAGCGATCTTCATCCCCAGGTGTATTCAAATGAAGATATTTAAATGTTGTTATTAAATCTGTTTGAGATACTTGATGCAGAAACAGAGACTCTAAATGCCTGATGCCACATAGACTTAGTTGGAATAGATGGAGCAAGGACAACCAGCATGCTACGAATGCGAACTGCCAGACATTTGGCGTGAAATTCTTCTACCCTCGTCTTGTTTTTGTTCAATTAATACTTAGGCTTGGGGATCTAATGTATTGCACTAGGGTGTCAGCTGGAGTGCATTTGCTTGAATAAGTGAGCTTGCTCATGTGGTCATCAGTGGCGCTCTTATGTTCTTTCCCTTCTAGATGAATCGCACCCGAGCCAAACTTTCTAAGCGTCCAGATTTGAACGTTGCTTGGGTTTTAAACCAGGTGTCAAGAAATCTCAGTCCGGAAGCTTGTGGTGGTTTCGCCAACCGCCTGCAGAGAGTACACGCTCTTAACTACGCCGTTTCTACTACCTAGGTGTGTTGTTTTCGCTGAATATTTTTGACAGACCTTATCTTTTAGTCTGAAATCTGGCACCATGAGAAACTCAAAGGAACATAATATGGCTTTATTTCTAAGTAACCTCTTCTTAAACTTTGCATTGACCTCTTTATAATGGAACATTCTACAGAGAGGGAAGGATAATGGAGATGAGCTGAAGTAAAATGGTGGCTGTCACCTCGTCTGCACCCTTACTTATTATTATATTTTGTTTAACATTGTCTATGACTGTTCTCCTTCACTGGGTGGGCGTAACAAAGGCACAATGGAGGGTTTTGAGATAGGTTTTTCCACAAGAAAGGCAGAGAGGTCTAACTGAACCGGTACGCTCTGTGTTGCTAGTATAAAGTGTACCAGGAAAGAGGAGGGAACGTATAGGGGTAATGGTGATAAGCAGAGTGAAATGAGTGGATGCGTATCTAAATTAGAGAGCGTTCCTATTAAAGCCACTTGTATAGTTTGGTGCAATGAAAAAATTTGGTCAGTGTTTTCGTTGCCTTCCTTCTTGTTGCAATATCAGGCGATGAGCCGAGAGTAGCGTCCTCCGACAGTCGTTTGCCAACACTGGCTACGAAACTCTCCAGTGCTCATCTCTCGAGTTTTTATTCTGAGCAATCACACATTGTGCGTCCTAGTGTTTCAGTCTTCTGACAGTGTTCGCCGTCAGGGCTATTCAAAGGGCCATTGAGATGTGCGCAGCAGCTGGTGAAAGCAACGCTCAGCGTTTCCGGCGTATCAATGACGGATGGCTCCGCACAAGCTTCAAGTCTTCATAAAATGTCCCGTTTTGGTCGATTACTTGCAGGTATCTATGGGTGTTGTTCGTAGGAGCTCTGTACTACGTTGTAAAGTCTTGCATGATTGCCTTGATCAGTGCATTATTGCGTGGTCGCAAGTAGCGCCCCCCCTCCCCAATCCGCAATTCATCAAATCTAGCAAATGCCGATATTACCTCACTGTGAAGACTGCTAATCTCACACCACAGTACACTTCGGAGAAGGTTGTGATATCAACTTTGAATGCATAGCAGGCCACTGAGATATCATAAGAAATGATGAGGCAGATAAGGTGGCTTGGACGTTGAACCAATAAGACCGCTGCATCCCCATATTCCAATCACAAAAACAGACGCTGGGGAACAGCTTCGCGTTCTAGCACGCACACTCTCATCAACTGAGTGTAATACCGCACACAAGGTGAACTAGACTCCACAGATTCAAGCCCTGGCTGCAACGCGCGCCTCCGGCCGGACTGCACCGGCGCCAAGCGTTCATTCTGTATCGGTTGTGGTTGGGAGTAGCCTATACGAACGCTTATTCAGCAGTAATTGGAATGGCTGACAGTCTGCATGTGATCTCCGCAGCTGCGAGGAGAACATTGACCACATTACGTACCCCTGTTCTCAATTTGAAGCACAAACACAATTTATGCCCAACGCATTCAGGAAACTAGATGATCGTCTTCTGAGTGACCGTGGAACGTCTCTGTGCACGTCTCTCTACCGCCATCTCTTTCTTTCTCTACCTTCTTTCTATTCTCTTTCTCCCTTCTCCTGGCGAAGGGTTGCATACTGGACTCTTGACTGGTTAACATCCAGGCTTTCCTTTTATCTCTCTCTATCTCACATACACAACAGTCCAGGTACCCATTGGAACGTGATCATCTGACCACTTCATGGGACACTTTCATGAATATATGCAATTTCTAACAATAGCATGAAGTAGAGCCCTTTCATTAAAAAGCATTATAGCGCCTTTAACACTAATTTGACATCGTTGAAGATGGTCAATTTCTTAGAGGTCAAAGCTGCAGAAGAGCGGGCGGCTTCGCCTATTTTTTCCGTTTCAGCCAATTCTGCCACTCTAGGTGGTTTGGCATGCACTTAAAATTGCTGCGTAATGACCAGTGGCTAGATTTCCATTCGGCTATGGTGAATCCCTGCTTTGATTTTCTTGAAGACAAAGGTACATTAGCCAACTCTGCATCCTCTCTACGGTCACGTAGTACAGTACTCGTCCAACAAAAGAGCATATAAGTTCAAGAAAAATTTTTTCAAGATATTCCACTTACAAGCGGCACTTACGTGAATGCTATTTTGGTAAGAAATTTTGATAACTAAGTTTATGTGGAATGTCTTTAGCAATGGTATGTATAGTACATGTAGCAAGAAACTTCACTGATAGGAAAAGCCAACATTTAAGGACATTTTTTTCAAATATGCTTCACTTAGCAGCGGACCTTGCGAGCAGGACATGGTGGAATTCTGACACTCGCTTCGGTTCACTTGGTCTTCTGTTATGCTGCTACACCACACCTTAAACCAAGTAGCACCAAGCGAAGCGACGTAGCGAGCCAGAAAGAATGCCAAAACGTTCCAACGTCCTGCTCCTACGTTACACCATACTCTGTGATGAGGTCGCAACGCAGTATGTACCTGAGAAACAAAACCGAAAGTGGCTGTAGAAAAGTTGTCATATTAAACTTCTTATAGCGCTCTTAGGTTTGCCACTAATTTTCGGGAATTTTGTGGCCTAGGTTCTTCATTTAGCACAAAAAAGTAGTAGTTCTAGCATGCCGATACCCCTCTAAAACGTTCTTCTATTTTGTACGCCCGTTAACCACTCGTCATCTTCTTCCCCATACCACCACCGTTCCTCCTTTTCACATACTATCTCTCTTATCCCCCAAATCCCTTTCCCAGCGTGGCATAGCAGGCTAGAGAAATTTCACTCAGGCCGACCTCCGCACTTTTCTTTCCTTACATGTTCTCTTTCTCGTGGTGCAGATGTGTACAAGTTTTTTTTTTTCTCTCAACAGGGAAAGGACGAAGACTGACACTCCATTGTTATATTTACGTCGACGGCTCAGCAAGGCTCGCAAGCATGTTTCCCGCCAACCCTAATGCCAAATAACTTGGTCTAGTTTAATATTTCTTACACATATGCGTAAATAAGCGAAACAGGCCGTAGTTCAAGACTCATCAATTTTAGGAGGAGGCTAAATGATTTATGACTCTTTAGGCAGCGCACCAAAAACCTGTTGAAACGCCTGTTGATACTTTGATTTTTGTGAAATGTAATATGTGCTGTGAGAACACAAAGAAATCGTGCTGTCATAATTCTTCCAGAAGTATGCGCAGAATAAACATATAAATGGCGGCTCAAAGTCTATAATACAGCGTACAGTAGAAATAAACGCATTATTTGACATTAAAATCTACGTTCTCGTGCAGTTCTGTGCCAACCAGTAACCCGTGTTGGCTGATAATGTCATTAACTACAAAAAAAGTTTGGAGGACACTCAAGCTTTGCCTTTTAGGGCGGTATGCGATAGCCTTCGAAGATCCCTGACAGCTTCTCACGCTTCCCGTTAACTGGAGCGCATGCAACCGTAGTGTTTACCTGGAAACGTTTGCCGCGAACGCTATGCACGAAGGCAAGCTTTGTGGTGGAACCACGGCCTCTTGCGTGGGCCACGATGCGGCCGAGGTGAGCGCCAGCTGAAGTTAATGCAAGGAACAGGACACGGCGCTCCGTGGCCGATAAGACGCCCATCGCGCCGTCGCATCCGAGTAACTGACTCCGCGGCTGGTCTGTGAACGCCGCGGCCGGTTTGTTTGTGTGAAGAGCTTTATTTGAATTATTGCGTAATAGAATTATGTTTTCTCGTATAGTCAAATGACATTCTGAGAGCTATCATGCATGCAGGCTGTGTGCAAGTTGTAGTTTACCATTTCTCAACGCACTTTATCTTGAGAAATTCAATTGGTTCAGTCAAGTTCTCCCATCATATGGAAGGACTTAGTGTACGTGGTTCCGAAATCTTTTTGCCGATACGACGCCTGACGCCGAATTTTCTGGGACACATGATCTTCATAACGCTTTCGCGTTAAAATACTTTCCGTGTACTTTAAGAACGTGTGGCAGCATCGATGTCGAGGAAGATGAGGAGAACGGCGGCTGGCTAGGGACAGGCCGTTTGCCCGGGAAGCGAAGCGGGTGCGTTGCTCAGATCCCGAGCAGCCGGCGCGAGGTGGCCGAGTGATTTACCCGGTGAGTAATGACCGTCAGCTAGGGCCTACTGCTCAGTAAAGATATACTTCTGTTTATTGTGGGTCATCGACATCACTGGTTTTGACCGCCACAAGATTGGCGACCACCGTCAGCGGACGTGGCTGACAACAAGCGCAACGCTTCCAAACATCAACACAGAACCTCCGTCACGGATGACAACGTACAGTGTTCGTCTTCCATGAAGCAGCGGCATCATTGAAATGCACCATGGTATGACATGAGCGAGCATTGCCACTACTCGCGTCGTCTTTGTTGTCTCATGTCTCAGTTAACATTTGGTTGTTGCAACCGCGCTTCTCCCTTTCACATTTCTTTCCCAGCGTTTCTCGCCATTCTTTCCCAGTGTTTCTCTACAGCAGCGTACGTCGACGAATCAGTACGTGATTACTAGCAAAAGCTGACTCATCATTCAAATAACTCCCACAGGAGAGTCTGCCTGTAATTTCTTTCCGTACTGAGGAAGGAACGTCATTCTTATTCTATTGTAACGCCTTTGCGGGTTGCGTATAAGCTATGGTGTACGAGCTTCCGCTGTCCAGCGGGAGAAAATACGTCGGACAGACAGGAATATCTCTCAACGACCAGCTACGAGAACATCGTTAAAAGTGAGGAATAAGCATGACGGTCATTTGTCTGGAGATTGTCAGGAATGCAGCTATGCAGCATTGTTTGGGCCCTGCGTAGTTTTTGCAAAGCTCAAAGATAATGATCTGCAACAGATGTTTGAGGCTGAGGCTAACTGTCGAAATAGTAACACGTTTGTTAGTGTCCCTTCGGTCGGCTTGTTAGATAAGGAGACAGTCTCTTTGCAAGGCTAAATTTTGCTGATGTGGCGCCATTGTGCATGCTTTATACAGGTCGCTCTTTCATGGGAATAAAGCTGGTGAAGTTAGCGCATTGTAGTGTCTCCCTTTTCGGTCATTTGTCCGCTAGCGCTAAGTATGGTTTCCTATTCATTTATTATCTTTGTCGATGCCCTTCAACATACGAGATTCAGTGACCGATCGTAAACAGGCTGAACAATTCACTGTATTGCGTATGAGTATAAGCAAACAATTTTTGTTGTAATGGTCAGGTAATGCAGTCACTTCTAGTGCCCAAATAAATGAAACTTTCTTTTGTTCTACAAGCGCCGAGTACTGTAGAACCATTAGGTCTCGAACCGTTTGGTATCGTATATGTTGGCCTCTACACCTTGTTGCAGAGCAAGACGACATGTCGAATTGCTAAAGACTACATACATGTCAGATCTTGGGGCCGGCGTTTCTACTGGCGTACGCTGGCACAGCGTCACTCGGCGTTGCTATAGGCCTCGGCGGAGATGAAGGCGACACACCAAAAGCTGCATGCGCAAGATTTCTGCGCTGGTGCGGAACCTTTGAATTTACCAAAAGCGAACGTCATGATCTTTCTCATCAAACCCTCATCTTTTTCAGCTCCATGCAATTTTTTCGCTTGTACTATACTATCTATCAGTTTCTCGCTCAACGTCGGCAAGGACGGGCGAATCGAGCCGGCGTCAGCACAAGTTCACACGGTTGGTTGAGTTGTTCACTGACAATTTCGTCCGTGGTAGAATGTGAAAACAGGCGTACCATGTCCTCACACGACGCCCCCTAAGCGGCTTGACAACCCTCGTGTGGACCCCCGCTCACGCGGCTGTGCCCGGCAACGCGTCGGCTCACAGTTTGGCTCGAGATCTCGCGCGCCGAGCCTCGTCCGCTGATGCGGACGGCGTGAATGAGGAGGAGAGACACGAGGAACCCTGCGATGGATGGATGGATGCAAAACTTTAATAAGGTCCTGAGGTACGCGACTCAGCGCGCTGCGGGCCGCTCCCACGTTGGGACAGTCAGGCCTTGCCCGACCGCCGCATCGTGGGCCCTCTGGACAGCCCATAGTTGCGCCCCGGCATCGGGGCTCTTGATAGCGGAGAGCCACTTGACTTATTATGATATAGCCCATCGGTATCGCTTGAGGCGTCGCGCGCTCCCACCACCGGCCAAGCAACTCGACATAACGCAAGCGGTCGCGTTTCGGCGACTTCAGACAAATACATACCCACACCCAAAATACATTAACAAAATCACAGGGGGCAGGGAAAGCGACAAATATAGGCTCTGTTCAGAAACAGGAACACTCACACACATAATGTGGGAATGCACCTCGCTCCCGTTCTCTCATCCCCCCGTCAGCAGCGAGACTGACTGGACAGCCTGGCTCAGTTCCGGGGACGTCGACCGACAACTTGAACTGGTGGACTGGGCGGAAAAGGCCAAGCAGGCCCGGGGCCTTACTTGAGCCCTAACCCTCAGCCGCGTCCCTCTTTACCCTTCCCCCTTTCAATAAAGTTTATCACCACCACCACCACTGACAGCGAAGCTGCTTTCAAAATACACTGAGTTTGTAACATGTAATGCCAGGACTCCATACACCCCTTTAGCTTAAGGTGCACAATAACTTCTACACTGCCCCATACCCCAACGATGTCCTTGCTTTGAAGTCACCAAGATTAGGTCTTCTACCTTTCCGGCCAGTATACATTTTAAGAAGAACAGGACAAATTTTCACTTCGTCTGTGTTAGAATTTACTACACTAGAACTGGAATTCTGGCTAGTTGCTCCTAAATAAATATAGCTAGATCATAGTGCGTTATGGAGATGGGACAACTTTGTGTACATGCGCTTTGATTCACCTATTCCTATACAAGCACTGCGAGTTAGCCATTTATTCGTTCCTTTTCTGGGCAATGAGAATTAGCTAAAGTGCCGCTAATTGCGGACTATTCACAAACACAAGACGGCTGTAGATGCTACTTGCTCTTTTGTATTTGAGTAGTTCGCAGTAGTCGTTCGGTAAAGCATGCCAACAAATTTGAGTGTTTTTACGCTGAACGCTGTTCGCAACTCCGCTTTAGTTTGGTGCCTAATGATGATGAATATGATGATTCCTTATTTATTGATACAAAATAACTTCGGGGAAATTGCCCCTTACGGGCTGGTAAAATCGCATGAAAAAATCGGTGAAGTTAACGAAACACGTGAAAGAATCTGATAACAAATGGAATAAAATGGTGTGTCACATTATGCCTCCTCAACACTGTCTTCATTCTCCTCCCTCCTCTCCCAACGCGCCAAAAAATAGGGAGATCCAGCTGGAATAATTGTCTTGTGCGACTAACAAAACAGAGGAAAAGAAAGGTAAAGAAATTATATACATATCAGCAGTGCGACACCAATGTAACGTACTAGAGCGGCGCAAGCTAACGCTTGACATGCTGTCTGATAAAGCCGTCCGTTTCGCCCACGCTTCTGAAATGACAATGCCTTCAATCTGAAGCTGCACCGATTGCAATCAGGTTACAAGAAGAGGGAAATGTGGCCTCAGCTTCATTTCGTGCTACACTTTTACGTTTCAGAATGATGGGGCCGAGCACCGATCTTAGCGAGCGCGTAACCAGGTAAATTTACCCACTAATTTAACTCCTGGCGTTTCAATCAACACGGTCATATTGAAATAGGGAAATGCGGAACTAGGCATATACGAGGATGTCGTTCAACTTTCTAATAATATGTGTCGTAAAATGAGCCAGTATAAAAAATTTGAAAAATGTAAATACTTTACTTTGTTGCTTTATTTTTGCAAATTGGTTCTGCCCGAGCACATACTTGATATTTGGTGGCGTAATTGGTGTAGAACTTCCACTATTTTTAGTTAAAAAACAAAGCACAGTCCATAACAAATTATTAGCCGCGTAGTCGTGCCATGTAGACAAGGAAGAAGAAAACAACCTTGGCAGCTAGTGGGCTGAACCAACCTCATAGGAGATGTGTACTAATATAAGTACTAATTTTTCATTGAGCAATGGTTTGCTCACAGGTATGTCCAAGGGTAAGCTTTGGATTGTGCCTTTGTCGGGATGGGTTTAACATATATAATAAGCCACCACTTCGACCCTGCAAATTGTGTTTTGGTCACTTTATAAAGCAAGCAGCCCTTCGTTTCTCCTGATTGTTTCTGGTAGTTATGGGAAATATGTGCGTGTGCGCGGTATTGCATAAAAGGACCAGGGCTCTCAATGAAGGTTATTTCGGGCTACGATGTAAACGCCTAATGTGCCTCGCGCGTCGATGGCTGAATAAGTGTGAGAAAGAATTCTCGCGTTTTCATTCGCAGGTGTGGAATGCACAGGCTACGGATCGCCTGTCTCAAAACAATTACTAGGTAAGTGTATATGTGAATGAATTCTGGATTTTTCCGCGCCAAAACCACGACTTGATTATGGGGCACGCCGTAGTGGTGGGCAGGGTAATAATTTTGACTACCAGCACATTCTTAACGTGCCGCCAATTAACGGGGCCCGGGCGTATTTGCATATGACCCCCATCGATATGCGGCCTATGCGGCCGGGGTGTCATCCCGTGGCTTCGTGCTTAGCAGTGCAGCACCCTAGCCGCTAAGTCACCGCGGCGACTAAGTTTAGATGTGTTCCACATAAGATCAAAACGATATTTTATTCGTGTAAATTTTATCGTTCCTATTTATTTAAATATTGCGTCACTCTGAGCGTTATTACTTTATTCTACCTGTCTACACAATATTAATGGCATGCGCTTCAAACGATTCACTGCGGAGTTCCTTTAATGTTACTTGAAGAATCTCTAACTACGTCAGCCTTTCTTAGGCGCTTTATCTCTGTTTATATAAGTTCTAACAACGTATATAAATTTCAACCAGACAATTTAACGTCCATTAGTCGAGCAGTGAGTAACCTTAGTGAACAGCATTACTCCGATGTACGCACTGAATATCGCCAATAATCCAACTCAAAGCCCTTGCGCTCTTCTTGTCGAAGGAGCTGCTCCTGATGCGAGCAAGGTGACGTCGTAGGCGCGCCTCCTTCAGCGAACCAATAACTGGTAGCATTTGGAACCACTCAAGGCTTTCAGCGAAATGCACAGGGCGCTGAATCGTGCTTAGTCAGTGCATTGGAAAGCAGGTGGGCGAAAAAAGTATGTGGATTCCAGGCACTGCGGTAACCGATGAAAGCAAAGGTTTCGGTGCTAGTTGGTTTGATTATCGATAATTTGCGGTGATGTTCACAGCGAACACTTATATTTCTTCACCGTTTAGTCCAATACGAGAGCGACGTGTTGCCGTTAAACGTTACCTTGCGTGCACCAGTGCTGTTTACATAGAATGAGCAGAACACGCAGGGAGCCGTTCTTGCGTGAGATCGTTGTTGTGCGCCATTGTTCATAATCTCTTAGGACATTGGACGTTATCATTGCTTCATGTGTCACATCGAATCGTGGCAGAACCGTTCAGCTTTAATTGAATTATTTGGCTGTACTTGCCAAAAGCACAATAGGATATTGGATTATGGGGCACGGCGTAGCGGCGGATTCCGGATTAATTTTGATACCGTGGAATTCTTTAATGTGTACCTGAACCTTACTGCACTAGCGTTTCTGTATTTCGCTCCCGTCAAAATGCGGAAGCCGCTGTCGAGACCGAAGCCGCGATCCCCAGTAATGCCATATCCGCAAAACTACCGCGGCGGGCTCGCAAGTGTTGACGTGCGATTGCTTGCCTAAACCCTAAGGTGTTTTAATGTGGCTTTGCATCTGCATGCCTTGCGTCAGTTGTTCGCTTAACATATTTTCATAGTGTTTATTTTTAAAAAAATATCAGAAACATATCTTCATGCCCGCACTCGCTGTCGTGTCTATAGTAGTCGCGTTTCCTTTCCTTCTCACGTCATCTCCTCCCCCACCTCCCTGTATTAGAACTGCAAGCGATCAGTGGCGAGGCTGTTACTCCTTTCGCGACTCCGTCGGTTCTGCCTATCCGATACCGTCTCCCCCCTTCCCCCCCTTCCTCACGATTCTATCTGGCTCCCCTCCAGACTTGCAGGTTAGCTTGTACGAACGCGCACATAAGCGTTGAAATTTCTACAGTGCTTTTGTGAGTGTGTGTGTGTGGGGGGGGGGGGGCACGGATAATCGCAGCTATCAAGAGACTAATGTGGCGACGCCCATGCCGCTTTATAGAGCGCTGTGCGCATGCGACGCGATGGAAAGTTCCAAACAAGTTTCTCGCGGCACCTTTCTTCTCTGCCACGTTCCTTTAATGTACATAAACACAATCATCTCCCGGGCGCAGCGTGCAAGACACCAGCAACAGCAGCAACAGTAGAAAAGTCGAGGGAAGAGGCAAACAAAGCTTGCCTTGAAGACAGACGTTATCTAAGGTCACTTTTCAAAGTGAAAGACAAGGAAAAGTGTCATACGTCCTACAGTAAGCTACAAGGGCAACCCGAAGGAGCTTGCGATGCTACTTCGAGCTATAGTAAGGTAGATAAAAAATCTGTCCTTTCTTGACCCTCCCTACACAATGTGGGCTACCGCAGAAGTGATTTGGCAAAGTATGTAGCTCATACAGACCTCAGATATTAAATGCGCAAAAGAGCAATACCTCCACAGTAGACTGATGACACTGATAGCGGCTTTTAGCGTTGGTGGAACACATTTATCGTCGACCAGAACATCTACGATGTTTGTGTTTGCACGATGAAAGGACGATGATGAAGACGATGATTGAGTGACAAATACGGCGGCATGACTAAGACACCACGAAGATAATGGAATGGCCAGAGTAAGATGATGCTGGCATATCAATGGGCCGACATGTGTGCTTCCTTCTGGGCACTTCTGTTTCGCGGAGGCCGGCTGCCCCTCCGGCCACTCGCTTTACAATTGTGCCTATCCCACCCACTGTGGGAGCCAATTTAAACGAAGCTTTGGTGAGCCGACGAGACGTATCGACAAGACATACGCGGCGGACTTTGGTCGCGAACGATCCCCACAACTATTAGTCCAGCCGGTAGATAAACGCAACACAGCACCATCACCGACCACAGCATTCGAGCCTTCACACGCCATAAAATCGGTAACGCGACAGCTAAATGAGTTTGTTTTCAGCAACTACCGCTGCCTGCAGCTCGGTTGCGTGGACGCACGAGCTCTTTGCATCGGTGCCTTTGTATTAGTCGAGCACGTTTGGCTGCCGACTACAAATCCCCGCAAAAGAGGCGAGGGTATATTCTTTAGAACAAAAAATGTTCTATTTCAGCTGGATGCTGAAGGAATGATAATGATTGGAAGGTTTCGCTGGCCCCCATAATTCGGCGTGGCCTCATGGTTCCTGAGGCAGTGTACAAACAATACGCTGGGCCGACGTGTTGGCGTTACACTGCAACAGGGGTAACTGACTGATTCTGCTCAGCAGAGACAGCCACCCAGGTAGCTGCGAGGCGTCCTTAAACATGGGCTGCTCACATCATGTTGGGGTGGGGAACACTTATAGCGGTATTGCAGGCTCCTTACCTCAATGTTGCGCGGGTTGCGATGGCAGGGAACCGTTAGTCAGCACCGAGCGGTACAACGCTCTAATGATTGAGCGTCAATAAACTTTGCGTGATAACGTTGTATCTTAGTGCACGCGCATATATCGTTGGATATTATCCGTTGAATAAAGTGAATATATCAAAATTTTGCGCATGGTAATTAGTTGCATAACGTTCAATTAACAACTTCCCGGAAGTTTCGCTTTACGTGGATTCCAACATGAACATCAGATCTGCAATAGGTTCCATCTTTCTGTCTAGCCACACTCTAAATAATGGTACCTTTGAAAAATGAGCAAGTTCTGGCAAACATGACTGTCGACTTATTTTACCTGTGAGGTCCGCATAAAAAGTCTAGCTCTAACAAGCAGTAAGGGATGTACCAATATCAACACTTCCTTGGCTGATCTTTCACAATGAGTATGTGCCAAGAATAATGATGCGAAGACGACAAATCATAAGCTGATGAAGCATTGTTATGTTGTTCGCGGCATTTCCCCACTGGACAAAAAAAAGCCAATGTTGCCGAAATCCTTCCCAGTTAAGCATTCACGGTTAATTTACCGGCGCATTATGTAACTTGCCTCGTTTCTTCTATTTTTTTTCTCACTCTTCATTTTCATCAACAAATTTGACTTTGTTGTTTTTAGCTCATAATATAGCACTGTTTTCTTTTTGCGAGTGCTACATGGCCCTCACTTGGAGTTCCTACATTTCATTTCCAGAATTTCCCAGCCAAGGCTTACCTTCAAAGTGGCAGCAAAAGTTTTTATTTGGTACACTACCAAGCGTTGAAAGCTATCCAAACAAGGAATGGCTATACATGCAACGCAAATGCAGACAGAGAAGACCACTCGGTGCATCAAGCACATCATATCAACCTGCCAGATTGTATTCGCAGAAAATATATCTACGTCGGCCTCATGGAGTTTCCACATGGACTTGAATACACATCCACAATCAATACCTCGGCAACGCATATGGTAAGCTAAATCATTCGGCTTCAACTTACTCCTGAGCTTGCATAGACACGCTGTATGCTTACAAACTAGAGTATTGGCATGTTTCCTAGATACTTATCTCAAAAGAACTAAGCCATCTCTGAATGTACACTGAAGACCAAATAATTAAGTTGAAAAAAAACGAGAATGCGATTTTGGTAGCAAACAGTCACAAATCTTGGCGACACAAAGGAGTTTGTAGATGGCGCTACTTGTAGCAGGTGTGCAGCTTTCGCGACTTTTCAAGGGAGCAGCGCACGGCAGCTAGCACGCGCATCGCGTTCCCTTTTCTACGCGTTTGAATTTTTAATGTAATGATCGGTGCAAACATCGCGAAATGTTTGCAGCAAAGAGGTGCATTATTAGGAAGGGTGACACTTGCTCGGAGAGCGCAAAATGGAAAGACGTGTTATTTGCAACACCGAAAAGCGCAGCAGATGTTTAGCCATACGCTTTGAAAAAGGGGGAAGATCGCGTTTCAAGGCGACTCTGGACGAGTTAGTCTTTACTAAAAGGCTTGGTGTTTGTGCAAGCGAACGTGGACCGTGAACTTTAAACTTTTGTCATTCGTTCATTCAACGACGCAAATATACCCACTAGCGCAGATAAAATCGTACATGCAAACGGAAAAACAACGCTGGGGCTGCGCACATAACCGTGTCGTTCAATTCACTCTCCGCGCCCGCATGCCTCTGCAACATTTCATTTGTAAAGAAACAAAAAGGTACACATGTGGGAGCTATGGCGAACACTCAACATACGTTAAATATTTTCCATCATGGCTTTGTTGTACAGGTCCACAAGACAAGAGGAAACACTTTACTACATGATACAGTATTAGAGCATTTATAGTAAAATATTATTTACTAAGGTAATCGCAAATAGAATCAGGAACACCTTAGACTTCTGTTAACCAAAAGACCAGGCAGGATTCCGTAAAGGCTACTCAACAATAGACCCTATTCACACTATCAATCAGGTGATAGAGAAATGTGCGGAATATAACCAAACCTTATATATAGCTTTCATCGATTACGAGACAGCGTTGCATTCAGTCGAAACCTCAGCAGTCATGGAGTCATTATGGAATCAGGGTGTAGATGAGCCATATGTAAAAATACTGGAAGATATTTATAGCGGCTCCACAGCCACCGTACTCCTCCGCAAAGAAAGCAACAAAATCTCAATAAAGAAAAGCGTCAGGCAGGGAGATACCATCTCTCCAATGCTATTCACAGCGTGTTTACAGGAGGTATTCAGAGACCTGGATAGGGAAGAATTGTGGATAAGAGTTAATGGAGAATTCCTTAGTAACGTGCGATTCGCTGATGATACTGCCTTGATTAGTAACTCAGGGGACCAATTGCAATGCATGCTCACTGACCTGGAGAGGCAAAGCCGAAAAGTGGGTCTAAAATTAAGCTGCAGAAAACTGAAGTAATGTTTAACAGTCTCGGAAGAGAACAGCAGTTTACGATAGGTAGCGAGGCACTGGAAGTGGTAAGGGAATACATCTACTAAGGACAGGTAGTGACCGCGGATCCGGATCATGAGACTGAAATAATCAGAAGAATAAGAATGGGCTGGGGTGTGTTTGGCAGGCATTCTCAGATCATGAACAGCAGGTTGCCATTATCCCTAAAAAGAAAAGTGTATAACAGCTGTGTCTTGCCAGTACTCACCTACGGCGCAGAAACCTGGAGGCTTACGAAAAGGGTTCTACATAAATTGAGGACGACGCAACGAGCTATGGAAAGAAGAATGATAGGTGTAGCATTAAGGGATAAGAAAAGAGTAGATTGGGTGAGAGAACAAACGCGAGTTAATGACATCTTAGTTGAAATCAAGAAAAATAAATGGACATGAGCAGGACATGTAATGAGGAGGGAAGATAACCGATGGTCATCAAGGGTTAGGGAATGGATTCCAAGGGAAGGGAAGCGTAGCAGGGGGTGGCAGAAAGTCAGGTGGGTGGATGAGATTAAGAAGTTTCCAGGGACAACATGGCCACAATTAGTACATGACCGGCGTAGTTGCGGAAGTACGAGAGAGGCTTTTGCCCTGCAGTAGGCGTAACCAGGCTGATGATGATGGTGACAGTAATACACGTGCACGCGTCAAACCGAAGTTAGCCGTAGGCTGTACTTCACTCTCCTTAACCTCAAATATATCTGGCGCTCCCTTTGAAGAGTTTTGTCCTTGTTCAAAGATTTCGTGAAAAAGTGCAGCTTAGTTAACGCAACAAAGTCGATAATTTTTGCAGTGAGCTCTTTGCGATAGAGCCTGCATCCCACTTGGCGGAGTGTTAAACAGCTCAAGAAATTCGTAAAATTATGCGCACTGAAAGCATAAAGCATCTCTCATGAAAAAAAATAATGAGAATGCATTCTCTAACACTTTGATGAGCTTGGATTCGTTTCAAAAATTCTTCTCCTTCCGTTTGATAAGCGCTTTCCTGGTGTTGCATATCTTTTTTTTTTTTTGGGGGGGGGGGGGGGTCCGGAGATACTGTAGGAATAGCGTTGTCAGTCAGCTGCGGATGATGACTTGCAGTTTCGACTACTTCCCCATTTATCACATGCCGAAAGGCCCTTTCCATGTACTTCAAGTCGAAGTGCCGTTTGCAATCGACACAATATGTTGTATACTCCTGGTCAGCACGTTTGACGTTTTGCGGCCACAATGCACGCCGAGCTCCGTCTTTGGTGGTCTGAAAAGGGAGGCCTTGACTTTGCACGTTCTGTACCAGCTTTTGCATCCGGGTACAAAACATGTTTGCGCTTTCCACGCCATGAGTACACACCGCGTTATCTTATACATAACACAGGAGCAGCACGATAACACGCGCCTCAATATGATCACAGTGGCACATGTGCAAAGCTTGCCAGCTTCCATGTGATCACTATCGACGTGCAAACAATTAGCGCGGTCTACAGAGCTACGCTTGCCCTGCAGACTTCGCTGACGCTACACTGGCAAGGGCCGCGCCGCCGCTTGTCTTTGCACACCAGGGCGCTTCAGCATCCCTAGCGGAGCCGGGAAACTTCATCGCTCACCCTTCTAGCCACCATAATGGGGCTTAGCCCCACCTGTGTGACAAGGGAACACACCCGGCGGAAAACAAAACACTGTGACGCCATATCCGCTAGAAACGAAAATGGCGTCATTTTGTTTGCGAAGGCGCGACATTTGTTTTGGTTGCCTGCCATTACAACTGCATATACAAATGCCCCTCCATTCCACTTGATGAGCGTTTTGAGCTTTCAATGCGGAAAGCGATGCAGGAAAAAACCAGCCGTACGGGTGTGAAAATCGCACCCCTGCACAAAACATACTTTCTTTGGAGGCAGACGAGAGCTTTAGTTGTAGACGGCTGGTCCTATCGTCAGACGCCAAGCCCGTCGGCCAGCGCAGTCGCACGAAAACAACTAAAGTAAACAATTATCTGGCGGTTGTAACTCACTACTTTTGACTGAACAGGTCAAGAAACGATGAAGCTACCGGCGTCCCCAAATTCAGACGAACGTCGACAAGTAAAACAACACACAACGCGTGAGGGCGGCGTAGCGTTGCAGGTGAACTTAAAAAGCGCGCCTTTCTGCACACTTCAAGAGCTGCAGTGGATTGCAAGTAAGAGCGGTGTCAACGACCATCTTACGATGGGCGCAGAAATAGGGTATATGTGCATATTAATGAAATAAAATAAAACTTGTCTTTTTGTTACCCGTCACGCATATTTAAAATTGACCAGGAATTTTATTATCGTTGAATGAATATAACTATGTCTTGGTTTACTTAAGCAACACTTATTCTTTCCCCAATGTTTATTTCCTCCAAACACAGTCGCGCTCTAATCGTTGCTTCCATAACCACCATTGCTGATGTCAGCGACAATTTGTTCTAAACCTCTTTTCGCCCGAACCTTCGGGATCTATTTGGATCGTATTGATGTTTTTTCTTGCAGTAAAAAGAAGTTAATAAACAAAGTGTCTATTAGCCTTTACTTTCTGTATAAGTAGCCTTCTTTTTATTGAGTTATGTATTTTTTCTATTGCTATCTGCTGTATGAACACTTGTATGAGAACGTTTATTGTTTTTATTTTGTTCTTTCTCTCTTGTATATAGCAGATACAGCTATATATATATATATATATATATATATATATATATATATATATATATATATAGCTATATATATATATAGCTATATAGATCTTGTATATAGCAGATACAGATTCATTCATTCATTCATTCATTCATTCGTTGTTCATAGAAGAACCCGTAACGCAGTTTTCGCCGCAGCACGACAGATGGCGCGCCGGGTGTGTTGCCATCATTTCATCATTGCGCGACCGTGACTTTATCGGGCTTCCCGGGCGGTGTCGCGGCCTAGCAGATTCCTCTCCTCAAATACCGTTTCGCCGTGGTAGCGGCTGTAGCCACTCTTTCTGCACCTATTAACTTATGCAGAGAAGCGCGAATGATCCTCAGGTGCTTGAAGAACAATGTCTAAGACATCCTTGGTGCCGCAGTGCCGCCTGGCTATATATGGACGATCGAAACGCGATGCCATCCTTCGTGATATCAACCACTGTGTGAAAAGATCCCACAATAGCAAAATTGCCGCATCACCTATCTTTCTATATGTACTAAGCGACCTAGCTGCTAGAGGGGAAAAAAACTAAAACATGATGCAAGCTTATAAGACCTACGATGTTCGGTTCTGAGACCGTGTCCGTAATTTTAGAGAACGGACTTTAGGCGCCCGTGCCTGCTTTTAGCGTCGCCATCCCTCGGCGTGACCGAGTTAACGAGCACAGCGAAGGACGAAGGAGGGAACACGGAGCGCATCAGGGGTTAAACGACGGCGATAGTGAAGAGAATACAAGGCGGAAAGCGGAGGAGAAGGGTACAGCAGAACCATGACGCGGAAAGTGCAGATGGCTATGGCGAAAGCGCAAGAAAAACGTAGTGACGTGCAAGACAGGCTCCAAGGTAAATATACCTGGTAGCGAAGCTTCCATGGGAACCCATACGTTCAAAACATGGCGGTCCATCGGTGGTTCGTGGGGCTTAGCGCCATCTGTATTTGGTGAGAACAGTTCTGGCGGAAAATAAAATAATGTGACGCCATGTCCGTTAAAAGCAGAAGTGACGTCATTTTGTTTTTGAAGGCGCGAAATTTGTTTTGTTGGCATGCCTTTGGAGCTATGTATTCAAATGCCCCGCCATTCGAATTGATGTGCGTTTCGAGCTTTCAGCACGGAAAGCGATGCAGGAAAGGGCCAGCCATACGGCTGTCGAAATCGCACCCCTGCACAGAACATACTTTCTTTGGAGGCCGACGAAAGCTTTACGTGTAGAGTGCTGATCCTATCGTCGAACGCCAAGCCCGTCAGCCAGCGGAGTCGCACGAAAACAATACATAATTATCTGGCGGTCGTAACTGACTACCTTTGACTGAAAAGATTAAGAAGCGATGAAGCTACCCGCGTCACCAAGTTCACACAAACTTCGACAAGCAAAAAAGCACAATGCGTGAGGGGGGCGTATTTCAACAGGTCAACTTTACGAGCGCGCCTTCTTGCTCATTTCAAGACGTGCATTGCATTGCGAGTGATAGTGGCGTCAACGCCCCGTGTAACGATGGGCGCTGAAAAGAAATGCACTTATTAATAACAATAAAATTAAATAAACTTGTATTTTCTTAACTCGTCACGAGTATATAAAATTGACCAGGAATATTATTTTCGTTGAATGAATCTAACTATGTCTCGCTTGAATTAAAAAACGCTTTTTTCTTTCCCAATTTTTGTTACCTCCAAACATAGTCGCGCTTTAATCGCTGCTCCCATAACCCCCCTTGCAGATGTCGGTGGCAATTTGTACTGAACCGCTTTTCGCCCGAAGCGTCGCGACCTATTTGGATCGACCTTGCAGGCTCTGCGGCGACTACCACTACGAGGTGGCGCTAGAGTAGCGCATTTTAAAGCCCCTCAATCTCCAAAAGTAGTGCTAACCACTACCTTCTCCTCCGCTCGGCGCGGCCTAGCGCGGCCTCGACGGGGGCACCGCCCATGCTGGCCCTGCCGTAGTAGACGACGGCTAACACGCTACCGGAGGAAATCAGTGGAAAACTTCGTTCGAGCCCCGCGGAGCAGTTTTTAAAGCGAAAGCTTTACTGGCCGCCAACTTCCGATTTCGCCGTGGGAGTGCTCCGAGGAGACACATGACGTAACAACGCGTGCCTTGCCGGGGATATTTCTCCCTCTCTCTCTCGCTCTCTAGTCACTACTGCGCATGTGCCACTAGTAGCACCGAGTCACAGGTGTTCCGCCGCTGCGCAGCGCCTCGACTTCCTGCCGCCGCTGTTTGGTATGACTTCCGCCCGATTTCGTCGTCGTTGCGCTCGCCTCCGCTCGCTTCGCCAGCTGCGTCGCATGCCTGATAACATGTCGGAGGGTTGAAAAAGAGAGCTCGCGTGCGTCGCAACCAGGGTTGAAGCGGCAGTATGGACGGCGACAATTATGATAAGCAGGAGGAGGCCTGGAATTGACATCGGAACGAGATGAAGAGGAAACGAATCGCCCAGGAAACAGACGAACAGCGAGCCGAACGACTGGCTAAATGCCACAACATAGCTAGACAATCACACTAACCTGGTCTTGCAATCAAGATTAACCAAGGCTAACCATGCTATGCCTTAGCTTTCGCTACATATATCCTGAAATAGCCGAGAAACCACTGCTAATTTTTTAAATCGAGATCTTGCTTCGTCAGTCGGTAACTGGCCTTAAGTATGTCGTGTGTTGAAATTGCGGAAAAAATAGAGAAAGGAATCATTATTTAAGGCATAAAGTACGCGACTTGAGAATTCGTGTTGCTGAAACGCGACGCATGCACGCGGTATGCTCAAACACTTGCCTAATTACGCGAGTTTCAGGTTTTGACAGCGTGACAATATGTGTACGTGGTTTCGCAGGTTCACATACAGTGCATATGACGGATGCGATACCCATTTACTTAATTGGGCGCATAAAAATGTTAACGTGAAGCAGTAAAAATGTCAATCCTTATCAGCGGTTTTGTGGTCCTTTGCGGCCTTCCTCGGCAATCCTGCACACAAAACGTACGAGTAGCCGCTGTTCATGCCTCTAATTTGCGGACTCGTGCCTAACACACTCGATTTGTTCCGCTAACGCACTCGATCAGTCCGTTTGCGCGTACTTTCGTCGCGCAGGGCCAACAATGGCGGTCGGAGCGCGCTGGAAAGAAAACAATATACAAAGGCGCGGCACCTGCTACCACGTGACACAGATTGGCCCATGGGGGAGCGGAGGCGGCCGGGACGAATGGAGGTGTGGAGGAGGAAACGTCGGGGAGAGCGAGGTGGCGGAAAGATCTACGAATGGCGCTACATCTGGAAAATTGATGGGAACTGTTGTTTGTTCACCGATTGCATGCGGCGAGCGCATCCACCGTTACCACATGTGGAAATAGAGCGCTGCATGAATGGAGGTCTATCTGCGGCACCTGCTGTGAATTGCGCCCACGCATCACCCACGAGCTGCCTTTAAGTTCATCGATTTAGCGAGGCTGTCGCGCCATACTCGGCTCTGTTTCCGACGTGCCACACGGGACAGATTTTCCGCGCCAGCCAATTTATCGCGAAATGAAAACACGTATAAAGCAGCGCTCAAATTTCGCATTAGAGAGTAGCGCAACGGTCGGTGAACTTCTTTTATTTCATAGTTGGGTAACCACTGGCTCTGTCGCCCTATATTTATCCGCGCGTATAGGCAGTTTAAAGGTGTTTCCGATGTTGAAATGCACTCTGCCAGCCCTGGCCGGCAGTTCAAATCGAATTTGCGGCTGCGTCGATCTAGTTTACCGAATAATAGGTCTAGTTTAGCATACAACTACGTGCACCCACTATGCATGAAGCTGAACTAAAAGATAAGGAATCAAGACAAATGAAACTGCTTTTTGTATTAAATTCTGGCCATAGTGACATGAAGTGGCTGGTGCGCACATCAAAAGCGGGACGCGGCCACGTGGTGCATAGCCAACATCCCTACGTCACCATTTCGATCGAAGGCTACCGGTCGCACACACTGGTGCTTCCATGAACGAAATGCGACTACATATAGCGGTAGCTCTGTATGAATTGTTCCCGAATCGTTCAGGAGGTTATAATGTTCTTATGCAAATAAGGCTGAAACATGTGTTTGGCTCGTATGCCCAACGTTTGTCTGCTTCTTATTCAACAAGTGACGACCCCCGCAATACTGTAGCACGCCTGACTCAGTTATGCGAGTATACAGCCGGCCATCCATGATTTCAAGAAAATCTACGTGCTCTCTAACTTGAGCGTTATACACTTAGAGTATCCTTTATAACTACTACATCAAGCTTACTGCATGCATGATGAGGACTTCTGAAAAAAAAAAGAAGAATAAAACGAGAACCAGCTATCAATAACAGCCCCTGTCGCACAGTCGCTTTTTTCACATGGGCTCCTGGAGCACGTCAAGCTATATTGAAGCGAGGATGCTCATATTTGCAAATTATTTGTGTATTGGCGTTTTATAGCGCAGAATGAAAAAAAGCGAATTTTTATAAATATCGACGCATGTACTTATACATTTCTCAGGGAGTGCATAAGAACGTAAAAGATATCGCTCAGCGCAAGACGCGCCTGCATGACTGCAACTTACGGGAATGTTATCAACGGTTATTTGCGCTGTCTGTTGTCACCGAAGCCTGTGTGATCTGATTGTCTGCACAACGCGAATCGTGTAGTAATTTCTGGCAGACACGCCAGCATCAGCGCCTACTCGGAAACTTCGATCACTCGTGTGTAAAAGCCAACACGCTTGATCGGCAGATAAGATTTTCGACGATCGCCGACTGTGTTCGCCGCTATTGTTGTGCACTTGCCTTTGTGGGCACATGTTCGCCCAATAAAAAGTTAGTTAAGCTATTGACACTTTGGCTGATGTGTGCTTCCCTCGTCACTTCGACGTGAAAATACGTATCAAGAGTACAAAAATAGTTACAGATATGTTGATTGAAGATAAGATGAACATCAATGAATAATTACTGCTGAGAACAGTACTGAAGCACGATCACATATTAACGAAAGACAAGGAAGCATAACTGATTAACATAGTGGATGTCACATTACGAACAAGAGCAGGTGCATTGAACGTTGCGAGACCCACCTGTTTAAAGAATAATGACGACTGAATGCAACTGAAGCTGCTGAATGCTCTTCTCCGCTCTGAAAATTCGCTAACAGATTTCCTACTAAAATGAAGGTCGGTGCTACAGAGGAGCCACGTGGTATTGTTAGGCTATAATTTCTGACTTAAAAATCTGACGATGTATTCTTGGAGCGTTTTCTATTAAGGGATGAAGCACTAGACACGTACAGTAGCTCACAATGGGCCGAACTTATATTTACTTTATCAACCTATGTGACAAAAGATTGTTTTCGGCATGGTAATTTATCGCAGTGCTGCCCATGTAATGGAATGATCATAAGGCAATGGCCCGTTATGTATTAAATCAGTGCAAATACGACGAACATCATCATAATGGTAAGTTTTTCTGTAAACCTTAATAGGCAAGTGCTCCTTTTACATTCTTTAATATCATTGTTATGTCGACCAAGTGCTAACGTTTCCACGACGTGCAACATATTCGTAAAAAACGTCAAGTTATAGAGTTTCACGTGCCAAAATCACGGTCTGATTACGAGGGACGCCGTAGTGGGAGAGTGTGGAAATTTGGACAACCTGGAATTGTTAAACGTGCACCCAAATCTCGAGGGTTTTCGCACTTCACCCTCATCGAACTGCGGCCCCCACGGCCGGGATTCGATCCCGCGACGTCGCACTTAGCACCCCAACAGCATAGCCACTAAGCAACCTCGGCGAATCTATATTCACCGAAGGGCGCAGCTTTATATACACTCTAAAAAAACGATATTTTCATAGCGGCACTGTATACCATTAAGCACACAAAAGCTACGACCGTCGTCGGAAGATAAATCACTCTACGACTGCTAAGCTTAGCATTACTATTTTTTTCTTATGTGTCGGTAGGAATGGCACTTAAATGTTACTTGACAGGGTTCACTTTTGTTGACAGCTTTTCTTTCTTATTATTTAATGTTTGTTCGCACACATAACGCAAAGCCCACCGAAAAAGTGATTTCATGTCTAAATATAAAAGACCTATGCTCCACAGTAAATCGTCAGAAATACAGCTACCTTCTTACTCTCCGTGGTATACATTAGTGCCAGCAATGCTGAAGCTTCATGAAAAATAATTTTATTGCAGCAGGCTTCTGGCGCGGTGGCAATCTAATTCTATTCAGGTATTGTATCTACTTAAAGGAAGACGACCAATAATTTAGAACTATCTACATGTTCTTCTACGTTGCTGTTTCGCTGTTTCTACGCTGTTTCAACCCTGACTAACCACAAGCATCCTAACACAATGCGCTTTAAAAATACTATTTTGTAGTCTAAGCTCCAACAGACGTAGCACTGTCTGAAACATTTGACTAAAGTTAATTACCATCGGCGTTAACGGAGCTACGTGACCATTGCACTACGGTAGTTGCGCCGTAAATCTTATGATTTAGTGTGGATCAAAAGACATTCGGAGACTGACCGCTCGGCACTTGGTTGTCTTAGGAGAAGTCCACAGCGCATAGGTGAAGCTGGCATCGAACATGGTTCAATGCTGAAGCTTGGTAAAAGTTCACAGCGCACTTAGACTAGGGAAGCAAGGACAGACAGAGCTTTATCACACTCCGTTTTTTTTATTTACGATATCAATTATATTGACACTTCACACGCATTTCTGCTGTCGCCGTGAGGTTCCGTATGAGTGAAAACATGCCAGGGTGAGCCGGCGAACGCGGTTAACTCTCGCGTGCACGAGCGAGGAGCGCGGCCCGGATGTGTACCCTCTCCTGTGGCGGCTGAGGCAAGGGGTACAGCGAGGCTGAAGGGGCGTTCTTCTCCGACAGTTGAAAGGGCAACACCCTCTAGAGAACTCTAGAGACGTCACTCGCCGAGCCTTCTTGTCTATGAAGTGTTGGCTAGGGTGCCTCGATGACCTCCTCGCTCGCCTTTCCGTACAGAGTGGAGACAACAGCGGCGTCTACTACGGTGTTGGCCATGCGAATCGCGGACGCCGTGGTAGTTAGTGGGCGAATTGCCTTTTGAAAGGACAAATTGCCTTTGGCGGGCGCCGCAGGGATGCGTTGCCGGCGCTCGTGTGTCTTGAAAGCGATCTGCGACATGGCCAAAGTGCTTGCCCGTGGGCTTCGTCTTCAAAGCGATATTCGATGTTTGCAGACGCGTAGTACCGGTAGCTTCGTATGCGCTGTACTTTCGACTTTTCATTCGCGTTGAAGCGAGAGATGCATGAAGGTCCATTTGCTTGCTGCTGCAGCGATTCCTCACTCCAGAACTTTGACAGTGAGTTTCCAAGCTCATCGAGCGAGATGTGTTCATGTTTACCTGTGCTCGCGTGACACCACGCTGGTTAATTGAGTTAACACATGTTGACGGGCTAGTTGGTTCGAATCCATGATACAATGTATAAACGCGCCAAAACTAGGACGGAAAACGAAGCAGACACACAAACACTGCACTATTCTGCGTGTCTGTTTCTTCATACGTCCTCGTTGAGTAACGCTTACACATTCTATCATTGTTAATTTACTTAGTAGGGGAATGTTTACAAGTTTACAAGGCCAACAAAATTACTATCCTACTTTGTACAGCTATCTACTAATTTGCTATCGCAATCGCCACTTTGATTTTCCGGCGGAACTGTGGATTTTCTTTTTTTCTGAGTATGTGCTCGTTGTGAAGACCGTCAATATGATGTCATTTCTTCAAGGCAAGGATGACACGAGCTTACGAACTACAGCACTTAACGGACTACGAGCTAATACAGCCCTCTGTGTAGCTCGTCACGAGGTATCATAATTTAATTGCACAGTGGAATGGGGATGGCGACTGTATATATAGTCCGCAACGCGCAGGACAAGATACCATAAAAAAAATTGCCGACAAGGGCCAATTTTGTAACTGTTCGTTTTCTTTTTCACTTCCCGTTTCATATCATCTGTCGCGCGAAATAGCTGATATCGCTGAGAAAGCACGATGATGAGCCCACTCATGAAGTGCGAAAAGAGAGGAAAATGAAATGTCATAAAATACACGGCTAAACATTCCTCTAAAATCGTAGAAACAACAATTATGAACTTGTCGCTGCTTTTTTTCTGGCCTAAATTCTCAGCACGATGACATCTTATTGTCCGAATTGTTCAATATAACACCTGCTGCTGTTACTTGCCTGTTTTGTCAAAAACAAACTGCGAATTTTGCATTCATCTGCGGCTCTCGCAGACACTAATGTTTAAAACATGGCGTCTTTGTCGCCTCCGGCGTCTACAGTGCGTCAAAGAATGACCTTTGAGAATGGCTTCTTTAATTGCTCTGAAACGCGTCTTAGAGGCGCAGACGAAGAAAAGTTTAGATATGGTCTCGTTGCAACATGGTCAGTAATAGTGCCAAGCGTTCTGTTAAACCTTTTGGACAAAAAAGCGCAATCTTGATGCGAAATTTGAGAAAAGCTATACGGAGCGGTAAGCGCGAAATCTCGTACTCCCCATTTAAATGGAAAAACGCACCTTTTTCAATCTTTAATGTAAGTATTGCGTGGCACCATGATGACCTATTTATTTAGCAATGGTTTCTGTGTTCTTTCTCTTCTGCATTTCACCAATACAGTTTAATTAAAATTGGATCGCATTCACTTTTACCACTGAGCACGATGGCGCAAATTAAAACCGCTAACACCAGCCGGTTTGATGGCCATGTCTGCAATTTTCGTCTTTAATTCACAAATTGTACCTTTGCTCAGAAACGAGAGGAGCAATATTGACATATATGGCGGGGTCGATAACACACCTAAAAACTAAATTGATGTCGGTACCTTTATTGGTTGATCAACATTGAGGACGTGATCTACTGCTTTACAGAGGGCTGTAAGAACGACTCATGATGCGCGCATCTACTGCTGGCGATGAACATAAAACAGTTAATTGCTGTGTCAAATCTTCCCGCAATGATGCTCTTGCACCTTTGAGTATGACATAAAACTATGAGGCACGTCCCCGAGAAACGTCGGCGTGTTTTCTCTAAACGCGCACCTAATCCTATGTGCAACCATGAACAAAGAGAGTGCGCATGCGTTTTCTTTTTTTGTCAAGGAATTTGCTGACAGTAGTTCTGTGTCCTGCTCAGAGGACATGCAAGGTTTTTTTTTTAAGGCGATAGCTTTATATAAAAACAGTTCTTACTCGCAATTTATTTATGCTTTTGCAAGATGGGTAACAAACTAAATACAGGTAAAATGAAAGACTTTTACGATATAGTTAGGAATGTATAAATGTACAAAATATTGATTTTATTCTGTACATCTCCATGTATAAGATATCCATGTGCAGCTTACGAGAAGGTGTGCAATATTCAGCATGCACTCATATCGCTCACTCAAATTACAATCTCAACTACTATCAGGATGATTTTCATAATTCTTAGAGCCAATTTACTTTCCAAAAGTACTTCGGTTCTCTATAAACGATTCTACTATCCGTTTCATAAGAATAAAGTAATAAAATGTTCCACTACCCATGACGTCTCCTTCCATGTGGTTGTACACTCTTGAGCAAAATTACACCCTTTGGCTCGTACCTTGCCACACAACAATAATCGTCATCTCTCTTGTCTGCACTGCCTTTCTTTAACGCTGCGAGCCCGGTACCTCCAAGTCACGAACGGCATGCGTGTTATCAGCATGACACAGCATTCGCGGCAGGAAAATAGCGAGCGCAGCGTTTTCAAGAACGGAAACTCAAGCAAGAGAGATGACGATTATTGTTGTGTGACCAATATACTCCCCAAAGGGTGTGCATTTGTTTAAGAGTGTAGATTTCTTTTAGCAAAGATAACTACTTTTTTTCTTTTCTCCTTTCAGGTTCTTGTGATGTTTCACGGATGTGCAGCGCAACAAAGAAATGTCTCTAATTCTCCGTTAAACTGATCAATGTACCTTCCAATATTCGGAACATGTCTCGACATGGAATGGACATATTTTCACTATGTCATCTAATTGCCTTGCGGCAGTTTTCATTTATTCCCACACTAAGGCTTAATCATAAGTGGTACTTATGCCACACATGGTTAACAGTATATGTTGTACTGTGCAGGTATGTGTTGCTGTGCTCAGGATGACAAAAAAATGTGCGATTGTTCACTTGTTGGCGCATTTAGAAAGGCAAGTTTGATTTCGGAATTGCGGTAAGAATTTTAATTACCAAAATTGCGTTTAATGTTCTTTCTGAATGAATATTCGGTGGTATACAAAAGATAGTGCTTGTTAATCGAACTGCGCTATCGCTGAATTACTTTAAGCATTCTTGCTTGAAGATGGGCTAGTGTGTTATAATTTCAGTACTTCCATTAACATGCTTTTACTTGTTTTTACATGCTTTTACTGTTAACATGATTTCACTTGTTTTGTCAACAGTACACTTAAGTAAGTACAGCAGTTCAGTTTTTTAAGCTCTTGCGCTCCAGCGCCTAACGAATTCCCACAGCACAAGAAGTTCCAATAGCTATAGATATAGTTGTCTTTTGCCTTTGATTGTACGCATTTCTTATCACGACGCAAGCACACCATGTCAAATGAATATTTCAACACATCAGGAACTAATAATTTAGGTGAGATTTCACGGACGCTATAACATAAAGCTATCCAAATGGTTTATATTATATTTCTACCATCAGCTGTTAAGGGCTGTTCAATTATTTTTGAGCAACACCCACTTCACCTATCCGTCAGGCGACGTTGGAAAACCGCGGAGTCTCCCTATCTAATATGCCTTGTGTACATTTATCATGCTAGATGGGGTTCAAGAAAAAACAAGGTTCTACGCTTCTTTCACCATGAGCCATATGGTGTTGGTCAAAATTTGCCGCCTGCACCCACTTCACCTGTGCGCCACACCGTGTTACGAAACCACGAAAACTGACGACGTAAAAATGATGCGTATGAACTAAAAATGCCAGCATAATACCCCCCAAAACTGAACATTTTTGGAATAATTTGGCACTGCCCCGTTCTGAAAGGAATAAAAGATAGCTACCAACCGGTTTATCTCACATAGACTACTCACAGCTGCCAGCAAGATTCGATAAAGCTGCGTATGCTATCCTCTAATATGAAGTTGTCGATCCCTTTAGGAGCGTATACGTCATCCCTCGACCAACTCTGCCTCGCTGAGGACCCATTTTAGGCGGTATTTTTTACCTTGCGTTACACGCCACCTCGATTTTGGACCAGGGACGCTATATCGTAAAACAATTTCAAACTTTTTCTATTCAAATTCTGCAACCAGCCCTCCGTGATGGGTGAACAACTTTTTTGGACCACCCCCACTTCACCTGTCTGTCACGCTACGTCACGAAAACCGCGATAGCTCCCCATCTGATATAACGTGTACACACTGATAATGCATGATTTGACCGAACAAAAGAAAAAGAGAAAGTTATTTCTGATTCGACGCCTTTTCGCCATTAGCCCTCGGCTATTGGTCAAAAGTTTTCAGGCTGCAGCCATTTCACCTGCCTGTCACGCGACGTCACAAAACCGCAAAAACTCACGGCGGCAAAGTGACGTGCACGCGTTAAAGATACAATGTTATGCCGAACAACACTGAATTTTCTTCCGAATAGCCACAGGTTGGACAGTTCTGAAAAGAATAAAAGATGCCTGCGGCCATTCGCTCAGGCATTGGCTACTCGCACCTACCGGAGAGCATGCATTTATTTCCGTGTAATAAAGCTTTTTCGTAACTGTGTAACGCTTTCAAGCACTTTCGGCATGTTTACGACCTCGTTCTGAAAAACTTTTATTTGCTGAGGTTCCGTTTCAGCGTCATTCTTAAGCTTCCATTCCATGCCGCCGTGATTGTCGACGAGCCAGTGTAAGCTAAGTAAGGGAAAGCGGACCAATCACAGACGCTGTCACCGCCCTCTTCATCCGGTTATCGCTTTTCAGTGCAGTAGCTCGGCCCCACCGAATCCATCTCCACTTGAGCGGGCTCCTCGCCTCTTGTGAGCCAATTAGATAAGACAAGCCGCTCAGTGTAAGCAATGTTATTCGTTTTTCAAGCAAACAAAAGTGACCTCCTGTTAACGAGAAGAGCGTTTGATTGGTCTATTGAGACAATCCCGCGGATGACGACCGGATTCTTGCGTCGGCGGTTACGCAAATTCGACGTCAGGAGATTGGAATAAAAAGATATTGGAATAGTTTTACGTTATAGGGCCCCGGGCTTCACAAGCCAAGCAAGGATAAGCGGACCAATCGCGCATACTGGCTACCATACGGTTTTCTACTTTTACTGCGTCACCGGGGACCCACGATGACAATCAGCATTTCTGCGCGTTCGTCGCCTCTTGTCAGCCAATTAGACTAAGAAAACCTGTCAATCTAAGCAACGCAAAAAAAGTGACTACCCCCAAACGAGGAAAGCGTTAGCTTGGGCTGTTAGAACAACGCTTCAGGTCACCGTGGGAGACTTGTGTCTGCGGTTCAGTAAATTTACCCTCAAGAGATTGTAAAGAAGGAAGAATAGAATAGTTCTAGCTTGCAGAAACCCAGGTTTTACTGAGAAATGAAGACAACTGCGCATGCCAAATCATTTGGGATGTGATGGCGAAACATTGATATATCTAATTTATCAATACCTGCTTGATAAACCTTGATAAACCGGTACCTGTATACTGATGAATGATATCCTGACTGAACAAAAAAGAAGTCGTCGACTGCATAAAATAATATGACTGCTGATCCAATTGACCTTAGTGAGTTTTTCTCGAGATATGCAATCGCGTTTGCATGCTTCCTTCGGAAGGGAACACGAAGTTCGCTCCCTGATAGTTTTTTTCTCATTAAACGAACTTAAAAATCCAGCATGAATGTTTGCGTAACCGGCAACTTCAACTGGTTGTTTGAGGACACAGCGGTATGTGACAGAGAAACGAAGCGCTTCAGTGCAACGAAAAAAGTAATGAGGAAATGTCAACATTCAAGAGTGTCTTCATAAGATGAGGCAAATAAATGAGGACTATTCAGATAACTGGATTCTGAGAGAGCTCATTAGCAAATGACATAACCTGCAGAGCATTTCGCTGATACATTCCGAAGTTTTATTGCAGGCATGACAACGCTTCCTTTAGCTAGTGTTTCTACATTTACTTTTGCCGAATTCCTTCATTACCTCAACACTATGTTACTGAAAATAAAGGGCAAGTGTAGTCAAAACTAAGTTACAACTAACCCTACATAAAATCAGGATCCGGTAACTGAAAATGAGAACCCATCAAGACAACTAAACCTGGTTATAACGCAAGCCAAAGAAAACTGGCGCATCGAGGTTCTACCTAAATCACTGCACTAAAAAAACAACGCTTCATGTTCAGTCGTGTCCATAATCGCTACTGATATTTATGCACTGTTCAGATAATACATCTTCATGCAAAACTTGCCACCACTACGATGCTTTTTAACTTGCTGAGGAGCACACATCGCATTGCAGACGTTATATTATTATCCAGCTGCGAATATTACCAGAGTCGTGAATAATTTTGCACGAACCCCTATGTAAACATAAAGCAATAATAAAACTGCCACTATTTAGGCCGTAATTATTAATCAACATTGTACATAAAGAGTGAAATGGACACTGAAATGCAGCAACAATTTGCTTCGACAGGGAGGTAAAGCTTTGGAATCTGTATTTGTCTTGTTGTACATGGAACCCGGAGTCTTCGTAGTTACTTTAAAATTCCACATCCGTGACGCAAGAATGATGTGTTCCAATTCATGTCGTGGATTTTATAATATTTTTAGGAAATAAAGGCCAATTTTTAGAAAAATATCTGAGTATGTATAGCGGTCCTTTCAATGTAACTTGAATTCAACTTCAGTATAAGAAGGCGCTGTTCATAAACAAGAACTCTTTTCCCACGCTGACATTCCCTGTGTACATTTACTTGACGCTGGAGTGAGACCTTCAGGTTAATGACACCTAGTGTTTTTCTATTTAGCCTTTATCATCCTTATTACACAATCGTTCATGATAGCACTATAATATTCTTCAAGTTTCTGTCCCAGTCCAGTTTACTATAACATGTTTCTGTCCCGTAAAAAAAACACAATCTGAAAGGCTTCCTAAAGAAATAGTCGAGGAGAAAACTAGCGCGTCAATAAATGTCGGTAAATCTGAGCCACTGATAATTTTGAACAACATTCACGAAATTTGTTATTATTACACAACACAATTTTCTGTATAAGTGTGCGGCACATGTCACAGTAGTAAAGTAGTCAGTTCTTTAAATCAGCTTCTGCCAATTCTTCTGCAATCGCTACAATATGTATTTTTTCGAATTGTTCTTCCAGTGCGCAAAGCAACACGGAAGACTGCTATGAAAACGACGCCTAGCAGTACGACGCCAACAACAAGCACAATGGCAACAACTAGAACCAAAAGGATACGTACGTGTGAATACTCATTGTACAACTTAACCAGACACTAATATTACTCATTAAATCCCTTTAGCCTGGCTAATTATTGTTTTAAAACCTTCATTTTCGTCACTATCAGGGTAATAGCTTGGTTACAAAAAAAACTTGAAATTGCAAGGTTCTGCTTCTCTTTATTTGTGCAGAAATACTAGTACCGGTACGCTAATGCAACTTGACGCACATATCGAAAAAATATATATTTTTTAGTATTTGAGCCAACATGGCTCAGAAAATGTTTTGAAATTTCTGCACTTTAGCGGTTAGTTCGTTTACAGTCCAAAGGAAACCAGCTTGATCAATAAAAAATTATTACGCCTGAGCGCACGCCGTCATATTCATGAACTCGCGGCAAGCGGGGACGGGAATGTTCAGGTAGTGTTGCTATCCTTCCTTCGGTTTTGCGTTCCTTCTGGCTCACTGAGCCTTTTTTTCGGCGAAGGAGTTAACCTAACTAGGTCTCTGAAAAATTAATATGCCATCAAACTTTTACTAGGTTTCCCTTTGCAGTCTCGGCAAGTTTTTGGGCTCGCAACTTATTCGCAAATGCGAAAGGTGCATGCTATGCGTCAGTAGGCAGATTGGATATCTGCAGCAACTGTCACAGTAATTTTTTCTTTAGTGATTTCGCATCAACTCTTCAATTCATGGCGAGCAAAAAAAAAACGATATTATTGATTCTGGAGACATATGGCATTCAAGCATGGAAGAACTTTCTTGTATATGCGGCACTTTCTTACGGGGGATCTAATGGAGTTTTCCTTCTGTAGCTTTGTGCTTTTGTTCAAGAGGACGTCAACTTTCCTCTCATCAGTATGAACCATTTGAATATCATTATATGTAATATTGTCGCGTATACCCTGCTGTAGTATACACGCTGAGTGAAGATCCAGGCGTTTGCACTTTACGAAACGTAAGTGGTGACGCGCGATGCCCAGACTAACCTCGTTCTCCTCGCCTTCAGTCCCCTCGCTGTGCCACACCATGTGGCATTACCCCCTCTACAAAAAAAGAAGTAGAACATACATAGGCTTGACGTGAGAGCGCCGAGATTGTCTAGAACGAACACATCAGCTATAGTCAGAATCAGTGTGGTGTGCGATATAGTCACAAGGCACTGAGAGACGAGCCATAACAAAATCTAACCTAAGCGGCTGACAACGTAAAATATTAAGGGCTATAGTACGGTTTCAACCGCACAACTTGCACAATCTCAGATTGCGGTTGTCGACGTCGGGGAGGCTGGCTTCCGTCAGGAAGTACTTCGTAATTCACGTCACTAATTCGATGCAACACTCTAAGGTCCGAAGTAGCGACTCAAAAGCTCCTTGGATAGTCCTCTGCGGTGCACGGGAGTCCAGACCAAAACTTGATCACCAGCTTGGAACTCGACTTGTCGATGGCGGAGATTGTAACGGTGCGCATCGATGCTTTGTTGTTTCTTTATGTGCACTTGGGCAAACTGACGGGCTTCTTCCAGGCGTTGCACAAAAGTTCGGCATCTTTAGCAAGGTCGAGATGATCGATGTTGTCACCCGGCAGCATTGCTTCCAACATAGTCTGCACTTCACGACTGTAAACGAGGTAAAACGGCGTGAAGCGTGTTGTTTCTTGCGTAGCAGTGTTATAGGCATACTTTACGAAAGGGACTATCTCGTCAGACGTCTTGTGCTGTACGTCTACGCACATAGACAGCATGTCAGTCATCATTTTGTTCAGTCGTTCGGTCAAGCCGTTTGTCTGCGGGTGATACGCAGTTGTCCTTCGATCTGTCGTGCGGCTGAGTTTAAAAACTTCTTCAATGAGCTTTGCTGTAAAGGCTTTGCCTTGGTCTGTGATTACGTGCGATGGGGCGCCATGCAGTAAGACGATACTCTGTATGAAAAACTGGGTAACCTCGGAAGCCGTGCCTCGAGGCAGCGCCTTTATATCAGGCTACCGCGTTAAATAATCGGTAGGGTCGATTATCCACCTGTTGCCAGAGCATGACAGTGGAAACGGGCCCAGAAGTTCCATGCGATCTGGTCGAAAGGTTTGCCAGGTGGCTCAATCAGATTCAGCAATCCCGCAGGCTTCACAGCTGGCAACTTTTGGCGCTGGCATTCACGGCAGGCTTGGACGTACCGCTTAACACACTCGGCAAGTTTCGGCCAATAGTAGGATTTGCGCACTCTATAGAGCGTTCGCGTAAAATCCAAATGGCCAGACGGAGGCTCGTCATGACAGGCGAACAAAACTTCGGCACGGAGGTGTGCTGGAACGACCACAAGGTAATGTCTTGTTGGTGGCAATGGAGTTCTTATAAAATACGCCATGTCGTAAGCAAAAAGACGACAATCCTCGAGCGATGTGCCGGGGTATTTATGGCTTTCGTGCCTCCAGATTTTCAGATATAGTCCATAGTGAGTCGTCTGCGCGCTGCCATGTGAAAAAATCAGTAACGCTTACGGCCTCAAGGAAAACGCCGTCGTCCTCAATGTCTTGGTCGGTAGTGTCGATAGGGGCGCGCGAGAGTGCGTCAGCGTCTTCTTGTATGCGGTCCGATTTGTACACAATGGTCACGTCGTACTCCTACAAACGTAGACTCCACCGTGCCAGTCGTCCAGAAGCGTCCCGCAGATTTGCAAGCCAGCCTAACGAGTGATGATCGGTTACAACTTTGAATGAGCTGCCGTAGAGGTAAGGTCGAAATCTGGCCAGCGTCCATGCGACGGCAAGACACTCGTTCTCCGTGGTGGTGTAGTTCGTCTCTGCACGCGATACTGTGCGACTTGCGTAGGCGATCACTCTTTCAATACCTTCCTGCTGTTGTACATGCACCGCCCCAAGACCAACGTTACTGGCGTCTGTATGAACTTCCGTGTCCGCCTCCTCGTCAAACTGGGCCAAAACTGGTGCTGACAACAGACGCGGTCGAAGCTCGGTGAAAGCAGTCTCTTGCTCTGAGGCCCAGACGAGCGATACATCGTCCCTCGGGAGGTGACTCAGCGGATCCGCCATCTTCGAAAAAATTTCGATGAAACGCCGGTAGTATGCGCAAAGGCCCAGGAAGAATCGTACACCTTTCTTGTTGGTCGTTGTTGGAAACATGGCTACAGCGGCAGTTTTCGCGGGATCAGGGCCAACGCTTTCCGCACTGACCACGTGTCCCAGAAACATAGCTCCTTGTAGCCGAAATGCACTTCTAAGGCTTATGGGGAAGGTGAGCTGATTATATGGCTTCGAGAACTTGTCGCAGTTGTTTCAGCTGGTCGTCAAATGTAGCCGAAAAAACAACGACGTCGTCGAGGCAGACGAGGCAGCTTTGCCACGTCAGACCAGCGAGAACGGTGTCCATCATTCGCTGGAAAGTTGCTGGTGCCGAACAGAGACAGAAAGGAAGTACTCTGAATTCGTAAAGGCCATCTGGAGTGACAAAAGCAGTTTTTTCGCGGTCTCGTTTATCTACCTCAATTTGCCAGTAACCGCTCTTTAGATCGAGAGACGAAAAATACTTAGCTCGCCGCAACCTATCTAAAGAGTCATCGATACGTGGCAGTGGGTACACTCCCTTCTTGGTAACATCGTTGAGGCGTCGATATTGAACACAGAAACGAAGCGTTCCGTCTTTTTTCTTGACAAGAACGACCGGGGAAGCCCACGGATTGAGCGAAGGCTGAACGGCACCATCATCTAGCCTCTCCTTGACTTGGGCTTGAATTCGCCTCTTTCATGTCCCTGTGCTGCCCTCTGACGCACGCCACTGGAAACGTATTTTGAAGGGTGTCGGGGATTTCGCCGGTTGATTTCTGTACCTGCGCCCATGTTGAGTGTGCGACGGTTGTGCGGTCCGTGGATCGCGATTAATTAATAATGGTTTCTCCGGGGCAGCATGTCGTTCACCCATCGAGTATAGTGGGTGAACAGGCCCGAGTGCGCTGCTGTGGTAACAGCACGGCCGATAAAGGCACGCTGAGTTCCGTTTACCGACGCGGCTGCCTTGAGTTCGTTGTCGTTGATGTCGGCGATTCCACATCACTTTTTGTATTTCTTTTACACTTTCACTAAACATTTCGCATATTCAAGAAGCTTTCGAGCGCAGCCTTCCACGTGGGATTTGCCAAAGCGGTTCATTTATTTACCTCTACGGCTTCAGATCGCTGTTAGCCTCGGTTATCGTAGAAACGGCGCATCGCTGATGTGAAATAATTTCAAAACGTAGTAAAACATACAGGCGAGTCATTATAAGCGGCCGAGTCCCTTAAACAACTGCAAGTGTGATCCAGACACATATATATTACGGGCTGTTACTACTGATTATTGCTTTTGTTTAACTTCATCATACTTACAGTTTGCGCGTGTTAGAAAATATTATTAGGGACAATTGTGCTCGGCATAAGTCCCCACTTAGAGGCCCTGTAGGTCTCTCGCGAAAAGGCGGGTGCCATTGCCGACACCGTGGGCAAATGAACGAGTTAATCCTGCTCTATCAAATGCACTGTCTCTCCTTTCCTGTTTAACCCATAGATAACTAATGCTTTTGGAATTAAGAAATGTCAGTATAACAACACACATAGACCACCATCTACGCGAATGTGACCGGCAGCGTTCGGGAACGGTGACCAATGTACAAAATGTTGGCACAGCGCTGTGTCGCCGCTTGCCGCTTTGTGTACGTGCCGTGCGAAGTGAAGAATAGTTATCAAATCACTATAGGGCCGCAACCTAACTATAAGAGGGGTTTTCTTCGTCCAGACGGCTTATTCTTTTAAGTCCAGCTCCATCGGTAGCAGGTGCCCGAATTCGATGGGGTCAGGCCTAACCCAAACTTGGCTAAACAAGATCAACATTGACTCAAACTTCACGTGCACGGCTTGAGAGGACTGAAGCTCGTGCATTTCAACTTCGAAGACATGTCGACGCATTTTGAGCGCGAATAATTATATTTACAAGTGAATTAGCTGCAGCTATCGCGTTGTCGGTTTGACGGCTGATCACGTAGGGTTCGGTCGAGCTATCACGGTCGGCACGCTGGTTTTGTCGATGCCATCTACACGAAAGGCCGTCGAGCTATATGACATCTTGCACTCGTCGGCTGCGTCGTTGTCGGCCTATTACGATCAAATGGTCTCAGTGACACAGTGTTTAATATACGGCCAATCGTCGGCGTCAGCGTCTTGTCGGTCTCGTATCGACCCAATGTTACCACACCTTAAAACAGTGCATGAAGTCAGGCCACCACCAGCAACAGTGGGCCGACGCTGCATGAAGACTGCGTGAGCAGCGTGTTTTTGAAGTGTCGCCCAAGTGTAACGCTGGAGTTTATCGATAAATTTGACAGCCGTCAATGCAAGGCGGCAACTATACGTGGTTCACGGTGCAGTCCGGACCAAGCCCTGGCCCTCTTCTGTTTCAAAATGAAGTTGCAGTCTTACGCACTTTTTCGGCACAGCACCGACGTCGAGCTACAAGTAGAGTTTCGACGCGGTACATGGCACGAGCGTTTGCAACAGCGAGCGTCCAAGCGCTTTTTCCGGGGTACTTTCCCCCGATATCTGGTCGCGTGGCCACGCGCGCGTCCCTTCCAAAACGTTTTGCGACTAATCCGCTGGAGCAGGGCAGCGCCGTCGCGCCGTGAAACAGGCGGATTGCCTCAAGTTCTTTCGGCGAGACACGATAAGGCTCTTGTTTGATGGGGCGTGCGTCGGCGGATGCCGTTATTCAGTGCTTCGTGATTGGCGTTTGCCTCCCCTTATTAGACCGAGCGAAGCACGCGCGGAATTCGTTCAAGACTTCCTGCAGTGCGCTCTTTTGGTCGTTCGTAAGCTCGGAGTCTACATCGATGTCTCTTAGCGAACCGTCGTCTGTGTCCACTTCAGAAGCAAAGCACTCGACGATGTCCGTTGATGGTTCGGCGTAGGTGACGGCAGTGCCAGAAAAAGTGTGCCGATGCTCAAAGGTAAAGTTGGTCGCTGTCTGGCTATCACGAAGTTCCACAAGGCTTCGCGCTACACAAATACCTTCGGTCAGCAACATAGAAATGTTGCCTTCTACAATGGCTTCACCGTGCTCGTCGGACTTGACCGGAACCATAACACTCGCACGCGGCGGTATCAAGATGCTGTCGTCCGAAACGCGAAGTGCGGATCTGTGTCCAATGGCGTCGGTCTGTGTTGTTGCCCTTTGTGTCGAGAAAGTGATGCAGCCCTCACGCAGGTCAATAATGGCGCCAATATCTCTTTAGTCTAAACGCGGCCTCAATTCGGAGCACCCCTTTTTGATAACATGGCAGTGGAGGCATCGTTCGTCACCTGTATACCTGTACAGAAATACATGTCAAGCCTTGCTAGGCAGCAAAGGATGCACAAGAAAACGTAGTGGAACTAATGATATTATTGGTGGTTTCTCGTAAATTTATTGGCCCATAATATATGGAATGTACGATACTGAGAGCCCACTTCCGTCAATAATAAATGTAGGAAATGAGGTAGGCGTGTTGTAGCTTGTCAATGAATTGTGATACTACGTAGCTATCGAACTTGATGTTGTTGCCAAATCTTTCGTAACACGAGGTTTGCTTACGTCTGCCTCAAGGAAATGAAGAGAAGCGGTGTTTTGGGTTAATATTGTCACCGGTACGGTAGCTACTCCAGTATTTGTGGGAAAAGCAACGATTCTTTTGGTATTTGATGATCAGGCAGGCAAGCAGGCAGGTAGAAAGGCAAGGCAAGGCAAAGCAAGGCGGCCGGCCAGCCAGCTCCATAAGCTGCGTGAAGTACCCTAAGAATGCTATCGTAATAGAATTGACATCCAGCTCGTAGCGGCACCAAGCTCTAAAAACTAGCCTTCGGGTTAGCTCAGATGCGATGGCTATTTCCACTTCGGAAACGATTTAGCGCGCTTTTCAATGCCCGATGATTTTTTTCTCCGAAATTCTCCTAAGTTTCCGAGTAGAATTTGTTTTCTAACAGCTGCGTTCATTGTAAACTTTTCCTTTTCACGCCAGTTACTCCACCGTGCATATTTCAGCAGTTACTCCACCGTGCATATTTCAGCAGAACTAACTTGCCAAAACAAGAGGAAACCATGAAACAATGCAAGACTGTAGCTACTAAGAAACTGTGGGAGCATAATTTTCTTCTGAGCTAATTTTTACTGGCAAATAACTGTTATTTGCTGCTATAATATATCAATGACGCCTATTGCTGTCTTAAAGTAGTGTGCTCCTGAAGCAATCAGAGTTTGGCAAATAAGGCCTTGATTCCTATAAAGACATTCATGGCGTCAAGGGAATAATGACTAGGAAACAGCCTATACATTTTGTTTTTCAGTAGTTGGGCGTCGACGTCTCACAAATGTGCAAGCGACGCGGCGTAATGCCATATAATAAATAGGCTTCGCCAATAAAGCTTTTTCAGCTGGTCTGAGAATGTTTTCATTGGTTAATCAAGCAAAGTGGTGTAAACATCACTTGTAACAGCGTCACGCTGGCAGCAGAGAAAAGAAATCAAGCATATAGCAATAACTGACAGCCTGATGATCTTTTTTGGCAGCGATGGACAAAAAATATGCAAGGCGCGGACAACGAAGGTGAAAAACCGACATAATAGATAACCCTTTCTTCCAATAGTCACAGAAACGACAAGCTGACACATGCGTCCACATACGTACATGAATTGCAATATCTTCAAATATTTCGCCGCGTACTGTTCGCGGTATTTATTATCTGTCACCTTCCTAGCATAGGCATGCCGCTGCATCAATAACAATGGGTGGTGTGATGAGTGGCGTGGGGTTATTTGAAAAAAAGCCGTACGTTTACTCAAGTGATCATTGATGCATCTCTTTATTTGACCACTCTACCACCGAGTAAATTTGTATTGGATACCGGGCCTATGAAACGCGTGTGTCATGTCAAAAAAGAAACTTCAAGCGAACCTGTAGCTCGAACAGAAGTGATCAAGTTTAAGTTTAGGTTATAATTCCCATTACTCACGAAGATGCATGAACCTTGACGGTGCTCGGGATCACGATGCAATGTTGTAGCATGCCTGACTGAAATCTTAGCGCTTGTAACAAAGCGAGGAACAGCAGGACAATATAAAAATGGCACGAAATTATTGACACATATGATGTTCTACATATTAGGTATTTACAGTCAGAACATATTCGGCATAGGAAGGAAAATGTGCAGTGCATTCAAATGCAAAGCATGGCTATCTATTCAGAAAGAAACAATGTGAATAACTGGCGGCCTTGTCGTGAAAACAAGTGTTTAAAGTGGAAAAACACCGAGGAATGGACACTCTTAGATGACTTTCTCTAAACCATAGTTTGATAAGCCCATGTTGTCATAAATCTTGCAAAATCGGAGACCTCTGTTGCTTTGACCTAGACATTCGCTTCTTTCGCGTCATGCAGCTGCTTCGAATAGAAACGTCAGTCCACCTTTTAGGAGTACATTTCAGCTCAAGTTAGATAATTACGGTCGATTTGTTGCAATGTCTGCGGCAGTGCACGCCGATAAAAATAGCTGAAGGTTTCAGTAAATTTTTACGTGGAGACGTCGAGACGGTTGCGTCAGCTCACATTTATTTTTTCTACTGCCAAAAAAGGCCTCGCATGCTAATTCTTTTCAATTCCTGCATTCGCAACGCGCATACCTTCATCGCTTCATCAAGACTACTCCGCTTGCTATTCTGCGTTCTTTGTTCTGCCTGCCGTGTAGTTTGTCACGCGTTTAACAATCTGCTTTCTTGAATAAGATATTGGATAAATGAAATATAAACGCCCATTATTTTTTTCTTGAAATTCGTTCAAAATTGTTCGTAAGCTCAACTAGCATAACTTTTCTAATCATCGTCATGAACTATGTACTTGTAGTTTTTTAATATGATTTGTATTTTGATCGAGTGTACCGGATAAGTGTAGCCAATAAATGCATTGAATATTATGTGTAGAGGTGCACGCAGAGTCGCCGTCACGGATGTGTGGAGCGCGCAAACGGCGCGCTGCCGAGACCTGTGGCGCCGCCTACCAGAGGCAGCTGGTAGGCGGCGCTGCATCTGAACAGCTCCTTAGCTGCTTCTGAACAGGCGTTGCCATTTGGATGAGGCATCACCATGCACGGTCGTGGCCGCATCTCTCGCACAGATCCACCTTTGCGTTGTGTCCGATGGAAAATTATTAGAAAGACGAAGCTGCTCAAGGCACGCGGCCATGACCACCGGTGACAAAACCCTGTTCGCATGGCCGTGCAAGCTCAGCTACAACCACACACTTTCTGCTTCCTTAGGCAGGCGGCAGCACGAATGTCGAATGCGCACGGATCTGGCGGTCTTGACAGGCTTGACTGGGGCTGTGCAGCGTTTTTGAACGCGAAAGCTCTTTTCGACTCTCCCGCCCCATATTGCGCTTTGCATCTATGTTTCTGTCCGGGTACTTATTTGACCTTGAGGGTTACTACGACATGTGAATTTTTTATGGAGTGATTTATTTTATCGATAACCGTATTGAAACGATCATACGTGACAGGCAGCGCAATTCGAATTCATCAGTTAGGCTACGCTAAAAGGCAGACTGTAGTCGCCCAAGAAATGAAAGTGAATATTAGAATAACTACCAATGTTGGCTCATTGCCTTTTAAACTGACGACATAACGGCATATATTGCAGTTTGTGAGTGGTAGTTGGTGGCGTCGCAAGTCATATTTAATTGGAAACACTTCTGAGGAACATCAGTTTCGATATTTGCGGATCTGAATTAAATTTTCTTTTTCTGAAATGCACAACACTGTTTTGTGAAACATTAAGCAGAACAACGGTGCATTTCTACCCGAAAGTTTAACTGCACTACTCTTAAAACTGGTGCTAGATGTAAATTTTCTTACAAATGAATGTGCTGTGTGAAATCATAAGATCGGATTGGTTTACTGCAATGTGTAATAAAGTAATTATTTGAAAAGTTGATTAGTGAAATTTTCTTCATTAGATATTAAGGCATATTGATTTACAGCCTAAGTAGTGGCCACTACGTCGAGTAATTTAGGCAAATATTTACGTTGCTAAATAGGGCACAAGTTCTTTTTAATTGCTAGCGGTGAAATAAAACAGGCCGTATACTAACAATTTGCGTTCACTCGTTTCAAATCATGTGCCTCCATTATAGTGGGACTACAGCGCAAACGTCTAATGAAGTAGACAGTACAACGACTAACGCTGTATATAACAGCACAAGGACACTCTCGCCAATTTCCTCATTTAGGGATTCTCGCCTATTTCCATGATATGGCATCGAGAATTGGCCCGAACAGTCACCCTTCCGGTTTACCTAGAACACAAGACGGATGCTGGAACCTTCAGACATGGCTGCATAAAAAGGCGGAATGAAATACCTTTTACCGAATTTCCTAATGCATGCTAGTGCATTCCAGATGCTTGGAGGTTAGGCAAGTCGCATAGCTACACTTTACATGTTAAAACAGAGCATGAATATCCTTTAGCTGTCGACGAGGATAGAAGTTATGGAACTTCCTTGCGGAAGGTCGCTGCTCATTTTTTATCAGGCTGTGGCGTAGTGCCGTATGTCTACACAGACAAACGCGTCGTGTCTTGTTAGTCAGCGCATTCTATTGCCGAATAAATGCTCCGCTTTTTTTGTTGAAGTCCACCCTGGTGGCTGAGGGATGCAACCGTGCGTGAAATGTACAGAGCGTCTCTTGTCCTAATGCTCCATTTTGTGTTACTGGCTCATTTAAGCTTCGCTTGCACACACTTCCACAGTTTCTAGGTCCCGCACATCTTTGCTGATCAAGAAAAGTTCGAAAGCTGTCTTTCCTTGCGAACGAACAAGTGGTGCCATCTTCTTCATTACTACATTCCATAGCGCAAAGGCAGCTGTTGCAATCGTGTTTATTTGAATCGAATGTACTTGCAAATTAAAAGATATTACACGATTGTTAACGCGATTGCGTTAATGGCCCTGTGTCGCAGAAAATTCGGCGTGGGCGTCCAGCGTCGACTGTCGCTTCGGCAAAAGTTATTCCGAACTGTGCCAACATAAACACGCAGACCCTGCGTCCAGCGCAATGAACTTACTGAACTAATTGATTCTCAAAGTAAAATACGTCAGAAAAATCGCAAATAACGACTTACACACTACCTACAGAAAAGATAGCATCGGAGTGTAACTTGAATATACCAGAAAACATAATTCTGTTACACGGACACTCAAGCACAAACGACTTAGAAGCGTGCCTACCATCCCTGCTACGGCGTCCGAGATCTGGGCGTGCCGGAAAATCTGATGGGCCATAAAGCGGCACGCCCGGTTCCTTGCAAACCTCTAGGTGGCACTCGCCACCACCGCATAGCCCCACTGCTTTATTTCTAGCATTCATAGACCAGCCACGGCGTCCGAGAAATAATATATAATGATTCAAAACGAAGCCTATTGCCTTTCGAACCGAGATCAGAATTCCTTGGAACACGCACTTATAAAACAGGATATAAAAAGTAAGAAGCATTTGTTTGCAGCGGTAAAGCTAGGGAAACTATGGAGCATGTTTTATTATAACGTGCAGATATCCAACAAGCGGTCGATTTAGGTGCCTCTTGCATCCTTGAATCCCTTGCGTTCAGCGAGAGTAGGGGAAAAGGAAGCAAGTCCGCAGGAAAGATTAGTAAGAGGCGATTGGAACATTGGTGGAACAAAAGTAGGGAAACACCAAATAACGGATGCGTACAAAACAAAGTTCCCAATAGTGGCTAAGGAAGTTTCGTTATCGGAATTCACAGTGTTTTTCGTCCTTTTCTGTTTTTCTTTTTTTTTAGCATAGCAAGGACATTAGGCAATATAATAACAAGAGCTTGATCGCGCAACTTAAAGCCTGTTACAGAGGGGGTGCTCATCACATCCATCCATCCATCCATCCGTCCGTCCGTCAATCGATCCATCCATCGCGAGCCACGCAAGAGGCCGTCTTTTTACCTGAAAGCTTGCCTTCGTGAATAGCGCTCGCCGCCAGCGTTTCCCGGTAAGCACGGTTACATACGCTGCCGTTGCCGGGAAGCGTGAGAAGCAATGAGGGATCTTCGAATGCTATCGCGTTCCACGCATAAATGCGAAGCTTAAGCGTCTTCCAAATTTTTATTATTTTTACCTTTTTCTAGCGCCGCCTTTCTACTGTCGTTTGAATGCACCGAACGTGGACGACCCACCAGTGAAAGCTTATAAAATATCCTACAAAAATCAAACATTACCACCTTCGGGTTTGTGCGACGTGATCATCCTCTTGATAGAACAAGAAGCAAACGGCGATTACAATGGTGAGACGAATAAGTATACTTACGTTCCCTTCCTGAGGTCTTGTCATTTATATTTCTTGTTTAGCCCATATATCCTGCAAATAAATTTTATTTCGTTCGTATTAGCCTAGAGAAGCACTGTTTCACAAATCAGTCTTTCTCTAAAGTACTGTTTTGCTGGTTCATTTCGCCGGGGGGGTGGGGGGGGGCGGGCCCCCCAGGCCCCCGCCTGGGTACGTGCCTGACTCTCGCGTATGCCTCGGCTTCGCTGGAGCTCGGACGCGACGTTAGACGCAGCTCACATCATGGTGTACGCTTTAAATCTCAATATTTATTGAGTGGCGTAATACTTTTCTGCACTGTCCACCTGTGGTGTAGCGGTTTCCGGACTTTGCAGTACGATTCACGTGTTACTTTGATATTTTTAATGCTACCCTAAATGTAGCCTATTGCAAGCATTTTTTAAGAGTTAAACGCAGCTCTCTCTTTATGAGCAATGAGATGTGCCAGTGGAATGCCACTCTCCGGACGTTTGGTGCTTGCGATCCACGAAATATGACATAAGAAACGAACAGGCTTGATTAATGCTTAATTAAATTTCGAGGTATAAAGTGTTGTCGAATGCTGTTAACGTAACGAAGGATACAATTTCTTGGAAGGCGGCCTCTTCTAGTCAACCACACTCACGGACCCGGACGCCGTCTGGGGATGGAGCCGACTGTTTCGGAGTGGGCAACAATTCATGCGTTGCATGGGTTATTCTACCTTTTTGTACTTTATAGTATGATATAAACAATAAATAAATGTAATGTTTTTACGTTAGCTTTCTTGGTACTTGTTAAGAAGCGTATTCTAGAGGCCACTGATGTTACCAAGTAATATTATCAAGCAAATAAGCACAGCTGAGAATAGTTTCTTGCGGATTTGGCCATTGCGTTCGCTAAATTACGACCATGTTAAAAAATATTGCATTTTCAGGTGCTGACGTTGCTTAGACCCCCCCCCCCCCCCCCAATGTTAAACCGATCTTCCCCTCTAAAATAGTGCGTTTAGAACGCAATATTTACGCTTTGCAAATGGTGCGCGTTTCCAAAGTGTAGTAGTAGAGTACCCACTTTAGAGCCGTGTGGTCATTTATTTTAAGCAACGCAACTTCTTGAAACTTTATTTTTTACGTTTTAGACTTGCAGAACGATGGTAATATAAGCCGTGACGTATGAAGTGTCCACGGTATGTTGAGTAAATTTGAGGTTACAGGTAAATTCCGGTACCTAACTTATACTATTCGTTCGGTCAGAAAATTTACGGTGACAGGTCAAGCAAAGATTTCGGATGTAATACAGTAGGAATATGCTGATTCACCAGATATTTCTGCGCAGACACACTATTGTGGCACTTCATGTTGTCATACCACCACTGTAGGATGGTGACAAATCAGAAGGGCACACCTAAATTTCTTGACGCTAAACCTATCAGAACGTCAACGTACATAAGTTACCGAGTAAAACGTGTCCTTCACGCTACTCGTGGGCTACGTGCTTGGTTCGCCATGATCGTCATGGTGGATCAAGGCTGTAGCATCAAGCAATGGGACGAACATCGTCTCTTGGCGGTTGTCAAGTATTAAAATCATAGGTGACCGTGAGCCCGTTATTCGACACTTCCTCGCCTGTTTATCGAGTCACAACAGCAGTCCTTGTTTTATTCTGCGGCACTTATTCTTAAGTCAATCGTCGGACCACTTATGACACCTTTCAAAATTGCAAAGGAATTTGTCACCTGTTTTATTTCGTCTCGCTCGTCAGGAAACGAAGAAAACTTTTGCATTCTTTCCATTTCCCTGAATCTTTGCGTAAGATTTGGCGACACGCATTGGTGTTCACGTTGAGATGTGATACTGTGCGCACAGTGACATGGCGATTTCCAAGCAATAACTACCAGAACTTTCAAATTTGTGATCGTCCGTGATGTTAAGTGCCGACTGACTTCGGCATCGCCTTGCACTGAATTCTTGCCCGGCAAAATCTTTGGCGCCATTCGAAGGCGCATCTCATCCGTTATACTTCGTCACCATATAATTCCTGAAGCTTGTTCAGTTCCTTATAAAAGGTGTTTCCACAGCCTCATTCAGAATTTATGTTAGCTCTCTGTCCGGAATGTGTGTACATAGCGTCAGTTGTGTAACGTTGAACATAATGCGTCCACAGGCCAAGCAGTGGGTTGTTAAACACTGGGCTGCCGCCGATCGAGTTTGCAGAAAAACTGATCCTAAACTATGTCTGCTCAGAGCACATACAAAGCGACTCAATAACATCTATTTCTTAATATTTGTTGTCCGAGAAAAACGCTTGTTCGATCTCTGTAGTCGCAGCAGCATTTCGATGGCAGCGAAATGTTAAAACCCTCATGATCTTAGATTATAACGGTATATTAAAGTACACCGGCTGGTTAAAATTAGTCCGAAATCCCGCACTACATCTGTGCTGCATGTACAGTACATACATGTACAGTGACACAGTAGTCATGACAAGTATTACACCAAAATTCAATTTTATTTTCAAATAATAAAACAACTAGCAAAATTATTCCAGGATATTTTCTGACAAATACTATTTATGACGACTCTCAGGAAGGTTTACACCGCTCGATCACAGTGATCTTCACTTGCACGTCTTCTTTGCTTTCCCTTTCACCAAAACTCAGCGTTTGCTACTTTCCTTTCAAGAATGCCCCCTGACGTGGATAACACGCGTGGCGTTTGTGATGTGGAAGTAGCACACTACTGGACGCACCGAAAACGAAAACGAAGACATACAATATAGATTATTATTGTTTGCAGACAACATATGCCTCAAGTGGTGCAAACTTTTCTAAGGGTGAACTTTCTTGTTGTTATCGTTAAATTCATGGGACAGTGAGCCTTGCTCACCACGCTTTGCTCTATTCTTTCAGAGTCTGCGTACCACTTCATCAAGGCGACGAGCAATGACACCGTACTGCTGTTCAGCCTTTCTTGGAGGAGCGCTTCACTTGATCTCCTGCAGGTTTTGAGCACCCTCGTGTTTCAAGAAGTTGCCTGGAGACTGTACGATGAGGCTAAGTGTCGGGGCTTCGGAATATTTGTGGAAAGGACGGACACTTTCTATGCAACCAAATTTCTCGATATTTTCAAGGCTAGTTTCCGTTTTGCCCTTCTCTGAAGCACTCGCTGCGATATGACAGTAATAATTCTATATCAAGAGTCTCACGAAATTACCTCTCCTTTTGAACATTTGAGAGAACAAAGAGAAGAAACGTCTATAAGAATGAAGAAGTAATTTAGAATTTGAAGTTTCGTCTTCACATGGCTATCGTTGTTCACAATGAGCCTATTTTAGGATTTTTATTTACACTGTCCTAATTTTTGTTCCTGATTTCAATTGATTCAATATTCGTGTGAACTATGTCTCATGCTGTCATGCGTGATAATATAAGCCGTGACATAACAGCGTGAGACATAGTGGAAACTAGAAAAGCACCACTGCTCTGACAATATTCAACTGGTAAACTCGATAACTATGCAAGAGGAGCCCGTGTTCTACTCCATTCAGTTCCAACGTACTTTCAAACTATAACCCACTCGTGCTAGTGGCCTAGACGATATGGCAGTTTACACTTTTTAAAACATGAACGATGACTTTCCACTGATAGCTTTTGTGATTGCATTTTCTTGTGTGCGTGCGTGCGGAGGGGGAGAATGAAGAGAGGATGTGGCACAGAAATATTCCTTGGGTACTTAGAGTGCGTGAGAACACAGCACTGCAGCGCCAAATAGAGCCCTGTTCAATTAAAAAAATTACGTTGAATGGATGAGCTAGATGATTATGCTCACTCATTTTTGTGCCAAACCAATTTCTATATCAGCGTCCCTCGGGAACAATGTTTTTATGCATAAACACGCAGAAGGCAGGTGCTGAAAAGTATTTTCCCCATAGATCCCAAACAAATTTCGAATCTATTGTTTTCTCCTTTTTGTCACAGGAACTGCACGGAGCGCTCAATAATGCCGGGTATGAT